>NC_139026.1:66585777-67321494 GCF_964662115.1 Mustela nivalis | reverse complement strand
GCAACAAAAGCAAAAATAAACAGGTGGGACTATACCAAACTATAAAGCTGTAGCACAGCAAAGAAAACCATTGACAAAAGGAAAGGGCAGTCTACAGAATGGGAGAAAATATTTGCAAACTTCGGGTCAGAGGTTAATATCCAAAATATATAAAGAATTCATACAACTCAATGATAAAAAATCCCAGACAACTCAATTTAAAAATAAATAGAGGATTGGAAGAATTAATATTGTTAAAGTGTTCATACTACCCAAAACAAAGTACAGATTGAATATAATCCCTATAAAATACCAACAGCATTTTTCACAGAACTAGAAAGAAGCATCCAAAAAATTTGTATGGACCCACAAAAGTCCCTGAATAACCAAGAGTCTTGAGCAAGACCAAAGGTGAAGATAACACAGTCTCAGATTTCAGGATATACAATAAGCTACAGTAATCAAAACAGTATGATATCAGGACAAAAGTAGACATATAGATCAATGGAACGGGATAGAGAGTCCAGAAATAAGCACATGCTTATATGGTAAATTCAGCTGTGACAAAGGAGGCAAGAATATGCAATGGGGAAAAGATAGTAATAAATAAATAAATAAATGATGCTGGGAAAATGGGACAGGTGTATGCAAAAGAATGAAACTGGACCACTGGCTTAAGTCACACACAAAAATAAACTCAGAATGGATTAGTCATAAATGTGGACCTGAAATCATAAAACTGCTTAAGGAAAACATGGGCATTTCTTCGACATTGATCTTAGCACTATTTTTCTTGATATGTCTCTTTGGAAAGGGAAATAAAAGCAGAAATAAACTTTTGAGACCACCAAAATAAAAAGCTTTTGCGCAATGAAGGAAACCATCAACAAAATGAAAAGGCAACCTACTGAATGGGAGAAGGAATTTGCAAGTGATATATCTAATAAGGGTTATATAAAATATATAAAAAACTTACACAACTCAACACCAAAATATCCCAAATAATTTGATTAAAAAATGGGCAGAGAACCTGAATAGATGTCTTTCCAAGGAAGACATACAAATCATCAGTGGACAAGTGAAAAGATGCTCAGTATAACTAATTGTGGAAAGATTAGTGCAAATCGAAGCCACAAGGAGCTGTTGCCTCTCACCTGCTAGAAATAGTTACCACCCAGAAGGCAAGGGATACCAAATGTTGGTGAAGGTGTGGAAAAAAGGGAAACCCTATTGTACTAATGGCTAGGGATGTAAATTGATATAGCCAGTATGGAATATAGTATGTAGGTCCCTTAAAAAATTAGAACTCCCGGGCGCCTGGGTGGCTCAGAGGGCTCAGGTCATGATCTCAGGGTCCTGGGATCGAGTCCCGCATCGGGCTCTCTGCTCAGCAGGGAGCCTGCTTCCTCCTCTCTCTCTCTGCCTGCCTCTCTGCCTGCTTGTGATCTCTGTCTGTCAAATAAATAAATAAATAAAATCTTTAAAAAAAAAAAATTAGAACTCCCATGTGATCCAGCAATCACACTTCTGGATATATATATGTATGTGTGTGTGAATGTGTATATGTGTGTGTGTGTGTGTATATATATATATATATATATATTTTTTTTTTTTTTTTTTCAAAAGAAAAGGAAACATGGTATTGAAGAGATATCTGTACTCTTCTGTTCACTGCAGCATTATTTACCACAACCAAAAAATGGAAACAACCTAAGTGGGGAGTGCCTGGGTAGCTCAGTCACTAAGCGTCTGCCTTCAGCTCAGGTTATGGTCTTAGGGTCTTGGGACTGAGCACTGCATTGGGCTCCTTGCTCAGTGGGAAGCCTGCTTCTCCCTCCCCCACTTCCTCTGCTTGTGTTCCCTCTCTCAGTCTCTCTTTCTGTCAAATAAATAAATTAAAACCTTAAAAAAAAAAAAGTGGGGTGTGTGTTTGATATTATTTAGTTATGAGAAGGAAGGACATCCTGCCATCTGTCACAACATAGATGGCCTTGAGGGCATTGTACTAAATGAAATAAGACAGAGAAAAACAATTGGATTATTATTTCACTTACATGTGAAATTTGAGAAGGCTGAACTCAGAATAGTAGGGGCTACGTGGGGGAGGGAGATGTTGGTCAAAGAATACAAACTTCCAGTTTTATGATAAGTTCTGGGAATCTAACATACAGAATAGTGATTATAGTTATTAATACTGTGTTCTCTACCTGGAATTTGCTGAGAGCAGATCATAAATATTCTTAACACAAGAAGAAATGGTAATTACGTGACACTGTGTTAGTGTTGTGAATGTAATCATGTTGCAACATATATTAAGTGCATCTAGTCAATATATCGTGTACCTTAAACTTACACAATGTTTTATGTCAACTATATCTCAATAAAAATGGAAGAACAAAACCTCATTTTTATTGTATTAAATTGTCTTATATTCATTGCTAGTTTCTCCTTTTTTTAGAAAAATTTTCAAGTTTTCAGTGAATTGTTAAGATGTCAAATCTGCAAGTTCCTTTTTTTTTTTTGCAGACTACTCTGCAAGTGGCTATGAATAATAAATAGAACCGGAAATTGTAGTCCTTGTTCAGGTAGACTAGGGACTTAATTGTTGCATTATAGATAGCACATACATAAAGTGATGGAAGAAAATATTGCAGAGTGTTGCCTATAGATAGAAGTCAGTATAATCCAAACTGAAGATAATGTAGAAAGATGCCAAGTCAATAGTTATAGAGTCAGTAATGGGATACTTTGCAGAGAGTTATCTTGAAGAAATTATTTAAAATAAGAACTTCATAGTGATACATAGATGTGGTAACATCAAGTAGCAGAAAAACTGATGATGAAAAGCAGTAGTCTTTTATTTCTCCTTTCCCCTCAGCCCCTCATTTTAGAAGTGTTCTCTTTTAGTCATTGTTTAGGTCTGATAATTACTTGCTGAGAGTATATTTGCTTATTTTTTCCACATAGTCTCATATTTATGTATGTATGTATGTATTTGACAGAGAGATCATAGGCAGAGAGGCAGGCAACGAGAGAGGAGAAAGCAGGCTCCCCGCTGAGCAGAGAGCCAATATGGGGCTCGATCCCAGGACCCTGAGATCGTGACCCCAGCTGAAGGCAGAGGCTTAACCCACTGAGCCACCCAGGTGCCCGATATAGTCTCTTTCTATACAGTATTTATTATATATTCTTTCTCTGTATATTTTATATATGTATAGTTATGTTAGTATATATTTTTCATTATACATACGTAAAATGGAAGTAATCACCAGACCATGACTATATTGCCAGTTCTAAATTTATTGAATTTGAACAATATTTATTGATTCCTAGATATAGGCAGAGAGAGCATGCAGAGGGGAGGGAGAGAGGAAGAGGGAAAGAGAATCTGAAGCAGAGGGTCACCTGGGTGGCTCAGTAGGTTAAAGCCTCTGCCTTTGGCTCAGGTCATGATCCCAGGGTCCTGGGATTGAGCCCCACATTGGGCTCTCTGCTCAGCAGGGAGCCTGCTTCCTCCTCTCTGCCTACTTGTGATCTCTGTCTGTCAAATAAATAAATAATCTTTAAAAAAAAAAAAAAAAAAAGAATGTGAAGCAGACTCCTTGCTGAGTACAGAGCCTCACAGGGGACTCAGTCTCATGATTTTGAGATCGTGACCTGAACCAAACCAAGAGTCGGCTTAACTGACTGCACCACCCAGATAGCCCTCACTCACTTATTCTTTTTCCTTCCCACATGCACGGAGGTAAAGGCAAAGAATTTTTTTTTCATAGTTTTATGCATGTTTTCATATATACATAGACTCAATTTCTCATCTCATTTGCATTGGACTACATACAGAAGGACATTAGAATTGTTTTAGGTTCACAGCTGTTAGTGATTGGTTGTGTAGTTTAATTCAAGAGTTAATACCTTTGAATGAATTCTTCATGCTAATTAAAAGGAGATATATAAATGCTCAGTACACTTGTTAAGGCTTTTCAGAAAAGAAATGAAGTAAAAGCTCTTCGCAGGTAACGTGATAATGCTGGAAGGAGAAATAGTATAGTGATCATGATTATGATATAATTTGAGCTTTTGGAAGGGCCTTTTATTGAGAAATGTAAGGAAGAAATAAAGAAGTCAAAAAGTAGGAAGAATGACTTTACTCTTACATGAAGGAAGAACAGTTTCTCCTATCTTCTTTCATGGATGTGGTCTTTTTGGGATAGTAGAATGCATTTGTATCCTTTTAGTATGTTTCTGTTTATATTGGTGCCTAGTGATAGACTGTCACTGATCATTATTCCAGATTTGTTCCTTGTTTGGCACAAACCATGTAGCACTTTTTGATCCTTTGTGAAGCCAGTTAAGGAATGTTCTGCACTGTGATAAATCTCATTTTTTTCCTTTTTAAACATTATTTTGGAATGTGCATTTATAATCTAGAAATGGGTTTTTAAATGAGGTACTTCTAAAATACTTCATAATTCTTAAATGAATGGTTTTCATATAGCACATTCAGAAAAGTTGCATTATATTTTAAGTGTTTAAGTGTTTAATCTTTCTTTGATTTTGTCTTTACACTTTTGCCAGCTTCTAGATTTAGCTTGTATCTTCCAAATAACTCAAAAGCTTTTAAAATATTTCTTCTCAATTTTCTTTTAAAGTAGGTCAGTTCAGATTTTATATCTAACTTGCAAGTGGAAAATCTGAAGCACAGGAAAGTTAGGTAATTTACCCAAACTTTAATAATCAGTGGTAGAAGTTAAGTAAAAACCAAGGTCTTTCGAAGTCTAGTCTATTGCTCTACCTATCAGATGAATAGGGGTCTATTATGTACTTTCCAGTTGGCTGTATTTTTTAGACATATAATCCGGTAATTTAAAAGTTGTAATTATCATCTGGTTATTGAAATGACTTATTCAAAGTTATAAAAAATAAAAGAGTCAGTACAAACCCAAGAACTCATAAAATTCTCCAAACTAGTCTCTTATAAAGTGCTTGGCAGTGTGGCATTTTAGAGTGCAGGATATTGGAATTGTTCCATGATGGGAATAAAATTTAACTTCAGTAATCATGCTCTTTCCATTTTATTTAAATGTCAGAATTGTGGAGCTACTTCTTTCCCCTCAAGTGTGTGAGTATTGCTCTCTTAAGCAGGGTGTTCAGGGAATGGTGTGAGCTATACTTAATTTGTTACCATATATTTAGTTATAAATCTTGGAGAGTCTTTGTGGCATTTTGCTGACTGGTATTAAAGCCTATAAAGGGAGCTAAATATAGTACCTACTATAAGAAAATTGTTAACTAGGGTAAAGCCTCTGCCTTCGGCTCAGGTCATGATCCACGGTTCTGGGATCGAGCCCCACATCGGGCTCTCTGCTCAGCAGGCAGCCTGCTTCCCTTCCTCTCTCTCTGCCTGCCTCTCTGCCTACTTGTGATCTCTGTCTGTCAAATAAATAAATAAAATCTTAAAAAAAAAAAAAAAGAAAGAAAATTGTTAACTATAGGAAATGTTATTGACAAAGTACCTTTCACTGTCCCTTAAATCGTCACGTGGAAGGGGTTCCACATATGCCTGTGCTTGTGACCAGCCTCTCCTGCAGTCATGCTTTTTGGAGAAAGCACAGACCCCCTGAGATTTAATAGGTTTGACCTAAGAAACCAATTACTTTTAGGTATTCTTCGAATGAATGAAGATTCTTAGAATGCAGTGAAATTTCCATGGAGGGGAGGCTGATAGTGCCAGAAGTACATCTCAAGCTGAGAGCCCTCTACCTCACTAACTTTATAGGAATAGGGCAAAATGAAATCAGCTACCTTCTTACGGAGTCCCTCAATACAGATAGCTGTAGGACATGCCAGGAGCTCTTTTTCTTTTCAGCCCCCTCTCCCCTATTCCCCACCCCTCCACTGAAGGCCTGAGTTTGTATGTGCTGTGGAGATCTGTGCTGTGGAGATAGACGGTGCACTACATTTTTGTCACAGTGCTTGAAACTTCCCATTGTGGCCCACTTCTCACAGCCAGTCCCATCTCCCCTTTAGGCTAGTTGTGTTGCCTGAATCTGAGGACAAGTCTGTTCCTTTTTCCATTTAGCTTCATTGGCACAGAAGTCACCTAGAGGAAACATGAGTTACTGTAAGGATCTATTTAGTAATGCCCTAGCCTGTACCTGTTCAGTTTGAGGCCCTATTCAGCTCAGTTTCTGAGAGAATGGAGACCATATCTCTCTTCTAAGAGCTCTTTCAGAGCCTTTTTCAGTTCCCCTCAGAACTTTAGTAACTTTCATTTGGGAATGAATTACTATGAACTGTTGTTTTCTCAAAAATAATTAACACTCTGAGCACTATGAACTGTTTGCTTTTAGTTGGTGAGTGAGGGGGGATTAAACTGCCCCATAACTGGGTATGTGCAAAGCTATAATAAGCTTCTATCAAGTCATAGCTTCCTTTTAACCAAGCTTACTGCTCCTCACCAAACCCAAGTTATCTGAGTCTTTCATTTAATCACATTCCCTAACGAGGATTCATCTGAGAAGAAAAGGGGTGAAGGATGATGATGTGTTTGTGAGGTGCAGAAGAGAGTCTGCTCTTTCATTCCATGTAGCTCGAGAGTCATCTCCCTCAGTGATTTGGTCTGGTAGCGCACATTGCAACGAGAATGTACTTGGCGAAACTATACTTGAGATTATTTTTCTTAATTCTCAGATTTCTGCACTGAGTGGCCAGCTGCTCTGGACCGTGATGAAAAATGTGAGAAGCATTTTCCCATTGAAGTGGACACAACTGATTATGTTTCAGCAGGACCATCTATCCGAAACCCCAAAGCACGAGTAGTAACCTTAAGGGTAAGGAAAAGGAATATTTTTCTAAAAATAAGAATTATTATAATACATTAATTCAAAATAACATTTTGTATATAGAAAACTGATACTGTAGAAAATTTGGAAAACAGTGAAAATTTTAAAGTATTAAATAAAATTGCCTCTAATTCTACTACTTATAAATAACCTTGACTACTGGAATTCATTTTAGTATATATATAGTCAACCTTTGTGTATGTTAATAGGATGATACTATATTTGATTAGTTATCTGCTCTTTTTTATTTAACAATGTGAATTAAAATTTTTCCAAGGTTATTAAACATTCTTTAATTTTTTTATTGAAGTATAGTTGACATACATTATTATATTAATACCAGGTGTACAAGCTAGTGATGATTATATACATTACAAAATACTCACTATGATAAGTGCAGTTACCATCTGTTAGCATACAAAGTTATCACTCTTTAATATTATTTTTTTATTTTATTTTTAAGTTATCTCCATACCCAAGGTGGGGCTTGAACTCAAAACCTCACATCCTCTACTGACTGAGCCAGCCAAATGCCCCTCTTTAATATATTATTAATGGCTACATAGAATAACGTAAATCAGGGTCTTTTCTATGCTAAGAGAGTGTTTGAGGCTGAACACTTATATATAATAAGAGACCAAAATCTGAATATTTGGGCTTTTTGTTTACTCTTTCAGAGATTTCTTAGGAAATGAGTGATAAATAAGAGTGGTTTTAATTCTCCTTTTTAAATATCTATACCTTATTTTTATCTTTTCTTTTTGTCTTTTTCATTAGGTGAAACTTCTAAAATAATGTTTATGTAGTCCTTTATGCTGTTCTATACAATGGATGTGCCTCTGGCTTTTAGCTTCTAAGTATACACTGGTATTCAGTTTGAGATAATAGCCTCTATTAGGTTAACGATGTGTCCTAGTCCTATAGCATTTTTGAAATGATCTCCTTTGAATTAATGTAGTAATGAATTATATGGTTGTATTTACACTTACTGAAGTGTTCTGAACCCTGATTATTTCATAGTACATCATTCTTTTGCCTTCCTATGGATCTGCTCTGTTAGCATTTTCTTTAGGATCGTTTGTTGCTTGGAGAAACATTAAATCCCTGCTCCTACCCATCAGAGCATGTCACATACTATTGCAGTTCCAAGTGTCTTGCTGTACTAACTTCCAAGTTAGTATTTGAAACCACTGTTTTCTCCGGTAAGAGTCTTGATCCACATGGCATAGCTTTCTCACACAGCAGTCACAGAGCAGTTACCTGATGGGTTTTTGTTATTTGTTTTTTTGTTTTTAACTAAAAAAAATTTAGATTTATGGAAAACTTTCAAGGATAGTTCACAGCATCCTCCTATATTTCACACCAAATTTCTTATGTTGTTAACATTTTTACTATTGTGGTGCATTTATTACAATGAGCCAATATTGATACATTATTAATTAAAGTTCATACTTTATTCAGATTTTCTTTTTAAAGATTTTATTTCTTTATTTGAGAAACAGCACTCATGAGACAGAACATGAGTTGGAGTGCATGGGAGAGGGAGAGGCAGGCTTGCCGCTGAGCAGGAAGCCCTGTTGACACCAGGCTCTGTCTCAGGACCCTAGGATCATGCTCTGAGCCAAAGGCAGATGCTTAACAGACTGAGCCACCCAGGTGCCCCTATTCAGATTTCTTTAGGCACCTCTTGACTGTGGTGGTTTCTCAGAATTTACTTGTTTTTAGTGACCTTGACAGTTTTGAGAAGTACTAGTTATGTATTTTGTGGAATGTACTTCATTTTAGATTTGTTTGATTTTCTTCTCATGCTTAGACTGGTATGTATTTTTGGGGAGGAAAACCTCACCAGTAAAGTGCCATTTCGTCATATCATAGCAAAGGTAGAGACTCCTTTTTTTTTTTTTTTTAACACTCAAAAAATTAGATTTTGTACTCCATGTAGTTTTTATTTTAAATCAAAACAGCCCATGTTTGGGGTGCCTAAGTGGCTCAGACAGTTAAGCGGCTACCTTTGGCCAGGGTCATGATCACAGGGTTCTGGGATCAAGACCTACTTTGGGCTCCTTGCTCAGCTGGGAGCCTGCTTCTCCCTCTACCCCTCCCCCTGCTCATGTGTGCTCTCTCTCTCCCTCCCTCCCCTTCTCTCTTTGTCTCTTTGACAAATAAATAAAATCTTTTTAAAAAATGAAAAAGAAAGGGCTCGTGGGTGGCTCAGTGGGTTAAAGCCTCTGCCTTTGGCTCAGGTCATGATGCCAGGGTCCTGGGTTCGAGCCCCATATCGGGCTCTGCTCAGCGGAGAGCCTGCTTCCCCCTCTCTCTCTGCCTGCTTCTCTGCCTACTTGTGATCTCTGTCTGTCAAATAAAATCTTAAAAAAAAAATGAAAAAGAACATTCCATGTGGACTGCAAAAATATGTTGACAGTCTCGCAACCATTTTTACACTATAAGGTAACAAGTAGATAAACTTTAATTTCTAGAAATATTATTAGAGGTACATCCATGTTTGATTTGTAATTTTCTTTCTTTGAAAGGTTTTGGTATCAGGATTGTGCCTTCTTTATGAAATAAATTTACAAAGCTCGTCAGCCTTTTTTCCCCCCTAGAATAGTTTAAATATCATAGCATTACATTTATATGTTTGGAGAAATTGAAAATATTAAAATCACAAAAGACAATACATGTTTACTGTATAAATTTTAGAAAATCTAGATAAAGGGGGGGAAACCTTAAAATTATGCTTGGCCAACATTCCACAGGTTAATATAAATTACCTAGGGAGTAAGACGCCTGGCTGGTTCAGTCAGAGGAGCATGTGACTCTGGATCTCAGGGATGTGAGTTTGAGCCCCACGTTGGGTATAGAGATTACCTAAAAATGTTTTTAAAAATTTTTTTTAAAAGTACCTAGGGGTAATTAATACCTGATATATTTTTAATAATTTAGTAAATGTTGCCTCTTTTTAATAATAATGATGATAATAACAACCAGCTGTTGTCAAGCTCCATGTTAAGTGATTTAAAAAATCTCTGAACTCAGAATCAGGAAATCTAGAATTTTGCCTTACTTTTTGTGGGCCTTAATCTTCAGTACCAGAATAGATATCCGGTTCCCTACTTGTTCTGTTTGTTTATTTTATTTTACATAAAAATAATCCGACTGCATTATTTGAAGTATCCCACAAGATACCACTTACCTATCAGGCCGCCATCCACTTTAGTCTCCTTTTTTAAAAAAATTTTTTTTAAAGATTTTATTTATTTATTTATTTGACAGAGAGATAGAGAGAGAGATCACAAGTAGGCAGAGAGGCAGGCAGAGAGAAAAGGGGAAGCAGGCTCCCCGCTGAGTGGAGAGCCCAAAGTGGGGCTTGGTCCCAGGACCCTGAGATCATGACCTGAGCCAAAAGCAGAGGCCCAACCCACTGAGCCACCCAGGGGCCTCCTGTCTCCTTTTTGTCTTATACCACCATGTGAAACCTTTATCACTTCTTTGTGTTCTTTTCCTAACTCACATCTGCCCTTCTCGGACTCTTCACTCTACCCACTGACAGTTAAAGCTCAGTGGTGGTGTCCTGAATGGTATCATGTAGTTCAAGGATAAAAGTAGGTAAAACAGTAGGACTAAAGCATGTGCATTCCTGTATGACTTATTTTTTTATTTTATTTATTTTGGGGGGGAAGAACATGAGAGAGAACCTGAGTTCTCTTCGGGGGTATAGGGAGGGAGGGAGAGAGAATGCCATGCAGTCTTCTTGCCCAGTGCAGAGCCCATTGTGGGGCTTGATCTCACAACCCCAAGATCATGACCAAAATCAAGAGTCAGATATTTAAGCAGGTGTCGCCTGGCATGATTTAAAGTAATATTGTGAAGCCAGTCAAATAGTATAAAGTACTATATTAAGAGATACTCAAGGCCACTGGGTGGCTCAGTGGTTAAAGCCTTTGCCTTCGGCTTAGGTCATGATCTCAAGGTCCTGGGATCGGGTCCCGCATCGGGCTCTCTGCTCAGTGGGGAGCTTGCTTCCCCCCTCCCTCTGCCTGCTTCTCTGCCTACTTGTGATCTCTCTCACTCTGTCAAATAAATAAATAAAATCTTTAAAAAAAAAAAAGATACTCAAATTTTTAAATTCAGAGAAAGAAAGATGGTATCATATTTTTCTTGATAGTCATAAAGGTAGTGCTGAATTAAAAACAATATTTGTGTAGGACTTTTCTTTAAAAATGGCTTTCTTCTATTTATTCTTATTTATTCCTGACAAAAATCCTGTGAGTACTTTGTTTTGTAAATGAGGAAACAGTAAGATCAAGTGATTTAAGGTCACTTAGCAAATAAAGTTGCAAATCTAGAAATCAAACCCAGGTCTTGTCTTTTGTATATAACTATAGTTCTTTAACTGACGTACTATGCTTCTAAATAGAGAAGGTACTTCACACAATTAGGTTTATTTCTCAATTTATGTAACTCTTAAATATGGGCATTTGAAAGTATATACATAAAACCATGATCTCCTATGATTTGAAATGTCAGTGTTGTTTTGGGGGATAATGTTAATACAGTATTGATGCTTTAAAATGTAGCAAAAGAAAAGTCCAAGCATTCTTTGGAATTTTGGAAAAAGAATGGTAATGATTGCTGCTCAATTTCAGAGTCAGACTGTTCATCTAGTTTAATGACTACAATTTTGCAGTGCCTTTGAGTGCTAGCAGGTGGCGTGAGTGTACCACATGGCTCTAAAATATTTGGAGTTTCTGGCATAAACGCTGTATAATTTTTGAACATTCAAAGTGTTAATGTGAATGTTAGTTTTAAAGCAGTTACAATAATCAGCATTGGTGCCATTTTTTTTTACTACTTCTTACATAAAAAGCTAGAACACTTAAACTTTTTAAATTGTAAATTTTTAAATTTATTGTTGAAAATGATTACATTGAAGGGAGTTTTAAAAGGAAAAAAATCATTCCATTCTCTTATTCTAACGTAAAAACTATTCTTTGTACTGTATCTGTATGCATGCATATGTACAAGTATGTTAATAATTAGGGGTACATTCATTTCACTATTTCCTTTTAAGTAATTCTTATTGTTAATAATCAGAATTATATTTCTTATACCTCAAGCTGATAACCTGGTTGTTGATACGTATTCTTTCCAGGGGACTGTGGTAATTTGCACTGCCTGCACATAGGACCATTCTGTTAGGTTGATATTTAATAGTCAATGTTTTTCCTGCATTTATTCTTTAAAAGTATATTTTTATTTATTTATTTCCTATATTTTCTTAGTTCAAATAAAAATTCACAGTGCTTAAAAGTAACATGTATCCTTTCTTTTTTTCATTAATGTGTTCATTCAACAAATACATGTCATATGTTCTTTAAGTGCTAGGCCATCACCAAAAATGGGACTGATACCGTTCTTACCCTGGAGAGTTTGCAGGCTAGTGGGAAAAATGGAAAAATAAATAAGCTCTTCTGCTATGAAGGCTTGAGGGAAGTGCAGGGTTATTGAAGCTAACGAGAAGTAGATGTGATTGTAAAATCTTATTGAGCCTTTTTTTCTCTTCATATAGTTATAGATTTTTCTTATTCTTAATGCCGTCCATGGAAAAACAGTGTGTGGCTTACCTTACTTAACTATATTCTCATATCTAACCTATTTTTCTATGTCAAGTCTAGTTTTCTTTTAGATACCTTCAATCCATGCCATAATTCTCTCCAAATAAAAACTGTTCATGTAGTCCAGTGTTTCCCAAAATATGTTTTAAGGAAGACTAATTCCATGAACTGTCCCTTGAAAAATAGAATATGAGGTCAGATAAATCTGGAAATTGTTACATAAGAACCCTGCGTCTTGAAATTTCAGAATGCTCATTAGCATATTACCACTTCTAAGAAGTCCTTCTATAAAGAACCCAGTTTAACTCTGTATTATCTGAATATATTCAACAAAAATAGCCTTTTTAGAGAAATAATTCTTTTTTTTTTTTATATTTTATTTATTTATTTAACAGCCAGAGAACACAAGTAGGCAGAGAGGCAGGCAGAGAGAGAGGAGGAAGCAGGCTCCCTGCTGAGCAGAGAGCCCAATGTGGGGCTCGATCCCAGGACCCTGGGATCATGACCTGAGCAGAAGGCAGAGGCTTTAACCCACTGAGCCACCCAGGCGCCCCGAGAAATAATTCTACTTAACAGCCTCTGGGACTAGTATTAACATTTTGAGAAATGTTGAGCTGAATTTCAAATGTCTTGATCCTTCATGAATGCTCTATACCATCTTTCATGAGATACCTGTACCTTTTAAAATAAATATCCCTAAGCAAGTTGCAATGATAAAAGTCTCATAATTGCATGGTAGAAATATCTTAAAGCATTTTTGTTTTATCCCATTATTCTTATATTCCAGCTTTACTAATACTAATTGAGTTTAATTCTTAGTGCTACTCATAAGCTGTAATATCATTTATTTAAGAGACTTATTGGTTTTAACAGGAAAGGTGCTAATGCCCAGAACTTTCAACTCAAAACAGTTTCCTCCTCCTCCTTTTTTTTTTTTCCCCATGAGTAAGATCAGGCTTCATAATGCATGCCGTTTGCTAACTCTACATAGACAACAGTACAGGTTGCAAAAGTTTCTTTTTGGTTAGTTTAACATTAAATGATATTGTTACTGGGTTTTGGGGTTTTCTTTTCACTAAACAAAGTATCTGAAATAATTCTTTTCAAATAACTTTTTCTTGTATTTTTAATGTTAAACTTTCCAGTTTGAATTTAGATGATCATGCAAAGAAGAAACTCATTAAACTTGTGGGAGAGCGATGCTGCAAGACTACAGATGTACTTACCATCAAAACAGACAGGTAAAGAAAACTTCAGCCAATTGGTCATTGTGTTGTTTTTATTGGTCATTGTGTTGTTTTATTATCTTCCAGTCTTCTGGCAGTCCTTTCCTTAAGAAATGACATTGAAAATCGGGGTATACATAAACAATGAATTCTGGTACACTGAAAAGAAATTAAAACAATAAAAAAAAATCGGGGTAGCCTTATACATCAACATAAACTAACGTATTAGGTCAGTGAAGTTGTCCCATTCATGTGTTTATTTATTTTATTTTTTCTTAAAGATTTTATTTATTTGACAGAGAGAGACACAGTGAGAGAGGGAACACAAGCAGGGGGAGTGGAAGAGGGAGAAGCAGGCTTCCCACCAAGTAGGGAGCCCGATGCAGGGCTCCATCCTAGGACCCTGGGATCATCACCTGAGCCAAAGGCAAACACTTAACAACTGAGCCACCCAGCCACCTACATTTCATGTGTTTAATATCTTCACACTAGTCTACTGTTGCTGTCCTCTTTATGGACATGGAGAGGCTTGCCTAACTGCCTAGTTAAATTATTATTGTTATTTTTCAGTCTGGATTCTAATACATCCATGTGAATAAGACTCAGGGAAGATGTTAGAAGAGAACAAAAGTGTGATTTGCTAGTGATTAAGGTTTAAACTGATTTTTACAAAGTCAAAGATCTTTCAGTTCAAAATTTAAATGATTAAATACAGAAATTTAATTTACCCAGGCAATTTTGTAAATAAGAATTTTAGTGAATTTGCTTCATAAAAACAGTATTAAATTTACCTCATGAATTTATAAATTGTGTTATTTGAGGTGAAGAAGGGTTATTGGTATGTTTTTACAAAAGGGTTATTTTATTTCTGTTTCTGGAAGGCGGGGAAGGGTAGAAGGAAAGGGGGAGAGAGAGAATCTTAAACAGGCTCCATGCCCACCACGGAGCCCAACACGGGGCATGATCTTGTGACCCCAAGATCGTGACCTGAGCAAAATCAAGAGTCAGACACTTAACTGACTGAGCCCCCAGGTGCCCCAGGATTATTTTATTTTTATCTTACCATATTTGGCTGTTTCTGAATTATGTCAAAATACAAAGACCTGCCTTTAGAGAAAAGCAAGTGGGCAGATATCTTCTCTCCCTTCCCATTCTAGTTTCAAAGCTCTTGGAAGTCATTTAAGTTTTATGTCCTCCTTCTTAATGGTGAGAAGAAGTAGTATGGCATATATAAATGAAGGCAATAATGTGGGGTGGAAAAAACTTGGGAACCCTGGTTTTAGAGTATTATAGTATGGGGGAAAATAGATTTGAGATATATTAGTAATATTCTTTTTTACTGTCTTTAGAAAATGTAAAATAAGGTTGAGTTTTTAGTTGTGCAGCTTAAAAAATTACTTTTAAAGTGTTGCTCTTTGAAATTCTGTAAGTATCTGACAGAGTTTTTCCCTAAGTTTTCCAGTGTTGGTGGGTGTGTGTGTGTGTTTATGGTAGCAACTATTTAGAGAACTATTAAACCTAAATATGTAGAATAAACAGAGTACTGTTAAAGTGACTTGTCATGTGATGGTTTTTTGGTTTTTTTTAAGATTTTATTTATTTAATTGACAGAAAGAGGGAAAGAGTGAGTACAAGCAGGGGGAGCAGCAGGCAGAGGGAGAAGCAGGCTCCCCACTGAGCAGAGTCCAACATGGGACTCCATCCCAGGACCCTGGGATCATGACCTGAGCCAAAGGCAGATGCTTAACTTACTGAGCCACCCATGTGCTCCTGTCAAATGATGATTTTATTTTATATTTAAAGAAATTGGAATTAATGATTTCTAAAAACTTAATTTGTTATCTCCTATATATATAGAAGTTTTATGTAGTATTTGGTCATTAATTCTATTTTTTTTTTTAAGATTTTATTTATTTATTTGAGAGAGAGTGGGTGACAGAGAGCATGAACAGTAGGGAGGGGAGCAGCAGAGGCAGAGAGAGAAGCAGGCTCCCTGCCGAGCAAGGAGCCCGATGTGGGACTCGATCCCAGAACCCTGGGATCATGACCTGAGCCGAAGACAGCTGCTTAACCAACTGAGCCACCCAGGCGTCCCCATTAATTCTATTTTAAATACAACAACTTCTGTTTAGCATTGAATAGTGTTGCTCATTTTTTAAAAACTTGGCTCTGGAGAAATCAAGATGAACGTTTTGATTAGCCACTGTCTTTAATCTATCTCTGTTTTTAAAATGAACTCTGTAGATACAATCACACTGTCCAGCAGACTCTTAGCCCCAAGATTGTGAAGCGCACTTAGATTGGACACAGTCATATCAAAAAATAGTGTAAAACTATTATCAGATACAAATAACTCCCATTAGTGATGAAAACAAAGAGAAATAAAAGGTAGGATATTCCCTGAATATAGAGAATACCTGAATCTAAGTTATCCTTTGTATTTAGTGTTTGTATATTTTGCAAATTATTTTATGTACTGAATTTTTAAAATTTTGACTTCTTCTCTCTCTTTCTCTTACAGGTGCCCTTTAAAGAGACAGAATTATGATTATGCACTCTATCTGCTAACAGTTTTATACCATGAGTCTTGGGTAAGTGATTGTGTGTGAATGTTTAATAATTTTGTCAGGATAATTTAGATGGTGTTAACATTTCAAAACAGTCTGTGACAGTTAGTCGGTTGAGGATTTAATGAACCACTAAACTACAGATGAAATGTTATAAATAATTTCTACTGACATTGAAATTGAGGACCTTGAAATAGATTATGCAGTCCATCTCAGTTCCATCTTACAGAAATCAGATGACCAAATACTAAATGCCTTTAAAATTCAGAGTTTCTGTCTTCGTTTAGAAGATCTGAATTTTTTTTTTCTTTTGTTTGACTTTGGCTGAAAGTTATCAAAGTTATAGAAGGGAGTTCATCTGTATAACTCAAGAATTTAGAATGCATCCTGCTGTTCAAATAAACTTCATAACAAAGCCCCAAAACTTTATAGAAAGGTATTTTAAATATTTATTAAAATTTTTAGTTAACACATAGCCTTTTGTGTGAACATTTCCCTAGTTTACATCAGGGACAATTAAGGGCAATTATTTATTTAATTTTAGTATTAAAAATAGTCTTGTGTCTGAGTTTTTTGAGATTTAATACAGGCATACACATTTATTTATAAGGAAGTTTTTGCTTGAGCATCAACTTACTAATTTAAAATTGGTATCTAATGTGTTTGGGTAACTCAAAGTTTTAAATATTATTTTTAAAAATTAAAATAATTTAAAATATGCATAAATTAATTTTTTTTGCAGCTTGCCTAACAGTCATGGGACTCAGTAGTATTTTCTATTAGGAACATATGAAGGAATGGAGATAGGAGAGTGTCACTCTCTTTAGATGTTAAAGAAAGGTTAGATTTGTTTTTCATGACTTTTAGGTATACAACAAGGTAAAAGTAATAGAGAAACAGACTTTGTCACTGAGTACAAACTTTCTAAGAGAGTCCTCTAAAGATGGAGTGTGCTACTTTTAATTGGTAGAGAACGTTCCATCCTTTGGCTACTTAATGGAGATATGGTGGTGAAAGGATCACTCTCTTTGGATAGATAGTTGGATTAGATGCCCTTGGGAATCTCCTGCCATCCCTGAGTTGTTGTAATTGAGTAAACACATGCAACCATTCTCCAGACTGCTCACAGCATTCTCTTCATAATAACAGTAAAACTGTAGCACAAGAGCTTAAGTGGAAAATAAAAGAAAAGGAAATTTTGTTGCCAGGTTACTAAAGAACAAAAAGTAGCTGGTAGCTTTTCTCTTCTGAGGTATTCTAATTATCATACTTTATCCAGATTTTCTAGTTCCTGGCTTCAGGAGCAACATCATAATAGCAGTTAATCTCTCTTTCCTGTCAGTTGATTTTATAAATGCCTTTGGCTTAATGTAATTAAGTTCTCTTTTGAACCAGCAACATGGTTGAATTAGCTATAGCTCTATGGCTGATCCTGAAAGAGTTAATACCAAACAATAAAAACTGACCAGTTTTGAGTCTCTTTTGCCAGCAGCCTGTAAATTGAATTTGCCCCAAAGGAAATGACAGGCATAAATAAATTCAGTGAAAGTTGACTTACTGGATTCTTTCTGTGGTTCCATGACATAGAATCCAAACAAGTTTGTATTCTGGATTCACACAAGTAGCCTTTGATCTTTAATGCTAATTACTTTGATGCCAGAATAAGTGGCCACATACATCTGTCCTAAACAGATATAATTAAATAATTTCTGTATTAAACTTGGCTCTTAATCCTTTCTAAATAAGTACCATCAATGAAGAAGCTTTAAGAGAATGCAGATGAGCTGTGAAATTTTGCAGAGCTGGTGGAACAGAATTTTTATTGAATTGAAGTTCTTTTTTCCTTCTCTTTCCTTTCTTTCTGGAATTCAGACTTAAAATTGATGTTAGCAAACTGGTATTTAATCAAATATTTAGAGAACCCCCTTTTAATCTGTTTCTTTATTTTTTAACTAGTTTCGGAGTATTTAATACCTAAAAGTAAGCTGCTCTTAATTTTCTGGCTTTTTAACCTTTTTGTGGAGGTTACTTCTAAGTGTTGAGGGGAAAGTAATTGATTTTATGTAGCACACAGTTCGGAAACTTCTATGAAAACGTGTTCATCTAGACTTGAGGATAAAGAAATTACTACTGTATGCTATTCAAACAGTTTAACTTTGGAAGTATCAAAGTAGATGTCGAAAAGCATAGATTTCACATACTGTAGACTTCAAGCAGTGAGTTAAAGAATGGTTATGGCAGTGCTAGGAGGTGATGAGACATGCTTTAGACCATTTATCCTTCCGCAGTTCAAAGAAGGAAAGAGAGTTGTAGAAATTTGTTTCAGTCTTTCAGTATGACATGTTGTTAGCATAGGAGTGAATTAACTTTTATCCTTTGGAACCTGATTGACCTGGATTTGAATTCCATTACTTCTTATGTAGCTTTGGCCAGCTATTGGCCTCCTAGGTTCACTTTTCTTCTAAGTGTTTTCGGGTAGAATTTGCATGAAATGTCTGGCAGGTAGCAGGCTCTCAGTAAATGGTGGCTATTAACATTATTGTTAATACTAAAAGGAAGAAAGATTTGTCTTTGGATTTCAAATTCATTTATTCTCATTTAACTTGACAGAGACTTTATATAGGTAATCAGATCTGTACCCTATTGTGTTTGAATTTTTAGAACAGGTATCCTTCTCAGCATTCTGACATGCTGATAATAACAAAACTTCCTAGATTTTAACTTCGTGCCATGATATTCTTTAAAGCTTCCACAAGTAATTTGGTTAAGAAATGATCAGATGAAACATTTTGTAAAATGATTTGCACAAAAGATAGACACTGGGGGAAGAAAAAAACACTTACTTTATAGAGATCTGAAATCAAATTCCAAGGATTCTTGAATAATTTGATATTTAATTACTTATAGTTCCTTTTTTAAATTTGAATTTTCAACTGTCTTATGTGGATTCCATGATAGTCTTATTGCCAGTCAAAAATACATCTAGCTTTATACTAAATTGGTTCTGGAAAGCCACATAACAAACTTCTGAGTCGGGTAATTTCACACTCAGAGTTCTTTTCTTTTTTTTAAAGATTTTATTTATTTATTTGACAGAGAAAGATCACAAGCAGGCAGAGAGACAGGCAGAGAGAGAGAGAGGAGGAAGCAGGCTTCCCACTGAGCAGAGAGCCCAATGTGGGGCTCGACCCCAGGACCCTGGGATCATGACCTGAGCCGAAGGCAGAGGCTTTAACCCACTGAGCCACCCAGGCGCCCCTCAGAGTTCATTTTTAAACAGTTCATTTTTGAAGTAAAGAGTTCATGTTAAAGTAAGAAGTTCAGGGGCAGTGGGGTGGCTCAGTTGGTTAAGCATTTCTTTTCAGCTCAGGTCATGATCCCAGGATCCTGGGATTGAGCCCCATGTTAGGCTCCCTACTCTGTGGGGATCCTGCTTCTCCCTTTCTCTCTATCTCAAATAATAAAATCTTTAAAAAAAAAAATAGTTCATTTTTAAAGCAGACGTTATTGCAGATATATCTGATAATGAAGAGTCCTTTTGCAGCTCCATCATCACCATTTAATGTTTGGGCTGTGAGTTCCTTATGATGTGTGGAATACATGGAATGAACGTATATTTCCAGGTGATAGTAAAGAACTCTTGAATGATGTTTGTAATGTTGTGTACTCTTTCCTGCATTCAGCAGTAATTTTGTCTTGTGTACCAGGTACAGTGCTAGGTATTGCTCAGACTATCAAAGTGAAAGAGCTCTGCCTTTAGGTACCTTTATTTCTGGAGAGAACCAGTAAGTTATAACATAGTTGGTTTCACTCAGTAACGGAGGTAGGAACACGGTGCTGTGAGAGCCACCGATGAGTATTAATTCTCCCTGGAAGCTTCACAAGAACTGGTGACTGGTTCTGGAAGATAAATAGGAAGATGCAGTAGAGCAGTGGGTGAAGGACTCTGGCCTTGTGGATGTAGAGAGCCGGCGGAAGTTGGGTGTGGCCGGGGTGTAAGGCTGATAGGGCAGAGGTAAGGAGTTGAGACCAGGAAAACAAGTCAGAGCCAGGTTGTGAACAGGTTGTATGGCTTATTTACAGAGTGTAAAATTGTATCCAGAGGGCAAAATTGAGCTGAGGTAGCATTTTACTAGTTGTTTAAGAAGGTACCCCTTTCACTTTTTTAATGTTTATGAAATAGTAAACCATCCATATAGCAAATGTCAGGTGTGCTTTCATTAAAATGAACTGTTTATTGATTGATGGGGTAAAAGTTTACTGGTTGCCTATTACTTGCTTGGTGTTGTTGCATATGGGGTTTATTATATAAGGAGGAAGACTTTGTCTTTTCCATTGAGGAACACTAGTAGAAACAAGGTTTAGTAGTAAATATTACAAAAGTGTTGTTGTATAGTTTACTATGTTGTATAGTTTACTATTTAATTTTTAATTTTTTCTACTTATTGTATATCCTTCAACACTTCAGTTGATACCTGCTTTGAGCCTATTTTTTATGATATAATTGATGTGTATAATATTATATTTGTTTCAGGTGGTAAAGTGTAATGCTTCCATAACATATGTTATGAAATGATCACATTATGTCTAGTTAACATTCATCCACTCATCACTGCATATAGTTACAAATGTTTTTTTCTTGTGATGAGAACTTTTGAAATTTACTCTTAGTAACTTTCAAATATGCAGTACAGTATTATTAACTATAGTCATCATGGTGTACATGACATCCCCATGATTTGCTTTCTAACTGGAAGTTTGTACCTATTAACCATCTTCACTCACTTTGCTCAACCCTAGCCTCTAGCAGCCACCAGTTTGTTCTGTTGCTATACGTTGAGGTGTTTTAGATTCCACACATAAATGAGATCATATGTTATATATCTTTCTCTGACTTTTTTTCACTTAGCTTAATGCCTTCAAGAGCCATTCATGTTGTCACAGATGGCAGGAGTTTCTTTTTTTGGCTGAATAATAGTCCATAGTGTATATGTATGTATGCTTGCATACATACACACTTAACTCTTTATCGGTTTATCCATCATTGGACACAGAGATTGTTTCCATGTCTTGGCTATTGTAAATAATGTTGCAGTGAACTTGAGGGTGCAGGTATTTTTTCAAGTTAATGTTCCTTTTCTTTGGATGTATACCCAGAAGTGGAGTTGCTTGATCTTGTGATAGTTATATTTTTAATTTCTTGAGGAACTTCTGTACTGTTTTCCACAGTGGCTGTACTAATTTACATTCCCACCAGCAGTGCACAGAGTTCTGTTTTCTCCTATCCTTATCAATACTTGTTATTTCTTGTCTTTTTGAGAATAACCATTGTAACAGGTGTGAAGTGTTCTTTCATTGTCTTTCATTGTCCTTTTGATTTGCATTTCACTGGTGACTGATGTGGAACATCTTTTCATGTGTCTTTTAGGCCATCTGTATGTCTTTGGAAAAGTGGGTATTTAGATCTTCTCATTCTCAAATTGTTTTTCTGCTTGAGTTGTTATGAGTTCTTCATATATTTTGGATATTAATTCAGCAGATGAATTTGAGCCTTTTATTCTTTGCATAACTCCTATCTCACATAAATAGCAAGTTATACTGTCTCATCTATATTGGTTAATAGGGCCCTTGACCACAGACAGTTGTGCCATGTATGACTGGAAACAGTTGACTGTTTCCCATGTGTGTTTTTGTTATTCCATATATGTTTTGTCTTTCTGACTCATCATAAGGTCCTCATTAGCATATATCCAACCTTACTGTATTTTGTTCTTCATAGTATCTAGGTCAGTGCTATGTAAGAACACTGAATGTTTAATAATAGTTGTCCATTCTTTTAGATTTCCATAGACCTTTTTTTTTTTTTTTAAAGATTTTATTTATTTATTTGACAGGCAGAGATCACAAGTAGGCAGAGAGGCAAGCAGAGAGAGAGAGGAGGAAGCAGGCTCCCTGCAGAGCAGAGAGCCCAATGCAGGGCTAGATCCCAGGACCCTGGGATCATGACCTGAGCCAAAGGCAGAGGCTTTAACCCACTGAGCCATCCAGGTGCCCGATTTCCATAACCTTTTGAAGTACAAGTCTTCAAAAGTAAGGTGACAAAGTATCAAACTCCCTTTTTAGTAAAAACGTAGCATACTTGTTAGATGTTAGCAATGATTAGCTTACTGTTCTAGCTTAATGATCTATTGAGAAAATTATTAATAATCAGCAATCATAATTGTGCCCAGTTTATAAAAAATATCTTTGCAACAGTTTGAGATACTTAATTTTCATGGATGTATGATTTATGTGTAGATTAGGTTTGCTTTTCATTTGATTATGTTTTCTCAAATATTTACAAAGTATTCTTAATTCCTTATTGTTTTGGAAGTTTTCCACAAACATTTGCTTCTATGAGTTTATTTCCTGATGCTAATTTATATTTGACTATGGTAGTATCCTCTGTATTATAGAAAAATAATGGCTGCTGTAACAGGGTACATCTCTTCAATGTGAAATGTATTTATGCATAAACTTCTGAGTAATCTAATTATGCATAAACTAATATTACAGTGTTTATTAAAGAAAAAAATAACTAAATACATTAATTGGATTCCCATGATGAGTCTGAGCATTGTTGTAGAGCAGTAACAATAAAGAGTGCTTACTTGCTACCTTTTCCTTGATTCCAGGCAAATAGCACATCTGGCCTTTATTTAATTTATTTTTATTTTTATTATTGTTATTGTTATTTTTAGAGAGGGAGCAGAGAGGAGACAAAGAATCTTTTTTTTTCTTTTTCTTTTTTTTTCTTTTTTATAAACATATAATGTATTTTTATCCCCAGGGGTACAGGTCTGTGAATCGCCAGGTTTACACAGTTCACAGCACTCACCATAGCATATACACTCCCCAATGTCCATAATCCCACCCCCCTTTCGGAAACCTCCTCCCCCCAGCAACCTTCAGTTTGTTTTGTGAGATTAAGAGTCACTTATGGTTTGTCTCCCTCCCAATCCCATCTTGTTTCATTCATTCTAGGAAAGAAAGAATCTTTTTTTTTTTTTTCCTAAGATTTTATTTATTTTATTTGACGGAGAGAGAGAGATCACAAGTAGGCAGAGAGGCAGGCAGAGACAGAGAGGGAAGCAGGCTCCCTGCTGAGCAGAGGGCCCGATGCGGGGCTCGATCCCAGGACCCTGAGATCATGACCTGAGCCGAAGGCAGCGGCTTCAATCCACTGAGCCACCCAGGCGCCCCGGAAAGAAAGAATCTTAAGCAGGCTCCAAATCTAGCACCCAGCCAGATGTGGGGCTTGGTAGCACAGTCCTGAGATCATGACCTGAGCCAAAATCAAGAGTTCGACACTTAACTGACTGAGTCACCTAGGCTCCCCTTGGCTTTCGTTTTAAAAGAAATTTTTAGTCTTGCTCCAGGAGTCACCTGTGTCTCTTTCTTTTTTACCTTTGCTTTCCAAATGATCACCCTAGATAAAAATAAAAAGGAAACCAAAAAGGGGATGAGGAGTGAGAGAGGAGCTCCATTTTTTTTTTTTTTTTAAGATTTTATTTATTTATTTGACATAGAGAAATAGTGAGAGATGAGCATGATGAGCAGGGGAGAGAGGGAGAAGCAGTTTCCCGCTGAGCAGGGAGCCGCATGCCGGTCTCCATACGAGGATCCTGGGATCATGACTTGAGCCGAAGGCAGACGCTTATCTGATTGAGCTGCCCAGGTGCTCTGAGGAGCTCCATTTTTAAAAAGTGCTTTAAAATGGTGTCTTTTTTCTGAACACAATAGTGTTTAGTGTGCCCATCCATTTTAAATTAGTACTGACTTTGAAGATCAGGAATCAGATTTATCTGTTACAACCTCTTCATGATATAAATTGAGAAATCAAGATTTAGAGAGATCCATAGTTTTTCTCAAGTTTACAGAGTTTGTTGGCTGAGGGACTCGAGACTTGAACTGCAGCTTCAAAGTTCATATTCTTCCCATGGTATCATATTTAGTGTTATTCAACTTTGACTTCTATTAAAACAGATTATTAAATAGGAGATGAAATCAAATCTGCACTTTAGCTGCTAGCTTACTATGTTCTCAAACTGAACAATTGACAGTTGAAAATTTATTTCCAGGGCACCTGGGTGGCTCAGTTGGTTAAGCTTCTGGCTTCAGCTCAGGTCATGATCCCAGTGTCCTGGGATGGAAAGCCCTCTATTAGGCGCCATGCTCAGGGGGGAGCCTACTTTTCCCTCCCCCTTGGCCTCTCCCCCTGCTTGTGCTCTTTCTCTCAAATAAATAAAATCTTTTTAAAAAAGAAAAAAGAAAGAAAATGTATCCCCCTAACCTGTTTTCAGGGAGGGGTTGCATTAGACTCACCTGGGAAGCTTTTTTTAAATTACGGATCCATGAACTCTACATAATTAACATCTCTAGTGGTGAAATTCAGGAAGGTTTCATTTTAAAGTCTCCACAGAGGAGTCTGATATAAGTTCTGATTGTGAATAATTTCCCCAATCTTTGAGTCTTCTTAATAAAGAAACTACACAGAAGGCTGGTATATCTCTTTTAAGATGGTTTTTGTATATGTGTCTAGTATCAGTTAGTTGAGTGACCGCCTTCAGCTCAGGTCATGATCCTGGAGTCCCAGGATTGAGTCCCGCATTGGGCTCCCAGCTCCACAGGGAGTCCGCTTCTTCCTCTGACCATCTACCCTCTCATGCTCTCTCTTACTTGCTCTCTCTCTCATATAAATAAATAAGATCATTAAAAAAAAAAAAAGAAGAAGGGCAAAAAAATTTGTCCATGATACAGACTTTTTTGACTTGATGTGTTAGGCAATAGGCAGCTGTTCTGTATTCTTGGATGATGGCACAATTAAGGTGACACTTCTCTTTGCTGTCAGGGAAAACATCATATTACATCCTTTAAAAATATTTTCTCTTGGGGCGCCTGGGTGGCTCAGTGGCTTAAGCTGCTGCCTTCGGCTCAGGTCATGATCTCAGGGTCCTGGGATCGAGTCCCGCATTGGGCTCTCTGCTCAGCGGAGAGCCTGCTTCCCTCTCTCTCTCTCTGCCTGCCTCTCCATCTACTTGTGATTTCTCTCTGTCAAATAAGTAAATAAAATCTTTAAAAAAAAAAATATTTTCTCTTCCTGTTGCCTACTGCTACCACTCTGAGTCTTCATCATCTTTTAACTATAATAGCCTTATTGATTTTCCCATCCCGTCTATCTGCTGGATTTCTGTTAAAGTAATTGTTTCTAAAAAGCAAATCTATTGTGTCATATTGCTTTATAAAGTCCTTCAGTGAGTGGTTCCCTATTACCCAGGATAAAATCTAACCTACATAGCCTGTCTGTTCACAACAGTTTGCCACCTCATTACCAGTTCTCAGGAAATATAAGCTATGTATTCTGTATCTCAGCCGTAATGAACATAATGTGTTCTTTTATAACTTTACATATGCTGTTCTTTCTGCTTATGATTTTTTTTTCAAATTGATCAGCCTTGCCGATTCATATGAATCTTTTAATACACTTCAGATGTAGCCCGTCCTAGAAGTTATCAGTGTATCCTTTCCTCCTCCTCCTGTTAGCATTCTTCTTATTGCTTCTATGGTAATTGTCTGACTGACCCTGTTAGACTGTGAGATTACTGAGGAGAAGGACGTATCTTTCATTTATTGTTGCATTCCCAACCCCGAGTACAATGTCTGACAAAATAGCATTCAGTAAATTTTTAAAAAACCAATCTGAATTAAATCGAGTTCCTTGACATACTCAGTTAAACATTTGGCCATGGTAACTGAAAGAATTGGCAGTAGTCTTTCTTTTTTTAAAAAATCCACTATGGATATTTACCTCTTCTTATTTTTTATGATTTTCAAATAACTTGAATTTTCTTCTAATGCTTAAACTGTTTTTTCCTCATGTAGCACAATGCCTTACTTATAATCATGAGAAGTGGAATATTACTGTGATTCATGTTCTAGGCAAAGGGAGCTGTAATTAAGATGGTAAAAGGTGACAACTTTGTGTGTTCAGTGGAACAGCTATTTCTTTGCCTTCTGTTACATCAGAATACACTGACCAATGCATGGAATGCAGTGTTTTTCTTTGTATTGAATTTATGCTTACAAGAGGACAAAAAGGTGATAGATGCAATTAAATTATTCTTTTGTTCTTTATATTCTTTTTTACAGTGTATCTGTGTTCCTTGGAATATGTTGTTCTGCCACTAAAAAGCAGTATGATTTGGCAAATTATTTAATGGGTCTGGGCTTCAGTTTTTGGTCTATAAAGCAGATAGTAATAGTACTACCTCATAGGGTTGTTGTGGAAGTTAAGTGAATTATTGTATGTATGGTGCTGACATACGTAGTAAGTATTCTAAAGTAAGTATTCTAATAGCTATATTCATCCCATGCTGCTTTCCTCACCTTGGCCTCCATTCAGTTCCGTGATTATACTGAGGTCTTTGCTATCTCCAGGTCTTTCTGGATGCTCTTTTCTCTGCTGGGGTTGCAGTCTTCCATTTGATTGGCTCCTACTCAACTCCAGGTTTCCTACTAGACTGGCAATTGCAGGACAGCACAGTGTGTGCCTGGCAGGGTAGTTGTGCAATAAAGATTTATTGAGCAAATGAATAATTGAGGCTTTGTAGAAAGGAGAACAGATCGTGTAGAATGAAAGGTTGCTTCCTCTAGGGTTGTAGTCAGAGCAGGTTCTCTCGTTGTAGGCAGGGAAGAAAAAAGAGAGCCCAGATATGTGTATATGTATTATATACACACTCATACAAATTAAATGCTAAAATTATAAATGTTTAGTGGTTGAAGTATTAAAATAGGAGTCTATAGGTTAATCAAACTCTGCCTAAATGGTGATCAATTTAAGCTTAGTGATATTTTTAATTGCCACCCAGTAATTTGAAGATGATATTATTTATACTTTAATATATTGCAGCTACACTTCAAAAGAAGAAACTCTTGGGGCGCCTGGGTGGCTCAGTTGGTTAAGCATCTCCCTTCAGCTCAGGTCATGATCCCGGAGTCCTGGGATCAAGCCCTGCATTGGGTTCCCTGCTCAGCCAGGAGTCTGCTTCTCTCCCTGCCCCTTACCCCACTCATGCTCTCTATCTCTTTTGCTCTTTCTCTTGCTGTCTTTCAAATAAATAAACAAAATCTTTGGGGGTGCGGTGGAGAGAGACTGGTTGAGGAGTACGTGAGAGTTTATATAGTGCTATCTCTTTTGTATGTGTTTGAAATTTTCTGTAATAGACTCCTTTAAATCACAAAAACAAAATGTATTTAGCCTCATAGAAAATGATTAACTTAGAGGTGCCTGGGTGGTTCAGTCAATGGAGTGTTGGACTCTTGATTTTTGGCTCAGGTCATGATTTCAGGGTCATAGGATCAAGCCCCCAGTTGGGCTCCGTGCACAGCACTAAGTTGGCTTGTCCCTCTTCCTCTGCTCCTCCCCCTGCTAGCATGTGCCCTTTCTCTCTAAAAAAAGAAAGAAAGAATTAGGAAAAAAAGAAAAGAAAAGAATTAGCTTATAAATTGGATTTTGGGGGCACCTGGGTGGCTCAGTGGGTTAAAACCTCTGCCTTCGGCTTAGGTCATGATCTCAGGGTCCTGGGATCAAGCCCTGCAACAGGCTCCTTGCTCAGCGGGGACCTGCTTCTCTCTGCCTGCCTCTGCCGACCTGTGATCTCTGTCTGTCAAATAAATAAATAAAATCTTTTTTAAAAAATTGGATTTTGTTCCACTACATTATTATTGTATTTGAATAATGAGGATTTTTTTTCTGTTTTTTATTTCATCAGCAGATGCCTAATACGAACAAGCATAGGTACCCTTTTTCTAAAATGCTTGGATATGAAAACATTCATTTTTAGCCAGGGTACCTAGAGACATCCTGCTTCTCCCCGTACTGCCTAGCACATGGTGGGTTCTCAGGAAATGTTTTGTGAAAGAGTATGCAGGAGCAGTCACAGACCGAAAGGGAGTTTTGTCTGTTGAGCTCTTTCATTGCAATTTATTTGTTGAAGAAACCTTGGGCTCTTGTTTGCTGTGGGCTTTCCCATCATTTGAATTCTGCTGATTGTATCACCATACTATAATTTTTTAAGTTGATAGTTGTATCTAGAGCTTCATCAGATTCTATTTTGACTTTTTAAAAACTACTGTGTAATTAGTATTGTGCTCTTCCATCAGGAAGTCTATGGTATCAGATTATTTTTGTGAAATTTAACACTATTCTTTAAGTTTGAAGTTATAGAAAAATTATGTTTTAGATGGTGAAAATTATAGGCTTTTAAATAAACTTATTTGGGGCGCCTGGGTGGCTCAGTGGGTTAAAGCCTCTGCCTTCGGCTCAGGTCATGATCCCAGAGTCCTGGGATCGAGCCCCGCATTGGGCTCTCTGCTCAGCGGGGAGCCTGCTTCCTCCTCTCTCTCTGTCTGCCTCTCTGCCTGCTTGTGATCTGTCAAATAAATAAATAAAATCTTTTAAAAAATAATAAATAAATAAATAAACTTATTTAAGAAAATTGATCCAGACTAAATTTCCCAAAATTTGTTATTGCAAACTTAAAAAATAAGTTTTGATTTTTATTTGTACAAGACATTGTCTTATTCCATTTAGGTTGCTATAACACAGTACCACAGACTGGTCTGTTTATAAACAAAAGAAATTTGTTTCTTGTTTTTTTGAAGTTTGAGATATCTAAGATCAAATCATTGGCAGGTTGGGTGTCTAGTGAGGGCTCACTTCCTGTTTCATAAACAGCTATCGTTTTGCTGTCTCCTCACATGGCAGAAGGGGCAAGGGTTTTCTCTGGAAGCTCTTTCACAAGGGTGTTAATCTCATTCATGAGGGCTCCACCTCATGACCTATGCATCTCCCTGTGGCCCGCCAACGCTCGCCCGCGAGGAAGGAAGACCACCGACACAGGATTCTTCTCTATCACGCTTTATTGAAGTGCACTTGGTTGAGGTTTGTAGGGTGATGGAAGCAGGAAGCGCCTGGGTAGAGCCAGGGCTGCACATATATACAGGCTAGCTGGGGCGTGTCTCATTCTGGGGTACGTGGCTCACTATGGTAGGTCAGCCTTGTTGCTGGGCAGAATAAGCTTAAGGCCACGCGTCCAACCACTTGTTTACGAGGCTCTCCGGCGCCATCTTGTAATGGCGGCAACGGGTTGCCACATCTCCCCCTTTTTCTTTTATTTTGCAGTCATGGCTAAAATCAGAGGAGTGTCCCCTAGTAAACATGTCCTCCTTTGCCTAGGGACGGGAGAGAAACGGAGGTACCCGTATGCAGACACTCATGACTTTCAGGGTGGCTCACCCTGTGCACTCCTAGGTGCAAACCACCCGCGGAAAATGCAAGGTTGTCTCTATTCGGGTGCAATGGGCTACTCAAAGCCCTCCGAGTGCAAGAGCACAACCTATGTTTCATTTAACATGCTGAGCCAAGCTTGGGGAGATGTTCCAGCCTCTATAGCGGCAAAGGCACGCGCTATGGCCACCTTCTCTCTTCTGCGAGCCCTCATTACCCTCAGAATTAAGAACAAAGCCACCAGTAGTCCTGCAAACATTAGCATGCCCATGACTCCTACTCCAGGAGTGGTAAAGCACAAGGTGCCTTGAAGGTTGAAATTTGTAGCGTTATAACGCTGTACCTTATTATTGATTTGTTTACAGGGTAAATCAAAAACACATTCTGGAACATACAGATGGGGTAATATTTTTGTCGCGTTTGTGATTGGCATGGGGATGGGCCATGTTCTTGAAACGGCCCAAAAGGTAGCTCCCTCAACTCTGGTCAGGCAGATCATCAGCACTATCAGCATCTCCAGGGTTGGAGTCCATGTCTGCTTCTTTGGTGTTGTCATCGGTTCTTTCATCCAACTTTCGCGTCAGTCGTGATGGCACCCACACCGGATCCGAGCGGTCCTGTGGAAAAACACAAACAGCTCCCCTGGATCTCCTAATCACGGGATCCGGTCCATACCATTTGTTATCCAGGATATCTTTCCACATTACACGTTCCTTTATGGCCTCAGCCTCTTCTGCGTGTCTATCTGCCGCACTTTTGCCATTGGCATCCAGAATTAAAAAATTGATAGTAAAGATTGCTAGGGATAGGCGATCTCGAGGGGTCATAACCGCCTCTATTCCCCCTTTTTGTTTTTGTATTAGTTCTTTAAGCGTGCGGTTAGCGCGCTCAAACCCAATCCCTTTCTATCATTTTTCAAGCTAGGACTGACTAGCTCTGATTCTCTCTGCAAGTATTTACCTAGGCCTTTGCCTGGCATATAGCCTTGTTTCATCATCAAATCTTTGCTCTGTTTGGAAAACGTTCCCTCATTAGTCAGAATTAGATTTAATTGACTCTGGACATCTCTTCCCCAGAGATTGATGGGAAGGTCCAGTACGAACGGCTGAAAAGTCCCTTTGTTCCCTTCCATCCTCCAATGTAGAGTTTTTGCACTAATCTCAGGTGTGTTTTGATAGCCTAGCCCCTGTAATGTTTGAGAGGCCTTTTGCAGCGGCCAATTCCTTGGCCAGAATCGTTGGCTCATGACGCTTCGGTCGGCCCCCGTATCTATTAGACCGGTGAAGGCCTTTCCTTCTATCTCCAAACTACACATGGGGCGACCTGTTAGCTCCAAAGATAAGTAGGCCATATCGACTCCAGAGGATAATGCCAAAAGGTGAGTGACACATAACCCTAATTGTACCCTGATAGTCTGGGTCAATGATCCCGGGGAGGACCAATAAGCCCCTCATGGTGCTGGATGATCGGCCTAAAACCAGCCCAGCCGAGCCTACAGGAAGAGGTCCTGACATGTCAGTAGGAACCGCTTGTATACCCATACGAGGGGTTAAAACCAGTCCGGCGGTGGCGCAGAGGTCCAGCCCCGCGGAGCCTGTCGTGGCTCGTCGGGTGCTCTCGGCGGCTGAAGGATCCCCTCCTGAAACGCCCCATATATTTTCGGGCCCTGAGGGCGTGGGCCCCTCTGCATGTTTTTTGACTCCGGGACATATGGGTTATTTATAGGTTGTCCATTAATGTCTTTTGTGGATCTACACTCATTGGCCCAATGTTTCCCCTTCTTGCATCTTGGGCATGTCCCTGGCTGCTTGGTATTTGGTCCCTTTGCCCTAAAGCCTTCCTTGTTAGGACAGTTTCTCTTTACGTGTCCCGGCTGTCCGCAAATGAAGCAGCCATCACGTCTCCCGTGCTTAGTAGCCGCTATCATAGCTCTGGCCAGTCCTTCATTGGTGAGTGGTCCTCCTATCTCTCTGCAGGCCTTTAGCCACGCATCTAAACCTTTTCCTTTCCATGGTGTGATTGCTCGCTGGCAATCCTTAGTGCATTGCTCATAAACAAGCTGTTGCACTAGAGGCATGGCCTCCTGAGCGTCTCCAAAAATTTTTCCAGCTACCTCTATCATTCTAGCCACAAAATCTGAAAAAGGCTCATTCGGTCCTTGGATTATCTTAGTCAGGTTTCCTGATACCTCTCCCCGTTTAGGTATCATCCTCCATGCTCTTTTAAATATTTCTACGATCTGCTGATAAACAGGCACCGGGAAGGCCGTCTGGTTATCAGCCCACTGTCCCTGCCCCAGTAGCATATCAGCAGTCCAGGGTGCTGTGTTTGGTGTACGAGCATTCACTCGCGCCTGATTATGCGCGGCTTCTGTAACCACTGCTCTATAGTCTAGATACTGTTCTGTGTTTAGGCACGCTCGAGCTATCTCCCACCAATCATTTGGTGTCAGGGCTGCGGTGGTGATCCTATCCAGTAAAATTAACGTATACTGTGCATTGGGCCCCCAAGTACGGGCGGCCTCTACTAAGTCCTTCAACTGTTTGTAGGGTATGGGCTCATGATATCTTTGCTGGTTTTGGTTTTCAAAGACAGGGAACGCAACAGCGTCCAGCGGGGTGAACTCGGCAAGGCATCTGAGCGTTTTTCGAGAGAGCCTATGGGCCCCTCCGTTCTGCTTGCCTGGATAAGGCGGAGGCGGAGCTCTTGCCGGAGGCGGCAGTCCGTATCGCTCCTCCTCATATCTAGCCGCCTCTTCCTCTAACTCCTCCTCCTCGTCCTCCGTTAGTGAGTCATCTCCCGAGTCCCTCTCTTGCTTTACACTGAGAGCGGCGAATTCCTCATAGAACTCATCTAAACTCGGGTAGATGGGTGCACTGGGAGCGGTTGCCTGATGTTTTTTGTGCTTACTTTTATCATCTGTTTCCTTTTGTTTTTCACTTCCTCTTTTATATCCCTTTTCTGACTTCTTCATTTGTTTTTTGTTTCCCCCTTCCTTTATACTACTTGATTCCGAAAGGCTGTCCTGATGTTCCGCTAAAGCACGCCTGCCCTTTTTCAGATGCTCTACGTGTTTTCCGTCCCGTAAGCACGCATGTATAACTCTCCATAAGGGTAGGGTGCCTGATTTAAGCTGCTGATTGGCCTTGGCTGCATCCAGATCTCTTCCTAACTTTTCCCAGCAGGGAAGGTTTAAGTCCCCCGACACGGCAAACCACGGGGCACACTCATCTATGTCTTTAAGAACGGATTTGACTGTCCTCTCTGAGATCCTTAACCCCCTCTCTTTTAATAGTGCCTGTATGGGGCTCACGAAGTCTGGATATTTGCACTCACGTATCCAAAAGCAAAAAAGCAAGGCTACAACTGCAAGGACAATTATAGCTATAGCAGCTACCCAAGGCTCAAGTGTCCAAAATAACATACCGGGGAATACTTACCGGCGCCGACCACTTCGCATGTAGAGTTCTGAATCCTTTCTAGGCTCCCCGCGGTGTCCGCCGAACTATCCCGGGTCTCGGCACCAGCTGTGGCCCGCCAACGCTCGCCCGCGAGGAAGGAAGACCACCGACACAGGATTCTTCTCTATCACGCTTTATTGAAGTGCACTTGGTTGAGGTTTGTAGGGTGATGGAAGCAGGAAGCGCCTGGGTAGAGCCAGGGCTGCACATATATACAGGCTAGCTGGGGCGTGTCTCATTCTGGGGTACGTGGCTCACTATGGTAGGTCAGCCTTGTTGCTGGGCAGAATAAGCTTAAGGCCACGCGTCCAACCACTTGTTTACGAGGCTCTCCGGCGCCATCTTGTAATGGCGGCAACGGGTTGCCACATCTCCCAAAGACCCCGCCTCCAATGCCACCATTTGGGAGTTCCATTCCTACAAGAATTTAGGGTGGGCATTGGGGGGGCGGAGACCCAAGCATTCAGTCTATAAGAAATATGTTAAGATTTGTTGGAACTTGTTAAGTAGAATCATTGGGAATCTTGGAGTTATATCATAAAATATAAAAAGATTTCAGAATCTCATAGTTATAATCCCATAGTACAGATCTGATATATATAGCAATGTAGTTTTGTGTTGGTCTGTTTTGGCATTCATTAATTCTGACTTCTGCTCTATCTAGACTGTTATTAATCCCATCCAGCTCTTCCTTAGGCATAGCCTTCAAGGCTTTTGATTGGGAACTTGGTTAATCAACTTCTATATCTGCTGTAGAGTCATTTGTACTTTTCAGAAGTTTTGAGCTTAGCTTGGTGTAACCTCTAACCTTGAAACAGAATCTGGTAGATGTTTTAAAAGGGTGATTGGGGTAGGGGGTGCCTGGGTGGCTCAGAGGGTTAAGCCTCTGCCTTCAGCTCAGGTCATGATCTCAGGGTCCTGTGATCAAGTCCCACATCAGGCTGTCTGCTTGGTAGGGAGTCTGTTTCCCCTTCTCTCTCTCTGCCTGCCTCTCTGCCTACTTGTGATCTCTGTCAAATAAATAAATAAAACAAAAACAAACAAAAAAAAGGGTGATTGGTTGTGCATTTAAAACACACTTCTTCCTTCTAGTGCGACTTTGTCTCCTAAACATTCTGAGATTATGGGGGATTTTACTTTGCTTTTTAGAGGTGTGATTATGATTTCCCAGCTTCTCCATAAGTAACCCCAGAACTAAAACCAGTCATGTTTGGGATTCTTCAGTTCCAGTCTGTTTTATAGAGCCCTGTGTAACAGCTCAAATTTCACGTATTCCTCTATACCCAAGAAGAATCCTGCATTTGCCAAGTGCCAGTCTTGTACAGAATTGGAAAATGCCCTCAGGAAAGAATATGTTTAAGGATTTTCAAAAGGATCCTTCTCACATCCTTGCAGCCTGGAATTCACATTCGTCTAGTCATCACTGATTCTGTAACTCTGATATCTTTTTTTTTTTTTAAGATTTTAAAATTTATTTTAGAGAAAGAGTGAGAGTGGGGGAGGGGCAGAAAGAGAGGGATTCCCAAGTAGACTCCCTGCTGAGGAGCAAGCCCTACTGGGGGCTCCATCCCAGGACCCTAAGATCATCACCTGAGTTGAAATCAAGAGTTGGGTGTTTAACTGACTGAGTCACCCAGGTGCCCCAAGGATTTTACATTTATACCTCTTAGAAATGAAAAATATTCTAACGTGACAAGTAGTATGGACAGTATTACTGCCTTTATATCATTGACAAAGATTAAGATGTTTTAGAATAGCTTCCTAATATATCATTTATAGAACAGCATCTCTTTTAGTTAGTTCTGTTCTCTCTTCACTGACAAGCTCTATTTGGTTGTTACTCATCTGTGAAAGCTTATACATTAATGAGTAGTAAAGATTTCCCTCAAAAAGTAAATAAATTGATAATAATTAGCTTTTACTTTTCCTGCTTGAAAAACAGAGACATTCTAAAGATGCTGTAAAGATATTTTCTTCCATTTAACTCAGGACTTCAAAAAAGTAAATTTCTTTTTCTTGACAAGAATGCTATTTTGTGTGCGTGTGTGTGTGTCTGTGTTTTCTAATCTACATCTGATTAGACATAAAATGCCTATATCCGAAGGAGACTGCAGGAAAACTGGAGATAACTTAGTAAGAATAGGCAATTAATTGGGAAAATTTAATCAGTGATAGCATTTATCAAGAAGACATGAAGTTACAAGAATCACGAAAAACATTACCTTTATATCAGGGATAAGAAATAAAGACTTCTTGTTTCTTTAACTATTTTATCTAAACATTATAAAAATAATGATACAATTTTGTGAGTGGGAATAATTGCAGAACATTCGAACAATTTGGTTTGTGTTTATATTTACACTGAAAGTTTCTATTTATTGTTTGATGGGGGTAGTGATGCCCTTGACATAGAAACACATTTTGTAGGTAGGCTAACAAGGATTTGAATCCCACTCTCTTTCATTCATCTTCATAAGCTATGTTTTATTCGTAGCAAGCATTTATTTAGTGTTTACTCTTGGCCGGTTGCTCTAAGTGCATGGATATTCCTTACCTATTTTATTTTATTTTTATTCCCTACCTCTTTTAATTCACAGAACAGCCCTTGGAATCACTTCTTCTGTAACACAAGTCTGTCACAGTAGTAAGTGATGAAGCTAGGATGTAAACGGAGTTCGTAAAACACCAAAGCCCATATTAAATATTGTGTCATACCACCTCCCTGTGCGATCCTGAGCAACCACACACACACACACCCTAACTCTGTAACCCCCAAAGCTTTGGAAATTGCTAGTTTTTTCATAACTTATTTGGTGGCAAAATGAGACTTGAATGGATGAAAAACATTTACAGCCTTTGTTTATCCCATTTAGTGTGACTGCATACATGTTGCTGCAAAAATGGTGATGTATTTGATTTAGGGTGTCCTGTGGTTGATCTTCCCTGGAAATGTTAACAAAATATATGGTGTATGCACTGTATTAATTTTCTAAAATGTAAAAAATTCTGAAATCAGAAACATTCCCAGGTGGCTATGGCCCCTATTTAACTTCCATATTACTTTATTTTCTTTCTGTAGAGATGTTAACATCAAACCCAGTAGGTTTTAATAAGAATTATATGAAATAATTAATGTATGTAAGCATTTAAGGTCCGTGGCATATAAGTATTTAATTTATTGGTATTGTTACTATCATTACCTTGGAATTTATATTCAACTGTGCAGAGTTTGGATCCTAAAGTTATTAGAATTGTTGAAAACATGAGTTTTGTTTAGCTTGCAGCTGAAGCCCAACACTGCTTTGTGTCTGTGTAGGATTAGTAGGAAACTATGCCTTCTACACATTGTAGTCACTTTGACTTCCACTGGCTATTTAACACAGTATGATTTTCTCCTGTAAGTGTTTGTTATCCCTTAGTGCAGTATTTCCTAACCTTTTTTGTGTCGCTGCACACAGAGAAAAGTCTTTCCTGAGATCAGTGAAGGAAGAGGGTGCTTGTGCACCGCTGCTCCAGGGTCTCCTGGCCACCTGAGGGCCGAGAGAATCAATAGCATGGCACACTGTAACACTTTGACAAAGCAGCCTAGAATTGTGTACACCAAACATAAGCGGAAGATAAATGAAATGATGAAGATTACAGTCAATTTACTTTTGTTACCTCTTTAAGTATCTATTTCAGAATAGGTGAAAAAATCCACATAAAACTAGGTGAAAGTTATAATTTTTTAAATTGTTCATTTCTTAATTGTCTTCTAGCAGTCAAGAATGAAGTAGATTAGAATTTTTTTTAAAAAGTAAGAGGTAGATTGACTGTTTTACATAGTGCTTTATATAATGTATTTGTTGGAATCTTAAGGATACTCATTTGTAAGTTAGAATTATGAAGAAACCATGACACTGTTTCATCATTTAAAGCACTTCCAAGAGTAGATAGGACCAAAGATACATTTAATTTAGGGCATTTGTTTTTTTTAAGGGTCTGACATTTATTTTTTCCCCAAATATTACAGTAAAACGTAGGTAGGGTAGGATGATTTTGTCAGTTTTCTTTTTAATGTAAAATTCAGAGTTTGGCTGTTGGAAGTTATTTGCAACAGGCTTGTATGCACAGGATACAAGAAGTTGTTTCACATTATTCACCCACCCCGCCCCTTTGCCAAGTCTATGGGGTGAATCACAGCCAGATTAAAAAAGGAGTGTAGAGTTAATTCTCAACCAGATAATATGTTTCTAGAATGTTAGTTGAGATGTTTTCCTCAGCTATAAATTCAGGATAGGGAGGTGGGGCAAACAGTATATAGGGAGTTGTGAGTATAGCCCCTTTGGCTAAGGAATTTGAGGGTCAGGGAGACACTCCACATCCTATTGGTTTATCTTGAAGGAAAGGTTATTTAGTTTGAAGGATATAAACAGGATTTCTTTTTCTTGTGGTTCTTTGTGGAGGAGACTCTTTCCTTGCCTTCAGTTAACCCAAATGGGGTTAGCTGAGTCCATGGCATATCCAGGGGCCTATTTGCAGTTGGTGGGGCTCCTCTTTACCTTTTGAGGGATGCATTTCCTGTGCTTTTGCTCTTTTCCTTTTTTGTTTCTTAAGATTTTTTAAAACTTTTATTTATTTGATAGACAGAGATCACAAGTAGGCAGAGAGGCAAACAGAGAGAGAGAGAGGAGGAAGCAGGCTCCCTGCTGAGCAGAGAGCCTAATGCCCCAGGACCCTGGGATCATGACCTGAGCGGAAGGCAGAGGCTTTAACCCACTGAGCCACCCAGGCGCCCCTCTTGTGCTTTTTCTTTTTTCATGGACTCGAATAGTGAGGTTGGGGACAGGAGGGAGGCAGAAGTGGAAACCGACTCCTTGGTACTCACTTAATTCTGAACAGACTTGGAGCTCTGTCTGCTCAAGTTGGGGTCTTTTTCAAGAGGAGTTTTCAGAGATAAAATAATTTTGACAGCCTTACAAATCTTTCTTTTAATACTTCAGAAATGTTCTAATTTGCGGGGTTTACCACCTTCAAAAGCTTTAAGAATATTAGATGATTCTATAATAGTATATAGCTCAGAATATGTTATTTTGGAAATAAATATTGTTAATATGTTATATTATGTTAGAATATGTTAGTTTGAAAAGAATGTGGCTGGCATTCAGCACTTCATTGAACCAGGGCTTATTATTTATCAGCTGCGTTCCTTGATTTTTCACAGAATGTTACATCTTCATCTAAATCACGAATCTCAATTATATTACTATAAAACCTAACAGTGTTCCCTAAGATAGCATAGTAGTAACTTTTGTAAGAAAAAACATGTTAGTGGGGAGCCTGGGTGGTTCAGTTGTTAAGCATCTGCCTTCAGCTCAGGTCATGATCCCAGAGTCCTGGGATTGAGCCCTGTATCGGGCTCCCTGCTCCAAGGGAAGCCTGCTTTTCCCTCACCCGCTCCCCCCTGCTTCCCCTCTCTCACTGTGTCTCTCTCTATCAAATAAATAAATAAAATCTTTAAAAAAAAAAAAAAGAAAGAAAGAAAGAAAGAAAATAGAAAACAAGTAGTGACAAAAATTGTTTCCCTTAGAGGAATAGAAAATAAAGATAATAACAAAATAAAATTCCAGAATATATGAAGTCATTAGGACTAAAAATCATGTATTACACATGTATTTTATATTTTTTATTTTATTGTAATGATTGGTATTCCTTGTCATCCCCACAGGCATGTTACAAAGATAAATACAGTCTTTTCTCAACTCTTTATTATTAACCTCAGAAATGTGCAAGTGTTGATGTGTTAAGAGTTTAGGGATTAGAAAGCTGCAAAAAATGAGTTTTCTGTCTCTTTTGGGAAATAGTGTTGCTTTGTGAGTGGAATTTGCAAGCCAAATAAATTCTGTAGAGTTAGTGAGTGGTAATGTAGTAGTCACTTTACAGAGTGTGGGGTCCTGAAACAGTTGGCGCAGGTGGATAGCAGTGCTGTAAGGGAGGGAAATCAAAGTTCACATACAAAGTATCCATAGGGACTCCACATTTTGCAGATTCTCTTTCCCTAAAACAAAAACAAAACTTTGTTTTTGGATCGTATTTCTCAGATTTCAGAACTCATTTTTTTCCTTTCAGAAAACTGAAGAATGGGAGAAAGATAAGACTGAAGCAGACATGGAAGAGTATGTATGGAACAATAGCTCCTCTGAAAAAAATATTCTGGAAACACTTCTCCAAATCAAAGCTGCTGAGAAAAATCTGGATGTAAATAAAGAAGAGCTCCTTGCTACGAAAGAAGTTGAAGAGTACAAAAAGTCTGTTGTTAGTCTTAAGAATGAAGGGGACAATGAAAATACCCTTTCTCAGTACAAAGAATCAGTGAAGAAACTATTAAATCTAATGTGATTTATTTAGAAAAATCTCCTTGATTTAATTTTTATTTTATGATTTTTAAAAATCTCCTTGATTTAAAATCTCCATGATATAATTTTATAATTATCTCACTTTATATAAATTTGAAAATGCTAAAAAAAAAACCGTTTTTACACATTTCAGATTTTTTTTATTAGTTTCAGAGGCTTAGTGATTATTATTAGTTTAGTGATTCATCAGTTGCATATAACATACCCAGTGCTCATTCCATCGGTTTCCCTTTTTAATACCCATCCCCCAGTTACCTCATCACCCCACCCACCTCCCCTTCAGCAACCCTCAGTGTGTTTCCTAGAGTTCAATGTCTCTTACAGTTTGCCTTCCTGTCAATTTTCATCTTATTTTATTTTTCCTTATCTTCTCCTGTGTTCATCTCTTTTATTTCTTAAATTCCACATATGAATGAAATCATATGGTATTTGTCTTTCTCTGACTTACTTATTTTGCTTAGCATAATACTCTAATTCTATCCACATTGTTGAAAACGATAAGATTTAATTCTTTCTGAATAAAAATACTACTGTGTATATATACCTCATCTTTATCCATTCATCTGTCAGTGGACATCTGGACGCTTTCCATATTTTGGCTGTGGTGGACGTTGCTACTCTAAACATTGGGGTGAGATGCCCCTTTGGATCACTGCATTCGTATCTTTGGGGTAAATACCCAGTAATGCAGTTGCTGGTTCATAGGGTAGCTCTCTTTTCAACTTTCTGAGGAACCTCCAAACTGTTTTCCAGAGCGGCTCACCAGTTTGCATTCCTACTAACAGTGTAAGAGGGTTCCCCTTTCTCCACATCTTCACCAACATCTGTTGTTCCTGACTTGTTAATTTTAGCCATTTTGACTGGTGTGAGATGGTATCTCATTATGGTTTTGATTTGTATTTCCCTCATGCTGTGTCTGCAAGCCATTTGTATGTTTTCTTTGGGGTAAAGTCTGTTGGCGTCTTCTGCCCATTTCTTGACTGGATTTTTTGATTTTTGGGTGTTGACTTTAATAAGTTTCTTTATAGATTTTGGATACTGGCCCTTTTTTTTTTTTTTTTTTTAAATTTTATTTACTTGACAGACAGAGATCACAAGTAGGCAGAGAGAAAGGGGAAAGCAGGCTCCCCGCTGAGCAGAGAGCCCGATGCGGGGCTCGATCCCAGGACCCTGAGATCATGACCTGAGCCGAAGGCAGAGGCTTTAACCCACCGAGCCACCCAGGCGCCCCGGATACTGGCCCTTTATCTGATAAGCCATTTGCAAATATATTCTCCCATTCCATAGGTTGCCTTTTAATTTTGTCAGCTATTTGCTGTGCAAAAGCTTTTTATCTTGATGAAGTCTCAATAGTACATTTTTGCTTTTGTTTCCCTTGTCTTTGGAGACATATCTAGCAAAAAGTTGTTGCAGCTGAGGTAAGGTTGCTGCCTATATTTTCTTCTAGGATTTTGACAGATTCCTATCTCACGTTTAGGTCTTTCATCCATTTTGAGTCTATTTTTGTGATGGTGTAAGGAAATAGTCCGGTTTCATTCTTCTGCATGTGGCTGTCTAATTTTTTCAGCACCATTTGTTGAAGACACGGTCTTCTTTCCATTGGACATTCTTTCCTGCTTTGTTGAAGATTAGTTGACCATAGAGTTGAGGGTCCATATCTGCTCTCTGTTCTGTTCCATTGATCTATGTGTCTGTTTTTGTGCCAGTACCATGCTGTGTTGCTGATTACAGCTTTGTAGTAGATTTTGGCTTTATTTGCTGGTCTTTTCCCAGCTCCTTTAGGTCTAAGGTTAGGTTGTGTATTTGGGACTTCTCTTGTTTCTTTCTTTCTTTCTTTCTTTCTTTCTTTCTTTCTTTCTTTCTTTCTTTCTTTCTTTTTAAAGATTTTATTTATTTATTTGACAGACAGAGAGAGAGAGAGAGATCACAAGTAGGCAGAGAGGCAGGCAGAGAGAGGGGGAAGCAGACTCCCCACTGAGCAGAGAACCTGATGTGCGGCTCGATCCCAGAACCCTGTGATCATGACCCAAGCCGAAGGCAGAGGGTTTAACCCACTGAGCCACCCAGGCACCCTACTTCTCTTATTTCTTGAGAAAGGCTTATGTTACTATATACTTCCCTCTTAGGACCATCTTTGCTGTATCCCAAAGGTTCAGAACTATCCTGTTTTCACATTTATTTCCGTGTATATTTTGAGTTCTTCTCTAATTTCCTGATTGATTCTTTAATAAGGTGCTCTTTAACCAACATGTATTTGTGTTCCTTCCAATTTTTCTCTTGTGATTGAGTTCAGGTTTTAAAGCATGGTGTTCTAAAAATTTGCATGGTATGATCTCAGTCTTTCTGTACCAGTTGAGGCCTGATTTTTGATGCAGTATGTGATCTGTTCAGGGGAATGTTCCATGTACACTCAAGAAGAATGTGTATTCTGTTGCTTTAAGATGAAATGCTCTAAATAGATCTCTTAAGTCCATCTGGTCTGGTGTGTCATTCAAAGCCCTTGTTTCCTTTTTCATCTGCTTAGATGATCTGTCCATTGCAGTGAGTGGGGTGTTGAAGTCTCCAACTATGATTGTATTATAATCAGTGTGTTTCTTTAATTTTATTAATTGGTTTGTACAATTGGCTGCTCCCAAGTTAGGGGCATAAATATTTACAGTTGTTAGATCTTCTTGTTGGGTAGACCCTTTTATTATGATACTGTGTCCTTTTCATCTCCTATTATAGTCTTTGGTTTAAAAAGTCTAGTTTGATGTAAGGATGGCTACTCCAGCTTTCTTTTGATATTCATTAACATGATAAATGGTTCTCCACCCCCTCATGCTCAATTTGGAGGTATCTTTGGGTCTAAAATGAGTCTCTTATAGACAGCATATCAATGGGTCTTGTTTTTTATCCACTCTGATATCATGTGTCTTTTGATTGGAACATTTAGTCCATTTACATTCAAAGTAATTACGTAGGAAGTTATACCATTGTATTTTCAGTAAAGTCACTGTTTCTGTAGATTGTCACTGTTCCTTTCTGCTGTTTGTTACTTTTGGGTTCTCTTCCCTCAAAGGATCCCCTTTAATATTTCTTACAGGGCTAGTGTAGTGGTCAAAAATTCCTTTAGTTTTTGTCTAACCTGGAAACTCTTTATCTCTCCTTCTATTCTGAATGACAACCTTGCTGGATAAAAGTATTCTTGGTTGCATATTTTTCTCATTTGGTACCCTGAATATATCATGCCAGTCCTTACTGGCCTTCCAGGTCTCTGGGCAAGTCCGCTGTCAGCTTTATGTTTCTACCATTGTAGGTTATGGACCTCTTGTCCTAAGCTGCTTTCAGGTTTTTCTCTTAATCTGAAATTTGCAAGCTTCTTTATTGTATGTCCAAACACAACTCCAAACTGAGAGTAAGGGGTTAGAGAACCATTTATCTTTACCTCAATCTTTTTATTGATTTTGAGGGGATGTCTCTGTCCCTCCTGGATTGAATGCCTATTTCCTTCCCCAGATTAGGGAAGTTCCCAGCTGTAATTTGTTCAAATAAACCTTCTGCCCTCCCTCCTTCCCCTTCATCTTCTGGGACCCCTATTATCTGGATATTATTTTGCTTTATCGAATCACCGATTTCTGGAAGCTTTCCTTCGTGATTAAGTAGTTGTCTCTCTTCGGCTTACTTATTTTCCATTATTTTGTCTTCTATATTACTGACTCTCCTGTGCCTTATTTATTGTCACTTTCAGAGCCTCCATTTTTTACCGCATCTCAGTAATAGCATTTTTAATTTTGGCATGACTGTATTTTAGTTCTTTTATTTCTACAGTAAGGGATTCTTTAGTATCTTGAATGCTTTTTTCAAGCCCAACTTGTATCTTTATAATCATTGTTTTAAGTTCTAGTTCAGACATCTTACTTATATCCATATTAACTCCTGTTCTTCTTTCTTTTGTTATTAAGTTTCTCCATCTTGTTATTATGTCCAGAAAAGAAAAGAAGAAAGAGAGAGTAAAGACGACAATATTTCTAAGAAGTGGCCACTTTTCTCTTTGTAGCATTGCAGCATTTCTTTTATCAGATCTCTGGTTGAAAATGCAAGTGTTCAGAATGATTTGATAACTATCTAGCTGAATTCCAGGGATAAGACTAACATAGGGTCCTTACTACTCCACCATGTTAACTCTAGAAGCCACATCACATTTAAAATATTTTCTCATACTAATGCATCATGGCAATTATTCAGCAGTTTTCTTATTTGTATGGTGTGGCAGTAGAACTGATTAGACGACCTGTGTGATTCCTTCTGGTTTGAAAGTATTTTAATTTTATTTCTGCCATCACTTTAATATTCATGTATATACATATGTTGTTATTTTATCTCCTATTTCTTTTTATACAAATTAGCACCTATTGGTTGCTTTTAAATCCAGATCTTCCTCAACTTAGGATGGGGTTATGTCCCAATAAATCCATCTTAAGATGAAAATATCGTAAGTTGAAAATATATTTAATACACCTAACCTACCAAGCATCATAGCTTAGTTCAACCTACCTTAAACGTGCTCAGAACAGTTAACATTAGCTTACAGTTGGCCAGAATCATCTATCACAGAGCCTATTTTATAATTAAGTGTTAAATATCTCATGAAGTTTATTGAATACTGTACTGAAAGTTAAAGAATGGTTTTATGGGTACAAAGTGGTTGTCATTATACAGGTTGTTTACCCTTAGGATCACATGGCTGGATAGGAGCTTCGGCTGCTGCTGCCCAGTATCATGAAAATGTATCATCATATATCACTAGTCTGGGAAAAGATCAAAATTCAAAATCTGAAGTATGGTTTCCTCAGTATGTTACTGCTTTCACACCATTATAAATTCAAAAAATCGTGAGTCAAAATAAGTCAGGACCAGCTGTAATGACTTTGGATATTTAGGAGGCTAAGTCCAGAACGTACTTCCCTGTATATAGTTCAGTGCTTTTTTTTTTACATAACTACTGTCCACCCAATGCCTTTTCTACAGATGCCAATTGTGATTAGAAACAGGTTCTTGGAAGTATTTTTCTAAACTGAAAAGTTTGCTCCATTCCTCTCTTTTGGGCTCACTTTATGTTAATTCAACTCTGCTTAGCATCCTTCTTTCTGTTTTCTGGGGCTCACTTCTCCAAGCCAATGCTTGCAGAAAAGTGGAAATGGAGGTTAACTGGTATTCATCTCTTTAGATTCCCCAGTTAGAGTTTCTGCAGCTCAGAAAAGAGATGGGGTGTAAGACCTTGAAATTAATTGGAGTAAATGACAAAGTAAGACTTGTCCTATGAAACATTCCATTCAATTTAACTGTCAATTCAGTCTTTTTATCTATTATGTCTACCACTTCCAAAGTTGTAAGTGGTTAAGTTAATTAAAATAGAATTTTATTTTCTATTGAGTTTAATTACTTGGAATTAATGAGTTTGTTACTTGTCCAAAACTTACTTTGCCTAACAGAATTAGAGAACATAAATGAAAGCCAAAAAGAATTTGAAAACAGTTACCCAAAGGATTTATATGAAATGAAGGTATGATTTAGTATTAGCAAGTTCAAGAATCTGTATGTTATTAAGTATGATAAGATGACCTTGACTGCAAAAAGAGAGATACATTGTAACCCACTGCATAGAAATAGTAAATTAGGGTGCTTGGGTGGCTCAGTGGGTTAAGCCGCTGCCTTTGGCTCAGGTCATGATCTCAGGGTCCTGGGATTGAGTCCTGAATTGGGCTCTCCGCTTGGCGGGGAGCCTGCTCCCCCCACCCCTGACCCCCCCGCCTGTATCTCTGCCTGCTTGTGATCTCTCTCTGTCAAATAAATAGATAAAACCTTTTTTAAAAAAATATAAATAAGTAATAAAAATTAAAAAATTTATATTAAAAAAATAAAAATTAAAAAATAAATTAAAATTAAAAATTAAAAGCATACTTTAAGTGTATTGAAATGTTATATTTCTTAGAGATTCATGGAGTTTAAGGAATTTCAGATGCAGAAACAGTATTGAAGAAGGGAACATTTTGAAAATAGAGGTTGAGGAGAAATCCTTTGGGAACATGTAAAGAGATGGTAGGTTAGGGTCATCCATCTTTTGAAATAATACTATAATAGTAGATAAAACAGAGGAGGTAATGCTGTGTAATAAAAAATCTGACCTGGCCCAAAGAGAGGTCTGGCCTTTGCTTGCAGCTTCTAGGAGGTAACCTATGTCATACCTCATAGGAATATCTTTGTTTAGGGTGAGAGCCAGTCACAATGGATTTTAGGGTGGGGCTGGCCACACCTGACAGTCTTAGCCATGCCGGCAAAACCACATGATTTAGAGGAAGGGGCATTAAGTCACCTGGGATCAGTCCACCTGGCAGCTGAGATCAACCACCCAGGTAATCACTCGGTCATACCCATGCAATAGAGCCTCTATAAAATCTTTGAACTGCTAAAGTTTGGGCAGGTTTCCCTGGCTGGCAGTACTCTGGGCATATTACCATACACTGGTGCAGGAAAAGTAACATATCTTGCCTCTAGGGGCAGACACCAGAAACTATAACTTTGGAACCCTCTGTGACTTCATTCTATGTGCTTCTTTCCTTGGCTGACTTTAATCCATATCCTTTCCCTGTGATAAACCATAACCATGAGTATAACAGCTTTCCTGGAGTTCTGTGAATTATTCTAGTGAATTACCAAACCTGAGGGTGGTTTTTCAGACAGACCTCCCCGCTCCAAATTTATACTTGGTGTCTCACAGAGCACTGTACCCTCTAGCCTTTGCAGTTTGGGTATCTCCAGGCAACTGATCTGAAGATAGGCTGTAGCACTGACACCTAATGGCAAAATCTTAGAGCTGTGAGATTAATACAGAACTGCCTCAGATAGAAAGCAGTTACGATCATTATAATTTTAGCAATAATTAAACTACTGTTTTTCATTAATCGGATCTTTACCCATCCTTTAAGATATTAATTGAGCCAATATATACCATGAACATCATATTTATCCTTTAACCAAGTCTAAGGGATATTTGCTACATTGATAACACATTGACTGCTGACATCAAACTTAAAATTATATAACTCAGAAGTTGCTTAAACACATAGGCAACTAAGAAGTAGGATAAATCTGTTCCCTTAATTGTGACATGCTTTAGTTCTTTCTTTGCATATGTCTTCCCCAATAGTGGTAAGTATTTCATAATACTGGACAGTTACAGACTTTTTAAAAGAGGTCTGGCTAGTTACAATGTTGGGAGGATTTCAGTATTATCATTACTTTGCAATTGAGTTTAACAATCTTGGCCTTGGTTGTTGACTGGTTGTTGGCCTTGAGAATCTTTTATTGTTTCTTAAGAAAGTTTTAAATTCTATTCAGAAGTTCTCTTTTGGTCCTTGTGGCTTCCAGGAAGGACATGGTTTCTAGGCTCGGCGATTTTTGCTTCCTGGCTGACACTGGCCTGGTTGCATCTGCAGTCTAATAAATGTCTTCAGTTTATCTGATGGTCACAGATAGTGGCTGAAGAAGAGGAGTATGAGTTTGGTTTCTTACAAATGTAAATATGTTTTCTCAAATTATGGTCATTTTTATAAAACTACCAATTTTAGGAAATGAGCAAATTCTAAGAAACCCCAAGGAAGAAAAATGTTTTTCTAGCACCCCTGGTTTTTTGGAAACCTTTAAAAGCTTGTATATAAAAAATAAAATAAGGTAAATTAAAAACTTGCATATATTTTAAAGAAAAATAATCTTTTAAAAGATTGTACAAATAATTTTTAAAGACTGCTTCTTGAAATATAATTTTAGGGTAATTTAAGTCTTTATATCCTCCCTATGTAATATGAATAATTTTTTTCCTAATGAATTGGGAAAGAAATTGATAAAATTTAATATTTAATATCATGACTAGTAAATAAGGGTAAGTTGATGACATTTTAAAAATCAGATTTTTATTTGTAGCTAATATTCCACTGATAGAGATTTTTTATATTTCTTCCTTATATTAAAAAAAGAAACAGACATATTTTTCCCCCACATAGTATCAACACTAGGGAAAGAAACAGAAACACCTCTTAAGCCACTGGACAGTTTGTTTTAACATAAGAGAGAACAATACTGTTTTATTAATCCTGTAATAGGGCTTTCTTTTATCTATTCTTGCTTATTGGCTGTGTTTTAGTATCTCTCCTCACATTTAAAAAGAGTTTCAAGGGTTAGATTAAGGGTCTAAAGCTTAAAATCATTGGAGACTTGATTGAATTAAAGTGTCTGCACTTCAGGTTGGGGGTGGGGGTAGATCTGGTGTAAGATTTGGACAGAGCTCAAATACCTACAGCTAATGTTTGCACCTGGGAAAACACTACATACACGTGAGGGCTGTAAACTAAAACTCCCAAACTTTATTCAACAGAGATCAACACAATTCCAGTACCAGAGTTAAAGGCATGTCAACTTTAAAAAATGAAGATGGTTTAGGATTAAGAAGAATTAATCAGTCGAACATCAAAACTAAATTTTTTTAAAAGGTAGCATTTGCACATGTGTTAGTAACTGTAATAATAGCACTTTTCTGTCCAATCCACTAAAAGATTTTATTAACATACATGACAATTATTTGACCTTGACAGGAAACATATGATATTATGGTGTTTTCCTCTCTGTATTTTTTTTTCCATGTTTTTTGGAGGCTTTTAATCTAACAGTGATTTCCAGCATGAACTTTTGAACCAGATATCTATTAAATCCTGCCCTCCCTAATATTAAGCTATGTGACTTTAGGGAAGATAGCCTCTCTCTTCTCATTTTCCTCATCTGTAAAATGTGATAATAATACTATAGTCATTTTAAAAAGTATATCTAATTCATAAAATTATATCCATGAGGGAATACATGTATAGCACTTAGAAGCATATCTCTCACACTGTGCTAAACAAGTGCAGGGGTCAGAATTTTGGAACTTTGGCAAAGGGTAGACTATTCACAAAATAGAAATGATCAAAGCAGTTAAGTTTATGAAGATTATGGCCTTGCAATCCTGTGCAATATTTATTTTTTTTAAACAAACAGCCCTTGTCTTACAGAAAACTAAAAACGATACCCTTGAAAGCTTACAGTCTTGTAACTTTTACTATGAAGAGTTCTTCTTTAGAGTGTTAACTTTTTGACATGCCTGGATCCTGCCTTTCTCTGCCCTGGCTTATACTGGCCCTGCTGCTTTCTCCAGCATCCAGATGCTAGGATGATCATACAACAGCAAAGAAAGATGACAGAGGTACAGAGGGCCACTGGAGCCAGCCACATCTTTGAAGTCACAGATGCCCCATCAGGTGTCATGTCTTCATTCTCAGCTGTGTGGTTTCTGCTGTTGGACCCCTTGGTTTTATTTAGTAATTGCTTGCTACTGTTGAGTCGGGATGGAATAGGCCTATGAAAAGCTTTTGTGTCTATGGGAACAAAGAAAGGAGAAATAGTCTTGTTATCTGGATTATTGATGAAATCAGTGCTGTGTGACACCATATTTACCTCTGTGGTAATGGAGTTATTCAGGGAAATGAGTTTTGCCCAAGAATCTGTGGTTAACTCCTTGGAATACCTAGTACTGTTTGTGTTGACAACCAAATCTTGATGTGTGGTTGATGACGGCATCTCTGTTGATGGTAGCATTTGTTTTATCACTGTGGTTTGTTGTTCATCTAAATGCGTAGCTTTTAAAATCCTTAGTCTGTCCCGTGTGTTAGATGAGGAACGAGTATTTAGATATGTGGGACGTGATTGTTCAAAAACCAGCAAATCTGGATCTATACCTGAAAGATAAATAAGGCATCATTCATTTTATTTTTTATTTCAAGGAGAGAATATCAAAGCACAGCTTGGAGAAGTCTTGGGTTTGCCACCAAGTTAGTGAACTGAGCTTAAGTTCAAGTTCTACTATTGCATATTTCTGGAAGGCTTAGAAACGTCCTGGCCACATTTGAATTTATCTTAACTTTCAAGAACACTTTCTGTTACAAACAGCTGGCTCCATCATGGAGGATTCTTTGTGTCTGCCGGGGCTTCTGGGTAACAATAGCCAATGTTAGTGCAAGAATTGCAAAAAAAGCAGTAACCATTTGAGATATGTAGCATCTTAAAGTTTTAAAAAAATAAATAATACAGAAGTATAACTGTATTCAAAATCATGAGCAAAGCCCTCTGTCTCCTCCCTTCCCAGTCCCTGAAGGTAATGACTTTGTCTTCAGTATTTTCTCTCTTGTAAAGGAACTCCTTTCCCTCTGACTTCAGACACAAGCAAATATTGCTCTGTCTATAAAGGGGAGGGGAAAAAACTTCTCAACAGCTTTTCAGTTGTCTCTCCTATCAGTTTCTGTCTCTCTGCCTCTCTCCCTCTCAACATAACGATATCCATTTCCTTTCTTTGTTGTTTGCCTTCTGCCATCTTGTTCCATCCACACTATTCTGTCAGAATTATGCTTCTGAGATAATCAGTAGTTTCCATATTTCCTGGCCACCTCATTGTTCTGACTTCTCTTTTACCCTCAATCCTGCTGGCCATCCTTTCCCTAAAATTCTCCTTTTGTGACTCCCTCGAATGCAGACTCTCTTGACACTTTATCTCAGATTGCCTGTTTCTCATTTTTTCTTTCTTTAGCTGGTTCTCTCCTTGGTTCAAATTAGTTGTGTGCTTTCCACAATCTTTAGTCTGTTGTCTTTTCCCTTCATCTCACCCCTTCACCACACACACACACACACACACGCGCACACACACACACACACACACACGAGTATCCTCATCGGCTGTCACCATTATGTCAGTGGCACTGAAATCCGCATCACCTGTTATTTCCTCTTTCTCGTTCCCTGGTCTCATTGCTCCTGTGGTCTACTGAAGGTTCCCACCTAGACATCTCATGTCATCACTGAACAGTCCCAAAGCCAAAATCATTTTGTCTGGCGCTCTATCCCTTTCGGTGACCTCACCAATCTTCCATCACCCAAGCTGGAATCTATGTACTGCAGAGCAATCTTGGACTCCACTCTCTTCTTTTCCTTCATCCAAAAAGTGGTTCCTATCTGGTTCCCTCCCAATGTGCTGGTAATCATCCCTCCTCTTCATTGCAGTTACGGTCACCTTCTCCAGATCTAATGCTTCCCTGACTAGATATTCTAATTCGCATCCTGCATATCATTTTTCCAGACTAAAGACAATCACACTCATCACTTTAATGATGACGTTCTCTCACTAAATTCCTTTGCTGGTTCTCTGTTGCTGACAATGTCAAGTCCAAACACTGCTTTGTCCAAAACACTTTTGTAACCTGGCCTACCCTATCCTTACCCAGATTTTCATTGCAACCCCGAAAGTGCCCCTTTTGTAGCCAGATCTGTTTTCTACTCTCCCGTCGTACGATACAGAACTCCTTGTCTTGCCTCTGCCTGGCCTCTTCCACGAAGCTGCCTCTGAACATAGGTTTCTTTAGTCTCCTCTTCTTTTGAGTGCTTGTACTTGAGGCAGTATCACACATTTTTGTATTTAATTAGGTTCTACACTAATTGTGAGCCTTGTCATATCAACTAGATTGTAAGAAACTCGAGGGCAGACATACAGCTGCCATCTTCTGCAATGCTGCTCCTGGCCTGAATTAGGTGTTCAGTAAATAAAACCAATGACGAAATTTAGCGCCTTTGTATCCGGATGGCAAAAATCTATTCTTTCACATTTACCAATTTGTACCATGTGTTTGTATACATGGGCAAGGCACGCTTAAATGTGTATTTATCTAAAATAATAGTTATCTTGGGACCATTGGTAGGCTAATATATGTTAGTAAGTGCATTTCCTTGTCCTTGACATCAATCTTTGTAGAAGCCTTGTATACAGTGTCTGTCCATAGACCTCAAAACTGCCACTAAGCATTTTCTTTGTTCCTAGTAGTACGCTTAGCCCCTCCAGTAGGAATGCCTTCTTCTTCTTTTTTTTTTTTTTTTTAATTTACTTATTTTTTTCAGCGTAACAGTATTCACTATTAGGAATGCCTTTTTGGGCTTTTGCTAGGGGCTCCTGGAATATAGGTAATGCTTAAGCTCTTCTTTGATCACATACAATTTGTTATCATCTGGAATGAACTCATCAGTGCTGACCATGCCAAACTAGAGCAAATTTATTTGTAGTTTTCTGCCCTGGATGCCCAAAACTTTTCCAGATAGAGATCATGGGAAAATAGTGGTTCAGGTTGTTACCAGCCAGTTTCTAGGTTATACATCTCTACTAGAGCGTTACCAACATTCTTCAGCATAAACACAAAATGCACAAATCATTACCTTCTGTTACGTTGTATAAAATGGCACTGGTTCCAGGCTCTAATATGCAGCTCTCCAGTGTGGGGCAGTGAACATGGAGGCAGTTGACATTGTCATGCATGGGATCATGGTAGAAGACAGCCACGTTACAGGAAACTGAAAGGAAAAGTGCATCTGCAGGTGGTTTTGGTTTCTCCCAGCTGGAAGAGCTCTGAGTAGCTTCTATTTCTTCCAAGAACATGGCATTCACACCAGTATATTGCAGGGCTATGTTCAGACATCTCACAGAACATGGTGAACTACAGTAACTGTTTCTATAAATGTGGAAAATGCCCTTTTAAAAGAAACTGTCCATGGATTTTTCTCTAATCTTTCACACATTCCATTCCACACAGGATTACCTGGAATCATTTTCCAATCCCAGGATTTTATGTTCATGAAAAGTTCAGTTGGCTACAGAAGCCCCTGGGGCTTATCAGATTTCTAGTTGCAGTGCCCTCTCAGATTGCTAATGCACCGGAGTTCACCAGAGAAAGAAAAACAAAAATCAAGTGACAGATGTTGTAACAAAAGAGGGAGTCATGGGAAGGCAAACACTGCAATTACTGGGAGAGGCCCGGATGGTAGAAAGGCAGCAGGCCAGGTGAACGCTACCCTGACCCTGATTATAGGGGAGCACTAGCCCCATTTGCAAATCACACATCCAACGGAAAGCCCATTCAATGTCCTTTAAAGAGGAAGAGAGTCCACTGACAAGGATGTGAACATTTGGAATTCTAGTGGGTGGGGGTACGTCACTGATGCTATCCCCCTTCTCCTAAATAACATTGCTCCATAAAATGCATCATGTTATTTCTGGAAACCCTGAAGTCTGATTTGCTGAGTGCCAGTATCCAGTCTGTCCTCCCTAAAGTACAAAACAGACTTTCCTCCTGCTGCAGTGTAGTAGGAACCATGCGCTGGGAAATCTCCATTGACCAAAGGTATCAACTTCTTTAATAAAATAAGATTACAGAGGGATAGCATACAATTACCAGACCTCAGAGTATCCCTAAAGCTGTTGTGGAACTGTGGTTGGCCAAACCTTTGCTGCTTCTGTGTAAGGTTAACTGTGGGGAGCTCTATCCCACCCCTCCCCTGTTACCTCTGGGCCAGCCAGGAGGATAAAGAAGAGGGCAGAATTCAATGAATAATACATTGCTAATACATTTTAGATTACAAATGCATTCCTTAAAGACTGGACTGTCAAGTTTAAGGGAAAGGATTAAAAAAGATTCAAATTTAGACATTTAAATTTTTGATAAGAAAGTAGTTGATGCTGTAAAGAGAACAATTTTAAAAGAAGTTTTATATTCCTCTTCGTGTACATTTTAGAGTTCCAGCTCTGAACAGGTTAGTTATTGCAGGACTGTGGCTTTTTAAAGTTCTGGCTTCCAGCTAAAAACAGACGTGTGTTCGTGCCCTTTCTTCTGGAGGAAGAAAACCACAACTTGGAAGCTACAGAGGCTCTAAAATCATGGAATTCTACTGGATGCTTAAAGTATCCCTGGAAGTCCAGAGGACACAGTTTCCCTGCGATGGACAGTCAGGTAAATGGATACCATGGGAAAATGCTGAAAGGCACACCCCCCCACACACCTTCCCTTCAGGCTTATGGGAGTTAGAAGCATCTTTAAGGTGAGAATCTAGATTGGCAACCTTTTCAAAAAAATTTCCCTTTGGGGCACCTGGGTGCCTCAGTCAGTTAAGCGTCTGCCTTTGGCTCAGCTCATGATCCCGGGTCCTGGGATCAAGCCCTGCATTGGGCTCCCTGCTAAACGGGAAATCTGTTTCTCCTTTCCCTCTGCTGTTGCCTCTGCTTGTACTCTCTCTCTCTCACACACACACACACACACACACACACTCTCTCTCTCTCTCAAATAAATAAATTCTGTAAAAAAAAAAAATTCCCTTTAAAAAATTAATTGCTCTCTTGTGTGCCTGATTAACTTTCTAGGGCTTAGCCCGGGACAGCTTCTCACACTGTGGTCAGTTTACACCCTTGGGTACCCTCAGTACACATCCCAGAAATCTGCCATGTGTACTTGGATAGGAGGCACTGGCAATTAATAAGTCAGTATCAAACCATGGAAAGAAAGTGTAGAAGAACCAAGAGAATTATTTTAACGTATTGTGTTGCTTTTGCTATTTCTTTCCAAGTAGCTTTAAAATCTTGGAAAAATGAAAAACAAATGAAAGTAGTCTTTAGACAATTATAACTGGAAATTCTGCAATAATGAAATGTTTTCCTTATTATAAACCTTGATCATATGACATGGGTGATGCTTAACTCTGATTCTGGACTTCAGACAAAAAAATCAGAATATTTAAAATATATATTTATTTTCTTTCTTTTTGCTAGTTGACATATATCTACCTATGTCCTTCAAAACATCTAAACAATCTAAATTCTTGCTCCATGCAACCCACATTTGCTCAACACAAACAAGCACATTTCAAAAATTTGAAATATTGAGATCACCAAAAGAAGTTTGAAAAAGAAATTATTGTATTATTTTTTGAAGCCAAATATGCCATTTTGGGGGGATGTGGAAATATTGTTAGTTAACCCTCGAGGAAATCGTTTCATTTAGCACTTTAGTGAAGAAAAGAAGATTCTGTGTTACCTGTGGGTTCCATGGCACTCTGGATCATCACCAGATTTGTAAACTGAGCCAGAACTGATCCAAATGGCAAAGTCAGCTGCAATCTCTCTCCGGCCTCCCCCATCCCCTTGTCTCTCCCTCATCTTCCCTAGTCCTGATCATCTGTTCCCAGGTGATTTACTAAGATGTTTGGAAAACACTGACATAAAACTGACTGCAAAAAAAATGGAAGTTTTACTTACATTAAGATGCTCAATCGGAATTAAATATGAACGATTTTTATTTTTTTTTAATATTTATTTGAGAGAGAGAGAGTGCACACATGGGTGGGTCAAGGTGGGGGTAGAGAATGAGGGGGAGGAAAAAACAGACTCCCTGCTGAGCAGGGAGCCTGACCTGATGGGGGTGGTATAAAGATGAAAGGGGTTGGATCTCCTGTCCCTTCCCAGAGATCATGACCTGAGCTAAAGCCAAAAGTTGGATAGCCAACACACGGAGAATCACCCAAGAGACCCTGAGCCATTTTTAAAGAACTGTACTACTTTATAGTCATTTAAATTGTCCCACATGCTTGCATGAAAGGAAAATATTTCAGTTTTGCTTGTTAAAAAAGAAAAGGAAATAATCTTTATTAACATGTTTTGCTTTTTATTAAATTGATATATGTTTCACTTTAAATACCCAAACTTTTGGGGCACCTGGGTGGCTCAGTTGTTAAACATCTACCTTCGGCTCAGGTTGTGATCCCAGGGTCCTGGGATTGAGCCCCACATTGGGCTCCCTGCTCCATGGGAAGCCTGCTTCTCCCTCTCCCACTCCCCCTGCTTGTGTTCCCTTTCGTGCTGTGTCTCTCTCTGTCAAATAAATAAATAAAAATCTCTAAAAAGTTTTAAAAAATAAAAATAAAATAAAAATCCAAACTTACAGTAAAGCACAAAAAGGAATAAAAACTACAGTCCTATAGTCTTAACACTTTCATTAACATCCTTCTAGACATCTCTATAGAAAAAATATATATATATATATAGATATATATATATATGCCATTGTATGTAAATGGATTCATGCTGTTCCAGAAACTGTTTTTTAAAGATTTATTTATTTATTTATTTATTTGTTTTAGAGACAGAGAACATGAGTGGGAAGGGCAGAGAGTAGGGAGAGAGAATCTTAAGCAGACTGTACACTGAGCATGGACCCCACTCAGGGCTCAATCCCACGACCCCGAGGTCACGACCTGACTTGAAACCAAGAACCTGATGCTTAACTGACTCTGCCACCCATTTGTCCCTCCAGAAACTGTTTTCTAAATACCCAGGGTAAAATTATATTTTTCAGGGTTTCTAAAGAAGGATCTACATGTTTATCCTAAGTTGTAATGGCTCTCCAGTATTTCATTCTACGAATGTACCAAAATTTACTCTGTACTTCAGCTTCCTCAGCTATGAAGCAAAATAAAAAATTGTATTGTAATCCACAAAATCACCGACAAGTCAGTGCTTGGCATATAATAAATACTCAATAAATGCTGGCTACTATTACTATTATACGTTATGTTTTCTAATTATTTATTATTAAAAGCAACAATGTAATAAACATCTTGTACTTAAATATTTTTTTTCTTCTCAGTCATTAAGGTTGTATTTTCCAGAAATTCTTAAAGAAACAGCCTGTGTCTGACACTTACTGTAGTCTTTTGTAAAAAGATCATAAAATATAAAGTGTCTGAAGTGAGTCATAGTACCACAAAGGCCAGTCTTTATTATTCATTGTTCAGTCAATAACAGATCTATAAAATTATACCACCAACTATATATGAGCAATATTTTCATAAGGCTTAGAAATAATATTTTAGATCTTTTATAAATGAGTTTATATTGCTTTGACTTTGCATTTCTAGCTCAACAGAAAGCTTACTGTGTAAGTTATAAAAATGATTTGTCTTTTAAGATACTTCAAATCCTAAGTGACATTATTATCATTATCAGGGTCAAAAAGCTTACAGGTTTAGTGCCTGGTATTGTCAGACTCACACCCCAGATTCCCTGCCCAAGCTAATCTTACTCTGATAATATTACTGTGCGTGAATTGCCTTTCTGATGTGCATCATTCTTTGAGTGTGATTTTTTTGGGTCTCTTTTTAGAAGGCAAGAAAATACCAGTCTGAGGCATATCCATGACGTTTGGAAACAAAAGCATCCATTGGTGAAAGATTCTAAAAGGACAGGGAAGAGACTAAGAGCCTGTTCTTCTTGGCTGACCCACTGAATCTGGCATTGTTGCCAGTGGAGGCACAAATAAATCCCAAGTCCAAGCCTCTTTAATAGAGGATGTGCCTCCCAGCAAAATTTGCCAGTTTAGGGCCTAATACTAGAGGTGGCGCTTTACTTTCCCAAAGAGGTTGCTAAAGTCATGGTTGCCTACACCCAAGAAACTTAGAATGTCTTGACTGCACCCTTATTGAGAACAGAAGTGTGAGAAGTTGCTTGAGAATCATTACTTTTATTAGTAATGATTTAAAGTCCAAGAAACAAGGCGAAAAGATAAAGTTCACAGATTTAAAAACAAAAAACAGATGAATAAGGCAAGTCATAGATCCATCCTTGTCTCCTTCACTTTTCCCAGGGAGGCCAGAATCTACTAGAATTTTTTTCTATGTCTTTAATATGTTAGTTCCTTATCCATGGTGTTTTATAGAGAAGATAATGGAGGACAACTCACCACGAGGCAGTTAAGTTACATAGTGAGAAGAACAAATTAACCAAAAAGGTGCTGAAATGATTTCATGCTTTACCAATCTTTCTTCTCTGGTTTTTAATGCTTCTCCCCTTACTAAGGTAAAATGTTAATCCGGTTGTAGGAGATAACTTGTTTCAAAAAGCGGAAATGTATTTATGAAGAAGGTGTCATTTAACAACTTGCCATTCCAGAAGACAGATGAAGCTTGTCATAATAAAAACAAAGCCCAAATACATCTCCTCCCCAAGTTGAGGACTATTACGGAAGAATCTTGGTCTGGGAAAAATTTCACATTTTTTTTGTTTTTGTTTTTTGTTTGTTTTGTTTTTTAGGATAGGGTGCCAGTTCCCTCCCAATCCTTATCCCTCCATCTACCCAAAGCTAACCTAACAGTATCCCTCTCACTCTCTTCTAAGATTAATTCATATCTCATGAACAACACGAGGTCTTCATTATTTGGCCTGAGCTTTTTACTCATCTCTTTGCAACGTCCAGTGAGAGAAGACCGGGAAGTTGCCCCTCCTTCAGTAGTCCTCATGGGCTGGGGAACATAGGGTGGCAAGAAACGCCACTCGGTAGGCCAGTATGACTAAAGGCGGCCAGATCTTCTGCTCAGACCATCTGTCATGGCTAGCCCAACCAAACTGAAAGAGGAAAAGCAATAACTTTTAGACGAGGTTTTAAAAGAAGTCACGTGTCTTCACTTAAATTGTCTTTCTTTTAATAGCATAAAAAGACATAACGGGCCCCAGCAGCAAATACAAGCTCCTCTGCTTCCCGACCCGTTTCATCTGCTGTACTGTGCAGCCCAGCGAGCCCTGCAGAACTGCTGCCATCTGCCTGGACCTTCTTTCTGCAAGATGGCTCCTCCACGATGACCCTGGCGAAGAATCAGCTCTAGGTGTCACCTGCGTGTGCAGGGACGGCCTATGTGCCTCAGGCCCCGGGACACTATGCCGGATTGGGCTAGATGGGCGATCCCAGATGTGATGTCATTTTGACTCCCAGGACCCCCGACTCCCATCATCCCGGTCCCCCCACGCCTGTTTCTTCTTCTCTTCTCTGTCTCCCCGCTCGTAAAGCAGCGCGGAAGAAACAGCGGACTGGCTTCACCTCGCCTCCAGTCCCCCTCCCAACCCGCGCGTCGCTGCGGAGCCCGCAGGCCGCAGAGCCGCTGCGCCGGGCGTGCGGGGGAGGCTGCGGGGACGTGGCCGCAGCCGGAGCGCCGGGGCCCGCGGCCCTCCCCGACGACGGATCCGCTCGCAGGTCTGGCGGGCGGCAGGGGTCCTGCGGGCGGAAGTGAGAAGCGAGGCGTGGCAGGAGGCTGCGGGCTGGGGGCTGGGATCCCCTCGGCGGCGGACGCGGCCCGGACAACCCGGACGAGGACGGCGGCCGCCTCCCGACGCGCGGCGCGCGGCAACCCGGCCTTTTGTGGCGTTGAGGCAGAGCAGACCGGCAGGGCGGCCGCTGCGGGGGAGCGAGGCTGAGCCGCCGCCCCCGGGACCAGGAGGAGGGGCTGCCTCGGGGGCGCCGCCGCGACCCAGATAGGCTGGGCGGACGCGGGAGCGGGCGGCGGCCCGTCGCCTCCCTCCTCCTCCGCGGCGCCATCCCTCGGCGCGCCCAACCCGGAACCCGGCGAGCGCGTGGGGGCGGGGAGGCGAGCGCGCAGAGCTGGCGGGCACCCCCGCGGCCCCCGGCCCCCCAGCCATGTCGGCCGAGGAGATGGTGCAGATCCGCCTGGAGGACCGCTGCTACCCGGTGAGCAAGAGGAAGCTTATCGAGCAGAGCGACTATTTCCGCGCCCTCTACCGCTCCGGCATGCGCGAGGCCCTGAGCCAGGAGGCCGGCGGCCCCGAGGTGCAGCAGCTGCGCGGCCTCAGCGCCCCGGGCCTGCGCCTGGTGCTGGACTTCATCAACGCCGGCGGGGCCCGCGAAGGCTGGCTCCTGGGCCCGCAGGCGGAGAAGGGCGGCGGGGTGGAGGAGGAAGAGGAGATGGACGAGGTGAGCCTGCTGGCGGAGCTGGTGGAAGCGGCCTCCTTCCTTCAGGTCACGTCTCTGCTGCAGCTGCTGCTGTCCCAGGTGCGGCTCACCAACTGCCTGGAGCTGTACCGCCTGGCGCAGGTGTACGGGCTGCCCGACCTGCAGGAGGCCTGCCTGCGCTTCATGGTCGTCCACTTCCACGAGGTGCTGTGCAAGCCCCAGTTCCACCTCCTGGGGGCTCCTCCTCAGGCCCCCGGGGATGTCAGCCTGAAGCAGAGGCTGAGAGAGGCCCGGATGACCGGGACTCCGGTTCTTGTAGCCCTGGGGGATTTCCTGGGGGGCCCCCTGGCCCCACACCCCTACCAAGGGGAGCCCCCGTCCATGCTCAGGTATGAGGAGATGACCGAACGTTGGTTCCCGCTGGCCAACAACCTTCCTCCCGACCTGGTGAACGTCAGGGGTTACGGGTCTGCCATCCTGGACAACTACCTCTTCATAGTGGGCGGGTATAGGATCACTAGCCAGGAAATCTCGGCTGCGCACTCCTACAACCCCAGCACCAATGAGTGGCTCCAGGTGGCCTCCATGAACCAGAAGAGGTAAGCGCCCAGCGGGGCTGCTTCTGCTTCTTTTCCCGTTCCATTCATTCACTTGCTCACTAGTTCGTTCATTCCCTTGATGTTTGCTGGGCAATCGCAGGAGATTTTGCTGAAGTGGGAATGACATCTTCAGGAGTGTCGCTGGCCTGGACTCTGGCAGAGTTCCCAAGGAACTGAGAACTTGCGAGGAAGAAGTGGCCCCCGCCAGGTCAACTAACCGAGTACTTTCATTGTAGGTATCGCTCTTTCAGACAAACTGCCTTTTTGCCTCTTTCCCAGTTGGGGGGCGTGGGGTGGGGGATGTCTGTGGTTTCCTGGAAGGATACTGTAAAGGAAAACTTTTTTTAAGTTTGCTTTCATTTTTACCTTTTTTTTTAATTTTTTAGGCTCTAATCCTGATTACAGTGACAGACCGGGCAGTGACCTGTAATGCGGTCTTGGGAGGATTTTTGTTGTTGTTATTGACTTTGAAGCTTTCCACACTGGGGCCCCAATCTGTAAACAGATTACCATTAGAATTGTACCTTGGATTGTCTTTTTTATTTTGTATCCTCTCTTTTGCATCTCCCTTCCTTCCCAGACAGTTTCGTCTTTGTTCTAAAATTTGAGCCTGGCAGTGGTCACCTACAAAATTAGAACGTTTCAGTGCACCCAACCTTCCTCCTCCCATCCTCAAATCCCTCCCAACATGCCCTTGGGTGACATGAAGACAGGTAAAGGAGGAGGGGAGGCGAGGGAGAGTAGGGAATAGAGGAGGGAAAGGAAAAGGAAGAAGAAGGGAAAAAAAAAAAAAGAGCAGAGCAGATACAGGAAGAGATGGTAGGAAAGAAAGATGGAAGGACTCAAGATGGCCCAGAGCCATTCACACTTAAGTGGGGAGAAGAATCAATCAGTATGATCCACGAAAGGACAGGAATACCCTTTTTTCTGCTATTCTTGTATCCATCTCAACCCCCACATGGGCCCTACCCTGAAGTGTGGAACAAGTAGTTGGGGGACTCACCACCAGGCAAAGAAAGTTGTAACTGGAATGGGAAGACCATTATACATACATACTTGACTTAAGGGTACCCCAGCCTAGGGGGGTGGGGGGAACAGTGGCTTTATTTCTACTCTAACATGAAATTCATTTTGGAAAGTGTTCTTTTTTTTCTGGTGATAAAAATAATACATACTTATTTTAGAAAAGTGGAAAATGGAAAAGAATCAAGAAACAGAAAGACTATCACTCCTGCTCCCTCCCTCACAGAGGCAATACTGTGTAGAGATTGGCATGTTTTCTTCCAAGCCCTTTTTAGTGTATTATTTATACCACTGAGATGATACTGTATTTAAGGTTTGGTATCAGAAGTGTTATTTTTAGGCAAATTCTACAAGCTTTAATTGAGGTAACAAAGGGACATTCAGTGGTTACGAATGGTGCTCAGATTTGGGGTGGAAAGCCCAGCCGGTTGTCTGTCACCTCTACACACGTGTGTCCAGCTGTATCAACTGCTGCTCAACAGAACCCCTCCACCCCCAAATCCAGCTTGAGTTCTAACATAACACCTCACAGAATTCTTATTTTTTTAGAGAAGCGGGGAAGGCCACAGGGGGAAAGTGAATCCTAAGCAGGCTCCGTGTCCAGCACAGAGCCTGACGTAGGGTTTGATCTCATGATGCTGGCATCATGACCTGAGCCAAAATCAAGTCAGATCCTTAACCAACTGAGTCACTCCAGTGCCCCCTTTTCTTTCTTTACAAATCCTTGATAGTCGTTTTTCTTTTTTCTTTTTCTTTTTAGGAATATTCTTTATGTCCTCCAGGGGGAAAAAAAAAAAGGTATTCAAGTAATTCGTAAATACATGCTTAGAAAAATTACAAATGACACGAGAAACCACAGAGTGGAAGATATGTGTATCTACTGATATATATTTATATATTATACATTTGTAAATATATGTTATAAATGTACATTTATATAAACATAAGTATGTTAATAATTGTTAGGGGAAAATGTTTGTATGTGTGTACATGTAGGGGTGTCTGTTCATCTTCTATATATTTTTACCATAGGTTGATTAGGCTGTGCTGATTATTATGACAATTCCACTTGGAGAGTTTTTTCTGTATCAACAAATATCAACATACATAGAGCTGTCTCACTCATTAAGAGCTGTATTCTAGCCTTTGGCTGTATGGTAATGTAATCAGCCCATCCCTTACTCGTGAGCATTTAAGTTGCTTCTATTTGCCATTATAAACACTGCTATAATGGGATGCCTGGGTTGCTCAGTGGGTTAAGCATCTGCCTTTGGCTCAGGTCATGATCCCAGGGCCCTGGAATGGGTCCCATGTTAGGCTCCCTGCTCCTCAGGGAGTCTGCTTCTCCCTCTCCCTCTGCCCCTCCCCACACTTGTGCTCTCTCACTCGCTCACTCTCTCTTTCGAATACATAAGATCTTTTTAAAAAATGCTATGTTGAACATCTTGGCATAGATGTGCCTCTCTTAGCAGGCATTTTTCAGTAGTCCTAAATAACAAATTCCTGGAATCTCTGGATAGGTGGGCCAAAGTATATATAAGTTTTAAATTTTGGTAGCCCCTGCCAAATTGCCCATCAGAACATTGTTCAGATCTCCTCTCCTATCAACAGTGTCTGAGCTTGCCAGTTCCTGTACTCCTGCCAAGACAGGATATTATCATCATTTTATATTTTTACCAATCCAGTTGGCAAACACTGATGTGAATCTTTCTGCTTGGGAGAGAAATTTTTCCTCTCAGATGTTTATTGGCACTTTGTATATATTTTATAAGTGGCCTTTGCCAATGAAAAATACAATTGGTTTATCTTTTTCCTATTCCGTTTAGAAATTCTGTTTACATACGTAGAATCAATCTCTTGTCTCTTAGGTAATGTTGCACTGTTTTCCCCCTGCCTTTATTTTACTGGAAGGCCTCAAAAATAAAAATCCACAAAGTGACTAGGCTGGTGAAGTCAATGAGTAGAGGGGTGGGTTGGAGTGATGATGAATCGGAGAGCTGTCACCCTACCGCAAGAGGGCCCCACCCCTCTCACCCACAGCTTGTTGCTATCTCCAAGTATAGAAAGCATTGCCAGATAGCCAGATGCCCTGATTTTTAAAGACTGGCAACTTACTGCATTGAAAAAACCAACATCAACAATAACAGAAACCTTGCAGACCAAACAAACTGTAGGACAACACTGGCATTGTGAGCCTCCAATTTTGGACATCAGGTTTATCATGTATTCTTTTTTTTTTTTTTTTTTTTAAATTTTAAATCTTTAATATGTAATACCTAATCTTCATTATAATCTTAAAAAGATCTCTTTATACAAATGTATCACATATTCTTACATGAGGAAATTTAAATTTTGGGGGAGTCAAATTTGTCCTACATACTATTAGCTTTTAATCTTGCACAGGAAAGGTGTCTACAAGTTAAGAATATACAAATATTCATCTGTCTTATAATCTATTTTATGGTTTTGCCTTTTTACATTTATATTTGAATGTGTTTGGGATTTATTTTTATGTAAAGTATAATGTAAGGTTATAGCATGTTTCCTAAATGTCTCAGTGGCCTCAGTCCTCACTGTGATTTGCACAACCAGTTATCAGATGATAATTTTCCTGTTTCCATATTGACATATTGGCTTTTCCTTTACCAATAGCATACTTTTATTTATATTTATTTATTTATTTATTTTTTCCAATAGCATACTTTTAAATTATTGCAGCTTGGTAAACTATTCTGTTGTCTCGTGGAATAGAGACCCATTTTTTTCTGTTTATTTTTTTTTTAAGATTTTATTTATTTATTTGACAGAGAGAGAGAGACACATCACAAGTAGGCAGATCAGCAGGCAGAGAGAGGGGGAAGCAGGCTCCCTGCTGAGCAGAGAGCCCAATGCTGGACTCGATCCCAGGACCCTGAGATCATGACCTGAGCCAAAGGCAGAGGCTTAACCCACTGAGCCACCCAGGCACCCCTTTTTGGTTTTATTTTTATTCTCTTAGCTATTCTTTGTACATTTTCCCCTTCAGAGAAACTTTAGAATCCAATTGTCAAGTTCTGTTGGAGTTTTGATTGATATTTATCAGTTAAGTTGGAGGAGGATTAATAGTTTCATAATACTTTGCAGATAGAAAAAATGTTTTTCCATGTATTTAGGTCTTTTGGTCTTTCAGGAAAGGTTTATGATCTTTGTATAGTCTGTATATTTTTTGCAGCTATTCTCAGGAATTTTCTAGTTTTTTTTAAAACTTTTGTTTATTTTTTTTTTAAGTAAGTTCTGGGCGAAGGTGGGGCTTGAACTCAAAACCCTGAGATTAAGAGTTGCGTGCTCCACTGACTGAGCGAGTCAGGCAACCCCGAGCTACTGTTTTTTTTCTACACAGATACTTTTTTCCATCAAATTTTAAAATTGGGTGCCATGTTGGAATTTGTAACCTTCTTTATCTCTCTCATACTTTGACTCAGATTTGAGGGTCAGCTCAATTGGATGTCCCTTTCTGAACTCTGAGTTAGGCTAAATATTCAAATTCTTTGTTTCTCTAGAATACTTTCCACCTCGAATTGAAGTTTTCTGCTTATGTCTGCTTCTCTCCCTTCCAGTCAGGTCCAGTTCATTGCTTCTGTGTGCCCCTACTGCTAATGTGGTATCCAATAATTCATAGATGCTCAAAATGCACCATTGTTTTTGAATTATGAACTATATCATATATTATTGTAATAAAAGTGACTATATTATTTTTTTAAATGTAATATTGTGAATATTTTTATCTTGTAACAGTCACTGTCGTTATTTAGAATAGCAGAAAAATAATATTAGGTAACATTTAACTGAACATTTACTCTGTGCTAGGTACTGTTCTTACTGCTTTGCATGTATTATCTCACTTATTCTTCACAAAGACTGTATCAGGCAGGTTCCCATTTTACAGTCAGAAACTGTAAGTAAGTAATTTGCTAAGGTGTGTAGTAAGTAGCGTAACCAAAATGTAAATATCCATTGAATAGATATAACCATTTAGAGTATTTACAGTTTGGCTTCTAGACTGGCAGTGACCATCTTCATGTGCATTTTTTAATTTTCTTAAAAATTATTTTCTTCAGAGAAGTGGAGCACAGATGCTTTGTGCTGCTTTTAAAAATTTCATTACATGTGTTTGAGCTTCACCACAGCCTTCATTCATGTCTAGCATCTTTCTAGTCACTATTGGGCAAACAACAAAGACAACATGGTTCCTGTCCTCAAGGAATTTAGATGATGAAACAAGTAAAAATGAAACTTAGAATGGGATTGTTTCTGGATAATGTATCTAATACAGTTTCTGGAAACACCAGAGGAAACTTAGAACCTTGAGGAAAAGCAGATTTCAGCCCCTGTGATTACACAGCATTTCACATCTGGCTTGATTCACTGCCTCTGTGATGTACCTTTACATCACAGTACCTTTACTGTTTTACTTTGACAAAGTGGTCAAATGCAAAGCAGCCCACATTCCTCAGCAACGGAATAGGGTGGTGATCTCAGAATCTTAAATAGTATGGGACAGGCAGGAACCCTAGCTTGAGAGATTCTGTAAAGCCCTTTGCACCCTGGATAAAATGGTGCATGTGACCAGTAGTGTTCCCCATGCCCCCCCCCCCCCGCCCAAAAAGGAAGAAAGAGATGTTAGTGTTGTGCTGGCACACTTGAAAATGGCAGTGTGAGTACACAGCAGAGCAGAGAGGCTGCTTTGAAGTCCAGGGATGCCCCACTGCCCAGTGGTCTGCATGTGGGTTTGATCTCAGGAGTTGTCAGGACATCTGTGCGAAAGTCTGTGTACCCACAACATTGCTTGCCCTCCCTCCTTGCTTCCATTGGTGATAACTTGCAGGAACTGGCCATTGTTGCAGCAATCCTGGTCGTTCATTTCTCCGTCTCTAACATCTCTAGTCTCTCTGATTGCCCTGTACTTTTGCTCTGCAGTTGTTCTGTGTGTGAATACAAAGCCGGGAGAGAGTTAAACAAGTTTCCTGGCTGAGACGGAATTACCGTCGTCAGCCTTAGCTGTTCCCTTTTTCTCTGGGCCAAAGTTTAGTATTTTAGGGCATTTCTGGTCTCCTTTCTAGTTAAGGTTGCAGCCCGAGAATAGTGGGAAGGAAAGAAAACTATATGTCTGTTCATCCCCCACTCATTGTGATTTTGTCCAGTAGTTGCTTCGTGTGCTCCAGTCTCTCAGACACCTAGTAGGTAGCGACCTGCTGGTCCTCAGGGGAGGTTAATCCATAGGGAAGTGGCAGAAGGTAGGCAAGAGGAGGAGGAGGAGGGGACACAAGGACCTGAATGCTCCACAAACTATATGTCTTTTCTGTGTGGTTGAGAAAAGATCTTGCCATTTTTCTCTGATGTTTACTCCAATGGCAACAAACTTTTCTTTGTACCAAACCTTGACAATGGTTCCTATTTCTTGAGCTCTTAACTCTGGGCTACATGTTGTAGACACTGTTTTAGATGTCACTTCCTATTTCACACTCACAGCATCTCTTTGGAGTAGTCTCTTTTTAGATCTTTTTAATCTCTTTTTAGTAGTATTGGCTCCATCTTCCCAAGGGGAAATTGAGGATGAGTTTCATAAGTTTGCATGGTTACAGGGCCAGCACTCGAAGCCGCTCCCACCTCTGTGTCACCGGCCGCCCTACAGCTGTATACAGCTACTGTTGATCTGTGTAGCAGGGTTCAGCGTGTTTCATGTCACTTAGTTTTTAAGGATTTGCTGGGCTCTTTATTTCCTTGAGGTGAAGTAGTAATTAAATCAGCATTTTTTCCCCTTTATTTCTAAGTCAGTCAAGGATGTAGCTACAACACATCATTATTTGGTTTAAAAATTATTCTTTTTACCCCCTGAAGGTAGTATGTCAGGGATCAATATTAAGAAAACACTAGAGATGAATTTTTTTTTTTTAAAGCCGTAGCTTGGATTCATACTTTCACCCTTCCAGTAGGTGAAGAGTGAAAGAGTTACTTTCAAAGAGTAGGAAATGAGGTGCTTCATGGTGAGAATTTATGGATGAGAGAGCACTTTGTATGTAATTCCAGAATACATTCCAGCCGGTGACTGTTGCAGTTAACAAATGACAAAGAGATCCTCTCGGAATTAAGAAATTTAGTCTTATGACACCCAGAAAAAGCATTCCCTCTTGTGACCCCTTTCTGCAGGTGTTCCCCTTTTCAACTCTTCCTGTGTGATATATGTTCCTTTCTCCACTTCACAGGTGGGGAAACTGAGGACGAGATGAACTGAGATTTAGTGACTTATCTAAGGTCACACAGCCATTGAGTGGTGGAGCTAAGATCTCCCCGTGTGAGCCTGGGCTCACAATCCTCAGCAGGACGCGTGTTCACTAAGTGGTCCGCGTTGGGGTGGCAGTTTCATCTTCAACTCAATATTGAAAAGCGTCTTCTCTTCAAGTGAATTTGAGCATGCTGGGTCTGGAGAGATGGAATTGTTTACTTTTAACTGCTTACTCATTCAGCCCTTACATGTTTACTTAGGACAAATGCTTATGCTGGATGAATATTAAAAACCGTTTTGATCTTAGAAAATTTACTATCTGTGTACCTTTGGGAAGCAAAAACAAATTGCAGACTGGTAAAATTTAGTCCTTATTTGCAAGCTTTATTTCCTTTGGTTCCCCAAATTTGCACACACAGAGAGGGCATCATGGTCAGATTTTTTTTTTTTTTTTTAAGATTTTATTTATTTATTTGACAGAGAGAAATCACAAGTAGATGGAGAGGCAGGCAGAGAGAGAGAGAGGGAAGCAGGCTCTCTGCTCAGCAGAGAGCCCGATGCGGGACTCGATCCCAGGACCCTGAGATCATGACCTGAGCCGAAGGCAGCGGCTTAACCCACTGAGCCACCCAGGCGCCCTCATGGTCAGATTTTAAGGACCATTGGCAGCAGGAAAAGTAAGCAACATGAAGTAGAGACCCCCCCCCCCCCGGTGGCTGCCACCCCAGTGAAGTCGGTTGGCATAAAATGTGACTGGCTGGCTAGGTGTAATGGACAATGTGAGGTTCTTGCTGAAGAGTACTCTGTTCACTTTGTCATTTGAAAAACAAAACAAAGACTCATTTAAACGGACACGTTGCAGGCACCTTTGAAAACATCTTACTGTTTTAGTAGGTGTAGGTGGCTATTACCCACATGTCCTATGTCATGGTACATCAGTGTTGATTAGACTCCTGCTGGGAGATCACACATGGCCAACTTGTTCCCTGTTTCTTCCTCATCTACCCTCTTACCTGCATTTTTCAAATGTGGGTCTCCCCATTCTTTCTTAGGATATTGTTAATTTTGAAGACATTGTTGTATTAGTGGTAGATGTGGTCTCTAAATTTACTACTTTATTTCAAACACTAGAAAACTAAGAAATGATAATGGTAGTATCTTATCTCAGTGTGGTACTTCCTGAGAAACTGTTGCCTGTAATGTCTTGACCATCCTGTGATGAGTATTATCCCCATACCAGCAATAGTGAATTGGTGTGTTTGGACTAGGGTCAGAGAGCTGCTTCAGGTCTTTCTGTTGCATTGTGCTCTGTTCACACTCCTGTAAACTTGAGACCAAGCACCAATCTGGGAGACTGACCCAAATGTGTATCCCATCTGGCCTTCAAGGAGTCATTAATTTCTGTGCGCTACACTGGAACAAATTAGTTTTTTCTTTTCAATTCAGAAGTTAAAAGTTACAAGACTTTTATGTAGCATCTGAAGCTGATGAGCAGTATTTGATTGTATTACTGAATATGGGGCTTAAAACCAGTGTCTTCTCCTTTTAAAATTATTTTATTTATTTGAGAGAGACAGAGATAGTGAGAGAGAGCATGAGCAGGAAGGAGAGGGAGAAGCAGACTCCCAGAACCCTGGAATCATGACCTGAGCCAAAGGCTGACGCTCAACCAGCTGAGCCACCCGGGTGCCCCTAAAATTATTTTCTATTATGATAAATGAGCATTTGTTGATTTAAGTATTTGTTAACATACAGAAGCCCCCGTAAGGGTGCTGTATCAAAATATGTTTAGTTTGGTGTTTATGTAGCCCTTTGTATTGTGTTGTGAAACAGTATATAAGATGCCCTCGGATGGAGCGGTGGGATGGGGGGGCGAGAGATCTGCCAGGAGCACTTGTGGTAAAGGGGTCTTTGAACCACCCTCTAGCACCCACCCTTAGCATATGCACCATAGAAGGTGCTAGTGTGTACCTAACATGGAGCCTCCTCAATGGGGAGGAAGAATTGGAAACATGCTGAGTAGAGAGACAAGGGAGGTTATGCGTTCCTCCCTTAACACTTGCTCCCGCAGTTGAAAGAAATATTAAAATATTAAATATTAATATAAATTATTATTTAATGTTAATATGAATAAATTAATATTACTATTTAAATATCTTTGGTTCTTGGCATAAGGCTAAGCAAGACTACTCTTGGTTATATTGAGTTGCTTATCTCTAATTGCTAACATTTGAAAAATGCTTCATTCTTGTGAATTCTGAGATAGGAGTGAAATTTGAGGTGTCATTTGGCCATTCCTCTGTCCCCAGGCAGAATGGCACCCAGCTTGGAGAGCTAATTTTCTTTAGATCTCCAGCACATTCCTCAGTCTGCTTTAGCAGTTGATGCCATTTGCCTTTTTTATGGTTAAGAAAACTGACTCTCTGGGCCTTTGTATCTCTCTTTCAGGTCTAACTTCAAACTTGTGGCTGTTAATTCAAAACTCTATGCCATTGGTGGGCAGGCCGTTTCTAATGTTGAGTGTTACAATCCCGAGCAGGATGCCTGGAATTTTGTGGCACCCTTACCAAACCCTCTGGCCGAGTTCTCTGCGTGTGAGTGTAAGGGGAAAATTTATGTCATTGGAGGATATACGACCAGAGGTAAGTGAAGGGGCCAAGTAAGTGATCCTCTTCCACGTGAGCTTGGGCAGCCTGGGGAAATGCTCTGATGTACATATTGTAATTTCATACATTATATACTGGACATTTGCATATCTGGGAGGAAGAGAGTTGAGTATTACAAGGGTACTTTGGACAGAAGGGACCTTTGATCCCTTTGTGTGAGCATGAAAATTGAATGGGGTAGAGGATGTGATGAAGAGAATACGTATTTTCTTTTTTTTTTTTTTTTAAAGATTTTATTTGTTTATTTGACAGAGAGAAATCACAAGTAGATGGAGAGGCAGGCAGAGAGAGAGGAAGGGAAGCAGGCTCCCTGCTGAGCAGAGAGCCCGATGCGGGACTCAATCCCAAGACCCTGAGATCATGACCTGAGCCGAAGGCAGTGGCTTAACCCACTGAGCCACCCAGGTGCCCCAAGAGAATACGTATTTTCTTTCTGCTCTGGAAGCCCAGCCTTGTGAGCAGCTGTCTTGTGACTGGACTGGGTAAGTGCCATCCTTCTTGCAAACACATTTAACACTATGGAATTTAGGGCCAGAACATCCTTGTGGATCTGTGTTTTCACTTTCTTCGTTCTTGAGCACAAACCTATCAGACAGTTTCCAGAAGCTCAGCTCAAGGCTGTTGTTCACATAGTGTAAGAGGATTACAAAAGACAACAATATAAGAGAACTTTTTCCTGACCAGAGGTGGGAGGTGGTTGTGCTTTTTATTAAGCTGTACTGTTTTTGGTGGGCATTTGGCATTGATAATTTGGAAATAAGTTTTCCCAATAGGTTTTTTACTGCTGTTCTTGGTAGATAGCATCTCACATGATAATGACAAACTTGGTTGTGTTAGGAGGCGGTGGGGCCCACCAGATAGAAGTGTGTCTTGCCTTTTATCGCTCTCCCCCACTTGTGTCCGAGTTACCTCTTGGCCAAAGAAATTTATTTATTTTTTATTTTTTAAAAAAGATTTGATTTATTTATTTGACAGGAATAGAAAGCGCATATCTTTGAGGGAGCCACTGTTGAACTCAGTACAGGTGCTGTGTTTATGCATCTAAGGAGAGGCAGTGACCAAGAGAAATGCATGGGACGCAGTGAACTTTTTTGTTTTTTAATGCCCTCAAGTTTTTATCCCTGTGGAGCTAGTCCCAGTGCCTCTCCCTCATGACTTTCCAGTAAAGAAGAGATAATTGCCAGCTTTTTGGGGTAATAAATAATTGAAAAAAGAGAGAGAGAGACCTAGCACCCATTTCTTTTACCTTCTACATTGGTGTTTGGGTACGGTGGTCAACTTCATGTGTTTAATGAAACCAAATGTTCTTACAAAGAACATTTGTTGTAAAGGCCTGTAAAATACATTGTTTGAATTTTAGAGATAAACCTCATACCTGTCAAGCAGGTTTATATAACACTGAAAAGTAAGCCCAAATATGTAAGCAAGTCTGAAGAAAATGATTTTGTTTTGCTGGTACGGCGCACATACTTTTTTCTCTCATTGGGATCCTACTGAGTAAAAAATTGACATGGGGTGGGCAATAAAATTTACGTTAATCTCTCCAATTCTGTGTGTGGAGAAAGCTGAATGCTCTCTATGTATGCTTGGTAAGTTTTCACCACAGTTTGGCCCATTATGACATTATTGATTCTAGAATATGAGTATCTAAGGTAACAAACACTTGTCTAGTGCAACTAGCTGAACTTTGTAGGTTTCAAGGTTGAGCGGTTCACTTGAAGGAGTTGTTTTAGTTTTGGATATTATGATAATGGGAATCCCAAAATGTTTTGGTTATTTCGGTTAGCGTGTGTCTGGCAAGTGCGGTCATTCGAAGCTTAAGATCACACACAGCAAAGGTAGGACCTTCCAGGGACCACTTCCATTTTGCTCTCAGTCCTTTTGATGTATAATGGGCCTCCTCTAACCCCAGCCCCATGTGTGTGACAAAAAGTGGAGAACCTGGTCGTAGTTTAACATGTAGCTAATAGCGTCATAGCATATTTGACACCATAATGAAGAGGAGATAATGAAATATTTCCTGTTTTTAAGCACTTTGACTTGCTTTCTGAGATATAGCATGATAACCCCAATGAGACAAAGAACATTTGTTGTAAAGGCCTGTAAAATACATTGTTTGAATTTTAGAGATAAACCTCATACCTGTCAAGCAGGTTTATATAACACTGAAAAGTAAGCCCAAATATGTAAGCAAGTCTGAAGAAAATGATTTTGTTTTGCTGGTACGGCGCACATACTTTTTTCTCTCATTGGGATCCTACTGAGTAAAACATTGACATGGGGTGGGCAATAAAATTTACGTTAATCTCTCCAATTCTGTGTGTGGAGAAAGCTGAATGCTCTCTATGTATGCTTGGTAAGTTTTCACCACAGTTTGGCCCATTATGACATTATTGATTCTAGAATATGAGTATCTAAGGTAACAAACACTTGTCTAGTGCAACTAGCTGAACTTTGTAGGTTTCAAGGTTGAGCGGTTCACTTGAAGGAGTTGTTTTAGTTTTGGATATTATGATAATGGGAATCCCAAAATGTTTTGGTTATTTCGGTTAGCGTGTGTCTGGCAAGTGCGGTCATTCGAAGCTTAAGATCACACACAGCAAAGGTAGGACCTTCCAGGGACCACTTCCATTTTGCTCTCAGTCCTTTTGATGTATAATGGGCCTCCTCTAACCCCAGCCCCATGTGTGTGACAAAAAGTGGAGAACCTGGTCGTAGTTTAACATGTAGCTAATAGCGTCATAGCATATTTGACACCATAATGAAGAGGAGATAATGAAATATTTCCTGTTTTTAAGCACTTTGACTTGCTTTCTGAGATATAGCATGATAACCCCAATGAGACAAAGAACATTTGTTGTAAAGGCCTGTAAAATACATTGTTTGAATTTTAGAGATAAACCTCATACCTGTCAAGCAGGTTTATATAACACTGAAAAGTAAGCCCAAATATGTAAGCAAGTCTGAAGAAAATGATTTTGTTTTGCTGGTACGGCGCACATACTTTTTTCTCTCATTGGGATCCTACTGAGTAAAAAATTGACATGGGGTGGGCAATAAAATTTACGTTAATCTCTCCAATTCTGTGTGTGGAGAAAGCTGAATGCTCTCTATGTATGCTTGGTAAGTTTTCACCACAGTTTGGCCCATTATGACATTATTGATTCTAGAATATGAGTATCTAAGGTAACAAACACTTGTCTAGTGCAACTAGCTGAACTTTGTAGGTTTCAAGGTTGAGCGGTTCACTTGAAGGAGTTGTTTTAGTTTTGGATATTATGATAATGGGAATCCCAAAATGTTTTGGTTATTTCAGTTAGCGTGTGTCTGGCAAGTGCGGTCATTCGAAGCTTAAGATCACAGCAAAGGTAGGACCTTCCAGGGACCACTTCCATTTTGTTCTCAGTCCTTTTGATGTATAATGGGCCTCCTCTAACCCCAGCCCCATGTGTGTGACAAAAAGTGGAGAACCTGGTCGTAGTTTAACATGTAGCTAATAGCGTCATAGCATATTTGACACCATAATGAAGAGGAGATAATGAAATATTTCCTGTTTTTAAGCACTTTGACTTGTTTTCTGAGATATAGCATGATAACCCCAATGAATATTTCAAATTCTGTTTCTTACAAAGAACATTTGTTGTAAAGGCCTGTAAAATACATTGTTTGAATTTTAGAGATATACCTCATACCTGTCAAGCAGGTTTATATAACACTGAAAAGAGTGTTTATATAACACTCTAGGATCATGACCTGAGCTAAGGGCAGTTGCTTAATCAACTGAGCCACCCAGGCACCCCTGCTTATTGCAATTTCATATTGTCACTTATTAAACAAGTGCTTGGAAATTTTAAAAAAACAGTGGTTCTTCACCAGTCTGAAAACCATGGTCTAGGTTCTCATACCTCCGTGTCAGAGCATTTGAAAGGCTCGTTGAACGGAACAGAGAAGAAATACATAACTATCTGTTGTCACCTTGCGTGAAAGATCTGAAACTCTTTTTATTAACTGGTGGAGTGTGTGGTCTTGCAGTTAGGTAGACAGTCGGCCACTGCGTGCTAAGTGACTGAGGTAATTCAGCTCTGCCGGTTCAGAAAATTTCTCTTCCCTAGCTGACGTCTAAGTGGGGTTGTAATTTGGCCTTGAGCTGTCACACCTGCTGGGAAGCATGTGTCATTTAAAAGGATATAATGGTAACATCATTGTTTTTTCAGATCTAGGTTGGAATTTGCCCTTGACAAACACAAAATGATGAGTGACGCAAGTGATATGTTGGCTGTGGCGTTGGAGCAGATGGATGGGCTTACAGCAGGTAATCTGCGTCCTCTGAAAGATGGAATCATGACATTTACTCTGCACTTTTGGCTTTTTCATTCCAACTCTTTTATTACCTTTTCCACTTTATTTTCATTTATTGGTTGCCTTTAGATTCCTCGTGGTTTCACATTAGCCCCTCTTCTCCATTTTATACCAGTATCATTCTCAAACTTTGTTTGAAAATGTCTAATTCCATTTCCATACTGTAGTTCTGACTCAAGGAGAAAGAAAGTATTCTCTGGCAATGCTCTCGGGTTCCCTTCCTCCTCGGGAGCTTTGTACTATCTGCACTTTACTGTACTCCCAATAAACCTTGCTTTGCTGCCGACCCCCCCCCCCCAAAAAAAGTAAGTAAGTACATCTCTTGGGATTTCGGTGCAGGTAGTAGCTGTAGGTCACACTTTGAGAGATACTGCTCTACCTAGGATCCATGGATATTCTGATCTATTCCCTTGAATTTGACATTTACTTTGCCACCAGTAACTCTCACCTCTATTTACTTTCTCAATTCTCTGCTAAGCTTTGGGTCTCTAACTGCCAATCAGATACCTCCTTGAAATAGCCTATATGCATATCCATGTCATCACAGAAAGAAAAAAGGAATGGACTCTGGGTCCATGACCTGAGCCAAAGGCAAACGCTTAATGACTGAGCCACCCACGTGCCCCTTAGCCATTCCTTTTTTCCCCCTCTGAAGTCTGTCCTGTTTGTGCTCTGCCGTGCTTTGTCCTGGCAACCCTCTCCCTTGATGTTCTTGGCATTCTTGCTTTCCCGCTGTAGTTCCTCATTCTCTAGACCACCAGAATTTTCTTTCTGAAACACAGATCTGGTCGTATTCCTCCCTTATTATGAATCTTGAGTGATTCTCTGTTATGGAAGTAGAGCAGAAACAGTGTAGATCATGACCTGCTTGTTTTCTCATCATGACCAGAGGGACTGAACAGTAGGTAAACCCTTTCAGATGCTTGTGCTCTCCTAGGGGTAGTGGCTCCTTAAGGTCTCATGTCACATTCTGCGTTTTGTCACAGGAGAAGTACCTTTATGTATTTAGGAACCCATGGTCATGAAGAAAGGTTGAAGGGGCCAGTGGGTGGGGTTGTCATCCATCTGAGGGTCTGATGGTCAGGGTCGAGGTGTGGGTAGCATCTACTGCTCCTCCATTCTAGCTACCTAGCCCCTGTTGCTTATCTTTTCTGGTCATAAATTTGACCCTACTCTGTTTCAGTGGTTTGAAGAAACTACAGGTGTTTTCATTGTCAGAGGTTCCCTTGAATGCCATGGCAAGTCAAAGTTTGGCCTCCTTTGTTCTACTTGTATATCCCGAGACCAGATTTTAATTTGACCTCCTTTGTAGATTAGACCACATCTTGTGTACTGTGTTTAGTTCTTGGAATATCCGTTTCAAAGAGGTTATTGGTAAAACTTAAGAGGAGGTGACCGTGAAGGCGAAGAAACAACTTCATCTGGTAAGCAAGTATATTCTTGCTCAGGGCATGATAGATACTTTCACACAGTTGAAGGACTATTACGTGGAAAAGAGATTGGACTTACTGTGTCACAGTTTCGGAAAATATAACCAGAGCCAGATCCTAGGCTGTTATCAGAGGTTATAACCTCAAATTCTTAGTGGAACTCCGTAGTCAAGACAAGTGATGTTTCTGGACAGTAGTTGAGGACTGACGTTTTACATACTCTACTAGATGAGTATATTTGTTCCTTAGCCCTGGCAGGGCTTCAGGACCAACATGAGAGTTCTTCGGAAAATCAAGACTTCCTGGGTCTCAGCTCACACTGACGCAGTCAGGAGCTTTTTGGGTAGGACCTGGCTTTATTTTCTCAAATTACTATCAGTAGCTCTCCACCTAAGGTAGAGGGAGATGTGATTGCAAATATTTGAGGAGTTTTTCTAAATATGCATTTCTCCCCTATCCCTCACCTTGTTTTGTGATGGAGACTTAAAAGAGTAGAAGGTTATTGTGGGTACATCTATTGTGAATAGTATTATCAGGTGATTGTAGTGCTTTAAACTACTGGAATAGGACACGATAGCCTGTTTTGTTTTTAAAATGCTCTACTGTTCCTCCCTTTCCCGGACATACTCTCCTCAATTTCTATTTTTCTGGATTTTCCTCTCAGCCTTATATGGTTCCTGAGGGAAAGATCATGGGAAGTATTTAATATTGGGCCTAGCATATCAGTGGTTACCATTATTACAGTTTGGCAGATTTGGGTCCTCATCATTTGGTCTAGTTCTTTGGAAGGTCAGTGGAATGGACTAACTGAAGGAAAATGCCTCTCCCTATGGTTGGAATTGATCAAGCTGTGTGGCAACTGGAGAGAGAATTTACACATTGGTTCACACTTTTCTTCCCTTTATAAGACCCTCAGATTAATGAGGTGGTAGTCAAAATATCATAATTATTGACACTTAAAGTTAGTACTTCTAATTAATATGTATATTTGATAGACCAGAAAATAAAAATCAAAGAGATGAAGAGGTATATATGAGTGATTTCTGAGCAGGCAATGGGTTAGTTATGTACATTCAAGTCATAAAACGCTTTCCCTTATAAGTAATAGGGAAAGAAAGGCTGTAAAACTATTTTTTAAAGCTGATATTAGCAAGAGTTTTTGATGCTAGGCTGCAAACAAAATCATGGGAGAAAATGTTAACACACACACACTCCTGTACATACGCAAATGTATACATGTAATTCATTGAAATTCTCCAAAGATTAAATTCTGGTAAATTAACCGGAAGCCAGTCCTGTTACCCTTGACATTATGCTATGCGGTTTCCACCAAATTGTGCAACTTCTTTTACAGGGAATTTCTCAAAATCTTATGGTACCTAAATTTATATTTTGGGGAGTACTTGGCTCTATCCACACTGATCTCTACCTTCTTAGCCCTTATTTCCATGAGGTCAGCACATCTTTCACCAAAGTCCATTCATTATGTTCTTACCGTAATACACAGTTGACGTCCCTGTTAGGTATTTGGTGATTGATATTTACCATCAATTATATGGATTTTATTTTTGCACCGAATCACTATGACTTGGAGAGATTCACACGACTCCTTTATTTTCTTTTCCTTTTTGCTTATTTTGATTATTCCTCACTGTGACTGGACTTGCTTGCCACCCTCAGCTTTAGGACATTATGTAATATAAACCCTGTTGTTCTCTCTGTGATTTTTTTTTTTTTAAACTTAGGTTCTAAGGCCCTGGAATATTCCAATGGAATTTTTGATTGCCAGTCTCCCACCTCCCCGGGATTCATGGGAAGCCTGCGAACTCTGCACCTTGTGGAAGACCTGCGTGGCTTGTTGGAGGTGATGGACACAGATGAGAAGGAAGGGTTGAGATGCCAGATCCCAGATTCAACAGCGGAAACACTCGTCAAATGGCTTCAGAGTCAAATGGTAGATAATGGCACATTACAGATCCTGCGCTCGGAATCTCTTGTGGCTTCTTCCAAAATTTAGAACATAGAGTAGCTGATTAGAGCAACAACAACAAAAAAGTACAGGGCAGCAGGTTCACTGTGATTTTTATCCCTTAATGCATCCCAGTTCCCTTTAAGGATAATGTTAGTGTACATTTCATGGGCTCCAGCCCACCACCTGATTTTGCCTCTGAAGGTGGACTCGCTTTCTTGGATGACCTGCTGTGGCCTAGAACAAATAGTCCTGTAAAGGAAAGAACCTTGCACGTAATAGATGCTTTCTCAGTACTATTGGAAAATTTACTGTAAAAGGACCAAGAGCAGTTCAGATAGGAAGCAGAGTGAATAGAACCTCCAAAGGCAGCGAGGCAGAGGTCTGCAGTATCTGATAGGAAGTGCCATCTAGTGATCTGTGGGGGTCATGTCAGTTCTAGGGTGTGAGGGAAGCTATAGAATTGGGCTTCCAATCGCGTTCTTCTTCCCGGAACAGTGAAGCCCCTTTCTAGGCATCCGTCTCAAAAACGGATGGCGTGGAGGATCTGCCCTTTCCCTGAACACATTGGTATATACCATTCTTTTAATACATTTGGAACAAATAAAATCTAAAGAATGCCACTAAAAATATTGAGAGAAGAAGATAGAAAAAGTGTTCTTTCTGTAATACGAGTAATGCCACTGAACTATATGCTTAAGAATGGTAAAAGTGACAAATTTTCTGGGTATATCTTACCACCACCCAAAATGAGAACATTAATACTGTGATAAAACTGATGGTTGGATTGTATCTTGGCATTTCCCAATGCAGGTGCTGGAGACAACAGACCTGAATTTCAATTTGGGGGCTGATTCTTAGAAGCTTGCATGATTTGGAGGAGATTTTTTAAGCTGTTTGTCTCGTTTCCTCGTTTGTGAAACAGGGACAACAGCTTCTGCCGCACGGGAGTGTGAGTGCCGGGAGCGAACTTATGAGTGCTTGTCGGTGCGCCTGGTAGACGAGTCGAAAATACAACACTGAAGAGATTGTAGAGGATGGAGGGGAAACTACGGGGTCCATCTGCAAAGAGGGAAAGAAAGTGTTGGCTCCAGTTCCGTGTCACTCCTACATGGTTCACTTTTTTACAAGACTACAGACATTTTTCAGACTATGGAGAAGCTTTGACAATATTTTAGAGACTTCTTCTCAGTTACATAATTAAGATTTCATTTATGTTTAATGATAGCCACCTTGGGAGTCCATGTTCTTAAGACTGATACCGATCTTCTCATTAATGCCACTGGCCCTTTGCAGTTCTAATTACTTTGTCTGGGCCAGGAGACCCCCTGGTTTCCTGTCGGGTGTCGCGTCTTCCTTCCCTACTGATTTCTGCTGTATCATTCTTTCATAGGATCAGAAGCTGGTTCAGAAGAAAGAAAATAGTCACATTAATAGTTTGTTACTTGTGAGGGGATATTAAATCACTAAGAATGAATTTGTTTGAATAAAGTAGCTATAGCTGTAACTTTCTAAACACTGACAAGTTTAAGACTCCGAAGTTCCTCTCCTGTGGTTAAAACAAAACAAAAACCCAAATCTGTTGAGTATGCCGTATTTGGTCAAGTACTGAGATAGAAGTATTATCCTGTTAATAGAGATATTAATGGTGGAGAATTACATGCTTTATCAAGCTCTAAGTTCAAGAGGGCAAACAGAAAAATATGTCAAATTATTTGAGCCAAGCAAGCAGTTTCTGTTTGCTTTAGGTCTAACTCTATGAGTTGCCTAGAACATTCATACTATGCTTTTCCCAATAGAAGACGTTGAGGATCATGACCTTGATCAGGGCATAAAATCCCACAAGTGACCAGTTGCTTAGCAGCTTTAGTATGAGGCATTCGCAAAATCAGCAGAAATGACAAAAGTGCAGTTTTTGACAAAGTGAGTGGAACTGCGATGATAGAACTTCAAATCGGCATCGTGGCCGATAAGATAAATTGAAGTGTGCCTCACTGGCTTCTGACCTGATAAGTCACAATACATTTCCATCGTATTCCTACATTTAAAAAATAGGTCCTATTAATTGCAAGTGTATCTTCTAAAAAAGTTTTTAGAACAAGTTTCATAAAAATAAAAATACTCATGACGTGAGACGTGGGGCACATTCTCTCCAGTCCCTGACTCTCCGCCACATGACCCATTCTAGGCCCGCCGTCCCCAGAATCCCCCACTGCTCTCTGCCCAGCTTCCCTTTTCATGTGTGTCTCCAGGGAATGTTTGTTCCAGCTTTGGCAAACAAGGCCCATCTTAAGATTGGGTCACAGGGTCACAGATCATCTGAGTTCAGCAGTGTCTCACTGAGACATCCTAGCTCACGTGAAAGCTTCTCACCCCCAGAACACTTGTTTCTTGCTCCCGTTGGCTATTGAGTGAAGAAGATGTGTTCTATTTCTGGAAAACAAACACTGAGAAAAATTACAACCCAGAAATAAAAGCCATATTTCTGATTTTGACCACATCTGCTCTCTTGACTTGGAAAGTACAGGAGGTACTCAGGCTTATCCTGAGCTTCGGGCTTTGAAGCACTTTCTGGCGACTTTGAATAAACAGGCATCTTTTTCTAGGAGAGGGTCATGAGTGGGCTTTTTGGGTGTGACGCTGTATATGTGAGATGGATTTCTCCCTTTGGATTTCTTTTTGAGCAGACCTGATGAGATTTTGGAAGAAATAGACATCTTCCTGGAAAGATTGTCTGTATTGCCCCGGGTTCGTATTTATTTTTTAGAGTCATAACAGAAATTTCAGAGGAGACAATAAATGGTGTGTTTCAAGATTGATGGAGGCAGACCTGCTAGTACATAGCGTCATCAGCCAATCAGTGGGGACACTCCAGTGGGGATGCTCCAGTAGCTCCCAGTGGCAGTGCTGTTGCCCTGAGATCATTATGCACAGCACAAGGTGAGAGCCTCACCGCCCTGATTCCATCACACTTGGAGAGAGGACAGGGGAGTGGAGTATTGTTGCCTGGTGGTTTGACTTCCAGTGCTCTTGCCATCATGTTCATTTATTCTTTGGACAACAGTGTATGAGATTCCTTCTTGTGCTGGTAGGCCCTGGTGAAATGTGACTGTGGTGTTCGTGGCCTTCCTGTCTTTCTCCGTTTCTCCTCCTACTCCAGTATCTGGTAGAGAGCAGGCAAACAAATGTCTGCACGCAGCAGTAGAGAGGTAATGCTGGTTAGGGTGCATGAGGCCCTGGTGTGAGAGGGTTCTTTGAGTGGCTGGAGATAAATTTAACCAAAGGAGATTTAGAGGGCTGCGCCTTCCTTTTTTTTCCTTGATACAGAATTTTGAAAAATGTCATCATGAAATAAAAAACTGGATGGCAGTTTTTAAAACTAATTTAAAAAATAAGTGTATAGAGGGGCGCCTGAGTGGCTCAGTGGGTTAAGCCTCTACCTTTGGCTCAGATCATGATCTGAGGGTCCTGGGATCAAGCCCCACATTGGGCTCTCTGCACAGTGGGGAGACTGCTTCCTCCTCTCTCTCTGCCTGCCTCTCTGCCTACTTGTGATCTCTCTTTCTGTGTCAAATAAATAAATAAAATCTTAAAAAAAAAATAAGTGTATTGACTTTGGTGGAGACTGTGTATCTGTGTGTGTGTGTGTGTGTGTGTGTGTGCATGTGTCTGTGTGTGTGTATCTGTGTTATAGCAGCAGTCCAACTGTTTCTTAACATTTGTTGTCCTTATAAAATGGAACTGATTTTCTTTTCCATATTGTCATTTAGCTACTCAGCACTCTGATTTGGGAATGTTCTATTCAAACTGAGTTCTGTGTTACAACAGAAGTTAAGTGTAATTGTGGCAAATCACTGCTTGCTTGTTGGTTTGGGATTTAGACAGGACAGCAGAGCTCTGGAAAGAACAAAGCAAAACGAAGCTGGGGAGAGAGGGTAGTCAACTGGAGACAAGTGCAAACCAACAGAACTAAGAAAATTAAAGGAAAATATAGCACGATACTTTAAGTGAACATTGCAGGCAAAACATTCCTGCCTACCTTGAAGTAGTAACCGTTGATATTGTTGTGTGTTGGGTACTTAAGGTCTCTACTTTCAGATACAAATGAAATTTTGTATAATAAAACAGTTTTTGAAAGGGAGGCATGGGAAGCAAGATGCTAACATTTATTACATCTTTATACTTGATCGTGGGTCTACTTGACCATTAAAAGGAAAATAATATAAATAGAAGAGCTTCTATCTAGATGACTGTGGGTGAGGTATATTGTGCCTTTAGCATTATATGGAGCATCTGCTCCATGAATTCAGACAACTCATATTCCCAGGGGTGGTTGCTGGCTAACTTTTGGACTTACAATTCTGTAAGGAATAGAGCCATTTAGACATTTTACCCGTCGTGCCAGGAATATCCGGCAAACACCACAAGTTCCTTAATTAAAGTATCACTGTTGCATTCGAGCTGGATCCCTTGCCTTGCTTTTCCCTCCCAAGTGTCCCATACCCTCCTCCACACGCACTGTTAGTTGGCTACAATACTATTGAAATCCCCAAGCTGATGCTGATTTTGACTTAAACTTTCAGTTGTATCGAATGTGGTCAGGATGGAGTTGCATCATGAGTGAAAGTAGGAAGAGTTATTTTGAAGGCATCTCTGGGATTTTGAGTAAAGTAATTTGAGCTGGTGTTCAGTGCTTTGGATGTCAAATAGACTCAACAAGAGTTGATACTCAATGTATTTTTAACTCTCTGCCCATGATTTTATAAGAATCTTGGGAGAATCAAAAGAAATGTAAGGTAGTTTTGCCTTGTGGGATCATTAAGGAGAATAAGTGACCAACTCTTGTAAGGTCATGAGGAAGCCATCCATGGCAGAATATGGTGAAAAGCTAAGTGGTGAAGGACAAGACAAGACAGAGAAGGGAAACCAGTGTAGGGGCAGAAGAGAGTATGGCATAAGGTAAGAAGGAGGAGGTGAGAACTGGCTAAGAAAAATGGATTTGTAGAGCCCGAGAGGAATGATGAGTGAGTATAGTGGTGGACACACAGCCTTGGAGTAGATGTTGGAATGGCCAGTGGAAGAAAGTTCACTAGGAGGAAGAAACTGAGAATAGTATGGGTAGAGGTGGTAATTGTAAGTCTCAGGGAAGCAGGAAATTAAGGATCCAAAGGTTATGTGGAATAATGAGCTTTGAGCAGGAAGTAAGACTCAATTCCCCCAAGATGGCGGACGAAAGGGAAGATGTCGGAGGCCATATATACTCTGCTTTGGAGAAGATAGTATGTAAGGGAGTTCATGCAAGATAGTCTCAAGTATAGTCCATTAAAAAGGCTCTGAAAACACCTCGTAAACATGGTAGCAAGAGGGAGTACAGGCTTCAGGTCAACCACGGAGTGAGAAGTGAGAGGGCCAACTTGCAACCAAGTGTTCATTCATCCTGTATTCATCTGATGGTTATTGAACACCTATCATTCGTTATTCATTCCATAGTCATTTGGTTTGAACTCACTGTGTGCCAGGTGCAAAGGCAAACCTACTCACAAAGAAGGCAGTTTGTTGGAAGAGGGGAACATATATGTAGCCACGTCTAACCTCATCTGTTCAGTGTGTTGCCTGCCACGATGAGGATTCCACAATCTGGAATCTCTAACTGGCCTATGAGTGAACAGGTAACTCAAGGAACACTTCACAGGCCAAGCCCAGGTTGAGCTGGACTTTACAGAGCGAGGAAAGATGAGGAAAGGGTGGGAAATATGGCCCGCGCCAAAGGAATAGAATTCGAGAGTGCATGCCACGTGGGGAGGTTTTGAGTGGTCAGGTTGGTAAAGCTTGGGAGTTGGAGGAAAAACAGAGGTGGTAAGGTATTTGCCTAATGGAATTTACCTCCTGCAAGGATTCTTAAGTCCAAGGTAACAGAATTGGCAGAAATAGAAATAAATGTGTGAAGAGACTAGACTTTCACCTGCTTGACTAGGTCAGAGCACTCCTTGAAAAGTATTTAACTACTCCATTGGTGATTCTTAACTTTGGCTTTGTTTTGCTGTGGTGACCTGTGGTCTTTTAAAAAAAGAACTCCTTGAGCATTATGAACTCTTGTAAATATCACTAGTCTCGAGAAGTGTGAGTATGTATGCTCATAGTGAGTCAGTTTTTAGTATTTTGATTCTAAGATCGTTTTGTGATACTGATTTTGGAACATCTGATTTCCATTTCAAATGCAGTAGCTTCGTGAAACCCTTCTAGAACTTGCTATAGCAGCATTTCTAATCTTTCCATCGGAAGAAATAACAACTTTTACTTTTTATCCTCAGTGAACAGAAACCTTTTTTTTTTTCTACCTCATGAAATGTATCTGTTTATAAAAGCACGTGGGGTTTTAAAAGCAGATGCCTGCTAACATTCATCATCAGAATGAGGAATTCAAAGCTGTAGAAGGCCAGTCTGAGTACTGCTTCAGATTGAGAACATGTATCATACATCCTGGCTCTGTTCCAAAAAACTGTCCTTAAGAAATTATGTAAATTTCATTTTCATGGCAGTCCCTGGGGTTGGAAGTCTTTTAGGCCACAACTTGTAATGTATTTGGATTCTTCGGTTTACAAAATGACCAGAATTATGCAATGGTTATAGGGCAGGTATGTGGTCAAGCTGATGTTAAAAAACTTTATCCACTCTAAATACATGTTGCAGCCTTCCTCAATTAGCTTCTGATTCTTTTGTGGCCTCATGGGCAATGTATCCAGTGCATCTAAGTTTTTAGAAGCAACATGCTGCAATTTCCTTTTTTGTTACCATGTGCATGTACGTGTGTGCATGCGCTCAACACATGCCTTTTATTACTTCCAGAATTTATATGGGAAACTGCATTATTTGGAAAGGTAGTATAAGAATACCAGTTAATTCTGAAAAATAATAGATGTCACATCTGCTGTGTTCTTGGACGATAAGGTTGAGTTTGTGTTTCTCTGGTTTAAACCTGAAGTTATTTGCTCTTTTTTTTTTTTTTTTTTTAAGATTTTATTTATTTCAGAGAGAGAAAAAATGAGAGAGCATGCACAGGGAGGAGAGGCAGAAGCGGACTCCCTGCTGAGCAGGGAGCCTGATGTAGGACTCCATCCCAGGACCCTGGGATCATGACCTGAGCTGAAGGCAGATGCTTAACCAACTGAGCCTGCCAGGCGCCCCTGAAGTTATTTGCTTTCTTCATTGACCTCTGGATGGCCCTATCTAACTAATTTGAGCTCCAGTGGCTTTTATTTCTGTTGTAGTTGAATGAGGAATCAGGAATTTCTATTGGGATTACCCGTCATATGATTATGAGCTACTTACATGAGATAACAAGGGACATATCAGATATACTGCTGTATTTCAAAATGATGTTTTTATATTGTGTGCTCTCCGTGAGCCTTTTTGTGTATCTCCTTAATGGCTTTTATATATGAGACAGCTGAGAAAAAGAAAAATGTGACTCGCTTTCCCAATCGGTGTTTCCTTCAGCATTTACACCATGCACAGACATGTCCGAATCTGATAAAAACGTGCGGGGCTGGAGGGAGGTGAAGAAAGTGAGCACGAATCTAAGCAGAGCCCCAGGCCAGTGCTGTGGTTGCAGGATGATACCTGTTTCCAGGCTCTGCAGGAGCTTGGCGTAACCTAATAGAGTTGAGCAAAGTCACAAAGAGTGAAGTCAGAATGGGAGCTAATAAAGTTCCTGGTAAGGTGTGGATGGGGACGGTTGGGGGAAGTAGTTGTGGACTGCTTCCTAAGCTTTCAGGGGAAGGAAGAAAGGCTTCAAAGACAAAGGGAAGGCTTGCCCTGAGATTTGGTCCTGAGTAACAGGGAGGAAGCTGATATGAGCTGCCCCCAAGGCCTCCTCTGTAAAGACAGGCATTTGCAGTTCTGGGTTTGCAACTTGGGAGGAGAGGGGAGGCACATAAGGGCAGCCCAGGACATTCCCAGTGCCCCCACCCAGAAATAGCACAGATCATTCAGGCGGCATAAGTAATTTCTGCCTGCCCACACACTCGCGAAACTTCGTATGACCCAGCTATGCGTCCCTGCGAGCATGTTAGTAACCACTGTTCCTTTTAGGTCATGATTTTTCTGCTTGATGGGAACTTGTCTGGTTTGGTGATAACATGCCTACCATGCCCATTTTACCTATTTTGAGGCAAATGGACCAAGTTTTAGACTCGTGTTTTCTAGCAGTGGTGGCAGCAGCTGGCTGAATTCTATTCAGGTTCCTTGGATTAAGAATGTATGCCATTTTATTTGCTCACAGTCGTTTCAGTTTTAAAGAGAGTCAAGCCTTACACATACTCCTTCATCTTTTCAGACAAATGGACACCTGCCCGGAAATGGAGAGGTGTATCAAGAAAGGCTAGCACGTTTAGAGAATGATAACGAATCTCTCGTTCTTCAGGCAAGTGATTTTTAACAATGCTATTCTTCCTCCACAACATATTTACAAAGACCATTTTAAATTGGGATGGCATATTCAGATGCTTGGGAGCCGGATTGCTGATAGAAATAAGTATGTACACACAATAGGGAGTGGTGAGGACTGTGGTAGCACCAAGGTGTGCCTCCCCGGTCTAGAGTGAGCAGCCTCGGCTCCTCTGATGACAGCCACAGTGTCATCTAAGCTGACTTTCTGATCTGATCTGTCATCTTAGTTGATCTGGTGTTTTTAATTTACAGCATAAATTGCAATTTTATACCACAGATTTTCATAAACCTGAATGTTTTTGAATCTGAATCTATTTAATTTTCAATTTTAAAAATGATCCTGTGAGCTGAACAGAACAGAAGTGAGTAGCGGACTCTGGTTTCGTGGCTAAATTTGAGTTTTCTTCTTCTTAATGTTTTAAATGCACGACAAACATTTTTATTTTGGTATTTTGAGTTAAGTAAATTGCAGTGTATTTATGGGATTGGTGATCGTGGGGAAAGACTCACGTGTAGTCCTTGACAGCTTCTCTTTCAAACATAACTCCATTTCCTCTCTTAATCTCTAATACTACCTCCCACTCCCATTCCAACCCCCCCAAAATGATGATCTATGCACATACCCTCTCGCATAAAATGGTTGAAATGAAGTTAACCTATAACTACAAGGTATTGCATATCCCCAATCAGCCCTAACCTCCTTAAAAATTGGGAGTCTGCAGGTCAAGAAGCATCACTTAGATAGGATTGTAAAGGACTGCTGTCTTATTGACAGTTTTTTTTTTCCCCTTACAACAAATGGGTAGTGACATCATTCCAGTTTTTGTTCTATTTAGAGAAATAAAGTTTGTAGTGGGACCCAAATCCTTCCTAATCTATTGCAGTATTTTGCTCTATATACAGGTAAGTGTGTTAACAGACCAGGTGGATGCTCAGGGGGAGAAGATTCGAGATTTGGAATTTTGTCTTGAAGAGCACCGGGAGAAGCTGAATGCCACAGAGGAAATGCTGCAGCAGGTATGTTCAGAAGCCGTCACTGAGGTGGGGTTTTCTTGCTCGCCTGTTTGAAGTTCTGCACTTGTTTGTTGTGTCCCCTCGGACGCAGCATTGAAGTTCATGATTCACCGAGACTGGCATATTTTAAGCAAAAACCGAGGGTAACTGGGTCTCAAAACACATGCATAACATAGAAAGCGTTCATGTAATTTGAATCTGGAATAAAATACTGATAGGATTATAGGTAGTTTTAATGTTCTTCTTTAAATTTGCATATGGTTTCCTAACCCCCAGATATGAGCATATATTTTATGATTAAGAAAAAAGATACGTACCATATGTGACTTTTATGGGGAAAAGAAAACAAACCCAAACTTGTAATACACCGCACACACACACACACACACACACACACACACACACACACAGTGCTCGTAGACGAGAGGGCCTATAATATAGCGGGTAGGGTACGTACTGGAGGGAGACTGTTTCAGTTTGAGTCCTTGCTCTGCCACATCCTTGCTGTATGACCTTTGGCAGGTTTTCAGCCTCTCTGTTCCTCACCTTCCTCATTTGTTGAACAAAGATAATTCCTGAGTTATCTTTAGTAGGAGTTTCTGCTTTAGAAAGTTGTTTTGAGGATCGAACCACATCAGAACAGTGCCTAACACAGAGCGACCCTGTCAGCATCAGTGTTCTGATCAGGCTTTGAAGCAGTTAAGATTTCTGCATATCTAGAGCATGTACGTCTCCCCAGGAAGTAAGCGCACACTTAGTTCTGCTCCATGAAGGTTCACAGAAGCAGATAATATTTTCAAATTTTATCTGTTTAGTGATTAATCTTTACCACATTCCCGACTTGATAGTTACTGCTTTGTAGGGTAAGACACAATCATATGTGGTGATTTGTAATAAAACAAGTTTTGAGTGTATCTCTTAAATTCCAATAGGAGCTTCTGAGTAGGACATCCCTAGAAACTCAGAAGTTGGATCTGATGGCTGAAATATCTAACTTGAAGCTTAAACTGACCGCTGTGGAGAAGGATAGATTGGATTATGAAGACAGGTTCAGAGACACGGAGGTAAGTGATACCCTCCCCCTTAACATACATATGCGTGTGCGTGTGTATATGTCATACACATATTTCCAGAGCAAGTTGAAATTCCTTGTAGGCGTGAGGGGGAGGTAGTTAATGGCTACGTGCTCTCGTTCATCCGTGCTCCTTTTTAGGAATAATCTTTAATTACATTGGCTTTTTTTACATTGACTTTTTAATCACTAAATGCTCATGGCAATATTTATTGTGAGACTTTTTGTTGTTCGTACCTTTTTTTAAATTGTGAGACTTTTGATATGAAATTTTAATGCTTTCATTAGTCTTTAGAAAGAACTTTTCACTTTGTGACATTTGGAGCTTCTCTCTGTTCTTCTGCCTGTCTGTCCTCCTGTCCGTCCTCCTGTCCATCTGTAGTGGTTTTCTTCATTATGGAAATAATGGGTTTAAGTGTATCACTTTACTAATAGCCATTTTTACATTTTACTGATTATTTTCTATATAATAAGTAGGTTTGAAAATATGTACAGAGAACAGAAAAATTATCTCAATTTATAATTGTGGTTTTTTTAGTTACTTCTTTTTGCAAGTTGTCACTGTTTCTAAAAGAAGAGTTAAAATAAGACAATACTAAATAGGAATTCAAAGCTGCTAGCCATGAAAAAGTGGCAAGATATATATTAAAAAGACCAGGAGATGAAGGAAGGTCACTAAGAATTCTAGTATGCAAGAATGATTAATAAATGGGGGATAAATAAATGGGAGAAACTGACTTTTTCCTTAGACTTGAATTCCGAACCTGTAGATAAGGAATCACAGCTAAAATGTTATTAAATGATGTCAAACAGTTCCTGACCTCATTCGTGAAAGGAGGAAACAGCTGTTCCCTTACTGAGGTACTGTACTAATAACAACTGTACTAGGGGCACCTAGGTGGCCCTGTCAGTTAAACCTCTGACTTGAATTTTGGCTCAGGTCAGAATCTCATTGAGCCTTGCCTAGGACTCCATGCTTAGCGGGAGTCTGCTTGAAACGTCTCTCCTTCTTCCCCCCTCTAGGAAAAAAAAAAAAAGAAAAAATAATTATAATAATAACTAATGAGTAATTATTATATAGTACTGTTAAGTAATTTAGGAAAGGCATCCCTCTCCCCATGTGTGAATCATTACTCATAGAAGTTTAGTAAGAAAGTTTTATTTCTTATGGTATTGCTTCTTTTTTATGGCATTTTTGTATAGTTCTGTCATCTGTTTATTTGTGGCTCAGGAGTAGAGGACTTGTAAAATGAGGAATAAAAACATGTTAAGCATTGGTGGAGTCTTGATGGTTTGTAATCAAAAAAGAAATCCTTTCCACAGTATTTGAAGTTGGTATTGTATGGCATTCTGATTCCCTTTTCCTACTGTCTGGGCTCTAGACAAAAATATGTTACTGTTTCTTAGAACACTTAGACAAGTTTTACAAGCAAATTAGTTTTTGTTTTGTTTTGTTTTTTTAATGTGAAAGAGAAAAGCTTCTGGCTGTATTTGTATTATGAAAACCTTAGGATTATTTTCTTTTTTCTGTTCCAAATGTAACATTCATGTTATGACAATGTATTTGTAAATTACAGGGCCCTCATCCACCCTCAAGCTGAGAATCCTTGGTTTAAAAGGTTTACATTTCAAAAAAAACAATAAAAGGATTTAAATTCCATTCCATTCTCCCAGACTGGGTTGATGAACAATCTATATTTTTGTTAGACAAAGGAAGAAATTGTAAAAATATTTTTATAAATAATCCACAGATCACTGAAAAGGCCCTAAAAGTAATGGCTTTACTAAAGAAAATTTTTCTAGTTAATTTTTAAAGTTGGAATCTATATGGTGATTTTTAGTCCAGAAATAGCTGATGATTGATGTATGCGATTGGCTACCTTTGTTAATCAAAATTGAAAGTCACCTTTTAACTCTTAAGCATAGGAGACAAACTGAGGGTTGCTGGAGGGGTGGGGGGTGGGGGGATGGGGTAAGGGGGATGGGCATTAAGGAGAGCAGTGATGTGAAGAGACTGGGTGTTATATAAGACTAATGAATCACTGACCTCTACCTCTGAAACTAATGATACATTATATGTTAATTATTTGAATTTAATTTTTAAAGAATTACCTTTGATTTCCATAATCTCATGATTGTGGGCCAGATGCATGGAGAATTTAAAATAGTGTTTTAACTAGAAAGATGCTTTGGGCCTCAGGGAGATACATTTATTTCCATTTGTCTGATCCAATTCCTACAATCTGAACCCAGGGGCTTGTTGACTAGGTTTCCAAGCTGCTATTTTGGCCTACATAGGTGTGTTGTTGCTTTCCTGATATGTTTCATTGTTCCTCCTTTGACAGGGGCTAATGCAAGAGATCAATGATTTGAGGTTAAGAGTCAGTGAAATGGACAATGAAAGACTTCAGTATGAAAAAAAGCTGAAATCAACCAAGGTAAGCTTTCTCAATGGCAAAAATTTGTAAACAGCCTGCCTCACTTACCTATGATCCATAATATAAGTTCTCAACTCAATAGATGATAAAGAAGTTATCTTACAAGTGAATGAAATTTCCCCCCAAGCTGGAGACTTTCTTGAATTTGAACACCACTATTCTGAATTTTTAAAAATTGGGGCTTTAACTAATCTAGTGAAACATAACCTGTTATTTCTGTTAGTTAACCTAACCTCCTTTATAAACCGATACTATTTTCTTGGATATTTAGGCTTGTCTTTTTCTATCTGTGGTTTCTTTCACACCTCTGTCTCTCTACCAGTCTTTAATGGCCAAACTTTCTAGCATGAAAATCAAGGTGGGTCAGATGCAGTATGAAAAGCAGCGGATGGAACAAAAATGGGAGTCACTGAAGGTGTAGTAGACTTTGGGTAATGGGGTCCTGGGCCTGTTTGCTTTCTGGCTTGCGCTGTTTTGCCGTGATAGTGTTTTTTAGTAGCATGTGCATTCATCGTGTGTGTGTCATCTGTTTTTTTAAAAATACATTTAAAAAAGCTGATGGAAGGGCCAGTGCGATCCCTGATGTTGTTTTCAGAAACATATGAAATAATTAATGAAAAATAATAAATGGGCAAAATAAAAATATTCATTTAGAAATTTGATCTCATTCTCTTAGAGTACCTGAGATCCAAGCTTGGTAAAATAGTTGTAAAAATGCACCTGGAAAAAGATATCCATTTTGCCTCAGACTGCTTCTTCCTTTGGGACTTTCTTACAGGTTAACTGTATCATGACAGTGAGTTGAAATTACTGCTGTAAAGAAGCTTTTTGCCAGTGCTACTAAAAATTCCTTGTACTTGGGATCCGTGCCTATCATAAGTAAAAAGTATAGGGCCAGCTTTCTTGCGTCTTTGGAGACCTTCTCATAGTACTAAACACAATACCTACCTTAAGAGACTGAAAATAAAATGTATATCAGTTATAAAAATACACTTATTAGCACTGCATAGCTTTATTTTCTGTGCTAAAATACAGCCAGCAAAATTTCAGTTTGCTAAAGCTAATTCTTCACCAAAATTAAACTGAAAATTTAACATTAGTAAATAGAATATTGGACTTGGAATCTTTAATAGCTACATAGTAGACAAGAAGTGGGGGGGATTTAAAATCTGTTAAATCTTTTTTCCATTGTTGTGGGAGACTCTGTCCTTTTATTTTGGTGATGAAGATGAATTAGTTAGTCCCATGATTTGGCTAACATTGTTCATCACTTGCTACCTTACCCATCAATTAAGCTCTGCCTTGTTCATGCTCAGGGAACATGAATGCCATCTTGAAATACTAAATAAATCTCAGTCAAGTCTTGATATATATTTTCCAATTTGCATTTTATTTTGCTTTTATGACACTTGGGGTCTAATTTGATTATCTTCCTGGATTAACTGGGGGAGGGTTTTTTTTGTTTGTTTAACATAAGCTTTAAAACTTAGGCTACTCAGGTCCTAATTACACTTTAAAGCATTTTGTTTTAATTTGGTCACACAGAAACTTGAAACACTTATTCCAGAATTATTAGACATTGACCTTCATTAATTGTCTTGCTTCCTGCTTCCTCTTGCCACTGTCTGGTTTCTGAAGTCTGCATCTAGATTCCTATCGTTTTTTGTTTCATTCCCAAAAACTCATTATTGACTTAAGAGTTAACATGCTCCCTGAATATTCTCCTTTAGTCATAATTCCCTGTTGTAAAACGAGCTTATCATTTGTAGGACGAACTGGCATCTTTAAAAGAACAGCTGGAAGAGAAGGAATCTGAAGTAAAAAGGCTACAGGAAAAACTGGTGTGCAAGATGAAAGGAGAAGGGGTGGAAATTCTCGATCGAGGTGGGCACATACATTTGACATTTGTTCTCTTACTTTCTTAGAAACCTCCCTGTGCAGCCCTCCCTTCCTCCCCACACCTGCAAAAGAACCCCGTGTCAGTGGTGAGTCCTTTCAGAGAAAGGAGAAGGGTAGCGGAAACCAGCTGAGGCCAGGACAGCAGGGCCTCCTCCGAAACTCTTCCCTGTGCCTGGGGATCTAGTAGCTTCCTCTTCAGCAGCTAGAGGAGAGCAACTCTGTACTTCATGCGGTGTTTATTATGCATTACTAAGTTGTGAATTCTGTTGAGACAGTTCTTGTTCTGATGGCAGTACAAGGAAGTGATAGAAAGCATTAAAAGGGAACATTATCATGTCCCAGGTTTAATCTCCCTCTGAACTGAACTTGAAACAGCATGAACTAAGAGATTTAGAAACCGTTCCTACACTTTTGAGAGAAGAGAGGAAAGGACTTTGCATCTTTGGAAGATCAAGGAAAATTTTTTATGGTGGACTGAGCCCTCAACCTGCTAGAAAGCAAAAATAATCCTCTTTTTTGAAAACGTGTGTGAATTTATCAAAAATTTTTCTCATAACTGAGGAAGTTTGTCTTGAATATTGTATGGACTGTCATTTTTAATACACGTTATATGTGATAGAAAATAACTTGAATGAAATGTGTTTTTTATGTTATATTTGGAAATATAAATGCACAGAACACCTGACAACACTAGGTTTGATTTAACCTTTCTTTGCTATTATAAATCACTGTGGCATGCAAACTACAAAGCAACTTCTGACTCTTGAAACTAAAAATTCCATTGAGTGTAGCTTTAGTACATTTTTATGTGAGCATCGGTAACCTCACTGTCTGAATAATGAAGGGCTTCAGTTAGGTTACCTATAATGTCTTTCTTGGTTCTAGAATACCCTGGCTTTATATCCCTGTAGTTGTAATTCCCTATGGATCAGAAAGCTAACTCATCAAACATTGAAGGATTTTTCCCCCCTTGTGTATTTTGGCATATAATAGAATTCTGGCGTTGTGTTTTTTTGTTTTTTAAGGAAGCTCTACACTCAACATGGGGTTGGAACTCACCTCCCCGAGATCAAAAATCACATACTATATACTGACTGAACGAACCAGCAAGGCATCCCTAGATTTGTGTAGTCTTTAAAGGATGTTCACAGATAGGTCATGCCTTTACGGTTTTAAGAATAAAATGGAATCATGTTGTGGTCTAGAGGACGTGTTGGAGTAGTGGTTCCCAAAGACGGACGCTGGTCTATGAACTGCTTATCGCCAACACACAGCCCGATAAACACAAGAGTCGGGAGCAATGTTTAGAAACTTCATAGCAATCTGATGTTGGCATAAGATCTCACTGCATGATCAGTGGACTCATCTCATTGAACGGGAGGTAGACCACGTCAGAGTCATTGAATTTGAGTGATGAGGTTCATGTGTCCTAAGCCAAGTGCTGGGCACATTCAGGAAAGCCATGTGCTGACCCGTAATGGAAATGTTACAACCAAACATCACTAATGGTGTTTTCACCCCGTAGAGTATAAGGACTGCTTGTATTCCACAGACCTAACTTTAATATGCCAGGAAATCAGGGTTCACAGAGAAGAAGTGACAGAGGTAGGAACTCAAATCTAGGTCTTTGGATGAATTATATTCTCTTTCTAACCTTACACAGAGCATCATGCATTGCAGTACCATTCCTAAAGCCACAAAATAGTGTTTAATATTCAGTTTTTATAGGGTTAGCTTCTTTATCTTAGGCAAAAGACTAAATAATAGTACTTTAAAAATATTTATTGTTGTAATGTATATACTAACTTCCAATTCAATGGGTTTTCCTACACAGATGAAAATTTTAAAAAGAAGCTCAAAGACAAAAGTAAGGTTTTTGGTGTCTTTCCATCAGCCTTTAAATTCACCAAAAGTACTACTTGGACTGTTCTTTGCATGTGTTTTAAAAACATTTATCTCACCAAAGATGTGAAGTTGCTTCATCGATAAGCTCTCCATTTCTTCAGAGTGCACAAAATAGAGCGTATATAAACAAACAGTAAAAACAAGGAGTAAAAGGTCATTTTGCTGATCCCCCCCCCCCCTCCCGATTCAGCCCTTTTGCTCCACAGGGTATAGCAGAACACCCAGAGTAACAGAGGGGAGGAAGAATTTTTTTTGTAGTTCGGGAGACAGAGTATCAGAGGAGAAAATTACTTTTCAAGGTTTTGTAGCCCACTTCTTCCCTGAGATCTACATTAAGAACTAAACATACCCTGTTGGTGTTAGACAAGAGATTGTACCCAGGCTGATTAACAGAACCCCGATTATCTAATGCATCATCGAGATAAATCATTAATTAATAGACTCTTTCCTCCAGATGTTGAATTCTTACACCCAGAGAATTGGGCATCAAAAAAAAAAAAAAAAAAAAGGCAATTTCTACAGAATATACCTTCATATTGAAAGTGTTGTATCAGTGATGAATGATGCATTTAAGTAGTAGTTTGTTTGTTTGTTTTTCTCAGAAGCAGGTAACCTTAGCTCAATTTTTTTTTCTGTTTGAATTTTTTAAATTTGTGATTTTGTTTTAGGTTGACATTTCATCTTAAAATATTGGTTCTTTTATTATTAAAGTAATGTGCTTTTGTATTTGACTGTCAAATTTTTTTTTTTTTTTAAGATTTTATTTTATTTATTTGACAGAGAGAGATCACAGTAGGTAGAGAGGCAGGCAGAGAGAGGGGAAGGGAAGGAAGCAGGCCCCTGCTGAGCAGAGAGCCCGATGCGGGACTCGATCCCAGGACCCTGAGATCATGACCTGAGCCGAAGGCAGCGGCCTAACCCACTGAGCCACCCAGGCGCCCCAATTGACTGTCAAATTTTAAGGAAAATCACATTTACCTTTTAAAATAGTGTCATAAATGATGTTTATAGATGAAGCAAAGTACTTATCCTTCTGTATGGAACCTACAACCAACTTCATAGCATGACTGCTATAGATGCCACATTCCATCAGGCTCTTGCCATTCATGCCTCCATCTTGGTTAAAACTGAGTATCCTGTCCTCTGCTTATGTCATTGTGTACACCGTCCATCGCTTTCGCCCACTGCTTTCTAGGTTTCTTGTTTCTTTTTTTTTTTTTTTAATTGAGAAGCTGTGTTTTCATGGTTGTAGCACTGAAATTTCACCTTCCGTGTTCTCGTGAGGATTTTGTTATTGCTTCGAGAGAGGGTAGTTAGCTCTGACCCATATTGTTTGCTTTCTGGAGTGATAACTATTCAGGCGACATGGAAGGTGTTCATTTTTCAGATTTTCCCCAAAAGAGGATATGGACGGTAAATATTTCATTAAAACACTTCAGTCTGAAGAGTCAGCCCCTTGTTATTGTCACACACCTTAACAAAACTGACTTCTGACATGTTCTTGTAATATTTTCAGATATTGAAGTGCAAAAAATGAAAAAGGCTATGGAATCTTTGATGGCAGCAAATGAAGAAAAGGTATCTAGATGAAATTAAAGTATTTATGTGGGTGTGTACCACCATTTTGATCACTCCATGAGTTTTCTTGAGATATGCCAGGTTGGAAGAACCCTACACACTACTGATGTTGAGGGATAGCCGTTCTGCCTTTCTACCTTCATGTGCCTGCTCTCGGTGATGACAGTTGTCATTGTGACTGTGTGGGTAGAGTGGTGACCGGCAGCACTGGGTCCACTGAGATCTCCCTCTCCCACCTCCCTGTGAATCTGGAAAAATGTTCAAGCCCTCAGATCATTTCTTTATATTCAGGTGGGAAATGAGAGAAAGGATACAGTCCATAGTGCATCCTTTCTGGGCTCGCATGAACTCTGAAAGGGGTGGTCCCTGACAACTGTTAGCTTCCCAATGAGGTTAATTTTCTTCATATCATTTTCTTCACACTCCTGGATTCTTTCACATGAGGGATTGTCTCATGTGAGACAATTTCTCTCTCTCAAAAAGCATCAATAACAAACAAATCTCCCAGTGTTGACTGAGGGCTTACTAGACATTCAAACTGCTTTAGGAGCACCAACGCTGACATAAGGTTTTAGTAGTTCCAGAAGGCTTCAAAGAGGTTGCATTTGAGCAAAATCTGAGGAAAGGCAAGAGTTGTTTATCAGGAAAACAAGAGACAGAGGCATCAGTACCATGAAATAAAATATGGCCCTAGGCTGTCTTTTAGCTTTGTTGGCCAAATGCCAGGGACTCCAGAGTCTTCTTTCCTGTTGCTTCACTGATTTCATTCTGATGAGAGCAGGGAAACAGTGTCCTCTAAAGCAAGGTGTTTTTTCATGGCCTACCTGATCAGCCATATACCCAGCGGACAGCAGCAGTCGGGTTCAGCTCGCATCATCAGAACTACTCTTACATCTCATGTTACTCAATGAATAGAACAAGGAGGCATTTTCCCAAGAAAAGAGTCATTTCAAGGAAGTAAAAAAACAAGCAACTGCCAAAGAACTTTGCCTTGATCTTTTTGTCTCAGCTTGTTTCTTTCTCTAATTCTTGTGTTCTCTGTTTTACTCTATATTTTTCCCTTCAATTCTCTTTATTTGCTCTTTATTAGGAAATAAACTCATTGCCCTCTCCACCCACCTATATTTAGGTTTCTTTTTGCTAGTCTTTACCACTGTGGAATAAAAAGGAAAGTCATTAGCAAGGGGCCCATGTAGTTTTTACTTTTTTTTTTTTTTTTTAAGATTTTATTTATTTGAGAGAAAAACAGCGAACAGGGAGCTTGATATGGGGCTTGATCCCAGGACTCTGGGATCACTACCTGAGCCAAAGGTAGACGCATAACTGACTGAGTCCCCTCGGTGCCCCCATAGCTTTTACTTTTAAAAAAGTAATCACAAATTCATTTAGTCTTAATTTCTCTCTCTCAAAAAGCATCAATAACAAACAAATCTGCCAGTGTTGACTGAGGGCTTACTAGACATTCAAACTGCTTTAGGAGCACCAACGCTGACATAAGTTTTTAGTAGTTCCAGAAGGCTTCAAAGAGGTTGCATTTGAGCAAAATCTGAGGAAAGGCAAGAGTTGTTTATCAGGAAAACAAAAGCTGCTAAGGAGAGTATCTATGAACTAAACATGTCTCAAAAGCCCAGACTTGGCACAGCCTAGTGCATGTTGGGAAAGTTCAGAATGAGATAAGGTAGAGGGGTATATGAAGCTGACATTTACACAGGTTGACAGGGTTTTTGAAAACCTTATTTTGGATTTGAGGGCTCCTGGGTGGCTCAGTTGGTTAAGCACCTACCTTCGGTCAGGTTACGACCACAGGGTCCTGGGATTGAGCTCCACATCAGGTTCCCTGTGGGAGCCTGCTTCTCCCTCTCCCTCTGCCCCTTCCTCCTGCTTCTTCTTCTCTCACTCTCACCCTCTTTTTGTCTCGAGTAAGTAAAAGTCTTTGAAGTAATTTTTTGGGGGGGGGGATTTGAGAACAAGTTTCTAGTTTGAGTAATGAGGTGAATGATAGTGCCCTCAAAGAGTTAAGGGAATCTAAGCTCAAGTACCAGGGGCAAATAATGAGCTTAATTTTAGAGACATTCACTTCGATGTGCTCATGGGACTTTTAAAAGGAGATTTCTCATAGAAAGTTGGAAAATGAATCTAAATTTGGGGGTTAATGTATAATTATAGATGGGGTAGGGAGTGAACCCAGTCCATTTTAGGAAAAATACAGAATTATAGATATTCGGAGACTAAGCTATAGTTGATATGTAAATTAGCTTTTGCTCCATGACAAATCACATTTATTATTTCTCATACTTCTGATGGTTGATTAGGGGGTTCTCCTGGTCTGGGCTGGCTTTGTTGATCTCTGCAGTTAGCTGGTGGGTGGGATGGGGCTGGATGGTCTAGGCTGGTGTGACTCCCATGTCTAGTGATTAACATCCTTGCATAGATTGGGCCCATCTGGGATGTCTCTTTTCCAAATGATATCTCGTCTTCCATTAGACTAGCCTGTGCTTCTTCACATAGTGAAGGTTCCCTGGAGCAGAGAGAGAGGGCAAACCCTAACCACATTTGTTGATATCTCTTTGACCAAAGCAAGTCACATGGCCAGGCCCAAAACCAGTGAGAGAAGAGCTAGGGAGCCCATTTTTTTAGGATCCACCAGAGTGGGGGTAAAGGACAAAATCTTAAAGCACTAACATTTTATAGACTGGGCTGGGTAGATAGTGGAAGTAGAATATCTATCTGGTCAAGGAATTAAGAAATCAAAATAGAAGAAAAGAAAGAGTGGAAAGAAAAGTGAAGGAAAAAGGAGGAAAGAGTGGGGTCAGTCAAGTATCAGAGGTCAAATTAGAAAAAGGATGAAAAGTTCTCTTATTTTTAGTAAATATAAAGTCTCTGATGACTCTGATGACTAATTGGTACAACTTTGGCTGAGTGTTTTGAGAAGAGAAAGGCCAGATTATGATTGATGACAGCAGGTAAAGACAACAGGTGTAGTAGATCTTTCTTTCAAGACCTGCCCATAAGTTGGAGAGGAGAATAATTAAAGTTGATTTTTTTCTTGTTTTGTTTTTGTTTTTGTTTTGTATCTTATTACCTTGTTTTGTTTTTGTTTTTAAAGATGGCAGCTGAAGGATAGGATCTCTAAATTTAGAGGTACTTTTTCTCTATCTCTGATGTACGTAGGAAAACTGGTAAAATGTAGATATTACCAGTTTTACTAAAGTTTAGAAATATTCCTTGAATAATGTAAATAATTCATGTCTCCCTATTCTTTGTGTTGCAATTACTTTTACTGTTTAAAGTCATAGTTTAAAGATGACAATTTATTTTATTAATAGGATCGGAAAATAGAAGATCTTCGACAGTGCCTGAATAGGTACAAGAAGATGCAAGATACAGTGATACTGACCCAAGGTAAAAAAGGTACTGTAGCTCTATAGGTTTTTCTACTTTACTTGATTTTAAGTGGCTATGAACTTTAACATTTGTTTTCATTTTCCTGGAATATCCATTATTCCAAAATAGTTTGTTTATTCATTTATTCAACAATATCATTAGGAAACAATATCACACACTTTCTTGGTGAGTAGGCCAAAGAGAATACTGTGGACTGGTTGGTCAAGGAGAACCTCTGTGTGGAGTTCATCAGATAGCATTCTAGACAGAACAGTGTGTTCTAGAGCCTGGGGGGAGGGGCATCTGGGTGGCTCAGTGGGTTAAGCATCTGCCTTCAGCTCAGGTCATGATCCCAGGGTCCTGGGATCGAGTCCTGCATTGGCCTCCCAGATCAGCAAACAGTCTGCTTCTCCCTCTACCCTTCCCTCCTGCTTATGCTTTCTCTCTCTCAAAAATAAATAAGTAAATTTTATTCATTCATTCATTCATTTATTTGTTTGTTTGTTTGTTTGTTTGTTTATTAAAAGAGCCTATGGGGAAAATGGGCTCGGTGTATTTAAGTAGTAAAAAGACCGTTGTGACTGACTGGAAGGAAGTGATCAGGGGGAGGATGAGAGGAGATGAGCCGAGCGGATAGAAGTTAGCGTTGGCCAGGTCAGGCAATGTGAGGCAGTCAGCTCTGTGAGCCCAGAGGGATCCACGGAAGGGTTTTTACAAGTCTGCGGCATTTTCGTAACAAATGGACCATATTGGGAGGAGGGAGCAGTATCAGAAGAAGAGAAGCCAGTCAAGAGGCTCTTGCAGGATTCCAAATGGAATGTTAATAATGGTACTGATTAGAAACACATTTTGGTGTTCGAACTAACACAGTGGTGTGACGAATTAGATGAGAGTGAAGAAGAGGAAAGAATCAAGAAAGACTGATGTTTTTGACTAAAGCGACCGGGGTGGGGGGGGTGATGATTCCATTTACCAAGGTAGCAAAGCCTAGTGAGGGCGCACTGAAATGATTAAGGGGGGTTGTGTTCAGCTTTGAATGTGTTAAGTTAAAACATAAAATAAAACCAAAACCATAAGACATCTAAGTAAAAATAGTCACGCTTTGATGGGGATTAAGGAGTGCACTTGTTGGGATGAGCACAGGGTGATGTTGGGAAGTTTTGAATTACTATATTGTATACCTGAGACTAGTATTACACTGTATGTTAATTAGAATTAAAAACTTAATAAAATAGTTATGCCTTTTGATGTGGTATTATTCTATAGGTGCATGGTTCAGTTGGCCATCCTCAAATGTGGAAAATCTCTGGGGGTCATTTAAAACAAAAGTGTTAAGAACGTTGGAAGTTTTCTCATTCATTAGCAATGCAAGGTGGGGTTATTTGCTCTAAAAGTAAACATGAGTAATAAATTTTTTCAGAGATACTTGTGAAATACTCAGATTTTGGAATTTCAATTTCGATGAGTTCAAAAAGAAAGAAAATCCTACTTCAGACGAGGATTTCTGAGAGGGGAAAAAAATGGATCTTCATCTTATTTTCCACAGGACTTAGTGTATGTTAAAATTTTAAATATCCAAATGAGCAAGCAAATGAACCTCTGTCAGTGTTCTTACAGCGATTCTCATCACTCAGCATTTTCTCTGCCTTCAAGAGAGTGTCTCTTTTTAGACAGTATTGCAAATTAACAAGTGATTAATTTTTACATAGTCATAACATTTATTTTTTTTAAAGATTTTATTTATTTATTTGACAAAGAGAAAGATCACAAATAGGCAAAGAGGCAGCTGAAAGAGAGGGGAAAGCAGGCTCCCTGCTGAGCAGAGGACCCTGAGATCATGACCTGAGCCGAAAGCAGAGGATCAACCCACTGAGCCACCCAGGCACCCCTGTAGTCATAACATTTAAAACAGTATTTGATTTTATAGAATCTCAATACTGTAGTTTTTATATTTAAAAATCAAAGGAAAACATTAATTTCTATAATTATGAAACATAAGAAAACCAAGAAAAGAGGTATTCTTCATAATTGCACTGACATGATCATTTTTGTCAGTTTCATGGGGTTTTTTGTTGTTGTTGTTGTTGTTGTTTGTTTAATCTGGTTTTGTTTTAAAATAGACTCCATGACCAGCATGGAGCCCAACATAGGGCTTGAACTCACGACCTGGAGATCAAGACCTGAGCAGAGATGGAGTCTGACGTTTGGAGCACCTGGGTGGCTCAGTTTGTTAAGCGTCCGACTCTTGCTTTCAGCTCAGCTCATGATCTTATGGGTCGTGAGATCAGGCCTTACCTTGGCTCTGCACTCAGGTGGAGGCTACTTGAAGATTCTTTCCTTCTGTCCCTCCCCTGGCCTGTGCGTGCATGCAATGCTCTCTCTCTCTCAAATAAGTAAATAAAGCTTAAAAAAAAAAAGAGAGAGAGAGAGACACTTAACCAACTGAGATACCCAGGCACCCCTCCTGTACTTTTTTTCATCTTTTTTAATGCATATAAAATGTGTAGAAAAAGGAGGTTGTTTTTCGTTTTCTTTTCCAAAGTTAGTTGTATTATTTTACATTGCCAACAGCAATGTATCACTTGCCAACACTTGGTATGGTATTTGAAACTTCACAATCCTGTACATTTGATATGATTTTGATTTAATTGGTTTAGTGTTTTAAGTATTCTCATCACAAGTCCCTCATGATGAAAAGTATTGGACATCTTATCATGTACTTACTGACATTTGTATATTAAAAAGAGGGAGTTTTTAACCACCATTGAAAATTATGTCCTGTTCTAATGAATAGTTTATAAACAGTGATTTCTAACTAGTATTTGTATTTACTTAGTCCTTAGAGAATGTGAATAATACCTACATTTTAATGAACTTAGAATAAATGCCTAATAAAAACATAAGAAGGTAAGTCTAGTTAACAGCTTTAAATGAGTTTAGGATTTTGTACTATTCAGAGAATAGTGTTTTAAGCATCAATTTTTGGTTTTAAAAAAGAATATCTGACATAGTTGTTCAGCAGCTAATCCTTTTCATTGCTGAAGATGTAGAAGTAGTTCTCAAAGTTGGCCGCTTTCCTGGGTATGTGGTTGCATTTGTCCATAAGGCTGTTCTTTCTTCTTTAAAATAAATGGCACAGAAGGATCATCTTAAGGAATCAGAAGATTGCCTATTGTTGTTTTTTCTTCTTTATATGTATGTGGTTTTTGTTTTGTTTTGTTTTGTTTTGTTTTGCTTTAAGAACACAGAAATGATGATGTGAGTGCTGTGAAATGTGTAAACCTGGCAATTCACAGACCTGTACCTCTGGAGATAAAAATACATTATTAGTTTATTAAAAATTAATAAAAAAATAAGAACACAGAAATGATGAATGATGAATATTGAGTTTCTCATGGTGACTGTGTTGCTGTTCAGAATTAGTTTGTTGTACCACTGATATTCTCCACTTGGTTGTTTCTTTCTTTTTTTTTTTTTTTTAATTTTTTATTTTTTATAAACATATATTTTTATCCCAAGGGGTACAGGTCTGTGAATCACCAGGTTTACACACTTCACAGCACTCACCAAAGCACATACCCTCCCCAGTGTCCATAATCCCACCCCCTTCTCCCAAACCCCCTCCCCCCAGCAACCCTCAGTTTGTTTTGTGAGCTTAAGAGTCACTTATGGTTTGTCTCCCTCCCAATCCCATCTTGTTTCATTTATTCTTCTCCTACCCACTTAAGCCTCCATGTTGCATCACCACTTCCTCATATCAGGGAGATCATATGATAGTTGTCTTTCTCTGCTTGACTTATTTCGCTAAGCATGATACACTCTAGTTCCATCCATGTTGTTGCAAATGGCAAGATTTCATTTCTTTGGATGGCTGCATAGTATTCCATTGTGTATATATACCACATCTTCTTGATCCATTCATCTGTTGATGGACATCTAGGTTCTTTCCATAGTTTGGCTATTGTGGACATTGCTGCTATAAACATTCGGATGCACGTGCCCCTTTGGATCACTACATTTGTATCTTTAGGGTAAATACCCAATAGTGCAATTGCTGGGTCATAGGGCAGTTCTATTTTCAACATTTTGAGGAACCTCCATGCTGTTTTCCAGAGTGGCTGCACCAGCTTGCATTCCCACCAACAGTGGAGGAGGGTTCCCCTTTCTCCGCATCCTCGCCAGCACCTGTCATTTCCTGACTTGTTGATTTTAGCCATTCTGACAGGTGTGAGGTGATATCTCATTGTGGTTTTGATTTGTATTTCCCTGATGCCAGGTGATGTGGAGCACTTTTTCATGTGTCTGTTGGCCATCTGGATGTCTTCTTTGCAGAAATGTCTGTTCATGTCCTCTGCCCATTTCTTGATTGGATTATTTGTTCTTTGGGTGTTGAGTTTGCTAAGTTCTTTATAGATTCTGGACACTAGTCCTTTATCTGATATGTCGTTTGCAAATATCTTCTCCCATTCTGTCAGTTGTCTTTTGATTTTGTTAACTGTTTCCTTTGCTGTGCAAAAGCTTTTGATCTTGATGAAATCCCAATAGTTCATTTTTTCCCTTGCTTCCCTTGCCTTTGGCGTTGTTCCTAGGAAGATGTTGCTGCGGCAGAGGTCGAAGAGGTTGCTGCCTGTGTTCTCCTCAAGGATTCTGATGGATTCCTTTCGCACATTGAGGTCCTTCATCATTTTGAGTCTATTTTTGTGTGTGGTGTAAGGAAATGGTCCAATTTCATTTTTCTGCATGTGGCTGTCCAATTTTCCCAGCACCATTTATTGAAGAGTCTGTCTTTTTTCCATTGGACATTCTTTCCTGCTTTGTCGAAGATTAGTGGACTGTAGAGTTGAGGGTCTATTTCTGGGCTCTCTATTCTGTTCCATTGATCTATGTGTCTGTTTTTGTGCCAGTACCATGCTGTCTTGATGATGACAGCTTTGTAATAGAGCTTGAAGTCTGGAATTGTGATGTCACCAACGTTGGCTTTCTTTTTCAATATCCCTTTGGCTATTCGAGGTCTTTTCTGGTTCCATATAAATTTTAGCATTATTTGTTCCATTTCTTTGAAAAAGATGGATGGTACTTTGATAGGAATTGCATTAAATGTGTAGATTGCTTTAGGTAGCATAGACATTTTCACAATATTTTTTCTTCCAATCCAGGAGCATGGAACATTTTTCCATTTCTTTGTGTCTTCCTCAATTTCTTTCATGAGTACTTTATAGTTTTCTGAGTATAGATTCTGTGTCTCTTTGGTTAGGTTTATTCCTAGGTATCTTCTGGTTTTCGATGCAATTGTAAATGGGATTGACTCCTTAATATCTCTTTCTTCTGTCTTGCTGTTGGTGTAGAGAAATGCAACTGATTTCTGTGCATGGATTTTATATCCTGACACTTTACTGAATTCCTGTATAAGTTCTAGCAGTTTTGGAGTGGAGTCTTTTGGGTTTTCCACATATAGTATCATATCATCTGCGAAGAGTGATAATTTGACTTCTTCTTTGCCGATTTGGATGCCTTTAATGTCCTTTTGTTGTCTGATTGCTGAGGCTAGGACCTCTAGTACTATGTTGAATAGCAGTGGTGATAATGGACATCCCTGCCGTGTTCCTGACCTTAGCGGAAAAGCTTTCAGTTTTTCTCCATTGAGAATGATATTTGCGGTGGGTTTTTCATAGATGGCTTTGATGATATTGAGGTATGTGCCCTGTATCCCTACACTTTGAAGAGTTTTGATCAGGAAGGGATGCTGTACTTTGTCAAATGCTTTTTCAGCATCTATTGAGAGTATCATATGGTTCTTGTTCTTTCTTTTATTGATGTGTTGTATCACATTGACTGATTTGCGGATGTTGAACCAACCTTGCAGCCCTGGGATAAATCCCGCTTGGTCGTGGTGAATAATCTTTTTAATGTACTGTTGAATCCTATTGGCTAGTATTTTGTTGAGTATTTTCGCATCTGTGTTCATCAAGGATATCGGTCTATAGCTCTCTTTTTTGGTGGGATCCTTGTCTGGTTTTGGGATCAAGGTGATGCTGGCCTCATAAAATGAGTTTGGAAGTTTTCCTTCCATTTCTATTTTTTGGAACAGTTTCAGGAGAATAGGAATTAGTTCTTCTTTAAATGTTTGGTAGAATTCCCCCGGGAAGCCGTCTGGCCCTGGGCTTTTGTTTGTTTGGAGACTTTTAATGACTGTTTCAATCTCCTTACTGGTTATGGGTCTGTTCAGGCTTTCTATTTCTTCCTGGTTCAGTTGTGGTAGTTTATATGTTTCTAGGAATGCATCCATTTCTTCCCGATTGTCAAATTTATTGCCGTAGAGTTGCTCATAGTATGTTCTTATAATAGTTTGTATTTCTTTGGTGTTAGTTGTGATCTCTCCTCTTTCATTCATGATTTTATTTATTTGGGTCCTTTCTCTTTTCTTTTTGGTAAGTCGGGCCAGGGGTTCATCAAATTTATTAATTCTTTCAAAGAACCAGCTCCTAGTTTCGTTGATTTGTTCTATTGTTTTTTTGGTTTCTATTTCATTGATTTCTGCTCTGATCTTTATGATTTCTCTTCTCCTGCTGGGCTTAGGGTTTCTTTCTTGTTCTTTCTCCAGCTCCTTTAGGTGTAGGGTTAGGTTGTGTACCTGAGATCTTTCTTGTTTCTTGAGAAAGGCTTGTACCGCTATATATTTTCCTCTCAGGACTGCCTTTGTTGTGTCCCACAGATTTTGAACCGTTGTATTTTCATTATCATTTGTTTCCATGATTTTTTTCAATTCTTCTTTAATTTCCCAGTTGACCCATTCATTCTTTAGAAGGATACTGTTTAGTCTCCATGTATTGGGGTTCTTTCCAAACTTCCTTTTGTGGTTGAGTTCTAGCTTTAGAGCATTGTGGTCTGAAAATATGCAGGGAATGATCCCAATCTTTTGATACCGGTTGAGTCCTGATTTAGGACCGAGGATGTGATCTATTCTGGAGAATGTTCCATGTGCACTAGAGAAGAATGCGTATTCCGTTGCTTTGGGATGAAATATTCTGAATATATCTGTGATGTCCATCTGGTCCAGTGTGTCGTTTAAGGCCTTTATTTCCTTGCTGATCTTTTGCTTGGATGATCTGTCCATTTCAGTGAGGGGAGTGTTAAAGTCCCCTACTATTATTGTATTATTGTGGATGTGTTTCTTTGATTTTGTTATTAATTGGTTTATATAGTTGGCTGCTCCCACATTGGGGGCATAGATATTTAAAATTGTTAAATCTTCTTGTTGGACAGACCCTTTGAGTATGATATAGTGTCCTTCCTCATCTCTTATTATAGTCTTTGGCTTAAAATCTAATTGATCTAAGGATTGCCACTCCTGCTTTCTTCTGATGTCCATTAGCATGGTAAATTCTTTTCCACCCCCTCACTTTAAATCTGGAGGTGTCTTCGGGCTTAAAATGAGTTTCTTGGAGGCAACATATAGATGGGTTTTGTTTTTTTATCCATTCTGATACCCTGTGTCTTTTGACAGGGGCATTTAGCCCATTCACATTCAGGGTTACTATTGAGAGATATGAATTTAGTGCCATTGTATTGCCTGTAAGGTGACTGTTACTGTATATGGTCTCTGTTCCTTTCTGATCTACCACTTGTAGGCTCTCTCTTTGCTTAGAGGACCCCTTTCAATATTTCCTGTAGAGCTGGTTTGGTATTTGCAAATTCTTTCAGTTTTTGTTTGTCCTGGAAGCTTTTAATATCTCCTTCTATTTTCAATGATAGCCTAGCTGGATATAGTATTCTTGGCTGCATGTTTTTCTCGTTTAGTGCTCTGAAAATATCATGCCAGCTCTTTCTGGCCTGCCAGGTCTCTGTGGATAAGTCAGCTGCCAATCTAATATTTTTACCATTGTATGTTACAGACTTCTTTTCCCAGGCTGCTTTCAGGATTTTCTCTTTGTCACTGAGACTTGTAAATTTTACTATTAGGTGACGGGGTGTGGGCCTATTCTTATTGATTTTGAGGGGCGTTCTCTGAACCTCCTGAATTTTGATGCTCATTCCCTTTGCCATATTGGGGAAATTCTCCCCAATAATTCTCTCCAGTATACCTTCTGCTCCCCTCTCTCTTTCTTCTTCTTCTGGAATCCCAATTATTCTAATGTTGTTTCGTCTTATGGTGTCACTTATCTCTCGGATTCTCCCCTCGTGGTCCAGTGGCTGTTTGTCCCACTTTTGCTCAGCTTCTTTATTCTCTGTCATTTGGTCTTCTATATCACTAATTCTTTCTTCTGCCTCATTTATCCTAGCAGTGAGAGCCTCCATTTTTGATTGCACCTCATTAATAGCTTTTTTGATTTCAACTTGGTTAGATTTTAGTTCTTTTATTTCTCCAGAAAGGGCTTTTCTATCTCTCGAGAGGGTTTCTCTAATATCTTCCATGCCTTTTTCGAGCCCGGCTAGAACCTTGAGAATTGTCATTCTGAACTCTAGATCTGACATATTACCGATGTCTGTATTGATTAGGTCCTTAGCCTTCGGTACTGCCTCTTGTTCTTTTTTTTGTGTTGTATTTTGACGTCTTGTCATTTTGTCCAGATAAGAGTAAATGAAGGGGCAAGTAAAATACTAAAAGGGTGGCAACAACCCCAGGAAAATATGCTTTAACCAAATTAGAAGAGATCCAATATCGTGAGTGGGGAGAAAGGGGATAAAAAGAGGTTCAAAAAGGAAGAAAGAAAAAAAAAGAAAAAAGAAATTAAAAAGAAAAGAATTTTTTAAAAAAGAAAACACCTAAGAAATATGTAAAAAAGAAAAAAATATATATATTAGATAAACTGTTAAAAAAGAAAAAGGTAACAGTTAAAAAAAAAAATTTACCCGAAGGCGAGAAGGAAAAAAAAAAAAAATGAAAAAGAAAAAATTAAATTAACTGCAAGACTAAAAAAAAATCACAGGAAAAAACCATGAGTTCCGTGCTTGGCTTTCTCCTCCTCTGGAATTCTGCTGCTCTCCTTGGTATTGAAACCGCACTCCTTGGTAGGTGAACTTGGTCTCGGCTGGATTTCTTGTTGATCTTCTGGGGGAGGGGCCTGTTGTAATGATTCTCAAGTGTCTTTGCCCCAGGCGGAATTACAGCACCCTTACCCGGGGCCGGGGTGAGTAATCCGCTCGGGTTTGCTTTCAGGAGCTTTTGTTCCCTGAGCGCTTTCCGTTGAGTTCCGGAGGACGGGAATACAAATGGCGGCCTCCTGGTCTCAGGCCCGGAGGAGCCGAGAGCCCAGGGCCCCAGAGAACAGCGCCCAGTTACTCCCGTCTGCCTGACCTCCAGCTGCGCTCCGAGCTCACCGAGCCTGCGACCGGTTCAAGGTAACACTGAGCTGTGAGCCTACTGTCCGCTCTGTCTCTGTAGCTGGCTCTCCCGTTCCAATACCCGCAAGCTCTGCGACACTCAGACACCCCCGATCCTTCTGTGACCCTGCGGGACCTGAGGCCACGCTGACCCCGCGTGGGCTTCGCCCCGGTTTAGCCTCTGGAGCGATGTCCCTCAGCGGAACAGACTTTTAAAAGTCCTGATTTTGTGCGCGCTTGCTCCGCTGCTTGCCGGGAGCCGGCCCCTCCCCCAGGGTCTATCTTCCCGTCGCTTTGGATTCACTTCTCCGCTGGTCCTACCTTTCAGAAAGTGGTTGTTTTTCTGTTTCCAGAATTGCTGTTCTTCTTCTCTTCGATCTGCCCATGGATTTTCAGGTGTTTGCAATCTTTAGATAAGCTATCTAGCTGATCTCCGGCTAGCTGAAGCAGTCTCAGCTTGCTACTTCTCCGCCATCTTGACTCCTCCCCAGCTTGGTTGTTTCTGAACTGAAATTTGTAAAGCCCCAAATTCTGAAACAAAATTAGGGAAGGTTGTTGGACTAAATGAACTTCTGATTTCAAGGCTGTGAGTCTGTGGTAATAGCTATTAATACCACCCTCAGGCTCCAGGTGCTCATAGTTTAACATTTCTCCTCGAGGTCCTCTTGTTATTTTTCTAAGGATTTCAAAGGAAACTCACTTTTGATTTTTGAGGATGGGAAAAATGTTTATATTCAGTTGGTATTCTTCCTCCAAAAATGAAATGTAAATGAAAAGCTGCCATTTTTCTCCTTTTCCTAGACCAAGATGGCGACTTGGACGGTCTGCTCACTTCTGGTTCCGTCTCCACTTTGCTGGATGCGCAGGGTTTTAGTGACCTGGAGAAAAGTGTATCATCTACACCAGTCACGGGATCTCCCAGTCGTGACCCATTCAACACAAGTGTTCCAGAAGAGGTATTTACAGACTCTCAACATTATCTTTGTAGTGAAGAGACTGTGTCATTGAAGGTTAAAATGCTGTTGACAGCAGGAAAGACCTGGGATCTTTCCTCAGTGTGGCTGCTGACTGAGTCTTAGCAATTTTCATGTCAAAACTCAGTCTGCTAGGACTTTATTTGAAAGATTGGTTTTTCCCCCCTCTTTAATAAATAAATACCTTGGGCAATGTCAAAATTGCTTAAATAATTCAGGAAGAACATGGGAGAAAGATGTCATCCTAAATGGATTACAATCTACACAATAATAATCTTTATTAGTAAAGAACAAATAGGGAATAAATGAAGAGGGATAACGTGAGATTATATAAAGAAGTTGGTTTTAGTCACTTCCAATGTTGTCTCTGAAAAATTCTGGTCTAAAATCTTCCCTGACTTCTTTAGACTTGGAAAAAAGCAGCTGGACAGGAATATTTTGTCTTGAACTCATTTACTTTTCTTTCACATATCAGACTGGTGCCAAAATCTGTTTCCATTACCTATTGCAAACCACCCCAAAAATTTGTGGCTTGAATGACAGCACTTGTTTTGCTAACAAATGTGTGATGTGGGTAAGGCTCAGCCGGAGCATTTCTTCTTCGCTCCACTGGGCAATAGTTGGAATGGTGTGAAGGCTGGAGGCTTGAGTCATCCGAAGGCTACCCATTTTTATATCACATGGTTGGTTGGTACTACTGTTGGACAGGACCTCAGCTGAGGCCCTAGCTGGAAATACCTGTGACTCCCTGGCTTTCTTCTAGCAGAGCGTTTAGATCCTAAGGATGAGCATCCCAATAAGAGGACTGGGCATATTTATATCATCTTTTATGCTATGACTCGGAAACCCTGTGGCATCTCTTCTCCTGTAGTCACAGGCCCACACACATTCACAGAGAGGAAACAAAGACCCTACCTCTTGATGGACAAGTAATATCACATTTGAGAAGAACACATGGGATGGCATATACCCCTACGACCATATTCGACTAGTACAACTGCCCTCCACTCTCTGGCTACAATCATTTATATCCCTCCCCCATGCAAAATGTCCTCATCCCCTCATCAAAGACCTCTTGGTCTTACTCCAGTCAGGCTTCCGCATCCCAAGACCTTGTCATCCAGACCCGGTCAAGATGTAGGTGCAGCTGCTCAGGTTTGGCTTCTCGAGTAGCACTCCATTCCATGTAAAGAACCAGGAAATTCAAGGTCAAGTCATTTGTCCCCTACACACCTGACATGCAGTGGTGGAATGGGCATAGTAACTACTAGGCATTCCCATTCAAGAAGAGGGAACATAGACATGGAAGACACCCACGTATCATTAGTCAGTAGCAGTTCCCAAATCCAGCCAGGCTCGTGTGGCCAGTTCCTTGACAGGGCCCAGACCTTTGGGCTCTTGGTTGTTCCTTGGGAGTCATCTTTCCATTTCCAGGAGAAAGAACCTGTAATTGCAGATGAGTTGTTTTCTGCAAAAGTATCTATACGGGTCTAGGGCCTTCTGCCTTCTACTATCTCTGTCCCTCTTGGTTCTATTTGGTATAATATTTTATTCATTTGGCATTTCTTATGAATCAATTTATAATCCACTCCATCAGGTAAAGGATATCCACAATTATCTTCACCATAAGACTTTCTCTATCTTAAGTTTTCTGTATGGCTGCTATGGAATATCCCTCTGTTTTTAGAGTTGTCGAACTTTTTGAAGGTTTCAATGAGACAGCTGTACCTTAAGTCTTCCTGAGGTCTTAACCTAGGCACACCCGTGGCTTCCTGACAGCACCTCCGTCTTTGCCCTAGAACTTTTAATTTTAGTGCAGTGTACTGTCTAGAGAAACTGGGAATGGGAAAAATTGTTTTTGTTATTGTTGTTTTTGTTTTTTAACTAAATAGTCTTGACTACCTTATGTTTTCCAATTCCCCCTTTGGTCGTCTTTCCTTTAACATTTTACTGTATTCAGTGAGAAAAAAACCAAGTGGCATCTTTTCTTTTCCTATCTATTCCTGCTGATTACCTAATGAGAAAATGAAATTTGAATTGCATGAAAATGAATTCAAGGAGGAAACATTTCTCTCTTCACTATAGGAGAGGGCTAAAAGATGTCAGTCATAAGGATTACTGGGTAGGGGAAATTGGAAGGTGGTGATCAAAAGGTACGGACTTCCAGTTATAAGACAAGTGTGCTGGGGGTATAAGGTACAACGTGATGACTATAGTTAACACTGCTGTCTGGTATGCTGGAAGGTTGCTAAGACTGTAGATCCGAAAAGTTCTCATTGCAAGGAAAAAAATGTGTTTTTTTTTCCTTTCCTTTTCTTTTTTCTTTTTAATTTATACGGTACTGCATGTCAGTGATATCCCAATAAAATTGGAAAAAAGAGGCAAAGGATTAGTTAAGGAATAAAAAATATTTTAGAGGGGGAAATAAAAAATATGTTAGAGGGGGAAAATCCCCTAATTGCTAATTATATTTCTACTGAAGGGAAAAATAACATTTGACAGTCAATGAGTATGCTTGCTGCCTATTTACAGAATGGCAGATGTTACATGTAAGATTTGCCCAGATAGTCTCTTTAAAAAAAGTCTTTCCTATGTGAATTGTACTTTAATGAGACTTTTTGTTTGGAACCAGAATGATTTGATGAGGATTGAGTGTGTTCAGCCATATTGTTAAAGAAGAGCTAAAAGGGAGATTGGAGTTGGGAGTTAAAGTCCTAAGTTCAAAACGAAATCAAGGAAATGGATCAGTTTGTTAGTGGGCCATTTCCTTCCCCATGTTAGGAACCCGGGGAGCTACTGTGAACTTGACAACACAAGGGATGATGGCTCAATAATTCGCCCAGAAGTAATCATAAAGATTCAAATTAAAAAAAAAAAAAAGAAAAAAGAGAGTGAAGTAATCTCCTATTTTACAGCAATAGGACTTCTTAAAGAACAAAATTCAGGGGCGCCTGGGTGGCTCAGTAGGTTAAGCCTCTGCCTTCGGCTCAGTTTATGATCTCAGGGTCCTGGGATCAATCAAGTCCCACATTGGGCTCTCTGCTCAGCAGGGAGCCTGCTTCCTCCTCTCTCTCTCTGCCTACTTGTGATCTCTCTGTGTCAAATAAATAAAATCTTTAAAAAAGAATTCAGCTGAGAAAATTTTTAACACAGGGATGATGGCTCTGTAAATTGCCCAGAACTAATCATAAAGATTGCAAAAAAAAAAAAAAAAATCGCGAAGCAACAAGATCAGACTTGTTGTTAAAGAACAAACTTCAAAGGAGTAAATTTGCAACATCTTACTGGCTTTATTCAGCAATTTATGAATCAGGCAATGTCCGTTTTAGCAGATGGAAAGGAACTCTACGGATCTGTACAAAATGAAGGGCTTTTTTAGGCCGAAGGAAGCAGGAGCAGAGGATCAGGCTGGTCATTTGCTGGTTGGTTAAGTAGGGTTACTTTCCTTAATGTGCAGCAAAGAGAAGTCTCGGGGCGGGGTGGGTCAGGTAACTTACTAAGGGCAGGCAAGTGCCGATTGGTTGACCTAGGTCTGCCTTTTCTGGGAGTGCCGAGCACGGAAACTTAGCTAAGCTTGGGTTTACTGACATGGAGCTTAACACGAACCACTCCGTCTTGGGCCCAATCAGATTATTTCAACAGACTTCACATGTTATAACCTCTTAGTGTCAAGGAATGAGACCACCGCTCAGTAACTGGAACAAAAAACCACAGAGCTAAATGTATTGCTTATTTAGTTACCTCGGTGAACTTTGTTGGTCAGGGACAGTCTCTTTGATCATATGTGGGGCATGTGGGGTTGCTTGGAGCTCAGGGATTGAGGGACTCTCAGAGGCTAGAGAGAGTTGACATCCGCTGTGGATGTGTGGTTACAGAGGTGAGACTGTCATTGATTGATTGGCATCTAGAAGTGTGTTCCAGGTTGTAAATCCCTACCTTCCTGGCTGACTTCAGAAGGAGGGACGGTCACTGATTGGTTGGTTGACTGGCAGACTGAATTCACTGAGGAAAATTTTATTTTTTTTATCACAATATTTTTTAAGTGATTCATGTATTGTAGTTTATGATGGGCTCTTACACCATACTGCTCTACAGTCATCGAAAATTATTTAACCCCAGAGTATAAAATTTGTTCCATAGATTCCATCCTTAGCGTACACAAAGCATTTGTTTAGGAAGGTGTTTTTAGGCATTTTTGTTGTTGCTGCTGTAGTATTATTAAGCCAAGTGTTTTAAGTGGTATCCACAAAGAACTGGTTTGGGGGGTGCCTAGGTGGCTCAGTCGTTAAGTGTCTGCCTTCTGCTCAGGTCGTGATCCCAGGGTTCTGGGATGGAGCCCCTCATCAGGCTCCCTGCTCAGGGAAGTGGGAAGCCTGCTTCTCCCTCTCCCACTCCTCCTCCTTGTGTTCCCTCTCACCATGTCTCTCTCTGTCAAATAAATAAAATCTTAAAAAAAAAAAAATCTGGTTTGAACAACATTCTATATTAGACTAGTGATAGAAAATAAAGTGAAAACAGGTGTGTTTACAAGGCACTTTACCCAAATCTCATCTCAAATCATGACAACCCTGTCAGGTAGGCATTGCCATTCTCATGTTACAGAGGAGAAAACTGGTGCCCAGTTAAGTGACTTGCATAAGGTTAGAACCAAAGTTTTTACTAGGGCTTAAAGTTGTCAGGATCAACTATTGACTTACTTGATGGTATTATGTTTTATTCAGAACCAAGTTCAAAAATGACCTTCCTTGGGGCACCTGGGTGGCTCAGTGGGTTAAGCCTCTGCCTTCAGCTCAGGTCATGATCTCAGGGTCCTGGGATCGAGCCCTACATCGGGATCTCTGCTAAGCGGGGACCTGCTTCCCCCCTCTCTCTGCCTGCCTCTCTGCCTACTTGTGATCACTCTCTCTCTGTCAAATAAATAAATAAAACCTTTAAAAAAAAAAATGACCTTCCTCCAGAATGTTTTCTCTGACTTTAACAGTCATTGATGTTTATATCCAGAGACCATTTTATAAATAGAAGAATAGTGTTTTTAAACATAGGTGTATGAAATTTTTTTGATGGACCATGTAATTGTCTCCGTTATTTTTATTTTATCTCTGTGACTTCTGTCTTATTTATTGGATTTTTTACTTTCTCTAATTACATTACAGTTCCACACCAGCATCTTGCAAGTTTCAATCCCTTCATTACTGCCAACATCTAAGGGCCTGGAAACGTCTGAAAGCGCAAAATTGCCTCCTCAACCAGAGACTTCATTCGAAGAAAGGTATGTCATTTATGACCCAACATTGCAATATAAATGTTCAGCAGAGTAGCTCAAGCAAACACAAGAGTGCATTGCAATTTATTTACAGACACAGGTGTTACTGTGAGAGGCAAGAAACTGTAAGGCATGTGCCAGGGGACCAGTGTAAATCAATCACTACAGTCAGTTCTGGATTATTGAAATAAAGGGTGTGAAGCAAGAAGTCCTAGGGCAGGAGTCCAGGGAGGTGTGGTGTTCAGGTTAGAGAGAGATTTTAGGGGACTCAAGTTTTATGTCCTAAGTCATGGGGAGCCGCCAGTGGGTCCCAAGCCCCATAGCAATGGTCATGTGGCCCAGGCTGTTCGGAAGAAGGATTTGGGACAGGGATACAGTAGTTTCTCCATTAACAAGTAGAATTTTGAGGGAGCATGTTCTCAATTACTTAACCTTATAATGAGACCAAATAAAAGAAAATATAATAGAATATTTTAGGGGCACCTGGATGGCTCAGTGGGTTAAGCCTCTGCCTTTGGCTCAGGTCATGATCCCAGGGTCCTGGGATCGAGCCCCACATAGGGCTCTCTGCTCGGCAGGGAGCCTGCTTCCTCTTCTCTCTCTGCCTACTTGTGATTTCTCTGTCAGATAAATAAGTAAAATATTTTTTTAACAAAAGAAAATATAGTAGAAAATTTTAAAAGAGAGGGGCAGCTGGGAATCCTCAGTAAATTCAGCAGCTGACTCAATCTCAGCTCAGGTCTTAATCTCAGGGTTGTGGGTTCAAGCCCCATGCTGGGCATGGAGCCTGTGTTTAAAAACAAAACAAAACAAAACACACATGACTGTTTTAAAAGAGAAATCGCTTCCCCAGCACAATTTTTTGTTTTTTTGACAGTTCTGCTTACTTAGAATATATATGGTCTTTTACTTGTGAAGCACACACATTCCATTTTTTTTTTTCCTTTTCTTTTCTTTCTTCTTTTAGTGATGGAAAAATAATCCTTGGTGCTTCTGTTGAAACCCAGCCGTGCGATAGTCTTTCGTAAGTCATGTTCTTGAATGTGGAAAATGTCATTGATACCTGGGAGAGAGGAAGCTTCTGACAAACTCACAGTGACCACTGTGAGAAGCGGATGACTGAGGCCTGAATACATTAATGCAGGTGTGGTGGTTGGATGTCAGGGAAAGGGGAGGTTGTGAGTTAACAAAGAGATACTTGCTCATGGACTGTTATCCATTATCTCGTGCCAAGTGTTTGCACGGCTTTAGCCTTCCTTCATCAGTTTTCATGTGAAGTGCAGTGCTTTGAATTTCAGGTTTGCACTGGCTTGCATTTTGACCCTAGCAGAAAAGAGTCACAGAGAATGATGTAATGGCTGGAAAGGCTGCAGTAGTTTTTTGCATTCTCCATGTAGTAAACCGGTCCATTATCTATGTTTATCCAAGTTCAAGTCTGAATTAGGAAAATCTCTTACCAGAGCAGTATTCAAAGATGAGATCTTCTCTTTTCTCACCAATTTCTTTTACTTTATTTGATACTGGACAAGTCTAGTAACTTATGTACACATGAGTACATGAGAATTGCCTTTTAAAAGTTTGTGTATGTGTGTTACTCTGCTTCTTAGAGCTTTTTTCTCTCTCTAAACTGGTCACCTATTCCTGACTTCCATTTTTGAAAAGACAGCCCTGTACACTTGAATGCTAGTTATGTGAAAGGGAAAAAAATCTCTGGATGTTTACAGTGTCACTTCACCTTTGCAAGGATAGCAAACAAATTATTATGGGCAGCCAGAGGGATTTTTCTTGTATGCCTCGATCAGAACTGTAAAATGAACTACTTGGCCAGATTCAGAAAATGGATTCCTTTGTGAATTGAAAAGTAACACTTCTGTCCTTTATTTTAATTACAAGGATTATATATAAATAGTATGTGAGTGTTTTAGAAGTTCCCTGGTATATTAACTAAAATTTAAATAAAAATAAAAAATAAAAAAGTTCCTGGTCTAAATGTATACATAAAAGGATACACCACTGGTCCATGGAAAAATGCTGTTTTATTTTCAAATGTTGACATCACAAGGAGAGTCCTAAGTGTTTTTCCAGCTATTCTAACATGTGTGGGACATTTAGAGTTATTGGCAGGACAGTTAACCACCTCTGCTTTTAAAAGAACTCAATGTTATAATTTAGTAAAGCACATAAGTGACTGCCTGAATCCGGATTTTCTTTTATGACCAGGATTCAACCCACACACAGTTTTAGTTTCTTTCCAAGATATTCTCCTAAGAAACAGTGGCACCAGAGCCACTTATTATTAATCCTAATTACTATTATTGTTATTTTTAGAACTTCAAGTCTGCAAAAGTCCAGCAGCCTGGGCAATCTGAAGAAAGAGTCATCAGATGGGGTTGGTTCTGTGTTGTTTCTCTGTCTGTTACCCTGAGACGCAAATATTTAGGGATCCTCACATTTTCCCATTTTCCAAAGAAAACTCTCAAGAAGAGTTTGAGGTTTCTCTAATGCAGATTTATTAGATACCACAGTTAATGGTAAATATTAAGAAGGGTGAATATGAACAGTTGAAACTAGTGTATATAATCACAACTGAAGACTAATTAGCCATTATTGGAAATAAATGGAACTGAGATTGTATAGCTTAGAAGTAGATAAAAGTTTATTTTAATTTCTAGAATTGTGTGTAACAGTTTGTGAATATATGAAGCCATTCCTATGTCCAGATTACAATGGAAAAATGTTTGTGATGTCTGATACATGGGATTGCTTAACTGTCTCCAAAAAACCCAAACTCAGAACCTCCAAAACATGTTATATGAAAGAAACCAGATACGAAAGATCAGATAGTCCACGATTCCATTTATGTGAAGTATGTAGAGTAGATAAATCCATAGAGACAGAACCCAGTTTGGCGGTTGCCAGAGATGGAGAGGGAGGAACGGAGAGAAACTGCTTCCAGGGTGAGGGGTTTTATTCAAAATGATGGAAATGTTTGGGAGCTAGGTGGAGGTGGCAGTTATATAACACCGTGAGTGTACTTAATGTCCCCTAATTGTTCAGTTACTTTTTATGTTTCACCTCAATAAACTGTTGGGGAGGTACAAAAAACAGACAAAACCCCCAACTCTCAATCAGGCTAGTGATATTCTTAATTATCATATTTGGGCTTCCTAAGACCTCACAAAACATCCTTAGGTCACCCGCCCGAGAACAGCTGTTTATTTAATATAGCCACTGTGTATACAGCAAACATTTTGGTGTTCTGTTTTTTTGTCTTTTTTTTTTTTAAAGACCTCATCAACAAGGGCTCTCGTTCTTCCTCCAATTTTCAACCATTAACTCTGTAAAGGCTACCTTCTGGTAGGCCACTTCCAGATGCACTCCCTTGACTGCTGGCTCTGAATGCCTTGAGTTGTAATGTAGGTGTCCCTGATAAGGCATGGACTGTGCACACAGCTGTAATTACAGGCATCCTTTGTCCTTTTTTGTCTTGCCAATTCAATAAATGATTAAATGATTTTGACATCTGTGGTGAGACATAGGTAATAGTTGCACTAAACTGTGGCATCTATAAACTTGTAGTTACGATGAGCAATAAATTCAGAGGATAAAATAACCACCTTCAAAGCTTGTGTCCCCTCTCCCCTTTCTCTACCTCTGCAAAAACAAAAACAGAGGGCAGGAGATGTTAGAGGAATGACGGCATGCAAATCAAAGCATCTTTGGATCCTACTAAAACAATATAATAGATCATGTTACTGGAACTGCTAATTCAAATAACAAGAAAGCTAAAAAATCAACAGTACTTAGAAGTATAACTTAATTACAGTTAAGTTTCGCGATAAAGACCTTGACCTATTAGAGACAGCCAAAGAATCTTCTGAATCGATGAAGAAAAATTTAATTATAACAAGTTTAGTTTTGGTGTTAAGTGTATCAAGCATGTCATAGTGTTTGAAAATTGGTGATCTGTGTCGGGTAACTTGCAGGCAAGGTAATGAATATGTCTCAGAACACCCTCTCAAAAACAAAATGTTTAACAGTCACTGGTTGTGTCCTCATTTGACTAGTAATTCCTTGAGTAGAATATTTAAATAACTGGAGTAGAATCTCTTTCTGCTGCTGGTGTAGAAGCTTAGAGATAACGCCTACTTTGCACAGTGATTATATTACGCTGGGCTTCTGATGCAGTTACGGTACAAAGACTGTGAACTGCATTGTAGCCTAGTCATGTCATAACCATTCGAAAAATAGGAAGCCTGCTGGTATTCTGGTTATGCAGTACCTTATTTCCATGTCATTGGGGGAATGAGGCAAATAAAATAAAGCTTGAGAATTTCTATGTCCTAAATACTTCACATCTGAAGCATGCCGGTTATAGGTCAGTGATGAACATGTTTTTGTTGCTGCTCTTGCTTCCTAAGTAGCTTTCAGAACTGACTTTCTAAATTGTAATATGGTGCTTGGTGTTCATAATCAACTTATCAGTTCTGTGATTCTTTTAAATAAAATCACATGTGTAACAGATCAGGTGTTGTGCCCAGCGTGTACTCCTAATTGTGCACAGCCACGCTGTGTTCCATTTATTATTACTTGTCTTTTAGGATAAAGCTCCTGTAGAAAGCAGCCCATTCAGGGGCCTCCCTCCGAAAGCTCCGGGGCGTGATGCTTCCGTGGACGACAACCCCTTTGGCACTCGGAAAGCCAGATCATTCTTTGGGCGTGGCTTTTTTAAAATAAAAAGTAACAAGAGGACAGCAAGTGCACCAAACTTGGGTACGTATGGCCAGCGTGCTTTTGCTTTAATTCACTCAGGACGAGGACAGGGTCAATCCCCTCCCTTCCCTGGTTCATTGATCTGTGCGTTTCTCGTTCTCAGAAATGAAGGTGAATGCAAGAAACTGACCCCTTGGGTTTAATTCGGTGGTAAAGATAGCTCTGTGCAGGCCATCACCCTGCTCTCCTTGTTGGAGTATAAGTGTAGAGGAAAGACCAAAACCCTTGACACTCTCTGAGTTCATTGTAAACAGCTTCTCATCTGTTTCGAAAGTGGACCAATTAACCCCATATTGTTCCTGCTAATGGAGTCTGCGATGTTGGAAGCACAGCGCAGTGCTTGCCTTTCCTCCCCCGTGTGTATTTTGTGAGTAGGACTTTGAGCTGTGTTTCATTTTGTCATTCTCCTGTGTTCTCTCCATTGGGCTGCGTGTGATTGTGTGCATTGTTGGGATATCTGAAGATCGTAAACGAAGTGCCAGTGCACCCACCCTAGGTATCGTACCCCTGCATGCCAGCCTTCGCCAGTGCTGTCCTCCAGGCTGACTAATCCTTGCTCTTGGTATCTGCGATCTCTAGAAAGCAAGCTGGCAGCGATCAGAAAATGTTGTCCTCGACTCCAGAGAGTTCCTTCCAACTGCTGCTAAAGTGAACTTTCTGGAGAGTCTTTGCTTCCCAGCCTACGTGCTGTTTTAACCCCTGCTAATGACACCTTGCCAGGAGCTCTGGGAGGACCCAGAAGCGCACGGCACCCTCAGAGTCCAGGGCAGGACTCTCCTGCCTCGTACCTTCCAGCTTTCTCACCCTTCCGGTGCATCCTGTCTCACACTAACTCCCAGGTCCTGACAGTTCCTTCTCCATGTCTCCATTATCCCCAGAGAGCAATGTTTTCAGCCAAATCGAGAAGTCTGTAGAAGACATTGCAAATGATTGCTTTAGACTGACTTTTCTTAAGGGAATGTTCTTCTGACATTTATTGCTTTGAAGATGGAAGTGGCATTTAGTGACACTGGAGGAAGATTTCTGGGATATTTAAGGAGCCTCCCCTAGAGTGATTTTAGGAGAGGGGAAACTCCGTTTTCCTTTTTAAAAGTGTGGGGCATGGGAGGGAGGAAACATCCTCAAAACAAAAAAATGAAAACAGGATGCTTTTAGAATGAGGGTGAGTTAGGCAACATTTTCTGGTATACCCGTACCCATGATGGCTTTGGGGTTTGGATGGAAAGGTTCCTTTGGATTTTCCCTGAGATACCCATACACCAACTCATGTGGGTCAGCACAGGTTACTTTTCTCCCTTTGCAGTCTTACATTTCTAGAATACACATGGGATAAATAAAATCCAGACAACATTTTCAAATGTTTTTGCATCTTTCTTAGAAGAAATACATTGTTAATGCTAAGAGCCCAGTGCTGCTTATTATAACCTATAATCACAGCTGTGCTTCGTAGAAAAGTCAACCTCTGCAACTTTTGTATCTTGCTGAAACACCATTTCTGTGATTTTTGTACAACTTTTTCTTTCCCGTAAAAGTGTCGTCTCACACTGAGGAAACAGTACTGCTTGTGTTTGTTAGTGGGGGATCATGTCTTAAGGGGCAGGTAAAAGAATTAAGAAATAGAGAATGCTGGGAGAACTGGGCGTAGCAAATTTGGATGTTACTCTTTCAAGGCAGAATCAACAGACACTGATTTTATATCAAAAGAAAAATGTGTGCATATCCAGTACAGTCTTTTCTCAGTAGGACATAGCAAGTTATAAATAGGAATAACTCTCTTGAAAAAAGACCGCCAGGGCTTGGTGACTAGGATCTGATGTAAATGCCAAAGGAGAGGAGGGAGTGAAAAGAAAATGCCAAAGAGTGTGAATGGGAGTAACAGGAAGAATATTAATTAGTATCAAGGGAATATTAAATAAGAAAATCTAAGAGAATTCTTCTGAGAATTGGATGGATTTGTTGAGTCTAAGATGTTCCTGGCACAGCACATTGGGAATATCCATAAACGTTCAGATCCTGAGTCTGGGGAGAGAGATTAGGACCAGAGATTGTGATACTGGCTGCTTATGAATGAGGGAAGCCATCATTTTGTGCCAGGCACGGAGTGGGTGAACTTGTTCAGAGATCCTGCTGGCAGGAGCCTAGAACAGAATCTCGGAGTGGAAGAAGAGGAGAAAACAGGTCCTATAACAGAGAAGAAACGATCAGATGACAGATCTGGGAGATTGTCCTAACAAGATGAAGGAGATGATGTTTTTGGAGAATGTGGGAAGAATGTCAGCAGTACCAAGTGCTGCAGAAAAATCGAGATTAATTTAAGTGATCTCAGATCACTTAAAGAATGTGGCAATCCTATCCCACCTTTGAACTTCAAAGAGGTGGTAATTTGTGAGTTAATGTATTTAGGCACAATATCATATGCGATATTATACACATCATTCACTGATACACAGCAGACGGTAAAGCAGAACATAAATTTGTGTTCCATCTGTAATATTTGTAGGGTGCTCTTTACAGACCAACAGAAGAAGAATTTGTGAAGAGTTGCTAAAGTTAAGAAGGGTAGCATCTAGTCATGTTCATTCCGTACTTTAAAACTCACCAAGTATGTATTCTGTTCTTGGAATAGCTGAAACAGAGAAGGAGACAGCTGAGCACCTAGATCTGGCTGGTAGATCTTCCCAGCCGAAAAATTCGCAGATATCTCCACCATCGCCGGATTCCAAAAAGAAATCCAGAGGTATCACGAAACTCTTTGGAAAGTAAGTAACACAGCAGACAACCGGAGGGGGCTTTGTGTTGTGTGTTGCTCAAATGTAGGAATAAATGGAAGATTGCCTAGAAACAAGTATGCAGTTGTAAGGCTTTGCTGTTCCTTTGATGGAAGGAAGATTGTGATCTGGGATGCACTGACTCACTGGGTCTCAGTTAAAGTGTAAATCCAGACATCTTTTCTGACCATACATAAGCAATGTTCTCATTAACTTTAAAGTCCTAAGGTCTCCTCAGGTCTCTACAAGGCAATGTGATGTTGTTTCTTCTATTCAGACTTAGGAGAAGTCAGTCAACTACATTCAACCCAGATGACCTGTCTGAGCCTGAATTTAAAAGAGGAGGGACAAGGGCAACTGCAGGGCCACAACTGGGTTGGTCTCGAGATTTGGGACAATCTAACAGGTGAGAAAAACTGAACGAATGGACTTTGACATCTCTACCCACATGTCCAGGCTATGAGCACTTGCAATGTTAGTAGTGTCCCTGGGCTGAGCAGTAGAATCCCTTGCTTACCCCGTTGCCTGGCAGAGGGGTCCGTCATCTTTAGAGCAGTGCGGGTTGGCAGTGGTTGGTGAAAATCATGCAGAAGATGAGGGCTGCGTGAGCCAGGGGAGGAACCAAAGCTAAAGTGTCAGCCACATCTGTGTAAGAATGATTCTTTGACTTCAATCTGACTGAGAAAATAGTTACTCCAAGTACTCTAAAGCATAGCTCTAGAGAGATGGGCTAACATAGCAGTTAAGAGTAGGTTGTAGAGACAGACTGCTTGGATCTGATTGCTGGCTTGGCTGCTTCCTGTAACCTGGGTGACCTTTGAGCAACTACATCCATACTCTACGCCTCCATGTCCCCTGGTATGAATTAGTCTAATTATGAAGATTAAAGGAGTTAATATGCGTTGAGTATCTGGTAAATAGTAACTGTTCAGTGAACGTTAATGACTAATGGATTCTGTGAATGCACCTACATAAATTCATTAAGACACAAATTCTAACGGAATTTAATCAGGACTAAATAATCCTGAATTTATCAGGACTATGTAATGCTTTATCTGTTAAGACTCTAGGAACTTTTCCTACACCCTTACCACAATTGAGGGCTGTTTTGAAATTACTGTACTGACCTACTGAGCATGAGAAGGATGGGGTTGGCAAACATCTAGCACAAACCATTATACTTAGTCTTTGGAACATGGTCTCTCCTACCCTCGCAGAAGACTGGGCACAGGTTTTATCAAGGAGGAAACCCTGGCTTTCTCCAAACACATGAAGGTCTCATTTGCCATGTGTTCTCTTTATACACAGTAGAGGATCTCCTTGTGCTGTTTTAAAAAAAATAAAGAAAATTTTTGTTTATCTACATTTTTTCCCCCCAAAGAGGAACACGATTTACATGTCAAAGTAGAAAATTTGACCCAGAAATTACTGTGATTATGGTTCCCTGTACTCAGTGATGGCATGTTGCGCTCTTCTCACTGATAACCATTTGGAGAGAAACCATAATTCTGCTACAGTTCAAGTTAGACTTGATTTCTTTCCATCTAACCTAGTGTTTTCTGTTTAGAAATTTAGTCTTCAAACCACGTTGACTGAAACTAGTACAGTGACTTGACTTGTTGGTTCAACTTGTTTTTCTTCCACAAATCTGTTTCTTGCTCAATCATATTGAATCTTTTGTGGTTTCATTTGAAAATGAAAGCTGTGGTCCTTTTGAGGTAACTTTCAATGCCAGTACCACCTCCCCTAAACATGGACTGAAAAGTAAGCTTTTCATGGTCAAATAGGGCATTACTAGGGAATTTCTACATTCATTCAGTATAAGTTGGTCAACCTTGAGAAGCCACCGGGCTGGCTTGGAATTGTTCTTCACACAGTTGTTCGTTTTCTTATAGCGACTTGGATATGCCATTTGCCAAATGGACCAAGGAGCAGGTTTGCGATTGGCTTGTGGAGCAGGGCTTGGGGTCCTACGTGAATTCAGGCAAGCACTGGATTGCATCTGGCCAAACACTTCTGCAGGCTTCTCAGCAAGATCTGGAGAAGGTGACTGCTTCTCTGTTTTGTTTAGACAATGGCTACTGAGAAAGAGAATATGATTGTAGAATTGTTTTATACTCCAGAAAGGGGAGTGGGGGGAGCCAGTCAGTACTCTTGAAAAACTGTGTTTTCTGCTTCACACTTTTTTTTTTTAATTTAATCGCATGGATTTAACAAGAAGGACCTGATCTTAATGATTCCTTATGAAACATGTAAGCCACTGGCTATTTTAATGAGAAATAATTGTATAGACATAATAATAAACCTTAAGCTCATATTTCTCAGAATCTTTGTGAGGATTTAGCATTGGCCCAACTTCTCAGTGTAATGTATGCAATTCAACTTTACTTTGCAAAAAGGAAAAGGAAAGAGCCCTACATCTTACGTCAAATTATTTAACATATTTCCTAATTGTTTAACCTTTTGTACAGAAAGAGTAGAATTCCAGTCTTTCTGAGGAAGGAGCCTACTAGGGAATGGAACATCCCACTAAACTAGTTGCTGTGGTCTTGGCTTTCTAGGGGCCTTTTGTTCAGCAACATTTCACCAACTTGACTTGGCATGCTGACTGAACAGGATTGTCGGGTCTTTAACCCTGGCTTCGTTTGGGGGGAGCTGGCATCTTTTGCCAGTGGCATCTAGCCCATAGTGACAGAATGGTCAAACCAGTGTTTCTGCTTATTATTTCAGGAACTTGGGATTAAGCGTTCACTTCATCGAAAGAAGCTCCAGCTGGCACTGCAAGCCGTGGGGTCTGAAGAAGAAACCAACCATGGAAAGCTGGATTTCAACTGGGTTACTAGTAAGAGATTTTTAAATTCACTCATTCATGAATGAGTAAATGAGTGACTGACTGAATGAATGAATAAATGAATGAAGCTGCTTTTTCTTTTGAATCACAAGTACAGGTGTTGCGTGGCTTACTAACAACACCGATTTCTCTCCTGTAGGGTGGTTGGATGACATTGGTCTCCCCCAGTACAAGACCCAGTTTGACGAAGGACGGGTAGATGGTCGAATGCTCCATTACATGACTCTTGTAAGTGATTGGCTCCTGGGAGTTGGGGAAGGGGAGTGTCAAATTGCTTTTCTCTGGAAAGACACAGAAATAGTGAGCAAAATACATTGTTTTCACGATGATTCCACCAGAGTTTCAGGGTGTTGCCTTAACTTGAGAAGAGCCAGAAGAGTTTCTGTTAAGTTGAAGTCAGAGGATTTGGTGATTGCAGTATCGTTGGGAAATTTAAAACTTGGATTTAAGCTGTATGAAGGCTAATCTAAACTCAGCTCTCCAGGAAGATGGTTTTATGTATATTCGACAATGTAGACCCTGAAGTGCACGCTTTGAAGGGTAAATTTTCGCATAATTGTATATGCGAATTATATGTTATAAAGATGCTTTGTTTTATTTTATTTTAGATTTTATTCATTTATTTGAAGGAGAGAGTGAGATAGAGCACGAGCCCGGAGAGGGTCAGAGAGAGGAGGAGACTTTCACTAAGAAGGGAGCCTGATGTGAGGTTTGGTCCTGGGACTCTGGGATCATGACCTGAGCCGAAGGCAGCCACTTAACTGCCTGAGCCACCAAGGCGCCCCTCTCCTAACGATGTTTAAAAAATAGAGTGTAGAGTGTCGAAGCCCTGGGGGTTTCTGAGTTACACATTCCTATATGCAGTGACTGCTCAGAAGAGACCACCCTTTTGACCTGACATCTAGAGACCCGTCTCCTCTCCTCCCTTCTGCTTTGGAGAATGTTACCCAAAACCTGCCTCCTTTCTCTCTTTAGCCCCGTTCCACTAGGGGAGTAATCGCAGAGGCAAGAAGTAGGCTGAGGTGGACTCTCTGATTCCTGCATTACTGTTCCGTATTTTTATCCTTCCATCTAAGAGGTAGAAGGACTTTACAACAGTGGAAGAGACGGTTTCCAGGAGAACTTGTTCTAGATTCCGCAGTCCTGTTAGTGCACTGCTGCTTTAGATTCTTTTCTTTAAAAGGCCTTTTGTGAGCTACGCTCTGGAACCAACCCCAAGAAGTATCTTCTTTAAGTTTGTTGAAAATTTGGGGCATCTGGGTGGCTCAGTGCGTTAAGCCTCCGCCTTCAGCTCAGACCATGATCTCAGGGTCCTGGGATTGAGCCCCGCATCGGGCTCTCTGCTCAGCAGGGAGCCTGCTTCCTCCTCTCTCTCTCTGCCTGCCTCCCTGCCTACTTGTGATCTCTGTCTGTCAAATAAATAAATCTTTTTTTAAAAAAAAGTTGTTGAAAATTTCAAACAGCTTATTTTTCAATGTCAGAATTGTGGGGTTCCTTTCATGGGATTCATTTTCTTCTCTGTCATTGAACCAAAGTCCGTACCTTGGTGGGCACCTGCTTGTAATAACACGAGCGCGTGGCACATTGCATGTATACTGTGTGCCAGACACTCTTCCAAGCTCCGTACTCCTATGAATACTCCAGTTTCAGCAAGCCTTGAGGTGACATTCTTGTTATCCCCCAGTGTTTAGGTGAGGGAATGAGAAACTTGAGAAATGGGGTAGCTCAACCAAGTTTCCACAGCCAGAAAGTAGTCAGAAGTCACAGGGTGTTTGAACCCAAGATGTTTCCAGATTCCTCCTCTTAATAGCTCAGCCTGCAACAAATTCAGTAAATACTTGCCTGCTTGTCTAGGTAGGTATGCTTCTGCACGAACGTGAGTAGATTCAGGCTTAAAACCACAAGAAAAGTGCACATAAATTTTGTGACTATAAAAGAGTAAATCATCTTAGACAATTAGACCTCAAAAGTTCTGAGTCACAAAAATACCTATTTGAACATGATATCCTGGGCTGGATCCTGGAATAGAGAAAGGACCTAGTGGAAAAGCTGGTGAAATCTGAGTAAAGTCTGTAGTTTTAATTACCATTTTTTTGTTTATGTTAATTCCTCAGTTTTGATGACTACATTATGGTTATAGAAGGTGTTAACCATTAGGGAAAGCTGAGTGAAGGATATATGGAACTATTATCTCTTCTTGGCAACTCTTTGGTAAATTAAAATTACCTAAAAGATTTTTTTAGGGGCACCTGGGTGGCTCAGTGGGTTAAGCCCCTGCCTTCGGCTCAGGTCATGATCTCAGGGTCCTGGGATCGAGCCCTGCATCAGGCTCTCTGTTTAGCAGGGAGCCTGCTTCTCCCTCTCTCTCTATGCCTGCCTCTCTCCCACTTATGATCTCTCTCTCTCTGTCAAATAAATAAATAAAATCTTAAAAAAAAAAAAAAAAAGAAGAAGAAGGCGGCGGCACCTGGGTGGCTCAGTGGGCTAAGCCCCTGCCTTCGGCTCAGGTCATGATCTCAGGGTCCTGGGATTGAGTCCGGCGTCCGGCTCTGCTTAGCAGGGAGCCTGCTTCCTCCTCTCTCTCTCTGCCTGCCTCTCTGCCTACTTGTGATCTTGCTCTGTCCAATAAATAAATAAAAATCTTTAAAAAAACAAAAGATTTGTTAAAAAATCTAAAAATAGTATCTGTTTTGATTTAAAACAGCCCTCTAAAAAAAATGTCTCAAGCTAAAATAATTTGCATTGTATTTACATTGTAATCACGTATTTAGATTTTTTTAAATCTGAAAAACTTGAAGTAGTTGAAACTGACCCACGTGGAAATGTTTTGAATGGGTGTCTCAATCTTAGATTAAAATGTGTTGAATGCCTTCTAACTTACCATAAGGAAGTGCCTTAAAGAAATTGATCCAAAAAAAATTCAGGAAATAATTTTGCTGAGTAGCTTTAAGAATTTAAGCTGATTGTCCAATATTTTTATTTAAAAACTATTTCTATAATAGATTTTCACCCCCCCCCACCACCAACAAATGTGTTTATCAGTAAGGTGTGTCTAAAATGGATATTTTTCTTGTTTTATTTTCTGGGTGTGTTTGGAAATAGACTGGTGCTTATCTTGACACTGCCCTCCACATCACCTTCTGAAATAATTTGTTTTGGTGTGTTTGGTATGTTTGAAATGTTCCCAATAACCACAGACAGGAAAGTTACACCTGGAAGGAACTGATGGTGATACATGTTGCTACTAATAACTTCTTCATGTCTCCTTTCTCTTTAACTCTCACCAAAACCTTCTCATCGATCAACATAATTTTCCCAAAATTATTCACAGACTCTGCTGGATAGAGCATAATAATCAAGAACTAGAGATTCCTTGAGGCTTGGGGAATACTATAACAGAGATACTTTTCTGATTTTCTCCCAAATGGTGATGTGCCTTAGTTCAGCAAACCTAGTTCTGCTGTCCTCACTGAACATCATGGGCTCTTAACTCTTTGCTTTATCACACCAAATCAAAGTGTAACCCAGCCAATTCCTTTCCAACTGTGCTCTACAGAGCTGTGGGGTCTCACGATCCTGTTTCAAAGTGTCCGGAAGAGAAACAGGTGAAACTTGGCTTCTGTTGATACAACACTAATTTTTTGGTGGTTGTTTTTAATTTGGGGTCCTGGAGAGGATTTTGTTGGGAACAGGAAAAAAAGTGTTCTGTTACCAAATAAAGGGTTTGAAAATACAAGCGCTCGAGGCCTGTTGGTAGAGGGGTTTCCTAGTTTTACTTGTTTTCTGAAATTTCCCTGAGAAGGTCCTCCTGCTCTAGGCCAGCTCAGTGAACTCCTCTTTTTGTTGTTGTTGTTTTGTTTTGTTTTGTTTTCAGGATGACTTACTGTCTTTGAAGGTCGTGAGTGTGCTACATCATCTCAGTATCAAAAGGGCTATCCAGGTCCTGAGGATCAATAACTTTGAACCGAACTGTCTGGGGAGGCAGCCGTCTGACGAGGTAGCACCTGAGGTTGAGATTCCCGCTGCATGCACTCTCCATGCACGGGACAGCTGTGCGGGCAAAACAGACACACGAGTCTTCATGGGCCGGCAGGGAAGGCTTCTGCCATCCTCAGAGCCTCAAGTCCAGCCTCATTACCTTCTCGGGCTTTATTTTCCTATATCCCCCCCATTGTGATGGGTCTACCTGTGTAACCACAAAGATTGTGTTTTAATTTCCCTCCCTCCTTTTCTCAGGTGTCTCTTATTTTCTTGCCTCCTTAAGCCACAGAGTTAAATATCACTCTAGAGACTTGTTTTCCTAAAGCACTGCTTCATGAGTTTGTGAAAAAAGCTTGGAACACTGGCACGGATGCCTCAAAACAAAACTGAGATTAGCAGACCCCTTTTCACCTTTTCTGTAAATACTTAGTGGGATGTCGAGGGAATTGTGCTCTAGAAGGCAGACTTTGTAGAAGGTGCAGTTTGAGTGTTTGGGATCCCACAGTCAATGGACTAACGCTCTTTTTATTTTGTTTTACTTTTTTCATAAAAAATAAAATGTTCCAGAATTCATTGTTTATGCACCACACCCAGTGTTCCATGCAATACGTGCCCTCCTTAATACCCACCACCAGGCTCACCCAACCCCCTACCCCCCTCCCCTCCAAAACCCTCTGTGTGTTTCTCAGAGCCCACAGTCTCTCATGACTGAAGCTCCTGGTGGTTGTTTGTTCTCACAGAACAGCGTCACCCCGTCCGAAGTTCAGCAGTGGACCAATCACCGGGTGATGGAGTGGCTGCGCTCCGTGGACTTGGCAGAATATGCCCCCAATCTCAGAGGCAGTGGTGTCCATGGTGGGCTCATGGTAAAACTCTCTTTTAATTGAAAAACTGACTTCTCATTTTGTTTCCATCAGTCAAATGAGTTAGGACATTATCAGTTTGCTTGTCATAATCCTAGCACCATCAAACTGAGCCCTCCTGTAACCATTTCTAGGGAGTCTTTACTTTCCGAGTATTTTTCCCCATCATGTATTTGTATCATGTAGGGTTAGATCAGATTTCAATCCATTGTCTCTTATCTTATGTGACCATCTGGCCACTGGTTCTCATGTGAGGCGCAGCACCAAAGGCGTGAAACACCTGCCACATCCAGATTCTATTTCTGCACAGTGATATAAGGAGTCGCCTTCCAAAGGCTCCACTTTGGGGAGCTACAAGCCCTAACTTTGGAATGCATGGATGTTGGGAACGGCTCTACTTCTCACTGGCTTAGGCAAAATAAAGATCTATAGCTTGAAAATCAAAGTCCATGCTCGGTCTCTCTGGGCTTTTGCGGGATCATTGGTGATGACTAAATGAAGGAACTTTGCCAATTACAAAGCGCAGGGCAGACATGCATGATACACAGTGCCTTAAATGACTTTTTTTTTTATAGGTTCTAGAACCTCGTTTTAATGTAGAAACAATGGCTCAGCTATTGAACATCCCACCAAGTAAGACCCTCTTGCGAAGACATTTGGCTACTCATTTCAACCTTCTGATCGGGGCCGAGGCCCAGCACCAAAAGCGTGATGCCATGGAGTTACCAGATTATGTACTCCTGACAGCCAAGGCCAAAGTGAAGGTTGGTTTAGGCTTCTGTCTTCTAATAACTGGTTAAAGCAAAAACTAAAGCTGGGGCTTGGTTTTGACCTGACTGTCCCATTTTCTGGAGTTTCCTGAGTCTTGTGGATGGGTTAATGGTCTGTGCATCTTTAAGAGTAATTAAGAAAATGCATTTTTGCAAGTGTCTTTCTGGGGGAACCTTTGCTCACATTTATTCTATTAGAGTTAACAGTGATGAAGAGGATGACGTTGGGATGCAGTCAATGTATTGCCAATGCAGAGTCCATGACTTGGGCTCAAACATTGATTGCAGTTGTTCTATGGATAAATCCAGCAGAAGAGGAAGATTTCTCACACAGATTCAACTTGTCTGGCTTGCAATGAACCAATCTTGCAAGTTAGAAAAAGATACTTAAGAAATGACTCAAGGTAGACCAACAGAGAATGGCTGTTTCTGGGTATACCCAGATTCATGGGTCATACCAAATTCAGATTACATTTTCTTCTTTTTAATCATTTCTCTGTGAACTCTTATGAGTCTGTTATCTCAACCAACTTAATGTGGAGATAGAGTTTATCAGCTCTTCTGCAAATTTGTACTAATTTCTTTATATATAGAAATATAGATATTTCTCTCTCTCTCTCTCTTTTACCTCCTCTACCTGCCTGACACTTTCTCATTAGCTCCCTTTCTCTCTTAAGAGATCTGCCAGATTTGAAACTTCTCAAAGACTCTGTTCTATTTAAATTCTCACCATCAGCCTGATCACCGTCTGCTGAACTGATAGTCTCAGGGACTATGCAGTGACTCAGATGGAATTTCTCTTCCAAGTATCATTAGAAATTCTCTCTCCAAACAAGCGAGGATTCCTTTAGCAACCTCAGTTCTGTTATGGAAGCATAGCCGGCATACAGGATAATCCTAGCTTCCCCTGAAAAGAAAACACAGTTAGGACCATTCTCTTTTCCTGATCTGAGATGGGAAAACCTTGCAAAACTGGATTCATCCCTGAGAAATATCATTGCATTAAGTCCTGTTTAATCAAAAACTAAGGCTCTTGGCATTTTTTTGCGTATCACCGTGACTGCGCAGCTAATTGGGGTGAATAAGTAGAACAAGCTTAATCTTCTGAGATTCATAATCTGGATCATTTATTATATTTGGGCACATCAATCATACACACACAGGGTGCTTTTATTTTTGTCACACCAATTTAATCATCCAATTGCTTTTCTCTGTAAATGGAGTGAATATTTGAATCATGCATATTCTCAATTCTCTGCCATATGAGTTTTATTAAATCCCTGGATGTTTGCTTTTCTTTTAAAGCCAAGGAAACTTACCTTCGGCAATTTTTGGAAACTGAGAAGGAAGAGACAGGAAGATAGGGAAAAATATATTTGCCCTATGGAACTGGGACATCCATCAGGAAGTACCTCTAAGAAGGGATTTAAACCTGGATTGGACACGCGTCTGTATGACGAAGATGATTTGGACTGGTTGGAGCAGGTAAAGGCAATAGGACATGCCTGTTTTCTTTCAAGTTCCTCCAGCCATGAAACACTAAATGGAAACTTGATGCACTGTGTCTACTAATCAGTTTTTTCTCTAATATCTGAAAATATAATAAGAAAATAATAGTCAATAGCTTCCCAGTTGCTTGCTATGTCCCAGGCACTATCCTCAGCAGTTAACGTATGTCAGCTTTCACTGACAGAGCCTTGTCATCCTCAGTGTAGGGGGAAGGAAACCGAGGCACGGAGAGGCTGAGTAACTCACCTGAGATAGAAGAGCAGCTTGAAGACCTGGGCTTCCAAGCTGCCAGGCTGGGCTGTTCACTGATGTTATACTGTCTCTGGGTTATGGAAGTCTGTGTATTAAGTCAAGTGGAAATACACAGCTCATGTAGTCTTTTTCAATGCAAAGTCCTGGATTTGAGTATTGCCCCCTAGTCACCAATCCTTTGATGTCATTGTCAATATCAGAGCATTAGGCTAGAGGTGCCAGTAAAGGGACATTTTGGCTCATTCTTAGCCTCTGGTTGCTGTAACGAAAGGAGGTATCCCCAGAAGTGTTCTGTTGCTCCCAGCCCGTTTCATATCACTTGCATTATTTCTTCTTCGACTTCTCATTTTGCTGTCCTTTCTTTGAAATGATGCAACCGAGTAGGTCACATGATGGGTGTGTTCTTTACAGATGGAGGATTCAGAAGACACAGTGAGACAGATACGGGTGTTCACCGAAGGCATCAACAATCTAACGGTAAGTCTGTAAAACGAAGTTAAAATGTTATTCTACAGGGGCACCTGGCTGGCTCCGTTGGTGGAGCGTGCGATTCTTGATGGGGTTGTGACTTCGAGCCCTACGTTGGGGGTAGAGATTACTTAAAAATAAAATCTTTAAAAATGAGAAGAAGTTTAAAATAAAAATGTTATTCTAAAAAGATATTTAAAATAACCCCAAAGGACTGCATGTTTTAACGGAGCGTGTGTCGTGCCGAGCTCCTGCTTCCTGTTTCATGACCCCATCCCCTTGTTTTCCAGCGCAAGTTAAAGGAGGACGACATGTTTCGGGATTTTGCCGCCCGTTTCCCCAGTGCCAGCATCACTGACGAGGACTCCAATGTTTAATCTGAGCACTTGGACGAGCATGAGGAGCCCCTTGGCTTTCCTCCACCTGATTTTTCAAACAACTCAAAGAATCTAGAACAAACAACAGATTATATACAATTGATCATTCCACCTTCTCGGAAATGGACACGGAGGCCTGGGTTGCGGGGGACAGCGTGTGCCTATTCCGAAGACGCCATGAAAAATGAGACACTGGTGAATGAGAGTGTAGTGGTCTGTCCTCTATTTAATGTAAAAATCTGTGATATATTTAAAGTGTTGCATTTAATATGAGTGTTTTACTGTAGCGTTTCACGTTCCCATTCAACAGTACCCAGGATTTGGGGGTCAGGAAGCAGTGCGTGGATGATCTCGTCACGTCAGTGTGACAACACTGTAGCTGTCAGCATAGGACATCACATGCTTTCAAAATCCGTATGTGGAATTTCCTCAAGTGTTCCACGTGCCTGCTAAATGCCAGCGGCCACCTCCACTTGCCACCTCTTGTCCTATTTTATATATTTTTCTAAATACGTGTATATATTTAGTACATAGAAAATAGAACTTTTATTTTGTGACATACAGGAGATGATGAAAAGCAAATGCAGTGCTCCAAACAGTCATATACCAAGTGGTCCTCGAAAGGTTGGGATGATCTCTCCTTCTCCAAGCTGAATTTTAATGATATTCAAAATGAGTTAATATTGATCATCCCAACTAAATTAGGGTATATGAAATGCCCCTTCTCTGATGACACATCACCCAGTTAATTGTTGAAGAGTTGAAAGTTTCAGCCTTCATCTTGGATCCTTTAGCCTCAAAAGGAAGAACACCAGGGACATTTGAATACTATTAACTCAAATGAATTCAGAAGTTCCCCCCCAAATTTGTAGAAATTTCTGAAGAAATCAGACCCAAACAAAAACCTTCACAGTATTAAGCTGCTTATTTTCCTTCTTGCTGAGTATCTCATGACATCAAAATACTAACCATCTACCTACTGTTATTAATTGTATATTTCTCAGGCTATCAGTGGATGGGATTTTGTTATGTTAAGCTGAATATGCATCTGAACATTTCGTCTCAGAGTTCAGTAATGCTGAGGCTGCACAATGAGTTTTAGAATGGCTATATATTGATGAGAAAACGTAATTCATGTTTTTAGCACAGGGCCCAGATGACATTTATTTCTAAAGGAAATAGCGGTGGCAAAAACTTACTGTGTTTATCATTATTTTTAGGGGTAGTCGAAAAAATAACCTATTTTTTATTCACTACTACACTTCCCACGATAGCCAACATGGTAAAGACACGTCACAAATTGGTGTGGGGAGAGGCAGTTCAGTATGTGCCCATGGATTTGCTTATAAATTCTATTTGAATATCAGTGGTGTGATCTTGCAAGTTCTTAGCAGGTTACCAAGCTTTTCAGCAAGGGCCTATAATACCAAATTACTGTTTATTCGTGACTAAAATGATCTGATGCTAATAATAATCCTTTACTCTCTACTATTCATTGTCTGGTAACTGTATTGGACTCTTACATGCTAGTATTGTTTTTAATGTGAACATATGTCACCATTTGAAAAACAATTTCTTATTCAAACCTGGTTAAAAAAAATATGCCAGAAGACTGTTAGAGATGCCAAATATTCTTTATTCAGGGCAGTGTAACATAACTGATGATATGTGATAAAGTTAAATATTTTTTTGATGAGATATATTTTATTTACAAAACATTGTGCACTGCTGGTTTTAACATATGAAAAGAAATAAAGTCAGTTGATAATTGTCTCCTGTTTTTATGCTCTGTGACTTTATTTTCCTTTGTGCAGAATACCCAGTAGGCTTTATTTCTGACCTATTAGAACAGTGACACAGATGCTTTATCATTTGCAAACTCCCATAAATTTCATGGGGGAGGGTTATAGCATATATCGACAGGTAGAAATTTGAGGGCTCTGAGGAATTTCTGTACAAAAGGAAATAGGCAGCTGGACTGGGTGGGGCGTAAGGAATCCTAGCAGAGGGGTTATTAGAAAAGCAAAGGGAAATGACTCGCCATCAAAGTTGAAGAAGTTTGTTTTAGAAGGAGATGTATATTCCTTTAAAGAACTAAATACTGTCTTTAAGTAAAATTTGAAAAGCGGAAACCTATCTTGGAAGAGATTGCCCAATATTAGAAGTGGAGTGAACATCGCTAGAGAAGAACAGATGTTTTGGTGAGAGTTAATCATCTCTAACTTAATAAACCAGCAGGAATGTGTGAATACAACACACCTCATTGGCAAACAGAGAGACCGGGCATGTTTGTTTAGCTGTGTGTCTATGTGCTCAGCTACGCCACGTCAATGCTGAGTCAGAAAACTGGGACTGCATTACCAGACATGACTTCACTGTAAAACACCGTAAAACTTCTCCGAAGAAGTCATTCTGCATGAGCTTCATACGTTCGATCTCCGGAAGCAGTATTGATCAGGTGCAGAGGAAATATGGGGCAAAACTCATCGCAACAGTTGCCTCCGAAGGACAGCAAAGAGGATTCCAGCATCTGTGAGGTTGTCAGCGAGGCTATAGTCCATGCAGCTCGGAAAGTGAGGGAGTATCTTGGATTCGAAGATCCTCTGAGCAATCTGTGCCCAGCTTCCAACACTCTGAACGAGATCTTCTTAATCCACTTCATCACTTTCTGCCAAGACAAGGGAGTGGATGAATGGCTCACCACCACCAAGATGACCAAGCACCAAGCTGTACTGTTCGGGGCAGACTGGATTTGGACTTTCTGGGGAGCCGACAAACAGATCAGGCTTCAGCTGGCAGTGCAAACTCTGCAGATGTCTTCCCTCCCTCCTGTGGCATCTCAGCCCTGTGACATGTCCCCTCCAGAATCCAGGGCAGGGGGGTCTTCCAGGAAGAGAAGTCGATTTGATAAGCTTGAAGAATTCTGTCACTTGATAGGAGATGACTGACTGGGCCTGTTTATCATCTTTGGGGTGCCAGGTAAGCCCAAAGACATCAGAGGAGTAGTCCTGGACAGTGTCAAAAGTGAGACCGTGCGGGGCCAGTTGCCAGGACGGAAGGCCGTGGCACAGTTTGTCCTGGAAACGGAAGAGTGTGTGCCCATCAGAAAGCTGCTGGGGAACTGTCTGAGTAAGAAAGATGGGCTGAGAGAGGTGGGCAAGGTTTATATTAGCATCCTCTGAACTGGACGTGGGCAAAGAGACTGTAAGGCAAAAAGGAAAAAGTATTTCAGCGAGCTCATCCACATGCATCATCCCAGCATGGGATTTTTTTTTTTTTTCTCTACCCACCCTCCATTGCAAGAAAATAATCACCTGGATCAAAGCATATAATGTCATGACAACAGGGGGGGAAAAAACCCTGCTCATATTGCAGAGAAAATTAATTTATTCAATAATAAAAATAAGAGGAGAGAATAAAGTCAGCCTTGAAGTTTGATTTGCTAAGAAAAAGTCTTTAATTGTTTAATAAGTCTAGAACTGTAAAGTGTAAAATGTATTTTTACTGCTTGGGTGGGAGGTGGTAGGGTGGGGGATAAGCTGGTCCGTGAGACTACAGAATGGGATTAATTACACTGACAGCACCAGTCCGATTCAGGACCCCTAAACAAAACCTCATTCCCTCTCTTCCTATGAGCTCTGCCCTTGATCCCATCTCCTCCCCAGCTGCTTTTTCTGCGCACAGAGACTCTTGGTAGGATTCACTTTGGGACTTGCTTGAAGTGTCCACTTTCCCTATGCGTTAAACACAGTGACCCCTGAGGTGCCTGGGTGGCTCAGATGATTAAGCATCTGCCATCAACTCAGGTCATGATCTCAGGGTCCTGGAATTGAGACCCACATCAGGCTCCCCGCTTTTGCCTCTCCCTCTACTACTCTGTCTGCTTGTGCTCTCTCACCCGCCCTGTCAAATAAAACATTTAAAATAGGGGCGCCTGGGTGGCTCAGTGGTTTGGGCTGCTGCCTTTGGCTCGGGTCATGATCTCAGGGTCCTGGGATCGAGCCCCGCATCGGGCTCCCTGCTCCCCAGGAAGCCTGCTTCCCTCTCTCTCTCTCTCTGCCTGCCTCTCTGCCTACTTGTGATCTCCGTCTTTCAAATAAATAAATAAAATCTTAAAAAAAAAAAAACATTTAAAATAAATAAACAGTGACCCCTATAGCAATCCCTCGTAATGATGATTAACATGTATCCACTTATAAAAAGCATCTTTGCTTAAAAGCCTGGGTGGAATTGTAATAGTAATAAAAGAGAGGAAAACTAAGTGAAGCAAAAAGTGCTTAGGAATGTAAATGAAAGATTCATTCACATGATTGGTAAATGCCTAGTTTTATGTCAGGTGTTGTCCTACACCCTTCCAATCCAGTAGTAAGAACAAAGTCCCTACTCTTGGCGATTTCTCTTTTAATGATGGAAGACTGACAATTGACAAATATATGATTATATAAAATGCATCTTAAAAATATATCTAGTGTTATGTGAAAGCACGGATAAAGGGATAGTGAGTGAAGGGGGTACTACTATATATGGGATTTAGGTTAAGGAAGACCTCTGAGAAGGGATAATTGACCAGAGATCTGAATGAAAAGGGAGAGCATTAGTACAGAGAGATCTGGGAAAGAATGTTCTAGGCTTAGAGTACTGCAAAGGCAGAGCCTGAAATGGGAGCAGAGTCAATGTGTGTAAAGCAAAGCAGAGGCGGCTGGTGTGAATGGAGTCCAGGGAGCCCGGGAGAGAGTAATAGGAGTTGAAATTGAAGTACCCAGCAAATGAAACAAGCAAATCACCCTTGTGAGGACCCAATTTTATTGTGAGTGATAAAGGGACAGACAGACATGCCTTGATCAGATTGATCAGACTTACTCTTCAAAAAAAATTTCTCTTAGGCACCTGGGTGGCTCAGCTGGTTAAGCCACTGCCTTCGGCTCAAGTCATGATCCCGAGTCCCTGGGTGGAGTCCCGCATTGGGCTCCTAGCTATGCGGGGAGTCTGCTTCTCCCTCTGACCCCTTCCCCTCTCATGCTCTCTCACTCTCTCTCTCTCAGATAAATAAATAAAATCTTTAAAACAAAAAACAACACCTCACTTGATTACTGGGTGGCGACTAGGCTGTAAGGAGGAAAGAGTGAAATCCGAGCCCATGGGAGCAGCTGGGAAGCTGTTAAAAGAGTTGAAGGTAAAGCATACAGCGTTTGCTGATGATTGGATGTAGGGATGAAATCTACCACAATTAATGCTGTATTTCCAAACATCTTAAATATTAAGGATGCAAGGGAAGAAATAAAGGCACACACTTTGAATGAGCCTGGAAGCTACCCTGACACTCAATGTTTCCTTGGCATATGTGGACCCTATCTGTAGCAATGCTGTGTCAAGGAAACTATCAAGAAGGTGGTTAGGGTATGGGGATGAGTTCAATTAATTTGAAGGAGATGATGCTTGTGATAACATTTTTCCATACTAAATTATAAGCTAACAATAATTTTGGGAACTCTAGTACAAATTGTAAATATCCATGTTCTAAACAACTGGAAGATATAAATCAAAGACGTACCATGTCTTCTTTTTTTCATGAAAATAAAAATGTGAAGGTTTTGCTGATTTAAAAAATATTGTATTTTTTAAAAATCTGCATTCTGCTGTAAAAAAGTATGGAAATACAGAAAGTTAAGCCTTCGGGAGTCTCACCCTCTCTCCATACCCACTCTCTCCAGTTTGCTGGAGAGTTAACATTAAGAATATTGCTTAATTAACAATTCTGCTTAATTAAGAATTTGCTTAAGAAATTTGCACAATTAAGAATTAAGAATTTTGCTATTAACTAAGACGTTTTGAAGAAGTTTTAACTAAAAGTAGCTCTCTGACAGAAAGTCACTGGATTAATCTGGGTTTTAGATATAATAAAACCCCATTATAAAAATCCTTAATATTTAAAATTATTCCACGCAGCATTGGCTATAATTTGCAGGGCCATAATTTGGTAAGAAAGCTGAGCAAAAAGTTTTTATCCTAAGTGAGCAACTGCACTTTTAAGAATTCTTCCAACTGAAAAATTATGTAATTCTTAGTGACTCCTAGGTACATGTGTTACTGTTTACACTGCATGAAACATATTATTGCCTGCTGACAGGATTGCAAATGAGTTCTTTTAATTCAGAAGGAACCTTACTGTACTTGATGTCTGGGAAAACAGTAAGTATTTTTCTAGGTCCTCTAACTCTGGTCATGTCTGTCCACTAACGTCTTAGGGAGATAGTAAGACAAAAAGAAAACACAGGAGGGCAGGGTGAGGACAGGAGTCTCAACTTCCTGCTCAGAAACCGAGAGATCCCTGAATATAAAGTAATTCTGTAAAGATTCATAATTCTTTTGTCCCTAAATTTGTATGGTATAGGTCTTGTAATTAATTCACTGTCCTAGAACATACAAACTGGAGAGTACAAAAATCACAGCTGTATTGACCATGAGCTTAATTCCAATGACTACCATTTATTTATTTTAAGATTTTATTTATTTATTTAGCAGAGAGAGATCACAAGTAGGCAGAGAAGCAGGCAGAGAGAGAGGGAAGCAGGCTCCGTGCTGAGCAGAGAGCCAGATGCGGGACTCAATCCCAGGGCCCTGGGATCATGACCTGAGCCAAAGGCAGAGGCTTAACCCACTGAGCCACCCAGAGGCCCCATGACCACCATTTATACTCTGCCTTCTGCAACATAACTACTTAAATCACAACAGCTCTGAGGAAGATCTTAAGGTTCCATTTTCCACGACACTGAAGCTCAGAGATGTTAGATTTTCTCCAGAACACAAAAAAACAGAGCCTGGATTCAAACCCCATACCCATCTGACCAAAAGGCTGTACTTTTAATCTTAAAAACAGAGGAGACGGTAGCTCACCATGTGAAGACAGAAGCAGGGATTGGAGCCATATATCTACAAGCTACTGCAAACCATCAGAAGTGAGCAGAGAGGCATAAACAGATTCTCAGAACTTCCAGAAGGAACTGTTAATCTTAAAACTGTCAATTATTTTACCAGCAAAAATGAGTTTACTAGGGATTAGCAGAGACTTGCAGTTTAGGACATGAATGCTACAGCAAAACCATTGGCATGTATGGAGAACAAATGAGAGGACTGCTTTGTTACAAAGAAGGGAGTTGGGAGGGGCTGTTATGGATGAAAAGTCCTAGAGAGTAAACTGGGAGTTTGTTGAGGCATGTTGCCTTTTCCTTAGCTAATCCTGACAGTCTCTTCCTGACTGGGCTGTTTCCTGCGGGGCTTAGTAAACTGGTATCCACTGGCAAGACCTGCAAGGTACTCTCTGTTCCTGGTGGGGTCTGTACTTGCTGGCTAGTGGTAGGATGTGAGAGCTCCCTCATCTGGCCTCTAGACTTCATTTTAAATGATATTTCCTTTTATTAATTTCTCCTGCTAACACCTGGATTTGGGGTTTTTCGCATCTAGAACTGGTGAGAGAATAAATGTTATTTTAAGTCACTCAATTTGTGGTACTTTCTTAGGGCAGCCCTAGGAAACTAGTCCATTTAACACACTGTACTTCTGCTTTGGAACAGTTATGGGATGGTAAAAGGCCAGGAAAGATGAGAATGGTGATTATCACGAATACTTGTCCCTATCTGCCAATTACCCTCCCCCACCCCCCAACAATACTGATTGATGTCCATAGCACAAGGAATGCTTGCACACACACTACTCTGGGACACCTGCACCCCCCTGCTCTACTTGGTATGCTTACCAAGAGTCAGTCGTGTTGGTTCCCAGTTATTCCTGTTACTGTAATTTTGTACTTTGGTTAAATATTATAGTACCTATTAAAAACAATAGAGGATAATTTTTTAATGGTTGTACATTAATCCATCCTAGGGTTGTCAAAATAGGTTTCAATCCAAAATGCCTCGAGGCAGGAAGACCTTGAACTCACCTCCTTTACAGACACACAAATCTACAACTTTTTATTGAAATAGAGGAGGGCAGAAAAAAAAAAAACTCATTTTAAAAATGACCATTAGGGGCGCCTGGGTGGCTCAGTGGGTTAAGCCGCTGCCTTCGGCTCAGGTCATGATCTCAGGGTCCTGGGATTGAGTCCCGCATCGGGTTCTCTGCTCCGTGAGGAGCCTGCTTCCTCCTCTCTCTCTCTCTGCCTGCCTCTCTGCCTACTTGTGATCTCTCCGTCAAAGAAATAAATAACATCTTTAAAAAAAAATAAATAAAAATAAAAATGACCATTATTGGGGCGCCTGCGTGGCTCAGTCATTAAGTGTCTGTCTTTCCCTCAGATCATGATCCCAGGGTTTTGGGATTGAGCCTCCAGCCCCGCTTGGGGCTTCCTGCTCAGCAGGGAGCCTGCTTCTCCTGCTCCCCCTGCTCATGCTCCCTTTGCTCATGCTCCCTCTTGCGCTCTGTCAAATAAACTTTTTAAAAAATCCTTAAAAAAAAGAAAGAATGACCATTATTTTTGAGGTCTTGATGAGGTCTTTTTGTAATTCTAACCTGATCTACAAAGGAGCTAACGAAATCATTAATAACAGTCACAGCCTATGCACACAGGGCGCTCACTGTAGGCTAACAGTTCACCCAGAGCTTTCGCTATATTTACGTGATTAGGATCAACCCAGCCAAGAAAAAATGAAGTCAAGTTTTAAACAGAAGTAGTTTGGCTAGAGGCCATCCTTTTAACTACTCTCAGATACGGTCTCGTTCTTAGAGTATATCACTTGCACCAGCTCAAGACTTCCTTAAACCGAGAAAGTGTGGAAAGGCAGCAATGGCAAAGGAGCAGGGCCCTAAGGTAAACTGCCAGACTCTTGTGTCATCTGAAATCCCAGTCAGATCACATTTGCCTTCTGTAAGCCACATTTTTTCCCCATCCCTTACAGTCCTCTTTGGACTCAGTGCGTTTGTATGTATGTATTAAAAAATTTTTACCTTTTTGTTTTCTTCTATTAGTTTTTCCTATTTTGGGGCTATCTTCTTGCACATTTGACTCCAAGCGGACTTTGCAGGCCCGCCTATTTCCTGTTTTTCCCCCGTAGGGGCGGGGCAAGGTGGGGCGAACCTGCGCAGTAGCGGCCTCAGAGCCGCCCCTTGACTCCCGACTGCGCTTGTCCCATCCGGCCTGCCGTCCTCGCGACCATGGCGGCTGCCGCGCTCTCCGCTTGGCTGACCCTGCAGCCGGGGACCAGGACCTTGCGTGCTTTCTGTACCTCCGTGTCTCCGGCCACCCGCTCCGCGATACCAAGCCCGCGTGAGTGTCTGTCGCATCCCCTCCGGGCTTTGCGGGAGGTGAGAGGGCGGAACACCGAATCCATGCTAGCCGCCGCGGTGTCGGAGCCCGCACCGCCTTGGGGAAGCCGGTACGTCCTTTGCTCCCGGTAGCAAAGCCGCAGGTGTGGGTCTCTTTTCTGTACCCCTGTCATCGGATTTTTAGTCGCTGATTTCTGCTTCTGGATGGGCTGGACGTTGCGAGCTTTCTGCCCCTAGCCCCTTACAGTGAGTGACCCGCGCTTTCTGGTCCTCCCTTTGCGCGGCCACTGGCACAGGGTCACGCTAGGTACTGGTGCCGGGTGATGTTTGTTGGGCAGTGCTGAACCATGGGTTTTCTCGAACGTTAAGAGAAGCATACAGCTCTCGTGGGACAAATTGCCGCTCTGAATTCCAGCCCTAGGTAGGCCACCAAATGGGATGACCTTCATTCAACAGACATCATTGAGATGACCTTCATTCAAGACACTTGTTCTTACTTGGAAGAATCTGTGGAAAAGACAGATCTGTTAACGGAGTCACACTATATGCAGTGTGAGGTGCTGTAATGGAAGCGTGAATAGAGTAACGGGCATTGAGGAAGAGCCCTCGGGAGGGAATCGGGGAAAAGCTATGTCAAAGAGGGGGCTTGTCCAGTCATTCACCAGGTGCTGTCCAAGCTACCGTCTGTACAATCGCTAATCTTTGTATTACCGAGAGTTCAGTCTAGGCCACCATCTCTCACTTCTACAGTAGTTTCTTTACTGGCCCCTATTTCTGCTCATGCTTTCCTACCTTGAATTCTCATAACTAGAGTGAAGTATTCACACTTGATCTTAGCCAAAAGGCTGAGAAGCGATAGAGTCAAGTATTCAAAAAGCGAATCTTCCCTTGCCACTCCCTTGTTCAAAATCTGTGAATGATTCCTCATTGCTTTAAGATAGGATAAATTCCTTAACTTGTCAGAGTGGCCCTTTATCGTCTTAATGATTGTGTCTTGTAAGTTTTTTATTCATTCTGTAAATACTTAACCCTACTGTTTGCTGGGTAGTGTTCTCGATAATGGGATATAGCAAGGTCTCTCACCTCATGAAGTTTATATTGTTTTGGGTAAGTCAGACTATAAACAAAACAGTGTCAGTACAGTGTCAGGCGGTGATTAGGGCTTTGAAGGAAAATAAAGCAGGGTATTGAAAATGATAGATTGGAGGAGTACTGGCTATAGGGTAGATAAAATTTGAGTAGTTAGGAAAGACCTCCTTGAGGAAGTGACATTTGAGCAGAGCTCATGGCATGGTATCATGCCAAGATCTGGGGGGAATAGCATTGTTGACATAGGGATGTGCAAGTGCAAAAGCCAGGAATTGAGAACAAGCTTAGGGGTGTGATCAAGGAAGAGAAAGAAAGTCAATGAGGTAAATGAACATAGGTAAGTGGTAGTCTTAAGATGTCAGAAAGAGGGCGCCTGGGTGGCTCAGTGAGTTGAGCCTCTGGCTTCTGCTTAGGTCATGATCTCAGGGTCCTGGGATCCAGTACTGCATCAGGCTCTCTGCTTGGCAGGGAGCCTGCTTCCTCCTCTCTCTTTGCCCACTTGTGATCTCTGTCTGTCAAATAAATAAATAAAATCTTTAAAAAACAAAAAAGATGTTAGAAAGATAAGTAATGATCTGATCTTACACGGCTTTTAGGATTTTATTTTAAGTTTGGGATTATACTGGAGGGTTTTGAACATGGAAGTGATATAATTATTTATTTCAGGAGAGGAGGAGCAGAGGGAGAAGGACAAGCCGACTGCTGAATGTGGAGCCTGACGCAGAGATTGATCTCATGACCCTGACTGAGATCATGACCTGAGCCGAAATCAAGAGTCAGATGCTTAACCAGCTGAGCCATTCAGGCACCCCTGATTTATACTTTTAGAATATCACTGACCCCTGGGGCACCTGGGTGGCTCACTCAGTTAAGCATCTTCCTTCTTTGACTTGTATCATGATCCTGGGGTCCTGGGATCAAGCCCCGTATCAGGCTCCCTGCTTGGTGGGGAACCTACTTCTTCCTCTGCCCACTGCTCCCGCTGCTTGGCCGCGCTCTCGCTCTCTCTCTCTCTCTCTCTGTCAGGTAAATAAATAAAATATTTTTAAAAAATCACTGTGTGAAGAACCAACTTTTGTGGGCTAAAAGTGGAACGGCTAGGAGGACTTAACTGATGGATTTGATATGGGGCATAAGAATAAGTCTCGGGAAGCAGGTTAGATTCTTATCCTGAGTAATCGGATTATTGGCAGTATCATTTACAGGGGTCAGGAAGTCTGGAAGAAGAAAATTAAGAGCTCTCTTAATGATGTATTGTAGTTGAGGTGCTTATTAAATATTTCCAACTTCTTTTCTTAATGTCCTTTCTGTTCTAGTCTCAAATTTCAGCTATCTTGAACTATTCCCATTGATTTTACATTTCCTTTTCTGTGTAGAAACTTTCTCACTTGCCTGTTCCCAGCGCTACCTCTTGCTCATCCTTAAGGTTTAGGCTTAAAATCCAGCTCTTCAGGGCAGTTCTCTCCAACTAACTAAGTTTTGTCTTCTGCTATATGTTGCCCTTAATAGTATGACTATTTATTGAAATCACTTGTTAAATATCTTATTTGACAGACCACATTCTGTGAAAGCAAGGTCTGTGTTTCTTTTGCTCATTGCTGCCTTCTCCGTTTCTGGTATACAATATCACTCAAATGATTGAGTGAATAAATGAATTACTATCAAGGGATGAATAAAAATGTGTCAGATAAAGAAATGAGATGGGGAGGCAGAAGGGGACAGAAGCCAGACAGGTGGAAGGGATGCACATTTCAGGCAGAGGGGCCAGTAAGTTTGGAGAAAGTCCACAGGCTCTGGTACTGGAAGTTTAGTTTAGCTGTGGGACCTTGTGAAGGGAGATAAAGCTAGAGATAGAAGTGGTTCAGAGTGTGGAGAGTCCTATATGCAATCCTGTTGTCACCCTAACTCTTTTTCTCGGCTCTAAATGACCTCTAAGGATAATAATAGTACTTCCAGTTGTTGTGAACAATAAGATTAAGTGAGATAATGAAAAGCATGTAGCATAGTGCCTGGCATGTGAAAGTGCTGCATAATTATAGCACTGTATGCTGTGATGAAGCAGAACATTTAGAGAGACGAAAGCTATATACTGTATGTAAATAACTTACTGTCTTCTATAGTTATATGATTTATTAGGAATGGCCATGATTTTTGTTTTTACTGGCATTACTGTAACATTGGCTAATATGTTCTAATATGCAATACAGAAGGAAAAACAAAGGTTTTTGTTTTTGTTTTTGTTTTTGGTAGAACCAAATAATGCCAAATATGAACAAGTATATTTATAGTTAAAACATTTCCATTCAAATATCTTTAAAGATGTAAAGTTCTTATTTCTAACTAGATATTTTAATTGGGAAAGTGAGTTTGATGATGAACCTTAACATTTATTAAAAATATTTCTTTAGGTGATTAATTCACTATATCATCAGTCACAATACATTTTTTATTTAAATAACTGGACTTTGGGGCACCTGGGTGACTCAGAACCCTGAGATCATGAGCTGAGCCGACGGCAGCGGCTTAACCCATGGAGCCACCCAGGCACCCTTGAAATCTACTTTTAAAGAGATTCTAAAACTTTCTGCTCAGGGTCCTGGGATCGAGCCCCACGTCGGGCTCTCTGCTCGGCAGGGAGCCTGCTTCCACCTCTCTCTCTGCCTGCCTCTCTGCCTACTTGGGATCTCTGTCTGTCAAATAAATAAATAAACAAAATCTTTAAAAAAAAAAAATAGTAACTGGACTTTTCTTAACTATTTCTGACTTTTCATTAAGATGATTTAGTCCCAGAGCTTACAGAAAATGGATTATTATTTCATTTTCATGAATACCTGAAATAATCTCAGAGTTTTGGGATCATGATCACTGTTGAACAACTGTACATACTCAGTTCTCTGTAACTACTGTGTTGTCTTTTAGGTACAGCAGGCAGAACACCCAGATATGAAAGACCACTGAGAAGAAAGGTAAACAATGTGCTCTACTACATATTATCTTTATGATCTCTGAAGTTCTAAAGTGAGGCAGATATTGATGATCAGGCAGAAGAATGCTGCCCGAGAAGGCTTCACAAGGGGATGCGTACTTGGTGACTGCCAGAGCTTTGGCTCTATTCTTTGACTGGTTTTTGTCAGTACCCCAAGAAATGGATCATCTTTGAGAAATAGACTCACATATTCCTGGGAAATAGGTATATAAACTAGAATATAGAATTATTTTTGATGGTGCTTTTAATAATTATGAAGCCTGGTATGTGTGTATTAATCTCACCAGTTTGGTCTTACGCTGTAGGCAAGTCTATAAAAGAATCCGAATCCTAAGGTCACTTGTTGAGGATGGAGTCAGAACAGAGACAAATTATTAGATGGAAGTTAACTGGTACCAAATTATAATTATCTAGAGTAGTTATTTTCACAGGAATATTATCTTCTTCCAAGGCGTACACTACCCTAGTTTTGGTATTGCATTATTGGGCATTGCCAGATTTTGCTTCTTTAAAACCCTACTTTTATATGCCAGCCGTCCCCTTCTAATGAATACAGTTTTTTAAAAAATACGTGTATGTTAATGTGATTGACTAAACTGTCACATACCTGTTCTCTGAAACTAGGAGACATATAATCTCTCATTATATATGTATTCAGTTAGTTTAACCTACTTACTTATTTCTTTTTTTTTTTTTTTACTTTTTTTTTTTTTTTACTTACTTATTTCTAAGTTCATATTATTTATTTCTTATTTCCTCTAGTTCTCAGTTATCAGTGTCTTCTCCTGTACTGACTTCCATCAATAAAGTTCTGAAAACTATTTTAACTTGGGAAACATTCACCACCTTACACTGGTTCAGCTTATAATTTTTCAACTTTATAGTGGTGAGAAAGCAGTACACATTCAGTAGAAACTGTTGTAGGAATTTTGAATTTTGATCATTTCCTAGGCTAGCATTATGCGGTATGAGCTTGTGCGATGCTGGGCAGTGTCAGTTAGGTATAGCCACAGAGTCATGAGGATAAATAACCAATATACTTAACAACCAGTCTGTACCTTATAACTATTCTTTTTTTTTTTTGTAACTTTCAGTACAGTATTCAATAAATTATATGACATATTCAACACTTTATTATAAAATAGGCTTTGTTTTAGAAGATTTTGCTCAAATGTAAGCTAATGTAAGTGTTCTGAGCACATTTAAGGCAGGCTAGGCTAAGGTATGCTGTTTGGTAGGTTAGGTGTATTAAAAGCGTTTTTAACTTATGGTGTTTTCAACTTAAACAGAGTGTCCAATAAACCCATCATAAGTTGAGGAAGATCTGTATTTCAAAATACATTGTTACTCTTCAACAAAATGTAAAAAATTTGCTAAAAGTCTAAATCCACAGAAATTTTTAGTGAAGGAAGTGTGCTATTAAAGAAGATCCTTACCAGAAGCTTTGCAGAAACAGTGCAAAAATATTAGGTAGATTTGGTGTTTTTCATTTGAATAGCAGCAGCTTTATGAGAGGTCAGATTTTACATCAGTTGCAATTCTGCTTGTGTTTCTTTTTTTGTAGGTTTTTTGCTTTAAAATTAAAGATCATATTCATATTTAAAATACTAAACCATTTTATGTTCTATAGGCACTACCTCCTAGGACAGAGAAAATGACTGTTGACCAAGATTGGCCTAGTGTTTATCCTGTTGCAGCACCATTTAAACCTTCTGCTGTACCTCTTCCCATTCGAATGGGCTATCCAGTAAAAAGGGGGGTGCCCATGGCAAAGGAGGGAAATCTAGAACTATTAAAGGTAAGGTCAATTGCTGATTCATTGGCTAAGAATTATTTCTAAAGAAATGCTGGTCCTCTTCCCACTCCTACCCTGCCTTGTACTTGAGGGTTCAGTATGTAGCAGCAGGTATTGTATTTTAGTTTAAACTTTTTTTCAGGTAATAATGGATGATACATTCTGATTGTCCATGGTAGAGAAGACTCTACTCTGAGCATTTAAGAATATAACCAGTTGATCCTATGGCTTCCTTTCTGGCTTTTTCTTTTCTATTGTATTTTTTCTACCTATATCTTTCAAGTGGAACTCAGAAAAATGAAATGACCTAATTTGAGATTGAGAATTGTGACTGAAATTTACTTTTTTTTTTTGGTAAGATTTTATTTATTTATTTGAGAGAGAGAGGGTGAGGAACCATGCACACAAGAGAACACCAACGGGGCAAGAGGCAGAGGGTGCAGGGCTTGATCACGGGGATCATGACCTTAGCTGAACACAGGCGCCTAAACAGCTGAGCCACTGAGGTGTCCCTGAAATCTACTTTTAAAGATTTTTATTTATTTTTGACACAGAGAGAGAGAGCACAAGTAGGCAGAGAGGCAGGCAGAGACAAAGGGGAAAGCAGGCTCTCCACCGAGCAGAGAGCCCAATGCAGAGTTCAATCCCAGAACCCTGAGATCATGAGCTGAGCCGACGGCAGCGGCTTAACCCATGGAGCCACCCAGGCACCCTTGAAATCTACTTTTAAAGAGATTCTAAAACTTTCTGCCAAGAAAAGTAGAATATCATTTAATATTGTTATAGTCCTTCAACTTCTTTATTTCGTGAAGCAAAATATGTCATATTCAATGCTTCAGTTGGTAGCATCTATAATGATTTATGAACTATAAGCTTTTTTTTGAAGATTTTATTTATTTATTTTTGCAAGATAGATCATGAACACGTGGGAGCATGAGCAGGGGGAGGGGAAGAGCAGAAGGAAAAGAAGACTCCCCACTGAGCAGGGAGCCCAATGCAGGGCTCAATCCCAGGATGACCTGAGCCGAACACACACACTTAACCAACTGAGCCACCCAGGTGCCATGAACTATAACCTTTTTAAAGAAAATATGAATATGTTTTGCCTGAGAAGGCATATCTTAGATGGTTCATGTTATATACGGTAAAATTGTCATAAACTGTGTTTTCCACTATATGAGAATCTTTTTCTTCTTTTTTTTAATTGGAAGTATAGTTAACACACAATTTTACATTAGTTTCAGGTATACAACGTAGTGGTTTCACAAGTTTTTGTGCTATACGGTGCTCACTACAAATGTAGCTAGCATCTGTCACCATACAGCCCTATTACAATATCATTGACTATATTTTCTATGCTCTACCTTTTGTCCCTATGATTTACTTACTCCATAACTGGAAGCCTTTATCTCCCACTCCTCTTCACCCATTTCTCCCATCCCTCCATGTCCCTTCCCCTCCAGCCACCAGTTTGTTCTTTGAATTTAAGGGTCTGTTTCGGCTTTTTGTTCATTATGTTTTTAGATTCCACATGTAAGTGAAATCATATGGTATTTTCTTTTTCTGACGTACTTCACTTAGCATATGTATGCTACTTTTATATGCTACTTTTATATGCATCGCATATATATATGTTTAGTATTGAAAAACCGAAAAACAAAAAATAAATTGCTAAAAGATGGTGGTTAAAAAATGAGATGGTAATATGGAGAAGGAGTTGACTGCTGCTAGAGAGGGGTAAATGAAATTTGGAAATCTGAATGTTTCAAGGGATAAAAGAAAACAAACATTGAAGAAATTTATCATTTCTTTAAATGAAAGAAGGGAACTTAGTTTAGGGGTGTTTGGATAGCACAGTGGTTGAGTTACTCCTGATTTTGGGTGAGGTCATGATTTCAAGGTCGTGCGATCGAGCCCCACATTGGGCTTCGCACTCAATGCGGAGTCGGCTTGAGATTCTTCTCCCTCTCCCTCTGCCCCTCCCAGCTGTGTGCACACATGTGCACGTTCTCTCTGTCTCAAATAAGTAAATCTTTAAAAAGCAGTTTCTACTGAGGGTTGCTGGGGGGAGGGGGTTTGGGAGAAGGGGGTGGGACTATGGACATTGGGGAGGGTATGTGCTTTGGTGAGTGCTGTGAAGTATGTAAACCTGGTGATTCACAGACCTGTACCCCTGGGGATAAAAATATATGTTTATAAAATGGTTTTCCCTTGGGGGGAAAAAAAAAAAAAAGACAAAAAAAAAAAAAGCAGTTTCTAGAACAGTATGAATCCATTTATGTAAAGTCATATACATGTATCTGTTTTTTAAAGAGATGTCTAGAAGGATGTTAACCAAAGTGTTAAGACTGTAGAACCTTGAATAATTTGTATGTCTTTTTGTATTCCAGGGAAATTAAGATGATTAAACAATAATCTGTGTCCTTGAGTGCTTTTAGTTTTATAACTAAAATATGTGTACCTGTAGATTTTTGGCAGGAAGAGTACTATAAGAACAGCATTTTTTCCCCCCACAACGGCCAGTCATCATAAGATACATCATGAATCTATATTTCCCAGAATTCATTTATTGAATTCATAACACATGTGACATAGAATTAATATTGTAAAAACTAGATTTTATTTATTACAAGGTTTGTTGTGCTTAGGATTTAGTTTTATGAAATTTTTATTTTATGTTTTTGAGGTAGTAGGTGAATTTATCCTTTAAATTTCTCTATTTTAGATCCCCAATTTTCTGCATTTAACTCCTGTAGCAATTAAAAAGCACTGTGAAGCTCTTAAAGGTAAGTGATTGTTTCAGTATATGAACCTAACAATAACTTTGAACATAAAAATTTCATTTCTAATGATAAAGGGGTCAGTTCATCAAGAAGATATAACATTTGTTTATGCACCTAAATTTACGCATCTTAGTTTATGCACCTAAGATAGGAATACCTAAGTATATAAAGCACATATTAACAGAACTGAAGGGCGAAACAGATGGCAGTATAGCAATAGGAGACTTCAATATACCATTTCCAACAATAAATGGATCAGTCAGAAAATCAGTAAGGAAACACTGAATATAAACTATATGTTAGACTGGATGGGTTTAGCAGATGTTTACTGAACGTTGCATCCAAAAGAAGCAGAATACAGATTCTTCTCAAGCACATATGAAACATTCTCCAGAACAGATCATATGTTAGAGCAAAAGACAAGTCTCAACAAATGTTAAAATACTGAAGTCCTATCAGGCACCCTTTCTGATCACAGTGGTATAAAACTAGAACTCTATTATAAGAAAAACCCAGAAAGTCTTCAACAAAATATTACTTAATCAAATTCAACAGTACATTAAAAGGATCATGTCAGATCAAATGGTATTTATTTCAGGAATGCAAGTATGGTCCAACATAAAAATCAGTCAGAATGATGTATCACATTAACAAAACAAAATTAGAAGAAAACATAGGCAGTAAGCTCTTTGACGTGAGTTTTGGCAATGATTTTTGGATTCGATACCAATAGCAAAGGCAACAAAAGCAAAAATAAACAGGTGGGACTATACCAAACTATAAAGCTATAGCACAGCAAAGAAAACCATTGACAAAAGGAAAGGGCAGTCTACAGAATGGGAGAAAATATTTGCAAACTTTGGGTCAGAGGTTAATATCCAAAATATATAAAGAATTCATACAACTCAATGATAAAAAATCCCAGACAACTCAATTTAAAAATAAATAGAGGATTGGAAGAATTAATATTGTTAAAGTGTTCATACTACCCAAAACAAAGTACAGATTGAATATAATCCCTATAAAATACCAACAGCATTTTTCACAGAACTAGAAAGAAGCATCCAAAAAATTTGTATGGACCCACAAAAGTCCCTGAATAACCAAGAGTCTTGAGCAAGACCAAAGGTGAAGATAACACAGTCTCAGATTTCAGGATATACAATAAGCTACAGTAATCAAAACAGTATGATATCAGGACAAAAGTAGACATATAGATCAATGGAATGGGATAGAGAGTCCATATAAGCCCATGCTTATATGGTAAATTCAGCTGTGACAAAGGAGGCAAGAATATGCAATGGGGAAAAGACAGTCTCTAATAAATGATGCTGGGAAAATGGGACAGCTGTATGCAAAAGAATGAAACTGGACCACTGGCTTAAGTCACACACAAAAATAAACTCAGAATGGATTAGTCATAAATGTGGACCTGAAATCATAAAACTGCTTAAGGAAAACATGGGCATTTCTTCGACATTGATCTTAGCACTATTTTTCTTGATATGTCTCTTTGGAAAGGGAAATAAAAGCAGAAATAAACTTTTGAGACCACCAAAATAAAAAGCTTTTGCGCAATGAAGGAAACCATCAACAAAATGAAAAGGCAACCTACTGAATGGGAGAAGGTATTTGCAAGTGATATATCTAATAAGGGTTATATAAAATATATAAAAAACTTACACAACTCAACACCAAAATATCCCAAATAATTTGATTAAAAAATGGGTAGAGAACCTGAATAGATGTCTTTCCAAGGAAGACATACAAATCATCAGTGGACAAGTGAAAAGATGCTCAGTATAACTAATTGTGGAAAGATTAGTGCAAATCGAAGCCACAAGGAGCTGTTGCCTCTCACCTGCTAGAAATAGTTACCACCCAGAAGGCAAGGGATACCAAATGTTGGTGAAGGTGTGGAAAAAAGGGAAACCCTATTGTACTAATGGCTAGAGATGTAAATTGATATAGCCAGTATGGAATATAGTATGTAGGTCCCTTAAAAAATTAGAACTCCCGGGCGCCTGGGTGGCTCAGAGGGCTCAGGTCATGATCTCAGGGTCCTGGGATCGAGTCCTGCATCGGGCTCTGCTCAGCAGGGAGCCTGCTTCCTCCTCTCTCTCTCTGCCTGCCTCTCTGCCTGCTTGTGATCTCTGTCTGTCAAATAAATAAATAAATAAAATCTTTAAAAAAAAAAAATTAGAACTCCCATGTGATCCAGCAATCACACTTCTGGATATATATATATATGTGTGTGAATGTGTATATGTGTGTGTGTGTGTGTGTATATATATATATATATATATATTTTTTTTTTTTTTTTTCAAAAGAAAAGGAAACATGGTATTGAAGAGATATCTGTACTCTTCTGTTCACTGCGGCATTATTTACCACAACCAAAAAATGGAAACAACCTAAGTGGGTGTGCCTGGGTAGCTCAGTCATTAAGCGTCTGCCTTCAGCTCAGGTTATGGTCTTAGGGTCTTGGGACTGAGCACTGCATTGGGCTCCTTGCTCAGTGGGAAGCCTGCTTCTCCCTCCCCCACTTCCTCTGCTTGTGTTCCCTCTCTCAGTCTCTCTTTCTGTCAAATAAATAAATTAAAACCTTAAAAAAAAAAGTGGGGTGTGTGTTTGATATTATTTAGTTATGAGAAGGAAGGACATTCTGCCATCTGTCACAACATAGATGGCCTTGAGGGCATTGTACTAAATGAAATAAGACAGAGAAAAACAATTGGATTATTATTTCACTTACATGTGAAATTTGAGAAGGCTGAACTCAGAAGAGTAGGGGCTACGTGGGGGAGGGAGATGTTGGTCAAAGAATACAAACTTCCAGTTTTATGATAAGTTCTGGGAATCTAACATACAGAATAGTGATTATAGTTATTAATACTGTGTTCTCTACCTGGAATTTGCTGAGAGCAGATCATAAATATTCTTAACACAAGAAGAAATGGTAATTACGTGACACTGTGTTAGTGTTGTGAATGTAATCATGTTGCAACATATATTAAGTTCATCTAGTCAATATATCGTGTACCTTAAACTTACACAATGTTTTATGTCAACTATATCTCAATAAAAATGGAAGAACAAAACCTCATTTTTATTGTATTAAATTGTCTTATATTCATTGCTAGTTTCTCCTTTTTTTAGAAAAATTTTCAAGTTTTCAGTGAATTGTTAAGATGTCAAATCTGCAAGTTCCTTTTTTTTTTTTTTTTTTCTTTTTTTTTTGCAGACTACTCTGCAAGTGGCTATGAATAATAAATAGAACCGGAAATTGTAGTCCTTGTTCAGGTAGACTAGGGACTTAATTGTTGCATTATAGATAGCACATACATAAAGTGATGGAAGAAAATATTGCAGAGTGTTGCCTATAGATAGAAGTCAGTATAATCCAAACTGAAGATAATGTAGAAAGATGCCAAGTCAATAGTTATAGAGTCAGTAATGGGATACTTTGCAGAGAGTTATCTTGAAGAAACTATTTAAAATAAGAACTTCATAGTGATACATAGATGTGGTAACATCAAGTAGCAGAAAAACTGATGATGAAAAGCAGTAGTCTTTTATTTCTCCCTTCCCCTCAGCCCCTCATTTTAGAAGTGTTCTCTTTTAGTCATTGTTTAGGTCTGATAATTACTTGCTGAGAGTATATTTGCTTATTTTTTCCACATAGTCTTATATTTATGTATGTATGTATGTATGTATGTATGTATTTGACAGAGAGATCATAGGCAGAGAGGCAGGCAACGAGAGAGGAGAAAGCAGGCTCCCCGCTGAGCAGAGAGCCAATATGGGGCTCGATCCCAGGACCCTGAGATCGTGACCCCAGCTGAAGGCAGAGGCTTAACCCACTGAGCCACCCAGGTGCCCGATATAGTCTCTTTCTATACAGTATTTATTATATATTCTTTCTCTGTATATTTTATATATGTATAGTTATGTTAGTATATATTTTTCATTATACATACGTAAAATGGAAGTAATCACCAGACCATGACTATATTGCCAGTTCTAAATTTATTGAATTTGAACAATATTTATTGATTCCTAGATATTGGCAGAGAGAGCATGCAGAGGGGAGGGAGAGAGGAAGAGGGAAAGAGAATCTGAAGCAGAGGGTCACCTGGGTGGCTCAGTAGGTTAAAGCCTCTGCCTTTGGCTCAGGTCATGATCCCAGGGTCCTGGGATTGAGCCCCACATTGGGCTCTCTGCTCAGCAGGGAGCCTGCTTCCTCCTCTCTGCCTACTTGTGATCTCTGTCTGTCAAATAAATAAATAAATAAATAATCTTTAAAAAAAAAAAAAAAAGAAAAGAATGTGAAGCAGACTCCTTGCTGAGTACAGAGCCTCACAGGGGACTCAGTCTCATGATTTTGAGATCGTGACCTGAACCAAACCAAGAGTCGGCTTAACTGACTGCACCACCCAGATAGCCCTCACTCACTTATTCTTTTTCCTTCCCACATGCACGGAGGTAAAGGCAAAGAATTTTTTTTTCATAGTTTTATGCATGTTTTCATATATACATAGACTCAATTTCTCATCTCATTTGCATTGGACTACATACAGAAGGACATTGGAATTGTTTTAGGTTCACAGCTGTTAGTGATTGGTTGTGTAGTTTAATTCAAGAGTTAGTACCTTTGAATGAATTCTTCATGCTAATTAAAAAGGAGATATATAAATGCTCAGTACACTTGTTAAGGCTTTTCAGAAAAGAAATGAAATGCAAAAGCTCTTCGCAGGTAACGTGATAATGCTGGAAGGAGAAATAGTATAGTGATCATGATTATGATATAATTTGAGCTTTTGGAAGGGCCTTTTCTTGAGAAATGTAAGGAAGAAATAAAGAAGTCAAAAAGTAGGAAGAATGACTTTACTCTTACATGAAGGAAGAACAGTTTCTCCTATCTTCTTTCATGGATGTGGTCTTTTTGGGATAGTAGAATGCATTTGTATCCTTTTAGTATGTTTCTGTTTATATTGGTGCCTAGTGATAGACTGTCACTGATCATTATTCCAGATTTGTTCCTTGTTTGGCACAAACCATGTAGCACTTTTTGATCCTTTGTGAAGCCAGTTAAGGAATGTTCTGCACTGTGATAAATCTCATTTTTTTCCTTTCTAAACATTATTTTGGAATGTGCATTTATAATCTAGAAATGGGTTTTTAAATGAGGTACTTCTAAAATACTTCATAATTCTTAAATGAATGGTTTTCATTTAGCACATTCAGAAAAGTTGCATTACATTTTAAGTGTTTAAGTGTTTAATCTTTCTTTGATTTTGTCTTTACACTTTTGCCAGCTTCTAGATTTAGCTTGTATCTTCCAAATAACTCAAAAGCTTTTAAAATATTTCTTCTCAATTTTCTTTTAAAGTAGGTCAGTTCAGATTTTATATCTAACTTGCAAGTGGAAAATCTGAAGCACAGGAAAGTTAGGTAATTTACCCAAACTTTAATAATCAGTGGTAGAAGTTAAGTAAAAACCAAGGTCTTTCGAAGTCTAGTCTATTGCTCTACCTATCAGATGAATAGGGGTCTGTTATGTACTTTCCAGTTGGCTGTATTTTTTAGACATATAATCCGGTAATTTAAAAGTTGTAATTATCATCTGGTTATTGAAATGACTTATTCAAAGTTATAAAAAATAAAAGAGTCAGTACAAACCCAAGAACTCATAAAATTCTCCAAACTAGTCTCTTATAAAGTGCTTGGCAGTGTGGCATCTTAGAGTGCAGGATATTGGAATTGTTCCATGATGGGAATAAAATTTAACTTCAGTAATCATGCTCTTTCCATTTTATTTAAATGTCAGAATTGTGGAGCTACTTCTTTCCCCTCAAGTGTGTGAGTATTGCTCTCTTAAGCAGGGTGTTCAGGGAATGGTGTGAGCTATACTTAATTTGTTACCATATATTTAGTTATAAATCTTGGAGAGTCTTTGTGGCATTTTGCTGACTGGTATTAAAGCCTATAAAGGGAGCTAAATATAGTACCTACTATAAGAAAATTGTTAACTAGGGTAAAGCCTCTGCCTTCGGCTCAGGTCATGATCCACGGTTCTGGGATCGAGCCCCACATCGGGCTCTCTGCTCAGCAGGGAGCCTGCTTCCCTTCCTCTCTCTCTGCCTGCCTCTCTGCCTACTTGTGATCTCTGTCTGTCAAATAAATAAATAAAATCTTAAAAAAAAAAAAAGAAAGAAAATTGTTAACTATAGGAAATGTTATTGACAAAGTACCTTTCACTGTCCCTTAAATGGTCACGTGGAAGGGTTTCCACATATGCCTGTGCTTGTGACCAGCCTCTCCTGCAGTCATGCTTTTTGGAGAAAGCACAGACCCCCTGAGATTTAATAGGTTTGACCTAAGAAACCAATTACTTTTAGGTATTCTTCGAATGAATGAAGATTCTTAGAATGCAGTGAAATTTCCATGGAGGGGAGGCTGATAGTGCCAGAAGTACATCTCAAGCTGAGAGCCCTCTACCTCACTAACTTTATAGGAATAGGGCAAAATGAAATCAGCTACCTTCTTACGGAGTCCCTCAATACAGATAGCTGTAGGACATGCCAGGAGCTCTTTTTCTTTTCAGCCCCCTCTCCCCTATTCCCCACCCCTCCACTCAAGGCCTGAGTTTGTATGTGCTGTGGAGATCTGTGCTGTGGAGATAGACGGTGCACCACATTTTTGTCACAGTGCTTGAAACTTCCCATTGTGGCCCACTTCTCACAGCCAGTCCCATCTCCCCTTTAGGCTAGTTGTGTTGCCTGAATCTGAGGACAAGTCTGTTCCTTTTTCCATTTAGCTTCGTTGGCACAGAAGTCACCTAGAGGAAACATGAGTTACTGTAAGGATCTACTTAGTAATGCCCTAGACTGTACCTGTTCAGTTTGAGGCCCTATTCAGCTCAGTTTCTGAGAGAATGGAGACCATATCTCTCTTCTAAGAGCTCTTTCAGAGCCTTTTTCAGTTCCCCTCAGAACTTTAGTAACTTTCATTTGGGAATGAATTACTATTAACTGTTGCTTTTCTCAAAAATAATTCACTCTGAGCACTATGAACTGTTTGCTTTTAGTTGGTGAGTGAGGGGGGATTAAACTGCCCCATAACTGGGTATGTGCAAAGCTATAATAAGCTTCTATCAAGTCATAGCTTCCTTTTAACCAAGCTTACTGCTCCTCACCAAACCCAAGTTATCTGAGTCTTTCATTTAATCACATTCCCTAACGAGGATTCATCTGAGAAGAAAAGGGGTGAAGGATGATGATGTGTTTGTGAGGTGCAGAAGAGAGTCTGCTCTTTCATTCCATGTAGCTCGAGAGTCATCTCCCTCAGTGATTTGGTCTGGTAGCGCACATTGCAACGAGAATGTATTTGGCAAAACTATACTTGAGATTATTTTTCTTAATTCTCAGATTTCTGCACTGAGTGGCCAGCTGCTCTGGACAGTGATGAAAAATGTGAGAAGCATTTTCCCATTGAAGTGGACACAACTGATTATGTTTCAGCAGGACCATCTATCCGAAACCCCAAAGCACGAGTAGTAACCTTAAGGGTAAGGAATATTTTTCTAAAAATAAGAATTATTATAATACATTAATTCAAAATAACATTTTGTATATAGAAAACTGATACTGTAGAAAATTTGGAAAACAGTGATCATTTTAAAGTATTAAATAAAATTGCCTCTAATTCTACTACTTATAAATAACCTTGACTACTGGAATTCATTTTAGTATATATATAGTCAACCTTTGTGTATGTTAATAGGATGATACTATATTTGATTAGTTATCTGCTCTTTTTTATTTAACAATGTGAATTAAAATTTTTCCAAGGTTATTAAACATTCTGTAATTTTTTTATTGAAGTATAGTTGACATACATTATTATATTAATACCAGGTGTACAAGCTAGTGATGATTATATACATTACAAAATATTCACTATGATAAGTGCAGTTACCATCTTTTAGCATACAAAGTTATCACTCTTTAATATTATTATTTTATTTTATTTTTAAGTTATCTCCATACCCAAGGTGGGGCTTGAACTCAAAACCCCAAGATCAAGAGTCACATCCTCTACTGAGTGAGCCAGCCAAATGCCCCTCTTTAATATATTATTAATGGCTACATAGAATAACGTAAATCAGGGTCTTTTCTATGCTAAGAGAGTGTTTGAGGCTGAACACTGATATATAATAAGAGACCAAAATCTGAATATTTGGGCTTTTTGTTTACTCTTTCAGAGATTTCTTAGGAAATAAGTGATAAATAAGAGTGGTTTTAATTCTCCTTTTTAAATATCTATACCTTGTTTTTATCCTTTCTTTTTGTCTTTTTCATTAGGTGAAACTTCTAAAATAATGTTTATGTAGTCCTTTATGCTGTTCTATACAATGGATGTGCCTCTGGCTTTTAGTTTCTAAGTATACACTGGTATTCAGTTTGAGATAATAGCCTCTATTAGGTTAACGATGTGTCCTAGTCCTATAGCATTTTTGAAATGATCTCCTTTGAATTAATGTAGTAATGAATTATATGGTTGTATTTACACTTACTGAAGTGTTCTGAACCCTGATTATTTCATAGTACATCATTCTTTTGCCTTCCTATGGATCTGCTCTGTTAGCATTTTCTTTAGGATCGTTTGTTGCTTGGAGAAACATTAAATCCCTGCTCCTACCCATCAGAGCATGTCACATACTATTGCAGTTCCAAGTGTCTTGCTGTAGTAACTTCCAAGTTAGTATTTGAAACCACTGTTTTCTCCGGTAAGAGTCTTGATCCACATGGCATAGCTTTCTCACACAGCAGTCACAGAGCAGTTACCTGATGGGTTTTTGTTTTTTGTTTTTTTGTTTTTAACTAAAAAAAAATTAGATTTATGGAAAACTTTCAAGGATAGTTCACAGAATCCTCCTATATTTCACACCAAATTTCTTATGTTGTTAACATTTTTACTATTGTGGTACATTTATTACAACGAGCCAATATTGATACATTATTAATTAAAGTTCATACTTTATTCAGATTTTCTTTTTAAAGATTTTATTTCTTTATTTGAGAAACAGCACTCATGAGACAGAACATGAGTTGGAGGGCATGGGAGAGGGAGAGGCAGGCTTGCCGCTGAGCAGGAAGCCCTGTTGACACCAGGCTCTGTCTCAGGACCCTAGGATCATGCTCTGAGCCAAAGGCAGATGCTTAACAGACTGAGCCACCCAGGTGCCCCTATTCAGATTTCTTTAGGCACCTCTTGACTGTGGTGGTTTCTCAGAATTTACTTGTTTTTAGTGACCTTGACAGTTTTGAGAAGTACTAGTTATGTATTTTGTGGAATGTACTTCATTTTAGATTTGTTTGATTTTCTTCTCATGCTTAGACTGGTATGTATTTTGGGGAGGAAAACCTCACCAGTGAAGTGCCATTTCGTCATATCATAGCAAAGGTGGAGACTCCTTTTTTTTTTTACACTCAAAAAATTAGATTTTGTACTCCATGTAGTTTTTATTTTAAATCAGAACAGTCCATGTTTGGGGTGCCTAAGTGGCTCAGACAGTTAAGCGGCTACCTTTGGCCAGGGTCATGATCAGAGGGTTCTGGGATCAAGACCTACTTTGGGCTCCTTGCTCAGCTGGGAGCCTGCTTCTCCCTCTACCCCTCCCCCTGCTCATGTGTGCTCTCTCTCTCCCTCCCTCCCCTTCTCTCTTTGTCTCTTTGTCAAATAAATAAAATCTTTTTAAAAAATGAAAAAGAAAGGGCTCGTGGGTGGCTCAGTGGGTTAAAGCCTCTGCCTTTGGCTCAGGTCATGATGCCAGGGTCCTGGGTTCGAGCCCCATATCGGGCTCTACTCAGCGGGGAGCCTGCTTCCCCCTCTCTCTCTGCCTGCTTCTCTGCCTACTTGTGATCTCTGTCTGTCAAATCAAATCTTTATTTTTGGGGGGGAGAACATGAGAGAGAACCTGAGTTCTCTTCGGGGGTATAGGGAGGGAGGGAGAGAGAATCCCATGCAGTCTTCTTGCCCAGTGCAGAGCCCATTGTGGGGCTTGATCTCACAACCCCAAGATCATGACCAAAATCAAGAGTCAGATATTTAACCAGGTGTCGCCTGGCATGATTTAAAGTAATATTGTGAAGCCAGTCAAATAGTATAAAGTACTATATTAAGAGATACTCGGGGCCACTGGGTGGCTCAGTGGTTAAAGCCTTTGCCTTCAGCTTAGGTCATGATCTCAGGGTCCTGGGATCGGGTCCCGCATCGGGCTCTCTGCTCAGTGGGGAGCTTGCTTCCCCCTCTCCCTCTGCCTGCTTCTCTGCCTACTTGTGATCTCTCACTCTGTCAAATAAATAAATAAAATCTTTAAAAAAAAAAGATACTCAAATTTTTAAATTCAGAGAAAGAAAGATGGTATCATATTTTTCTTGATGGTCATAAAGGTAGTGCTGAATTAAAAACAATATTTGTGTAGGACTTTTCTTTAAAAATGGCTTTCTTCTATTTATTCTCATTTATTCCTGACAAAAATCCTGTGAGTACTTTGTTTTGTAAATGAGGAAACAGTAAGATCAAGTGATTTAAGGTCACTTAGCAAATAAAGTTGCAAATCTAGAAATCAAACCCAGGTCTTGTCTTTTGTATATAACTATAGTTCTTTAACTGACGTACTATGCTTCTAAATAGAGAAGGTACTTCACACAATTAGGTTTATTTCTCAATTTATGTAACTCTTAAATATGGGCATTTGAAAGTATATACATAAAACCATGATCTCCTATGATTTGAAATGTCAGTGTTGTTTTGGGGGATAATGTTAATACAGTATTGATGCTTTAAAATGTAGCAAAAGAAAAGTCCAAGCATTCTTTGGAATTTTGGAAAAAGAATGGTAATGATTGCTGCTCAATTGCAGAGTCAGACTGTTCATCTAGTTTAATGACTACAATTTTGCAGTACCTTTGAGTGCTAGCAGGTGGCGTGAGTGTACCACATGGCTCTAAAATATTTGGAGTTTCTGGCATAAACGCTGTATAATTTTTGAACATTCAAAGTGTTAATGTGAATGTTAGTTTTAAAGCAGTTACAATAATCAGCATTGGTGCCATTTTTTTTTTTTTACTACTTCTTACATAAAAAGCTAGAACACTTAAACTTTTTAAATTGTAAATTTTTAAATTTATTGTTGAAAATGATTACATTGAAGGGAGTTTTAAAAGGAAAAAAATCATTCCATTCTCTTATTCTAACGTAAAAACTATTCTTTGTACTGTATCTGTATGCATGCATATGTACAAGTATGTTAATAATTAGGGGTACATTCATTTCACTATTTCCTTTTAAGTAATTCTTATCGTTAATAATCAGAATTATATTTCTTATACCTCAAGCTGATAAACTGGTTGTTGATACGTATTCTTTCCAGGGGACTGTGGTAATTTGCACTGCCTGCACATAGGACCATTCTGTTAGGTTGATATTTAATAGTCAATGTTTTTCCTGCATTTATTCTTTAAAAGTATATTTTTATTTATTTATTTATTTCCTATATTTTCTTAGTTCAAATAAAAATTCACAGTGCTTAAAAAAAAACATGTATCCTTTCTTTTTTTCATTTATGTGTTCATTCAACAAATACATGTCATATGTTCTTTAAGTGTTAGGCCATCACCAAAAATGGGACTGATACCGTTCTTACCCTGGAGAGTTTGCAGGCTAGTGGGAAAAATGGAAAAATAAATAAGCTCTTCTGCTATAAAGGCTTGAGGGAAGTGCAGGGTTATTGAAGCTAATGAGAAGTAGATGTGATTGTAAAATCTTATTGAGCCTTTTTTTCTCTTCATATAGTTATGGATTTTTCTTATTCTTAATGCCGTCCATGGAAAAACAGTGTGTGGCTTACCTTACTTAACTGTATTCTCATATCTAACCTATTTTTCTATGTCAAGTCTAGTTTTCTTTTAGATACCTTCAATCCATGCCATAATTCTCTCCAAATTAAAAACTGTTCATGTAGTCCAGTGTTTCCCAAAATATGTTTTAAGGAAGACTAATTCCATGAACTGTCCCTTGAAAAATAGAATATGAGGTCAGATAAATCTGGAAATTGTTACATAAGAACCCTGCGTCTTGAAATTTCAGAATGCTCATTAGCATATTACCACTTCTAAGAAGTCCTTCTATAAAGAACCCAGTTTAACTCTGTATTATCTGAATATAATCAACAAAAATAGCCTTTTTAGAGAAATAATTCTTTTTTTTTTAAATATTTTATTTATTTATTTAACAGCCAGAGAACACAAGTAGGCAGAGAGGCAGGCAGAGAGAGAGGAGGAAGCAGGCTCCCTGCTGAGCAGAGAGCCCGATGTGGGGCTCGATCCCAGGACCCTGGGATCATGACCTGAGCAGAAGGCAGAGGCTTTGACCCACTGAGCCACCCAGGCGCCCCGAGAAATAATTCTACTTAACAGCCTCTCGGACTAGTATTAACATTTTGAGAAATGTCGAGCTGAATTTTAAATGTCTTGATCCTTCATGAATGCTCTGTACCATCTTCCATGAGATACCTGTACCTTTTAAAATAAATATCCCTAAGCAAGTTGCAATGATAAAAGTCTCATAATTGCATGGTGGAAATATCTTAAAGCATTTTTGTTTTATCCCAGTATTCTTATATTCCAGCTTTACTAATACTAATTGAGTTTAATTCTTAGTGCTACTCATAAGCTGTAATATCATTTATTTAAGAGACTTAATTGGTTTTAACAGGAAAGATGCTAATGCCCAGAACTTTCAACTCAAAACAGTTTCCTCCTCCTCCTTTTTTTTTTTCCCCATGAGTAAGATCAGGCTTCATAATGCATGCCGTTTGCTAACTCTACATAGACAACAGTACAGGTTGCAAAAGTTTCTTTTTGGTTAGTTTAACATTAAATGATATTGATACTGGGTTTTTGGGGTTTTCTTTTCACTAAACAAAGTATCTGAAATAATTCTTTTCAAATAACTTTTTCTTGTATTTTTAAGGTTAAACTTTCCAGTTTGAATTTAGATGATCATGCAAAGAAGAAACTCATTAAACTTGTGGGAGAGCGATACTGCAAGACTACAGATGTACTTACCATCAAAACAGACAGGTAAAGAAAAGTTCAGCCAATTGGTCATTGTGTTGTTTTTATTGGTCATTGTGTTGTTTTATTATCTTCCAGTCTTCTGGCAGTCCTTTCCTTAAGAAATTACATTGAAAATCAGGGTATACATAAACAATGAATTCTGGTACACTGAAAAGAAATTAAAACAATAAAAAAAAAAATCGGGGTAGCCTTATACATCAACATAAACTAACGTATTAGGTCAGTGAAGTTGTCCCATTCATGTGTTTATTTATTTTATTTTTTTCTTAAAGATTTTATTTATTTGACAGAGAGAGACACAGTGAGAGAGGGAACACAAGCAGGGGGAGTGGAAGAGGGAGAAGCAGGCTTCCCACCAAGTAGGGAGCCCGATGCAGGGCTCCATCCTAGGACCCTGGGATCATCACCTGAGCCAAAGGCAAACACTTAACAACTGAGCCACCCAGCCACCTACATTTCATGTGTTTAATATCTTCACACTAGTCTACTGTTGCTGTCCTCTTTATGGACATGGAGAGGCTTGCCTAACTGCCTAGTTAAATTATTATTGTTATTTTTCAGTCTGCATTCTAATATATCCATGTGAATAAGACTCAGGGAAGATGTTAGAAGAGAACAGAAGATTACAAAAGTGTGATTGGCTAGTGATTAAGGTTTAAACTGATTTTTACAAAGTCAAAGATCTTTCAGTTTAAAATTTAAATGATTAAATACAGAAATTTAATTTACCCAGGCAATTTTGTAAATAAGAATTTTAGTGAATTTGCTTCATAAAAACAGTATTAAATTTACCTCATATGAATTTATAAATTGTGTTATTTGAGGTGAAGAAGGGTTATTGGTATGTTTTTACAAAAGGGTTTTTTTATTTCTGTTTCTGGAAGGCGGGGAAGGGTAGAAGGAAAGGGGGAAAGAGAGAATCTTAAACAGGCTCCATGCCCACCACGGAGCCCAACACGGGGCATGATCTTGTGACCCCAAGATCGTGACCTGAGCAAAATCAAGAGTCAGACACTTAACTGACTGAGCCCCCAGGTGCCCCAGGATTATTTTATTTTTATCTTACCATATTTGGCTGTTTCTGAATTATGTCAAAATATAAAGACCTGCCTTTAGAGAAAAGCAAGTGGGCAGATATCTTCTCTCCCTTCCCATTCTAGTTTCAAAGCTCTTGGAAGTCATTTAAGTTTTATGTCCTCCTTCTTCATGGTGAGAAGAAGTAGTATGGCATATATAAATGAAGGCAATAATGAGGGGTGGAAAAAACTTGGGAACCCTGGTTTTAGAGTATTATAGTATGGGGGAAAATAGATTTGAGATATATTAGTAATATTCTTTTTTACTGTCTTTAGAAAATGTAAAATAAGGTTGAGTTTTTAGTTTGTGCAGCTTAAAAAATTACTTTTAAAATGTTGCTCTTTGAAATTCTGTAAGTATCTGACAGAGTTTTTCCCTAAGTTTTCCAGTGTTGGTGGGTGTGGGTGTGTGTTTATGGTAGCAACTATTTAGAGAACTATTAAACCTAAATATGTAGAATAAGCAGAGTACTGTTAAAGTCACTTGTCATGTGATGGTTTTGTTTTTTTTTTTTTAAGATTTTATTTATTTAATTGACAGAAAGAGGGAGAGAGTGAGTCCAAGCAGGGGGAGCAGCAGGCAGAGGGAGAAGCAGGCTCCCCACTGAGCAGAGTCCAACATGGGACTCCATCCCAGGACCCTGGGATCATGACCTGAGCCAAAGGCAGATGCTTAACTTACTGAGCCACCGATATGCTCCTGTCAAATGATGATTTTATTTTATATTTAAAGAAATTGGAATTAATGATTTCTAAAAGCTTAATTTGTTATCTCATATTTATATAGAAGTTTTATCTAGTATTAGGTCATTAATTCTATTTTAAATACAACAACTTCAGTATAGCATTGAATAGTATAGCTTATTTTTTTTTAAAACTTGGCTCTGGAGAAATCAAGATGAACGTTTTGATTAGCCACTGTCTTTAGTCTATCTCTATTTTTAAAATGAACTCAGTAGATACACTCACACTGTCCAGCAGACTCATAGCCCCAAGATTGTGAAGGGCACTTGGATTGGACACAGTCATATTAAAAATAGTGTAAAACTATTATCAGATACAAATAACTCCCATTAGTGATGAAAACAAAGAGAAATAAAAGGTAGGATATTCCCTGAATATAGAGAATACCTGAATCTAAGTTATCCTTTGTATTTAGTGTTTGTATATTTTGCAAATTATTTTATGTACTGAATTTTTAAAATTTTGACTTCTTCTCTCTCTTTCTCTTACAGGTGCCCTTTAAAGAGACAGAATTATGATTATGCACTCTATCTGCTAACAGTTTTATACCATGAGTCTTGGGTAAGTGATTGTGTGTGAATGTTTAATAATTTTGTCAGGATAATTTAGATGGTGTTAACATTTCAAAACAGTCTGTGACAGTTAGTCAGTTGAGGATTTAATGAACCACTAAACTACAGATGAAATGTTATAAATAATTTCTACTGACATTGAAATTGAGGACCTTGAAATAGATTATGCAGTCCATCTCAGTTCCATCTTACAGAAATCAGATGACCAAATACTAAATGCCTTTAAAATTCAGAGTTTCTGTCTTCGTTTAGAAGATCTGAATTTTTTTTTCTTTTGTTTGACTTTGGCTGAAAGTTATCAAAGTTATAGAAGGGAGTTCATCTGTATAACTCAAGAATTTAGAATGCATCCTGCTGTTCAAATAAACTTCATAACAAAGCCCCAAAACTTTATAGAAAGGTATTTTAAATATTTATTAAAATTTTTAGTTAATACATAGCCTTTTGTGTGAACATTTCACTAGTTTACATTAGGGACAATTAAGGGCAATTATTTATTTAATTTTAGTATTAAAAATAGTCTTGTGTCTGAGTTTTTTGAGATTTAATACAAGCATACACATTTATTTATAAGGAAGTTTTTGCTTGAGCATCAACTTACTAATTTAAAGTTGGTATCTAATAGTTTGGGTAACTCAAAGTTTTAAATATTATTTTTAAAAATTAAAATAATTTAAAATATGCATAAATTAATTTTTTTGCAGCTTGCCTAACAGACATGGGACTCAGTAGTATTTTCTATTAGGAACATATGAAGGAATGGAAATAGGAGAGTGTCACTCTCTTTAGATGTTTGAAGGACTTCATATTAAAGAAAGGTTAGATTTGTTTTTCATGACTTTTAGGTATTACAACAAGGTAAAAGCAATAGAGAAACAGACTTTGTCACTGAGTACAAACTTTCTAAGAGAGTCCTCTAAAGATGGAGTGTGCTACTTTTAATTGGTAGAGAACATTCCATCCTTTGGCTACTTAATGGAGATATGGTGGTGAAAGGATCACTCTCTGTGGATAGATAGTTGGATTAGATGCCCTTGGGAATCTCCTGCCATCCCTGAGTTGTTGTAATTGAGTAAACACATGCAACCATTCTCCAGACTGCTCACAGCATTCTCTTCATAATAACAGTAAAACTGTAGCACAAGAGCTTAAGTGGAAAATAAAAGAAAAGGAAATTTTGTTGCCAGGTTACTAAAGAACAAAAAGTAGCTGGTAGCTTTTCTCTTCTGAGGTATTCTAATTATCATACTTTATCCAGATTTTCTAGTTCCTGGCTTCAGGAGCAACATCATAATAGCAGTTAATCTCTCTTTCCTGTCAGTTGATTTTATAAATGCCTTTGGCTTAATGTAATTAAGTTCTCTTTTGAACCAGCAACATGGTTGAATTAGCTATAGCTCTATGGCTGATCCTGAAAGAGTTAATACCAAACAATAAAAACTGACCAGTTTTGAGTCTCTTTTGCCAGCAGCCTGTAAATTGAATTTGCCCCAAAGGAAATGACAGGCATAAATAAATTCAGTGAAAGTTGACTTACTGGATTCTTTCTGTGGTTCCATGACATAGAATCCAAACAAGTTTGTATTCTGGATTCACACAAGTAGCCTTTGATCTTTAATGCTAATTACTTTGATGCCAGAATAAGTGGCCACATACATCTGTCCTAAACAGATATAATTAAATAATTTCTGTATTAAACTTGGCTCTTAATCCTTTCTAAATAAGTACCATCAATGAAGAAGCTTTAAGAGAATGCAGATGAGCCGTGAAATTTTGCAGAGCTGGTGGAACAGAATTTTTATTGAATTGAAGTTCTTTTTTCCTTCACTTTCCTTCCTTTCTGGAATTCAGACTTGAAATTGATGTTACCAAACTGGTATTTAATCAAATATTTAGAGAACCCCCTTTTAATCCATTTCTTTTTAACTAGTTTCGGAGTCTTTAATACCTAAAAGTAAGCTGCTCTTAATTTTCTGGCTTTTTAACCTTTTTGTGGAGGTTACCTCTAAGTGTTGAGGGGAAAGTAGTTGATTTTATGTAGCACACAGTTCGGAAACTTCTATGAAAACGTGTTCATCTAGACTTGAGGATAAAGAAATTTACTACTGTATGCTATTCAAACAGTTTAACTTTGGAAGTATCAAAGTAAATGTTGAAAAGCATAGATTTCACATACCGTAGACTTCAAGCAGTGAGTTAAAGAATGGTTATGGCAGTGCTAGGAGGTGATGAGACATGCTTTAGACCATTTATCCTTCCACAGTTCAAAGAAGGAAAGAGAGTTGTAGAAATTTGTTTCAGTCTTTCAGTATGACATGTTGTTAGCATAGGAGTGAATTAACTTTTATCCTTTGGAACCTGATTGACCTGGATTTGAATTCCATTACTTCTTATGTAGCTTTGGCCAGCTATTTGGCCTCCTAGGTTCACTTTTCTTCTAAGTGTTTTCGGGTAGAATTTGCATGAAATGTCTGGCAGGTAGCAGGCTCTCAGTAAATGGTGGCTATTAACATTATTGTTAATACTAAAAGGAAGAAAGATTTGTCTTTGGATTTCAAATTAATTTATTCCCATTTAACTTGACAGAGACTTTATATAGGTAATCAGATCTGTACCCTGTTGTATTTGAATTTTTAGAACAGGTATCCTTCTCAGCATTCTGACATGCTGATAATAACAAAACTTCCTAGATTTTAACTTCGTGCCATGATATTCTTTAAAGCTTGCACAAGCTTTAAGTTAAGAAATGATCAGATGAGACATTGTAAAATGATTTGCACAAAAGGTAGACACTGGGGGAAGAAAAAAACACTTACTTTATAGAGATCTGAAATCAAATTCCAAGGATTCTTGAATAATTTGATATTTAATTACTAATAGTTCCTTTTTTAAATTTGAATTTTCAACTGTCTTATGTGGATTCCATGATAGTCTTATTGCTAGTCAAAACTACATCTAGCTTTATACTAAATTGGTTCTGGAAAGCCACATAACAAACTTCTGAGTCAGGTAATTTCAGACTCAGAGTTCATTTTTTTTTTTTTTAAGATTTTATTTATTTATTTGACAGGACCCTGGGATCATGACCTGAGCCGAAGGCAGAGGCTTTAACCCACTGAGCCATCCAGGTGCCGATTTCCATAGCCTTTTGAAGTAGAAGTCTTCAAAAGTAAGGTGACAAAGTATCAAACTCCCTTTTTAGTAAAAACGTAGCATACTTGTTAGATCTTAGCAATGATTAGCTTACTGTTCTAGCTTAATGATCTATTGATAAAATTGTTAATAATCAGCAATCATAATTGTGCCCAGTTTATAAAAAATATCTTTGCAACAGTTTGAGATACTTAATTTTCATGGATGTATGATTTATGTGTAGATTAGGTTTGCTTTTCATTTGATTATGTTTTCTCAAATATTTACAAAGTATTCTTAATTCCCTATTGTTTTGGAAGTTTTCCACAAACATTTGCTTCTATGAGTTTATTTCCTGATGCTAATTTATATTTGACTATGTTAGTATCCTCTGTATTATAGAAAAATAATGGCTGCTGTAACAGGGTACATCTTTTCAATGTGAAATGTATTTATGCATAAACTTCTGAGTAATCTAATTATGCATAAACTAATATTACAGTGTTTATTAAAGAAAAAAATAACTAAATACATTAATTGGATTCCCATGATGAGTCTGAGCATTTGTAGTAGAGCAGTAACATTAAAGAGTGCTTACTTGCTACCTTTTCCTTGATTCCAGGCAAATAGCACATCTGGCCTTTATTTAATTTATTTTTATTTTTATTATTGTTATTGTTATTTTTAGAGAGGGAGCAGAGAGGAGAGAAAGAATCTTTTTTTTTTCTTTTTCTTTTTTATAAACATATAATGTATTTTTATCCCCAGGGGTACAGGTCTGTGAATCGCCAGGTTTACACACTTCACAGAACTCACCATAGCACATACCCTCCCCAATGTCCATAACCCCACCCCCCTTTCGGAAACCCCCTCCCCCCGCAACCTTCAGTTTGTTTTGTGAGATTAAGAGTCACTTATGGTTTGCCTCCCTCCCAATCCCATCTTGTTTCATTCATTCTAGGAAAGAAAGAATCTTAAGCAGGCTCCAAATCTAGCACCCAGCCAGATGTGGGGCTTGGTAGCACAGTCCTGAGATCATGACCTGAGCCAAAATCAAGAGTTCGACACTTAACTGACTGAGCCACCTAGGCTCCCCTTGGCTTTCGTTTTAAAAGAAATTTTTAGTCTTGCTCCAGGAGTCACCTGTGTCTCTTTCTTTTTTACCTTTGCTTTCCAAATGATCACCCTGGATAAAAATAAAAAGGAAACCAAAAAGGGGATGAGGAGTGAGAGAGGAGCTCCATTTTTTTTTTTTTTAAGATTTTATTTATTTATTTGACATAGAGATAGTGAGAGATGAGCATGATGAGCAGGGGAGAGAGGGAGAAGCAGTTTCCCGCTGAGCAGGGAGCCGCATGCCGGTCTCCATACCAGGATCCTGGGATCATGACTTGAGCCGAAGGCAGACGCTTATCTGATTGAGCTGCCCAGGTGCTCTGAGGAGCTCCATTTTTAAAAAGTGCTTTAAAATGGTGTCTTTTTTCTGAACACAATAGTGTTTAGTGTGTCCATCCATTTTAAATTAGTACTGACTTTGAAGATCAGGAATCAGATTTATCTGTTACAACCTCTTCATGATATAAATTGAGAAATCAAGATTTAGAGAGATACATAGTTTTTCTCAAGTTTACAGAGTTTGTTGGCTGAGGGACTCGAGACTTGAACTGCAGCTTCAAAGTTCATATTCTTCCCATGGTATCATATTTAGTGTTATTCAACTTTGACTTCCATTAAAACAGACTATTAAATAAGAGATGAAATCAAATCTGCACTTTAGCTGCTAGCTTACTATGTTCTCAAACTGAACAATTGACAGTTGAAAATTTATTTCCAGGGCACCTGGGTGGCTCAGTTGGTTAAGCTTCTGGCCTCAGCTCAGGTCATGATCCCAGTGTCCTGGGATGGAAAGCCCTCTATTAGGCGCCCTGCTCAGGGGCGAGCCTACTTTTCCCTCTCCCTTGGCCTCTCCCCCTGCTTGTGCTCTTTCTCTCAAATAAATAAAATCTTTTTAAAAAAAGAAAAAAGAAAGAAAATTTATCCCCCTAACCTGTTTTCAGGTAGGGGTTGCATTAGACTCACCTGGGAAGCTTTTTTTAAATGACGGATCCATGAACTCTACATAATTAACATCTCTAGTGGTGAAACTCAGGAAGGTTTCATTTTAAAGTCTCCACAGAGGAGTCTGATATAAGTTCTGATTGTGAATAATTTCCCCAATCTTTGAGTCTTCTTAATAAAGAAACTACACAGAAGGCTGGTATATCTCTTTTAAGATGGTTTTTGTATATGTGTCTAGTATCAGTTAGTTGAGTGACCGCCTTCAGCTCAGGTCATGATCCTGGAGTCTCAGGATTGAGTCCCGCATTGGGCTCCCAGCTCCACAGGGAGTCCGCTTCTTCCTCTGACCATCTACCCTCTCATGCTCCCTCTTACTTGCTCTCTCTCTCAAATAAATAAATAAGATCATTAAAAAAAAAAAAAGAAGAAGGGCAAAAAAATTTGTCCATGATACAGACTTTTTTGACTTGATGTGTTAGGCAATAGGCAGCTGTTCTGTATTCTTGGATGATGGCACAATTAAGGTGACACTTCTCTTTGCTGTCAGGGAAAACATCATATTACATCCTTTAAAAATATTTTCTCTTCCTGTTGCCTACTGCTACCACTCTGAGTCTTCATCATCTTTTAACTATAATAGCCTTATTGATTTTCCCATCCCGTCTATCTTCTGGATTTCTGTTAAAGTAATTGTTTCTAAAAAGCAAATCTATTGTGTCATATTGCTTTATAAAGTCCTTCAGTGAGTGGTTCCCTATTACCCAGGATAAAATCTAACCTACATAGCCTGTCTGTTCACAACAGTTTGCCACCTCATTACCAGTTCTCAGGAAATATAAGCTATGTATTCTGTATCTCAGCCGTAATGAACATAATGTGTTCTTTTATAACTTTACATATGCTGTTCTTTCTGCTTATGATCCCTTTTTCAAATTGATCAGCCTTGCCGATTCATATGAATCTTTTAATACACTTCAGATGTAGCCCGTCCTAGAAGTTATCAGTGTATCCTTTCCTCCTCCTCCTGTTAGCATTCTTCTTCTTCTTTTTTTTTTTTTAATTTAAAGATTTTATTTATTTGTCAGAGAGAGCGAGCGAGAGCGAGCACAGGCAGACAGAGTGGAAGGCAGAGTCAGAGGGAGAAGCAGGCTCTGTGCAGAGCAAGGAGCCCGATGTGGGACTCGATCCCAGGACGCTGGGATCATGACCTGAGCCGAAGGCAGCTGCTTAACCAACTGAGCCACCCAGGCGTCCCTGTTAGCATTCTTCTTATTGCTTCTATGGTAATTGTCTGACTGACCCTGTTAGACTGTGAGATTACTGAGGAGAAGGACGTATCTTTCATTTATTGTTGCATTCCCAACCCCGAGTACAATGTCTGACAAAATAGCATTCAGTAAATTTTTAAAAAACCAATCTGAATTAAATCGAGTTCCTTGACATACTCAGTTAAACATTTGGCCATGGTAACTGAAAGAATTGGCAGTAGTCTTTCTTTTTTTAAAAAATCCACTATGGATATTTACCTCTTCTTATTTTTTATGATTTTCAAATAACTTGAATTTTCTTCTAATGCTTAAACTGTTTTTTCCTCATGTAGCACAATGCCTTACTTATAATCATGAGAAGTGGAATATTACTGTGATTCATGTTCTAGGCAAAGGGAGCTGTAATTAAGATGGTAAAAGGTGACAACTTTGTGTGTTCAGTGGAACAGCTATTTCTTTGCCTTCTGCTGCATCAGAATACACTGACCAATGCATGGAATGCAGTGTTTTTCTTTGTATTGAATTTATGCTTACAAGAGGACAAAAAGGTGATAGATGCAATTAAATTATTCTTTTGTTCTTTATATTCTTTTTTACAGTGTATCTGTGTTCCTTGGAATATGTTGTTCTGCCACTAAAAAGCAGTATGATTTGGCAAATTATTTAATGGGTCTGGGCTTCAGTTTTTGGTCTATAAAGCAGATAGTAATAGTACTACCTCATAGGGTTGTTGTGGAAGTTAAGTGAATTATTGTATGTATGGTGCTGACATACGTAGTAAGTATTCTAAAGTAAGTATTCTAATAGCTATATTCATCCCATGCTGCTTTCCTCACCTTGGCCTCCATTCAGTTCCGTGATTATACTGAGGTCTTTGCTATCTCCAGGTCTTTCTGGATGCTCTTTTCTCTGCTGGGGTTGCAGTCTTCCATTTGATTGGCTCCTACTCAACTCCAGGTTTCCTACTAGACTGGCAATTGCAGGACAGCACAGTGTGTGCCTGGCAGGGTAGTTGTGCAATAAAGATTTATTGAGCAAATGAATAATTGAGGCTTTGTAGAAAGGAGAACAGATCGTGTAGAATGAAAGGTTGCTTCCTCTAGGGTTGTAGTCAGAGCAGGTTCTCTCGTTGTAGGCAGGGAAGAAAAAAGAGAGCCCAGATATGTGTATATGTATTATATACACACTCATACAAATTAAATGCTAAAATTATAAATGTTTAGTGGTTGAAGTATTAAAATAGGAGTCTATAGGTTAATCAAACTCTGCCTAAATGGTGATCAATTTAAGCTTAGTGATATTTTTAATTGCCACCCAGTAATTTGAAGATGATATTATTTATACTTTAATATATTGCAGCTACACTTCAAAAGAAGAAACTCTTGGGGCGCCTGGGTGGCTCAGTTGGTTAAGCATCTCCCTTCAGCTCAGGTCATGATCCCGGAGTCCTGGGATCAAGCCCTGCATTGGGTTCCCTGCTCAGCCAGGAGTCTGCTTCTCTCCCTGCCCCTTACCCCACTCATGCTCTCTATCTCTTTTGCTCTTTCTCTTGCTGTCTTTCAAATAAATAAACAAAATCTTTGGGGGTGCGGTGGAGAGAGACTGGTTGAGGAGTACGTGAGAGTTTATATAGTGCTATCTCTTTTGTATGTGTTTGAAATTTTCTGTAATAGACTCCTTTAAATCACAAAAACAAAATGTATTTAGCCTCATAGAAAATGATTAACTTAGAGGTGCCTGGGTGGTTCAGTCAATGGAGTGTTGGACTCTTGATTTTTGGCTCAGGTCATGATTTCAGGGTCATAGGATCAAGCCCCCAGTTGGGCTCCGTGCACAGCACTAAGTTGGCTTGTCCCTCTTCCTCTGCTCCTCCCCCTGCTAGCATGTGCCCTTTCTCTCTAAAAAAAGAAAGAAAGAATTAGGAAAAAAAGAAAAGAAAAGAATTAGCTTATAAATTGGATTTTGGGGGCACCTGGGTGGCTCAGTGGGTTAAAACCTCTGCCTTCGGCTTAGGTCATGATCTCAGGGTCCTGGGATCAAGCCCTGCAACAGGCTCCTTGCTCAGCGGGGACCTGCTTCTCTCTGCCTGCCTCTGCCGACCTGTGATCTCTGTCTGTCAAATAAATAAATAAAATCTTTTTTAAAAAATTGGATTTTGTTCCACTACATTATTATTGTATTTGAATAATGAGGATTTTTTTTCTGTTTTTTATTTCATCAGCAGATGCCTAATACGAACAAGCATAGGTACCCTTTTTCTAAAATGCTTGGATATGAAAACATTCATTTTTAGCCAGGGTACCTAGAGACATCCTGCTTCTCCCCGTACTGCCTAGCACATGGTGGGTTCTCAGGAAATGTTTTGTGAAAGAGTATGCAGGAGCAGTCACAGACCGAAAGGGAGTTTTGTCTGTTGAGCTCTTTCATTGCAATTTATTTGTTGAAGAAACCTTGGGCTCTTGTTTGCTGTGGGCTTTCCCATCATTTGAATTCTGCTGATTGTATCACCATACTATAATTTTTTAAGTTGATAGTTGTATCTAGAGCTTCATCAGATTCTATTTTGACTTTTTAAAAACTACTGTGTAATTAGTATTGTGCTCTTCCATCAGGAAGTCTATGGTATCAGATTATTTTTGTGAAATTTAACACTATTCTTTAAGTTTGAAGTTATAGAAAAATTATGTTTTAGATGGTGAAAATTATAGGCTTTTAAATAAACTTATTTGGGGCGCCTGGGTGGCTCAGTGGGTTAAAGCCTCTGCCTTCGGCTCAGGTCATGATCCCAGAGTCCTGGGATCGAGCCCCGCATTGGGCTCTCTGCTCAGCGGGGAGCCTGCTTCCTCCTCTCTCTCTGTCTGCCTCTCTGCCTGCTTGTGATCTGTCAAATAAATAAATAAAATCTTTTAAAAAATAATAAATAAATAAATAAACTTATTTAAGAAAATTGATCCAGACTAAATTTCCCAAAATTTGTTATTGCAAACTTAAAAAATAAGTTTTGATTTTTATTTGTACAAGACATTGTCTTATTCCATTTAGGTTGCTATAACACAGTACCACAGACTGGTCTGTTTATAAACAAAAGAAATTTGTTTCTTGTTTTTTTGAAGTTTGAGATATCTAAGATCAAATCATTGGCAGGTTGGGTGTCTAGTGAGGGCTCACTTCCTGTTTCATAAACAGCTATCGTTTTGCTGTCTCCTCACATGGCAGAAGGGGCAAGGGTTTTCTCTGGAAGCTCTTTCACAAGGGTGTTAATCTCATTCATGAGGGCTCCACCTCATGACCTATGCATCTCCCTGTGGCCCGCCAACGCTCGCCCGCGAGGAAGGAAGACCACCGACACAGGATTCTTCTCTATCACGCTTTATTGAAGTGCACTTGGTTGAGGTTTGTAGGGTGATGGAAGCAGGAAGCGCCTGGGTAGAGCCAGGGCTGCACATATATACAGGCTAGCTGGGGCGTGTCTCATTCTGGGGTACGTGGCTCACTATGGTAGGTCAGCCTTGTTGCTGGGCAGAATAAGCTTAAGGCCACGCGTCCAACCACTTGTTTACGAGGCTCTCCGGCGCCATCTTGTAATGGCGGCAACGGGTTGCCACATCTCCCCCTTTTTCTTTTATTTTGCAGTCATGGCTAAAATCAGAGGAGTGTCCCCTAGTAAACATGTCCTCCTTTGCCTAGGGACGGGAGAGAAACGGAGGTACCCGTATGCAGACACTCATGACTTTCAGGGTGGCTCACCCTGTGCACTCCTAGGTGCAAACCACCCGCGGAAAATGCAAGGTTGTCTCTATTCGGGTGCAATGGGCTACTCAAAGCCCTCCGAGTGCAAGAGCACAACCTATGTTTCATTTAACATGCTGAGCCAAGCTTGGGGAGATGTTCCAGCCTCTATAGCGGCAAAGGCACGCGCTATGGCCACCTTCTCTCTTCTGCGAGCCCTCATTACCCTCAGAATTAAGAACAAAGCCACCAGTAGTCCTGCAAACATTAGCATGCCCATGACTCCTACTCCAGGAGTGGTAAAGCACAAGGTGCCTTGAAGGTTGAAATTTGTAGCGTTATAACGCTGTACCTTATTATTGATTTGTTTACAGGGTAAATCAAAAACACATTCTGGAACATACAGATGGGGTAATATTTTTGTCGCGTTTGTGACTGGCATGGGGATGGGCCATGTTCTTGAAACGGCCCAAAAGGTAGCTCCCTCAACTCTGGTCAGGCAGATCATCAGCACTATCAGCATCTCCAGGGTTGGAGTCCATGTCTGCTTCTTTGGTGTTGTCATCGGTTCTTTCATCCAACTTTCGCGTCAGTCGTGATGGCACCCACACCGGATCCGAGCGGTCCTGTGGAAAAACACAAACAGCTCCCCTGGATCTCCTAATCACGGGATCCGGTCCATACCATTTGTTATCCAGGATATCTTTCCACATTACACGTTCCTTTATGGCCTCAGCCTCTTCTGCGTGTCTATCTGCCGCACTTTTGCCATTGGCATCCAGAATTAAAAAATTGATAGTAAAGATTGCTAGGGATAGGCGATCTCGAGGGGTCATAACCGCCTCTATTCCCCCTTTTTGTTTTTGTATTAGTTCTTTAAGCGTGCGGTTAGCGCGCTCAAACCCAATCCCTTTCTATCATTTTTCAAGCTAGGACTGACTAGCTCTGATTCTCTCTGCAAGTATTTACCTAGGCCTTTGCCTGGCATATAGCCTTGTTTCATCATCAAATCTTTGCTCTGTTTGGAAAACGTTCCCTCATTAGTCAGAATTAGATTTAATTGACTCTGGACATCTCTTCCCCAGAGATTGATGGGAAGGTCCAGTACGAACGGCTGAAAAGTCCCTTTGTTCCCTTCCATCCTCCAATGTAGAGTTTTTGCACTAATCTCAGGTGTGTTTTGATAGCCTAGCCCCTGTAATGTTTGAGAGGCCTTTTGCAGCGGCCAATTCCTTGGCCAGAATCGTTGGCTCATGACGCTTCGGTCGGCCCCCGTATCTATTAGACCGGTGAAGGCCTTTCCTTCTATCTCCAAACTACACATGGGGCGACCTGTTAGCTCCAAAGATAAGTAGGCCATATCGACTCCAGAGGATAATGCCAAAAGGTGAGTGACACATAACCCTAATTGTACCCTGATAGTCTGGGTCAATGATCCCGGGGAGGACCAATAAGCCCCTCATGGTGCTGGATGATCGGCCTAAAACCAGCCCAGCCGAGCCTACAGGAAGAGGTCCTGACATGTCAGTAGGAACCGCTTGTATACCCATACGAGGGGTTAAAACCAGTCCGGCGGTGGCGCAGAGGTCCAGCCCCGCGGAGCCTGTCGTGGCTCGTCGGGTGCTCTCGGCGGCTGAAGGATCCCCTCCTGAAACGCCCCATATATTTTCGGGCCCTGAGGGCGTGGGCCCCTCTGCATGTTTTTTGACTCCGGGACATATGGGTTATTTATAGGTTGTCCATTAATGTCTTTTGTGGATCTACACTCATTGGCCCAATGTTTCCCCTTCTTGCATCTTGGGCATGTCCCTGGCTGCTTGGTATTTGGTCCCTTTGCCCTAAAGCCTTCCTTGTTAGGACAGTTTCTCTTTACGTGTCCCGGCTGTCCGCAAATGAAGCAGCCATCACGTCTCCCGTGCTTAGTAGCCGCTATCATAGCTCTGGCCAGTCCTTCATTGGTGAGTGGTCCTCCTATCTCTCTGCAGGCCTTTAGCCACGCATCTAAACCTTTTCCTTTCCATGGTGTGATTGCTCGCTGGCAATCCTTAGTGCATTGCTCATAAACAAGCTGTTGCACTAGAGGCATGGCCTCCTGAGCGTCTCCAAAAATTTTTCCAGCTACCTCTATCATTCTAGCCACAAAATCTGAAAAAGGCTCATTCGGTCCTTGGATTATCTTAGTCAGGTTTCCTGATACCTCTCCCCGTTTAGGTATCATCCTCCATGCTCTTTTAAATATTTCTACGATCTGCTGATAAACAGGCACCGGGAAGGCCGTCTGGTTATCAGCCCACTGTCCCTGCCCCAGTAGCATATCAGCAGTCCAGGGTGCTGTGTTTGGTGTACGAGCATTCACTCGCGCCTGATTATGCGCGGCTTCTGTAACCACTGCTCTATAGTCTAGATACTGTTCTGTGTTTAGGCACGCTCGAGCTATCTCCCACCAATCATTTGGTGTCAGGGCTGCGGTGGTGATCCTATCCAGTAAAATTAACGTATACTGTGCATTGGGCCCCCAAGTACGGGCGGCCTCTACTAAGTCCTTCAACTGTTTGTAGGGTATGGGCTCATGATATCTTTGCTGGTTTTGGTTTTCAAAGACAGGGAACGCAACAGCGTCCAGCGGGGTGAACTCGGCAAGGCATCTGAGCGTTTTTCGAGAGAGCCTATGGGCCCCTCCGTTCTGCTTGCCTGGATAAGGCGGAGGCGGAGCTCTTGCCGGAGGCGGCAGTCCGTATCGCTCCTCCTCATATCTAGCCGCCTCTTCCTCTAACTCCTCCTCCTCGTCCTCCGTTAGTGAGTCATCTCCCGAGTCCCTCTCTTGCTTTACACTGAGAGCGGCGAATTCCTCATAGAACTCATCTAAACTCGGGTAGATGGGTGCACTGGGAGCGGTTGCCTGATGTTTTTTGTGCTTACTTTTATCATCTGTTTCCTTTTGTTTTTCACTTCCTCTTTTATATCCCTTTTCTGACTTCTTCATTTGTTTTTTGTTTCCCCCTTCCTTTATACTACTTGATTCCGAAAGGCTGTCCTGATGTTCCGCTAAAGCACGCCTGCCCTTTTTCAGATGCTCTACGTGTTTTCCGTCCCGTAAGCACGCATGTATAACTCTCCATAAGGGTAGGGTGCCTGATTTAAGCTGCTGATTGGCCTTGGCTGCATCCAGATCTCTTCCTAACTTTTCCCAGCAGGGAAGGTTTAAGTCCCCCGACACGGCAAACCACGGGGCACACTCATCTATGTCTTTAAGAACGGATTTGACTGTCCTCTCTGAGATCCTTAACCCCCTCTCTTTTAATAGTGCCTGTATGGGGCTCACGAAGTCTGGATATTTGCACTCACGTATCCAAAAGCAAAAAAGCAAGGCTACAACTGCAAGGACAATTATAGCTATAGCAGCTACCCAAGGCTCAAGTGTCCAAAATAACATACCGGGGAATACTTACCGGCGCCGACCACTTCGCATGTAGAGTTCTGAATCCTTTCTAGGCTCCCCGCGGTGTCCGCCGAACTATCCCGGGTCTCGGCACCAGCTGTGGCCCGCCAACGCTCGCCCGCGAGGAAGGAAGACCACCGACACAGGATTCTTCTCTATCACGCTTTATTGAAGTGCACTTGGTTGAGGTTTGTAGGGTGATGGAAGCAGGAAGCGCCTGGGTAGAGCCAGGGCTGCATATATATACAGGCTAGCTGGGGCGTGTCTCATTCTGGGGTACGTGGCTCACTATGGTAGGTCAGCCTTGTTGCTGGGCAGAATAAGCTTAAGGCCACGCGTCCAACCACTTGTTTACGAGGCTCTCCGGCGCCATCTTGTAATGGCGGCAACGGGTTGCCACATCTCCCAAAGACCCCGCCTCCAATGCCACCATTTGGGAGTTCCATTCCTACAAGAATTTAGGGTGGGCATTGGGGGGGCGGAGACCCAAGCATTCAGTCTATAAGAAATATGTTAAGATTTGTTGGAACTTGTTAAGTAGAATCATTGGGAATCTTGGAGTTATATCATAAAATATAAAAAGATTTCAGAATCTCATAGTTATAATCCCATAGTACAGATCTGATATATATAGCAATGTAGTTTTGTGTTGGTCTGTTTTGGCATTCATTAATTCTGACTTCTGCTCTATCTAGACTGTTATTAATCCCATCCAGCTCTTCCTTAGGCATAGCCTTCAAGGCTTTTGATTGGGAACTTGGTTAATCAACTTCTATATCTGCTGTAGAGTCATTTGTACTTTTCAGAAGTTTTGAGCTTAGCTTGGTGTAACCTCTAACCTTGAAACAGAATCTGGTAGATGTTTTAAAAGGGTGATTGGGGTAGGGGGTGCCTGGGTGGCTCAGAGGGTTAAGCCTCTGCCTTCAGCTCAGGTCATGATCTCAGGGTCCTGTGATCAAGTCCCACATCAGGCTGTCTGCTTGGTAGGGAGTCTGTTTCCCCTTCTCTCTCTCTGCCTGCCTCTCTGCCTACTTGTGATCTCTGTCAAATAAATAAATAAAACAAAAACAAACAAAAAAAAGGGTGATTGGTTGTGCATTTAAAACACACTTCTTCCTTCTAGTGCGACTTTGTCTCCTAAACATTCTGAGATTATGGGGGATTTTACTTTGCTTTTTAGAGGTGTGATTATGATTTCCCAGCTTCTCCATAAGTAACCCCAGAACTAAAACCAGTCATGTTTGGGATTCTTCAGTTCCAGTCTGTTTTATAGAGCCCTGTGTAACAGCTCAAATTTCACGTATTCCTCTATACCCAAGAAGAATCCTGCATTTGCCAAGTGCCAGTCTTGTACAGAATTGGAAAATGCCCTCAGGAAAGAATATGTTTAAGGATTTTCAAAAGGATCCTTCTCACATCCTTGCAGCCTGGAATTCACATTCGTCTAGTCATCACTGATTCTGTAACTCTGATATCTTTTTTTTTTTTTAAGATTTTAAAATTTATTTTAGAGAAAGAGTGAGAGTGGGGGAGGGGCAGAAAGAGAGGGATTCCCAAGTAGACTCCCTGCTGAGGAGCAAGCCCTACTGGGGGCTCCATCCCAGGACCCTAAGATCATCACCTGAGTTGAAATCAAGAGTTGGGTGTTTAACTGACTGAGTCACCCAGGTGCCCCAAGGATTTTATATTTATACCTCTTAGAAATGAAAAATATTCTAACGTGACAAGTAGTATGGACAGTATTACTGCCTTTATATCATTGACAAAGATTAAGATGTTTTAGAATAGCTTCCTAATATATCATTTATAGAACAGCATCTCTTTTAGTTAGTTCTGTTCTCTCTTCACTGACAAGCTCTATTTGGTTGTTACTCATCTGTGAAAGCTTATACATTAATGAGTAGTAAAGATTTCCCTCAAAAAGTAAATAAATTGATAATAATTAGCTTTTACTTTTCCTGCTTGAAAAACAGAGACATTCTAAAGATGCTGTAAAGATATTTTCTTCCATTTAACTCAGGACTTCAAAAAAGTAAATTTCTTTTTCTTGACAAGAATGCTATTTTGTGTGCGTGTGTGTGTGTCTGTGTTTTCTAATCTACATCTGATTAGACATAAAATGCCTATATCCGAAGGAGACTGCAGGAAAACTGGAGATAACTTAGTAAGAATAGGCAATTAATTGGGAAAATTTAATCAGTGATAGCATTTATCAAGAAGACATGAAGTTACAAGAATCACGAAAAACATTACCTTTATATCAGGGATAAGAAATAAAGACCTCTTGTTTCTTTAACTATTTTATCTAAACATTATAAAAATAATGATACAATTTTGTGAGTGGGAATAATTGCAGAACATTCGAACAATTTGGTTTGTGTTTATATTTACACTGAAAGTTTCTATTTATTGTTTGATGGGGGTAGTGATGCCCTTGACATAGAAACACATTTTGTAGGTAGGCTAACAAGGATTTGAATCCCACTCTCTTTCATTCATCTTCATAAGCTATGTTTTATTCGTAGCAAGCATTTATTTAGTGTTTACTCTTGGCCGGTTGCTCTAAGTGCATGGATATTCCTTACCTATTTTATTTTATTTTTATTCCCTACCTCTTTTAATTCACAGAACAGCCCTTGGAATCACTTCTTCTGTAACACAAGTCTGTCACAGTAGTAAGTGATGAAGCTAGGATGTAAACGGAGTTCGTAAAACACCAAAGCCCATATTAAATATTGTGTCATACCACCTCCCTGTGCGATCCTGAGCAACCACACACACACACACCCTAACTCTGTAACCCCCAAAGCTTTGGAAATTGCTAGTTTTTTCATAACTTATTTGGTGGCAAAATGAGACTTGAATGGATGAAAACATTTACAGCCTTTGTTTATCCCATTTAGTGTGACTGCATACATGTTGCTGCAAAAATGGTGATGTATTTGATTTAGGGTGTCCTGTGGTTGATCTTCCCTGGAAATGTTAACAAAATATATGGTGTATGCACTGTATTAATTTTCTAAAATGTAAAAAATTCTGAAATCAGAAACATTCCCAGGTGGCTATGGCCCCTATTTAACTTCCATATTACTTTATTTTCTTTCTGTAGAGATGTTAACATCAAACCCAGTAGGTTTTAATAAGAATTATATGAAATAATTAATGTATGTAAGCATTTAAGGTCCGTGGCATATAAGTATTTAATTTTTTGGTATTGTTACTATCATTATCTTGGAATTTATATTCAACTGTGCAGAGTTTGGATCCTAAAGTTATTAGAATTGTTGAAAACATGAGTTTTGTTTAGCTTGCAGCTGAAGCCCAACACTGCTTTGTGTCTGTGTAGGATTAGTAGGAAACTATGCCTTCTACACATTGTAGTCACTTTGACTTCCACTGGCTATTTAACACAGTATGATTTTCTCCTGTAAGTGTTTGTTATCCCTTAGTGCAGTATTTCCTAACCTTTTTTGTGTCGCTGCACACAGAGAAAAGTCTTTCCTGAGATCAGTGAAGGAAGAGGGTGCTTGTGCACCGCTGCTCCAGGGTCTCCTGGCCACCTGAGGGCCGAGAGAATCAATAGCATGGCACACTGTAACACTTTGACAAAGCAGCCTAGAATTGTGTACACCAAACATAAGCGGAAGATAAATGAAATGATGAAGATTACAGTGAATTTACTTTTGTTACCTCTTTAAGTATCTATTTCAGAATAGGTGAAAAAATCCACATAAAACTAGGTGAAAGTTATAATTTTTTAAATTGTTCATCTCTTAATTGTCTTCTAGCAGTCAAGAATGAAGTAGGTTAGAACTTTTTTTAAAAAGTAAGAGGTAGATTGACTGTTTTACATAGTGCTTTATATAATGTATTTGTTGGAATCTTAAGGATACTCATTTGTAAGTTAGAATTATGAAGAAACTATGACGCTGTTTCATCATTTAAAGCACTTCTAAGAGTAGATAGGACCAAAGATACATTTAATTTAGGGCATTTGTTTTTTTTAAGGGTCTGACATTTATTTTTTCCCCAAATATTACAGTAAAACGTAGGTAGGGTAGGATGATTTTTGTCAGTTTTCTTTTTAATGTAAAATTCAGAGTTTGGCTGTTGGAAGTTATTTGCAACAGGCTTGTATGCACAGGATACAAGAAGTTGTTTCACATTATTCACCCACCCCGCCCCTTTGCCAAGTGTATGGGGTGAATCACAGCCAGATTAAAAAAGGAGTGTAGAGTTAATTCTCAACCAGATAATATGTTTCTAGAATGTTAGTTGAGATGTTTTCCTCAGCTATAAATTCAGGATAGGGAGGTGGGGCAAACAGTATATAGGGAGTTGTGAGTACAGCCCCTTTGGCTAAGGAATTTGAGGGTCAGGGAGACACTCCACATCCTATTGGTTTATTTTGAAGGAAAGGTTATTTAGTTTGAAGGATATAAACAGGATTTCTTTTTCTTAAGGTTCTTTGTGGAGGAGACTCTTTCCTTGCCTTCAGTTAACCCAAATGGGGTTAGCTGAGTCCATGGCATATCCAGGGGCCTATTTGCAGTTGGTGGGGCTCCTCTTTACCTTTTGAGGGATGCATTTCCTGTGCTTTTTCTCTTTTCCTTTTTTGTTTCTTAAGATTTTTTAAAATTTTTATTTATTTGATAGACAGAGATCACAAGTAGGCAGAGAGGCAAACAGAGAGAGAGAGAGGAGGAAGCAGGCTCCCTGCTGAGCAGAGAGCCTAATGCCCCAGGACCCTAGGATCATGACCTGAGCGGAAGGCAGAGGCTTTAACCCACTGAGCCACCCAGGCGCCCCTCTTGTGCTTTTTCTTTTTTCATGGACTCGAATAGTGAGGTTGGGGACAGGAGGGAGGCAGAAGTGGAAACCGACTCCTTGGTACTCACTTAATTCTGAACAGACTTGGAGCTCTGTCTGCTCAAGTTGGGGTCTTTTTCAAGAGGAGTTTTCAGAGATAAAATAATTTTGACAGCCTTACAAATCTTTCTTTTAATACTTCAGAAATGTTCTAATTTGCGGGGTTTACCACCTTCAAAAGCTTTAAGAATATTAGATGATTCTATAATAGTATATAGCTCAGAATATGTTATTTTGGAAATAAATATTGTTAATATGTTATATTATGTTAGAATATGTTAGTTTGAAAAGAATGTGGCTGGCATTCAGCACTTCATTGAACCAGGGCTTATTATTTATCAGCTGCGTTCCTTGATTTTTCACAGAATGTTACATCTTCATCTAAATCACGAATCTCAATTATATTACTATAAAACCTAACAGTGTTCCCTAAGATAGCATAGTAGTAACTTTTGTAAGAAAAAACATGTTAGTGGGGAGCCTGGGTGGTTCAGTTGTTAAGCATCTGCCTTCAGCTCAGGTCATGATCCCAGAGTCCTGGGATTGAGCCCTGTATCGGGCTCCCTGCTCCAAGGGAAGCCTGCTTTTCCCTCACCCGCTCCCCCCTGCTTCCCCTCTCTCACTGTGTCTCTCTCTATCAAATAAATAAATAAAATCTTTAAAAAAAAAAAAAAAAGAAAGAAAGAAAGAAAATAGAAAACAAGTAGTGACAAAAATTGTTTCCCTTAGAGGAATAGAAAATAAAGATAATAACAAAATAAAATTCCAGAATATATGAAGTCATTAGGACTAAAAATCATGTATTACACATGTATTTTATATTTTTTATTTTATTGTAATGATTGGTATTCCTTGTCATCCCCACAGGCATGTTACAAAGATAAATACAGTCTTTTCTCAACTCTTTATTATTAACCTCAGAAATGTGCAAGTGTTGATGTGTTAAGAGTTTAGGGATTAGAAAGCTGCAAAAAATGAGTTTTCTGTCTCTTTTGGGAAATAGTGTTGCTTTGTGAGTGGAATTTGCAAGCCAGATAAATTCTGTAGAGTTAGTGAGTGGTAATGTAGTAGTCACTTTACAGAGTGTGGGGTCCTGAAACAGTTGGCGCAGGTGGATAGCAGTGCTGTAAGGGAGGGAAATCAAAGTTCACATACAAAGTATCCATAGGGACTCCACATTTTGCAGATTCTCTTTCCCTAAAACAAAAACAAAACTTTGTTTTTGGATCATATTTCTCAGATTTCAGAACTCATTTTTTTCCTTTCAGAAAACTGAAGAATGGGAGAAAGATAAGACTGAAGCAGACATGGAAGAGTATGTATGGAACAATAGCTCCTCTGAAAAAAATATTCTGGAAACACTTCTCCAAATCAAAGCTGCTGAGAAAAATCTGGATGTAAATAAAGAAGAGCTCCTTGCTACGAAAGAAGTTGAAGAGTACAAAAAGTCTGTTGTTAGTCTTAAGAATGAAGGGGACAATGAAAATACCCTTTCTCAGTACAAAGAATCAGTGAAGAAACTATTAAATCTAATGTGATTTATTTAGAAAAATCTCCTTGATTTAATTTTTATTTTATGATTTTTAAAAATCTCCTTGATTTAAAATCTCTATGATATAATTTTATAATTATCTCACTTTATATAAATTTGAAAATGCTAAAAAAAAAACCGTTTTTACACGTTTCAGATTTTTTTTATTAGTTTCAGAGGCTTAGTGATTATTATTAGTTTAGTGATTCATCAGTTGCATATAACATACCCAGTGCTCATTCCATCGGTTTCCCTTTTTAATACCCATCCCCCAGTTACCTCATCACCCCACCCACCTCCCCTTCAGCAACCCTCAGTGTGTTTCCTAGAGTTCAATGTCTCTTACAGTTTGCCTTCCTGTCAATTTTCATCTTATTTTATTTTTCCTTATCTTCTCCTGTGTTCATCTCTTTTATTTCTTAAATTCCACATATGAATGAAATCATATGGTATTTGTCTTTCTCTGACTTACTTATTTTGCTTAGCATAATACTCTAATTCTATCCACATTGTTGAAAACGATAAGATTTAATTCTTTCTGAATAAAAATACTACTGTGTATATATACCTCATCTTTATCCATTCATCTGTCAGTGGACATCTGGACGCTTTCCATATTTTGGCTGTGGTGGACGTTGCTACTCTAAACATTGGGGTGAGATGCCCCTTTGGATCACTGCATTCGTATCTTTGGGGTAAATACCCAGTAATGCAGTTGCTGGTTCATAGGGTAGCTCTCTTTTCAACTTTCTGAGGAACCTCCAAACTGTTTTCCAGAGCGGCTCACCAGTTTGCATTCCTACTAACAGTGTAAGAGGGTTCCCCTTTCTCCACATCTTCACCAACATCTGTTGTTCCTGACTTGTTAATTTTAGCCATTTTGACTGGTGTGAGATGGTATCTCATTATGGTTTTGATTTGTATTTCCCTCATGCTGTGTCTGCAAGCCATTTGTATGTTTTCTTTGGGGTAAAGTCTGTTGGCGTCTTCTGCCCATTTCTTGACTGGATTTTTTGATTTTTGGGTGTTGACTTTAATAAGTTTCTTTATAGATTTTGGATACTGGCCCTTTTTTTTTTTTTTTTAAATTTTATTTACTTGACAGACAGAGATCACAAGTAGGCAGAGAGAAAGGGGAAAGCAGGCTCCCCGCTGAGCAGAGAGCCCGATGCGGGGCTCGATCCCAGGACCCTGAGATCATGACCTGAGCCGAAGGCAGAGGCTTTAACCCACCGAGCCACCCAGGCGCCCCGGATACTGGCCCTTTATCTGATAAGCCATTTGCAAATATATTCTCCCATTCCATAGGTTGCCTTTTAATTTTGTCAGCTATTTGCTGTGCAAAAGCTTTTTATCTTGATGAAGTCTCAATAGTACATTTTTGCTTTTGTTTCCCTTGTCTTTGGAGACATATCTAGCAAAAAGTTGTTGCAGCTGAGGTAAGGTTGCTGCCTATATTTTCTTCTAGGATTTTGACAGATTCCTATCTCACGTTTAGGTCTTTCATCCATTTTGAGTCTATTTTTGTGATGGTGTAAGGAAATAGTCCGGTTTCATTCTTCTGCATGTGGCTGTCTAATTTTTTCAGCACCATTTGTTGAAGACACGGTCTTCTTTCCATTGGACATTCTTTCCTGCTTTGTTGAAGATTAGTTGACCATAGAGTTGAGGGTCCATATCTGCTCTCTGTTCTGTTCCATTGATCTATGTGTCTGTTTTTGTGCCAGTACCATGCTGTGTTGCTGATTACAGCTTTGTAGTAGATTTTGGCTTTATTTGCTGGTCTTTTCCCAGCTCCTTTAGGTCTAAGGTTAGGTTGTGTATTTGGGACTTCTCTTGTTTCTTTCTTTCTTTCTTTCTTTCTTTCTTTCTTTCTTTCTTTCTTTCTTTTTAAAGATTTTATTTATTTATTTGACAGACAGAGAGAGAGAGAGAGATCACAAGTAGGCAGAGAGGCAGGCAGAGAGAGGGGGAAGCAGACTCCCCACTGAGCAGAGAACCTGATGTGCGGCTCGATCCCAGAACCCTGTGATGATGACCCAAGCCGAAGGCAGAGGGTTTAACCCACTGAGCCACCCAGGCACCCTACTTCTCTTATTTCTTGAGAAAGGCTTATGTTACTATATACTTCCCTCTTAGGACCATCTTTGCTGTATCCCAAAGGTTCAGAACTATCCTGTTTTCACATTTATTTCCGTGTATATTTTGAGTTCTTCTCTAATTTCCTGATTGATTCTTTAATAAGGTGCTCTTTAACCAACATGTATTTGTGTTCCTTCCAATTTTTCTCTTGTGATTGAGTTCAGGTTTTAAAGCATGGTGTTCTAAAAATTTGCATGGTATGATCTCAGTCTTTCTGTACCAGTTGAGGCCTGATTTTTGATGCAGTATGTGATCTGTTCAGGGGAATGTTCCATGTACACTCAAGAAGAATGTGTATTCTGTTGCTTTAAGATGAAATGCTCTAAATAGATCTCTTAAGTCCATCTGGTCTGGTGTGTCATTCAAAGCCCTTGTTTCCTTTTTCATCTGCTTAGATGATCTGTCCATTGCAGTGAGTGGGGTGTTGAAGTCTCCAACTATGATTGTATTATAATCAGTGTGTTTCTTTAATTTTATTAATTGGTTTGTACAATTGGCTGCTCCCAAGTTAGGGGCATAAATATTTACAGTTGTTAGATCTTCTTGTTGGGTAGACCCTTTTATTATGATACTGTGTCCTTTTCATCTCCTATTATAGTCTTTGGTTTAAAAAGTCTAGTTTGATGTAAGGATGGCTACTCCAGCTTTCTTTTGATATTCATTAACATGATACATGGTTCTCCACCCCCTCATGCTCAATTTGGAGGTATCTTTGGGTCTAAAATGAGTCTCTTATAGACAGCATATCAATGGGTCTTGTTTTTTATCCACTCTGATATCATGTGTCTTTTGATTGGAACATTTAGTCCATTTACATTCAAAGTAATTACGTAGGAAGTTATACCATTGTATTTTCAGTAAAGTCACTGTTTCTGTAGATTGTCACTGTTCCTTTCTGCTGTTTGTTACTTTTGGGTTCTCTTCCCTCAAAGGATCCCCTTTAATATTTCTTACAGGGCTAGTGTAGTGGTCAAAAATTCCTTTAGTTTTTGTCTAACCTGGAAACTCTTTATCTCTCCTTCTATTCTGAATGACAACCTTGCTGGATAAAAGTATTCTTGGTTGCATATTTTTCTCATTTGGTACCCTGAATATATCATGCCAGTCCTTACTGGCCTTCCAGGTCTCTGGGCAAGACCGCTGTCAGCTTTATGTTTCTACCATTGTAGGTTATGGACCTCTTGTCCTAAGCTGCTTTCAGGTTTTTCTCTTTATCTGAAATTTGCAAGCTTCTTTATTGTATGTCCAAACACAACTCCAAACTGAGAGTAAGGGGTTAGAGAAACATTTATCATTACCTCAATCTTTTTATTGATTTTGAGGGGATGTCTCTGTCCCTCCTGGATTGAATGCCTATTTCCTTCCCCAGATTAGGGAAGTTCCCAGCTGTAATTTGTTCAAATAAACCTTCTGCCCTCCCTCCTTCCCCTTCATCTTCTGGGACCCCTATTATCTGGATATTATTTTGCTTTATCGAATCACCGATTTCTGGAAGCTTTCCTTCGTGATTAAGTAGTTGTCTCTCTTCGGCTTACTTATTTTCCATTATTTTGTCTTCTATATTACTGACTCTCCTGTGCCTTATTTATTGTCACTTTCAGAGCCTCCATTTTTTACCGCATCTCAGTAATAGCATTTTTAATTTTGGCATGACTGTATTTTAGTTCTTTTATTTCTACAATAAGGGATTCTTTAGTATCTTGAATGCTTTTTTCAAGCCCAACTTGTATCTTTATAATCATTGTTTTAAGTTCTAGTTCAGACATCTTACTTATATCCATATTAACTCCTGTTCTTCTTTCTTTTGTTATTAAGTTTCTCCATCTTGTTATTATGTCCAGAAAAGAAAAGAAGAAAGAGAGAGTAAAGACGACAATATTTCTAAGAAGTGGCCACTTTTCTCTTTGTAGCATTGCAGCATTTCTTTTATCAGATCTCTGGTTGAAAATGCAAGTGTTCAGAATGATTTGATAACTATCTAGCTGAATTCCAGGGATAAGACTAACATAGGGTCCTTACTACACCATGTTAACTCTAGAAGCCACATCACATTTAAAATATTTTCTCATACTAATGCATCATGGCAATTATTCAGCAGTTTTCTTATTTGTATGGTGTGGCAGTAGAACTGATTAGACGACCTGTGTGATTCCTTCTGGTTTGAAAGTATTTTAATTTTATTTCTGCCATCACTTTAATATTCATGTATATACATATGTTGTTATTTTATCTCCTATTTCTTTTTATACAAATTAGCACCTATTGGTTGCTTTTAAATCCAGATCTTCCTCAACTTAGGATGGGGTTATGTCCCAATAAATCCATCTTAAGATGAAAATATCGTAAGTTGAAAATATATTTAATACACCTAACCTACCAAGCATCATAGCTTAGTTCAACCTACCTTAAACGTGCTCAGAACAGTTAACATTAGCTTACAGTTGGCCAGAATCATCTATCACAGAGCCTATTTTATAATTAAGTGTTAAATATCTCATGAAGTTTATTGAATACTGTACTGAAAGTTAAAGAATGGTTTTATGGGTACAAAGTGGTTGTCATTATACAGGTTGTTTACCCTTAGGATCACATGGCTGGATAGGAGCTTCGGCTGCTGCTGCCCAGTATCATGAAAATGTATCATCATATATCACTAGTCTGGGAAAAGATCAAAATTCAAAATCTGAAGTATGGTTTCCTCAGTATGTTACTGCTTTCACACCATTATAAATTCAAAAAATCGTGAGTCAAAATAAGTCAGGACCAGCTGTAATGACTTTGGATATTTAGGAGGCTAAGTCCAGAACGTACTTCCCTGTATATAGTTCAGTGCTTTTTTTTTTACATAACTACTGTCCACCCAATGCCTTTTCTACAGATGCCAATTGTGATTAGAAACAGGTTCTTGGAAGTATTTTTCTAAACTGAAAAGTTTGCTCCATTCCTCTCTTTTGGGCTCACTTTATGTTAATTCAACTCTGCTTAGCATCCTTCTTTCTGTTTTCTGGGGCTCACTTCTCCAAGCCAATGCTTGCAGAAAAGTGGAAATGGAGGTTAACTGGTATTCATCTCTTTAGATTCCCCAGTTAGAGTTTCTGCAGCTCAGAAAAGAGATGAGGTGTAAGACCTTGAAATTAATTGGAGTAAATGACAAAGTAAGACTTGTCCTATGAAACATTCCATTCAATTTAACTGTCAATTCAGTCTTTTTATCTATTATGTCTACCACTTCCAAAGTTGTAAGTGGTTAAGTTAATTAAAATAGAATTTTATTTTCTATTGAGTTTAATTACTTGGAATTAATGAGTTTGTTACTTGTCCAAAACTTACTTTGCCTAACAGAATTAGAGAACATAAATGAAAGCCAAAAAGAATTTGAAAACAGTTACCCAAAGGATTTATATGAAATGAAGGTATGATTTAGTATTAGCAAGTTCAAGAATCTGTATGTTATTAAGTATGATAAGATGACCTTGACTGCAAAAAGAGAGATACATTGTAACCCACTGCATAGAAATAGTAAATTAGGGTGCTTGGGTGGCTCAGTGGGTTAAGCCGCTGCCTTTGGCTCAGGTCATGATCTCAGGGTCCTGGGATTGAGTCCTGAATTGGGCTCTCCGCTTGGCGGGGAGCCTGCTCCCCCCACCCCTGACCCCCCCGCCTGTATCTCTGCCTGCTTGTGATCTCTCTCTGTCAAATAAATAGATAAAACCTTTTTTAAAAAAATATAAATAAGTAATAAAAATTAAAAAATTTTTATTAAAAAAATAAAAATTAAAAAATAAATTAAAATTAAAAATTAAAAGCATACTTTAAGTGTATTGAAATGTTATATTTCTTAGAGATTCATGGAGTTTAAGGAATTTCAGATGCAGAAACAGTATTGAAGAAGGGAACATTTTGAAAATAGAGGTTGAGGAGAAATCCTTTGGGAACATGTAAAGAGATGGTAGGTTAGGGTCATCCATCTTTTGAAATAATACTATAATAATAGATAAAACAGAGGAGGTAATGCTGTGTAATAAAAAATCTGACCTGGCCCAAAGAGAGGTCTGGCCTTTGCTTGCAGCTTCTAGGAGGTAACCTATGTCATACCTCATAGGAATATCTTTGTTTAGGGTGAGAGCCAGTCACAATGGATTTTAGGGTGGGGCTGGCCACACCTGACAGTCTTAGCCATGCCGGCAAAACCACATGATTTAGAGGAAGGGGCATTAAGTCACCTGGGATCAGTCCACCTGGCAGCTGAGATCAACCACCCAGGTAATCACTCGGTCATACCCATGCAATAGAGCCTCTATAAAATCTTTGAACTGCTAAAGTTTGGGCAGGTTTCCCTGGCTGGCAGTACTCTGGGCATATTACCATACACTGGTGCAGGAAAAGTAACATATCTTGCCTCTAGGGGCAGACACCAGAAACTATAACTTTGGAACCCTCTGTGACTTCATTCTATGTGCTTCTTTCCTTGGCTGACTTTAATCCATATCCTTTCCCTGTGATAAACCATAACCATGAGTATAACAGCTTTCCTGGAGTTCTGTGAATTATTCTAGTGAATTACCAAACCTGAGGGTGGTTTTTCAGACAGACCTCCCCGCTCCAAATTTATACTTGGTGTCTCACAGAGCACTGTACCCTCTAGCCTTTGCAGTTTGGGTATGTCCAGGCAACTGATCTGAAGATAGGCTGTAGCACTGACACCTAATGGCAAAATCTTAGAGCTGTGAGATTAATACAGAACTGCCTCAGATAGAAAGCAGTTACGATCATTATAATTTTAGCAATAATTAAACTACTGTTTTTCATTAATCGGATCTTTACCCATCCTTTAAGATATTAATTGAGCCAATATATACAATGAACATCATATTTATCCTTTAACCAAGTCTAAGGGATATTTGCTACATTGATAACACATTGACTGCTGACATCAAACTTAAAATTATATAACTCAGAAGTTGCTTAAACACATAGGCAACTAAGAAGTAGGATAAATCTGTTCCCTTAATTGTGACATGCTTTAGTTCTTTCTTTGCATATGTCTTCCCCAACAGTGGTAAGTATTTCATAATACTGGACAGTTACAGACTTTTTAAAAGAGGTCTGGCTAGTTACAATGTTGGGAGGATTTCAGTATTATCATTACTTTGCAATTGAGTTTAACAATCTTGGCCTTGGTTGTTGACTGGTTGTTGGCCTTGAGAATCTTTTATTGTTTCTTAAGAAAGTTTTAAATTCTATTCAGAAGTTCTCTTTTGGTCCTTGTGGCTTCCAGGAAGGACATGGTTTCTAGGCTCGGCGATTTTTGCTTCCTGGCTGACACTGGCCTGGTTGCATCTGCAGTCTAATAAATGTCTTCAGTTTATCTGATGGTCACAGATAGTGGCTGAAGAAGAGGAGTATGAGTTTGGTTTCTTACAAATGTAAATATGTTTTCTCAAATTATGGTCATTTTTATAAAACTACCAATTTTAGGAAATGAGCAAATTCTAAGAAACCCCAAGGAAGAAAAATGTTTTTCTAGCACCCCTGGTTTTTTGGAAACCTTTAAAAGCTTGTATATAAAAAATAAAATAAGGTAAATTAAAAACTTGCATATATTTTAAAGAAAAATAATCTTTTAAAAGATTGTACAAATAATTTTTAAAGACTGCTTCCTGAGTTACTTATTGAAATATAATTTTAGGGTAATTTAAGTCTTTATATCCTCCCTATGTAATATGAATAATTTTTTTCCTAATGAATTGGGAAAGAAATTGATAAAATTTAATATTTAATATCATGACTAGTAAATAAGGGTAAGTTGATGACATTTTAAAAATCAGATTTTTATTTGTAGCTAATATTCCACTGATAGAGATTTTTTATATTTCTTCCTTATATTAAAAAAAGAAACAGACATATTTTTCCCCCACATAGTATCAACACTAGGGAAAGAAACAGAAACACCTCTTAAGCCACGGGACAGTTTGTTTTAACATAAGAGAGAACAATACTGTTTTATTAATCCTGTAATAGGGCTTTCTTTTATCTATTCTTGCGTATTGGCTGTGTTTTAGTATCTCTCCTCACATTTAAAAAGAGTTTCAAGGGTTAGATTAAGGGTCTAAAGCTTAAAATCATTGGAGACTTGATTGAATTAAAGTGTCTGCACTTCAGGGTGGGGGTGGGGGTAGATCTGGTGTAAGATTTGGACAGAGCTCAAATACCTACAGCTAATGTTTGCACCTGGGAAAACACTACATACACGTGAGGGCTGTAAACGAAAACTCCCAAACTTTATTCAACAGAGATCAACACAATTCCAGTACCAAGTTAAAGGCATGTCAACTTTAAAAAATGAAGATGGTTTAGGATTAAGAAGAATTAATCAGTCGAACATCAAAACTAAATTTTTTTAAAAGGCAGCATTTGCACATGTGTTAGTAACTGTAATAATAGCACTTTTCTGTCCAATCCACTAAAAGATTTTATTAACATACATGACAATTATTTGACCTTGACAGGAAACATATGATATTATGGTGTTTTCCTCTCTGTATTTTTTTTTCCATGTTTTTTGGAGGCTTTTAATCTAACAGTGATTTCCAGCATGAACTTTTGAACCAGATATCTATTAAATCCTGCCCTCCCTAATATTAAGCTATGTGACTTTAGGGAAGATAGCCTCTCTCTTCTCATTTTCCTCATCTGTAAAATGTGATAATAATACTATAGTCATTTTAAAAAGTATATCTAATTCATAAAATTATATCCATGAGGGAATACATGTATAGCACTTAGAAGCATATCTCTCACACTGTGCTAAACAAGTGCAGGGGTCAGAATTTTGGAACTTTGGCAAAGGGTAGACTATTCACAAAATAGAAATGATCAAAGCAGTTAAGTTTATGAAGATTATGGCCTTGCAATCCTGTGCAATATTTATTTTTTTTAAACAAACAGCCCTTGTCTTACAGAAAACTAAAAACGATACCCTTGAAAGCTTACAATCTTGTAACTTTTACTATTAAGAGTTCTTCTTTAGAGTGTCAACTTTTTGACATGCCTGGATCCTGCCTTTCTCTGCCCTGGCTTATACTGGCCCTGCTGCTTTCTCCAGCATCCAGATGCTAGGATGATCATACAACAGCAAAGAAAGATGACAGAGGTACAGAGGGCCACTGGAGCCAGCCACATCTTTGAAGTCACAGATGCCCCATCAGGTGTCATGTCTTCATTCTCAGCTGTGTGGTTTCTGCTGTTGGACCCCTTGGTTTTATTTAGTAATTGCTTGCTACTGTTGAGTCGGGATGGAATAGGCCTATGAAAAGCTTTTGTGTCTATGGGAACAAAGAAAGGAGAAATAGTCTTGTTATCTGGATTATTGATGAAATCAGTGCTGTGTGACACCATATTTACCTCTGTGGTAATGGAGTTATTCAGGGAAATGAGTTTTGCCCAAGAATCTGTGGTTAACTCCTTGGAATACCTAGTACTGTTTGTGTTGACAACCGAATCTTGATGTGTGGTTGATGGTAGCATTTGGTTTATCACTGTGGTTTGTTGTTCATCTAAATGCGTAGCTTTTAAAATCCTTAGTCTGTCCCGTGTGTTAGATGAGGAACGAGTATTTAGATATGTGGGACGTGATTGTTCAAAAACCAGCAAATCTGGATCTATACCTGAAAGATAAATAAGGCATCATTCATTTTATTTTTTATTTCAAGGAGAGAATATCAAAGCACAGCTTGGAGAAGTCTTGGGTTTGCCACCAAGTTAGTGAACTGAGCTTAAGTTCAAGTTCTACTATTGCATATTTCTGGAAGGCTTAGAAACGTACTGGCCACATTTGAATTTATCTTAACTTTCAAGAACACTTTCTGTTACAAACAGCTGGCTCCATCATGGAGGATTCTTTGTGTCTGCCGGGGCTTCTGGGTAACAATAGCCAATGTTAGTGCAAGAATTGCAAAAAAAGCAGTAACCATTTGAGATATGTAGCATCTTAAAGTTTTAAAAAAATAAGTAATACAGAAGTATAACTGTATTCAAAATCATGAGCGAAGCCCTCTGTCTCCTCCCTTCCCAGTTCCTGAAGGTAATGACTTTGTCTTCAGTATTTTCTCTCTTGTAAAGGAACTCCTTTCCCTCTGACTTCAGACACAAGCAAATATTGCTCTGTCTATAAAGGGGAGGGGAAAAAACTTCTCAACAGCTTTTCAGTTGTCTCTCCTATCAGTTTCTGTCTCTCTGCCTCTCTCCCTCTCAACATAACGATATCCATTTCCTTTCTTTGTTGTTTGCCTTCTGCCATCTTGTTCCATCCGCACTATTCTGTCAGAATTATGCTTCTGAGATAATCAGTAGTTTCCATATTTCCTGGCCACCTCATTGTTCTGACTTCTCTTTTACCCTCAATCCTGCTGGCCATCCTTTCCCTAAAATTCTCCTCTTGTGACTCCCTGGAATGCAGACTCTCTTGACACTTTATCTCAGATTGCCTGTTTCTCATTTTTTCTTTCTTTAGCTGGTTCTCTCCTTGGTTCAAATTGGTTGTGTGCTTTCTACAATCTTTAGTCTGTTGTCTTCTGCTGAATTTTCCCTTCATCTCACCCCTTCCCCCCCTCCCCCCACACACAAATATCCTCATCGGCTGTCACCATTATGTCAGTGGCACTGAAATCCGCATCACCTGTTATTTCCTCTTTCTCGGTCCCTGGTCTCATTGCTCCTGTGGTCTACTGAAGGTTCCCACCTAGACATCTCATGTCATCACTGAACAGTCCCAAAGCCAAAATCATTTTGTCTGGCACTCTATCCCTTTCGGTGACCTCACCAATCTTCCATCACCCAAGCTGGAATCTATGTACTGCAGAGCAATCTTGGACTCCACTCTCTTCTTTTCCTTCATCCAAAAAGTGGTTCCTATCTGGTTCCCTCCCAAAGTGCTGGTAATCATCCCTCCTCTTCATTGCAGTTACGGTCACCTTCTCCAGATCTAATGCTTCCCTGACTAGATATTCTAATTCGCATCCTGCATATTATTTTTCCAGACTAAAGACAATCACACTCATCACTTTAATGATGACGTTCTCTCACTAAATTCCTTTGCTGGTTCTCTGTTGCTGACAAAGTCAAGTCCAAACACTGCTTTGTCCAAAACACTTTTGTAACCTGGCCTACCCTAGCCTTACCCAGATTTTCATTGCAACCCCGAAAGTGCCCCTTTTGTAGCCAGATCTGTTTTCTACTCTCCCGTCGTGTGATACAGAACTCCTTGTCTTGCCTCTGCCTGGCCTCTTCCACGAAGCTGCCTCTGAACATAGGTTTCTTTAGTCTCCTCTTCTTTTGAGTGCTTGTACTTGAGGCAGTATCACACATTTTTGTATTTAATTAGGTTCTACACTAATTGTGAGCCTTGTCATATCAACTAGATTGTAAGAAACTCGAGGGCAGACATACAGCTGCCATCTTCTGCAATGCTGCTCCTGGCCTGAATTAGGTGTTCAGTAAATAAAACCAATGACGAAATTTAGCGCCTTTGTATCCGGATGGCAAAAATCTATTCTTTCACATTTACCAATTTGTACCATGTGTTTGTATACATGGGCAAGGCACGCTTAAATGTGTATTTATCTAAAATAATGGTTATCTTGGGACCATTGGTAGGCTAATGTATGTTAGTAAGTGCATTTCCTTGTCCTTGACATCAATCTTTGTAGAAGCCTTGTATACAGTGTCTGTCCATAGACCTCAAAACTGCCACTAAGCATTTTCTTTGTTCCTAGTAGTACGCTTAGCCCCTCTAGTAGGAATGCCTTCTTTTTTTTTTTTTTAATTTACTTGTTTTTTTCAGCGTAACAGTATTCACTATTAGGAATGCCTTTTTGGGCTTTTGCTAGGGGCTCCTGGAATATAGGTAATGCTTAAGCTCTTCTTTGATCACATACAATTTGTTATCATCTGGAATGAATCCATCAGTGCTGAGCATGCCAAACTAGAGCAAATTTATTTGTAGTTTTCTGCCCTGGATGCCCAAAACTTTTCCAGATAGAGATCATGGGAAAATAGTGGTTCAGGTTGTTACCAGCCAGTTTCTAGGTTATACATCTCTACTAGAGCGTTACCAACATTCTTCAGCATAAACACAAAATGCACAAATCATTACCTTCTGTTACGTTGTATAAAATGGCACTGGTTCCAGGCTCTAATATGCAGCTCTCCAGTGTGGGGCAGTGAACATGGAGGCAGTTGACATTGTCATGCATGGGATCATGGTAGAAGACAGCCACGTTACAGGAAACTGAAAGGAAAAGTGCATCTGCAGGTGGTTTTGGTTTCTCCCAGCTGGAAGAGCTCTGAGTAGCTTCTATTTCTTCCAAGAACATGGCATTCACACCAGTATATTGCAGGGCTATGTGCAGACATCTCACAGAACATGGTGAACTACAGTAACTGTTTCTATGAATGTGGAAAATCCCCTTTTATTTTTTATTTTTTTTTAAAGATTTTATTTATTTATTTGACAGAGAGAAATCACAAGTAGGCAGAGAGGCAGGCAGAGAGAGAGAGAGGAGGAAGCAGGCTCTCTGCTGAGCAGAGAGCCCGAACCGGGACTCGATCCCAGGACCCTGAGATCATGACCTGAGCTGAAGGCAGCGGCTTAACCACTGAGCCACCCAGGCGCCCGGAAAATGCCCTTTTAAAAGAAACTGTCCAGGGGCGCCTGGGTGGCTCAGTGGGTTAAGCCGCTGCCTTCGGCTCAGGTCATGATCTCAGGGTCCTGGGATCGAGTCCCACATCGGGCTCTCTGCTCAGCAGGGAGCCTGCTTCCCTCTCTCTCTCTGCCTGCCTCTCCATCTACCTGTGATTTCTCTCTGTCAAATAAATAAATAAAATCTTTAAAAATAATAATAATAATAATAATTAAAAATAAATAAATAAAAGAAACTGTCCATGGATTTTTCTCTAATCTTTCACACATTCCATTCCACACAGGATTACCTGGAATCATTTTCCAATCCCAGGATTTTATGTTCATGAAAAGTTCAGTTGGCTACAGAAGCCCCTGGGGCTTATCAGATTTCTAGTTGCAGTGCCCTCTCAGAATGCTAATGCACCGGAGTTCACCAGAGAAAGAAAAACAAAAATCAAGTGACAGATGTTGTAACAAAAGAGGGAGTCATGGGAAGGCAAACACTGCAATTACTGGGAGAGGCCCGGATGGTAGAAAGGCAGCAGGCCAGGTGAACGCTACCCTGACCCTGATTATAGGGAGCACTAGCCCCATTTGCAAATCACACATCCAACGGAAAGCCCATTCAATGTCCTTTAAAGAGGAAGAGAGTCCACTGACAAGGATGTGAACATTTGGAATTCTAGTGGGTGGGGGTACGTCACTGATGCTATCCCCCTTCTCCTAAATAACTTTGCTCCATAAAATGCATCTTGTTATTTCTGGAAACCCTTAAGTCTGATTTGCTGAGTGCCAGTATCCAGTCTGTCCTCCCTCAAGTACAAAACAGACTTCCCTCCTGCTGCAGTGTAGTAGGAACCATGCACTGGGAAATATCCATTGACCAAAGGTATCAACTTCTTTAATAAAATAAGATTACAGAGGGATAGCATACAATTACCAGACCTCAGAGTATCCCTAAAGCTGTTGTGGAACTGTGGTTGGCCAAACCTTTGCTGCTTCTGTGTAAGGTTAACTGTGGGGAGCTCTATCCCACCCCTCCCCCGTTACCTCTGGGCCAGCCAGGAGGATAAAGAAGAGGGCAGAATTCAATGAATAATACATTGCGGATACATTTTAGATTACAAATGCATTCCTTAAAGACTGGACTGTCAAGTTTAAGGGAAAGGATTAAAAAAGATTCAAATTTAGACATTTAAATTTTTGATAAGAAAGTAGTTGATGCTGTAAAGAGAACAATTTTAAAAGAAGTTTTATATTCCTCTTCGTGTACATTTTAGAGTTCCAGCTCTGAACAGGTTAGTTATTGCAGGACTGTGGCTTTTTAAAGTTCTGGCTTCCAGCTAAAAACAGACGTGTGTTCGTGCCCTTTCTTCTGGAGGAAGAAAACCACAACTTGGAAGCTACAGAGGCTCTAAAATCATGGAATTCTACTGGATGCTTAAAGTATCCCTGGAAGTCCAGAGGACACAGTTTCCCTGCGATGGACAGTCAGGTAAATGGATACCATGGGAAAATGCTGAAAGGCACACCCCCCCACACACCTTCCCTTCAGGCTTATGGGAGTTAGAAGCATCTTTAAGGTGAGAATCTAGATTGGCAACCTTTTCAAAAAAATTTCCCTTTGGGGCACCTGGGTGCCTCAGTCAGTTAAGCGTCTGCCTTTGGCTCAGCTCATGATCCCGGGTCCTGGGATCAAGCCCTGCATTGGGCTCCCTGCTAAACGGGAAATCTGTTTCTCCTTTCCCTCTGCTGTTGCCTCTGCTTGTACTCTCTCTCTCTCTCACACACACACACACACACACACTCTCTCTCTCTCTCAAATAAATAAATTCTGTAAAAAAAAAAAAATTCCCTTTAAAAAATTAATTGCTCTCTTGTGTGCCTGATTAACTTTCTAGGGCTTCGCCCGGGACAGCTTCTCACACTGTGGTCAGTTTACACCCTTGGGTAGCCTCAGTACACATCCCAGAAATCTGCCATGTGTACTTGGATAGGAGGCACTGGCAATTAATAAGTCAGTATCAAACCATGGAAAGAAAGTGTAGAAGAACCAAGAGAATTATTTTAACGTATTGTGTTGCTTTTGCTATTTCTTTCCAAGTAGCTTTAAAATCTTGGAAAAATGAAAAACAAATGAAAGTAGTCTTTAGACAATTATAACTGGAAATTCTGCAATAATGAAATGTTTTCCTTATTATAAACCTTGATCATATTACATGGGTGATGCTTAACTCTGATTCTGGACTTCAGACAAAAAAATCAGAATATTTAAAATATATATTTATTTTCTTTCTTTTTGCTAGTTGACATATATCTACCTATGTCCTTCAAAACATCTAAACAATCTAAATTCTTGCTCCATGCAACCCACATTTGCTCAACACAAACAAGCACATTTCAAAAATTTGAAATATTGAGATCACCAAAAGAAGTTTGAAAAAGAAATTATTGTATTATTTTTTGAAGCCAAATATGCCATTTTGGGGGGATGTGGAAATATTGTTAGTTAACCCTCGAGGAAATCGTTTCATTTAGCGCTTTAGTGAAGAAAAGAAGATTCTGTGTTACCTGTGGGTTCCATGGCACTCTGGATCATCACCAGATTTGTAAACTGAGCCAGAACTGATCCAAACGGCAAAGTCAGCCTCAATCTCTCTCCTGCCTCCCCCATCCCCTTGTCTCTCCCTCATCTTCCCTAGTCCTGATCATCTGTTCCCTGGAACCTCTGCCTAGAGCTCCTTACTTAGGTCTTCATTTTCTAAGTTTCTCCTGATTTTTGCTCAGGCATATCATTGATACTTACCATCCTTCCTAAGGCAGCAGCTCCTGCTACATTTCTGGCCGGTACTTTCAGAATAATACTTCAGGAACTGAGCTCCCAGCTTCTGAGACTCCTCCAGGTCAATCAGAAGACCTGGAAAGCGACGGATCCAACAGTCTCTATAAAAAATGGTGGGTGAGCAGAGAGAGTCTGAGGTCCACCCCATGCTCAGCAGCAGCACCAAGGCTGTTTCCACCACTGCCACGTGCATTTCCGTGGTAGGAAGATCGGGCAAGAAGTCTGAGATCCAGACAGACGCCGAAGCTGACCATCAGGGTTGAGGACAGGTTCTGGAATTTCAAAGCTGTTGCTAAGGGACTCTCCTAGAGAGTCACCTTCTAGAAAAGTGAAGCCATTCTTTGACTGCATATTGATTTTTCTTTTGTTTCTTCCCAGCTGAGCCCTAGGTGAACATTTGACTTTCTGATGTTAATTCTGAACATTTTCCAGGCCATTTTGATACTCTGTCCCTTACCCTCTTGAAGATGTGGATTCTCTCCTCTGCTTTTCTTCTTTCTCTGAAAGTGAATAGTCACAGACACCTCTTCCTAAGTAAATATAAAGACAAGTGGAAATCCTAGCCCAGAGTCTTTCTGAGGAAAACAATAATTTAGTCACTTGACGTCAGATAAAGGAAGGATCCATTACACCAGAAACAAGACATGGTTTGTAAGGGGACTGTTGTATGGTTTTAAAGAAACCTGTGACTGCAGACTTTTAATTTTTTAATTTTTATTATTTTTTTTAAAGATTTTATTTATTTATTTGGCAGAGAGAGAGAGAGAGAGATCACAAGTAGGCAGAGAGGCAGGCAGAGAGAGAGGAGGAAGCAGGCTCCCCACCAAGCAGAGAGTCTGAGGTGGGGCTCGATCCCAGGACTCTGGGATCATGACCCGAGCCAAAGGCAGAGGCTTAACCCACTGAGCCACCCAGGCGCCCAACTGCAGACTTTAAAAAAAAAAAATGTTCCCCCTATGATTTAAGTTCTGGTATTTACATTCACCAGAAAACCAGTTTGTGCCCTGGTTTAAATTTTTTGTTTTTATTAACAAAATAACAACAACAAAACCTTGAAAGTAAATGAAAACTGAAAATGAAAAAAAATTAATTTTGCAGTGATTTGAAAACATTGAATGTGGATATGTGGATCCTGGTCACTTCTTGGAGCTAGGCATTCCCCAGCCCCTCAAAGGTCAACCACAGACTTTCTTTAAAAAGAGAAAATAAAACATAACAGTGAAAATTGTGAAGAAGTTCAAAAAGTGGAAGGGGGGGGGCACCTGGGTGGCTTAGTCATTAAGCATATGCCTTCCTCTTGGTTCCTGATCCCAGTGTCCTGGGATTGAGCCCCCATTGGGCTCCCTGCTCAAGCGGAAGCCTACTTCTTGCTTTCCCACTCCCCCTGCTTGTGTTCCCTCCCTCGCTCACTCTCTGTCAAATAAATAAATAAAATCTTAAAAAAAAAAAAGTTCAAAATGGGGGCTTGTTTGCAAGTTATAAAAGATACTTCTTTGTGAAGCATATACAAAATGCATAGTATCTCTGACTAAAGCAGGGACAGTTTCTAAGAAATGTGTATTAGGGAAATGAAATGGTTTTAAATTTCTAAGTATTAATAAAAATCACTTCAATTGCAAGGCCAAAACATTCGAAAAGATACTAAAGGAGGCAAAAAATGGCCTCTCACTTTTGTGAAGGTTGTAGTTTCCATATCCCATGATGATGTCCACGTTGACAAAGTAGTTCAAAATATGAAACTGTTGGGTTTTTATCCCATTTTTATACCAAGCATAAGTGAAAATCAGCTTTTGGCATAAAGTACGGCTGAACTGCTCTTTTAAAAAAAAAAAAAAGATAAAGCTTTTTCTATCCTGTGATCTCAGTTTCTTTCGTACCTTTTGCACAATGACTCATTCACTTACTTGGCACAAAAATGTTAACATTCTTTGAATTTTCATTTCTCTACCTGTTTTGTAATAATAGCCTATCACATATGCTTTAATTTTTAGAAATATATGATTTAATCATCAATCATAAGCAAATAATCAAAGGGCTGAATAACTTTAAAAACAAAACATTTTACTTTCTCCTAAGCAAAAATTATAACATGGATTAAGTCCTAACCCTCATAAGCCACCTAAAATATACTAAAAATGATTAATGTGTTATTCTATTGAACTTCTCATAGAAAACAAGTTTCAGTTGCTTACCTGCAAATAATCCGACCATTCTGTCTGTTCCAAGGAGAAAGGGAAGAGAGGTTTGCTGATGGCAAAGTAAGTGACAGGCTAGGAACAAAAAGATTACTCCCTTTTTTTCCATGAGGTTCCATAGATACAGCAATTAGTTCATGCCCCGGGGACATAAACCAGAAAGTCAGCTTTCTAACCTTCTCCCCTCAGTGTCTTTCAATCACATTAAATGCAGTTTCTTTTGTGTGATATAGAATTCCTTGAAGTTCTCATGTATCCTGCAGGGATAATGGAACAACCCATAATTGCTTAATCCTTTTGCTGTCAAATGGTGTTCAAGTAAAGATCAAAGTTGCATTTTTTAAAGAATCTCCAAATACCAATGTAAAAGCATGCTTTAAAATTTTTTAAACATTTTTTTTTTTTTTGTGATTGCATAAACATTCAGTTGGAAACCAGGAACTTCTTGGAGCCAAATATTTTGAAAAGGAGAGATAGAAACTGGACTGCAGGGGCAGAGGGAGGAATCCACAATGGGCTGAGATATGCGGCCCAGAAACATCTAGTCTCAAAATTGTCCATGTGAGATGAAATTACAGAAACCAGAAAGCAATTCCAACTCTGAATAAAAAATTGCTATATAGGCTTTTTATAGATTTTATCAAATATTGAGAACTGTTACACTATTGCAATGCAGTGATATATTGTATTTATTTCCAACTGAGTGCTCTTAAGAAGGGTTCAAAGATTGTATTCTTACCTTAAAAACCACATTTTTCTTCCAAGAGCCTGATTCAGTTGTTCTAGTCTGGGAACCAGAATTCTTAAAAGCGTCCCAGGTGATTTACTAAGATGTTTGGAAAACACTGACATAACACTGACTGCAAAAAAATGGAAGTTTTACTTACATTAAGATGCTCAATCGGAATTAAATATGAACGATTTTTATTTTTTTTTAATATTTATTTGAGAGAGAGAGAGTGCACACATGGGGGGGGTCAAGGTGGGGGTAGAGAGTGAGGGGGAGGAAAAACAGACTCCCTGCTGAGCAGGGAGCCTGACCTGATGGGGGTGGTATAAAGATGAAAGGGGTTGGATCTCCTGTCCCTTCCCAGAGATCATGACCTGAGCTAAAGACAAAAGTTGGATAGCCAACACACGGAGAATCACCCAAGAGACCCTGAGCCATTTTTAAAGAACTGTACTACTTTATAGTCATTTAAATTGTCCCACATGCTTGCATGAAAGGAAAATATTTCAGTTTTGCTTGTTAAAAAAGAAAAGGAAATAATCTTTATTAAGATGTTTTGCTTTTTATTAAATTGATATATGTTTCACTTTAAATACCCAAACTTTTGGGACACCTGGGTGGCTCAGTTGTTAAACATCTACCTTCGGCTCAGGTTGTGATCCCAGGGTCCTGGGATTGAGCCCCACATTGGGCTCCCTGCTCCATGGGAAGCCTGCTTCTCCCTCTCCCACTCCCCCTGCTTGTGTTCCCTTTCGTGCTGTGTCTCTCTCTGTCAAATAAATAAATAAAAATCTCTAAAAAGTTTTAAAAAATAAAAATAAAATAAAAATCCAAACTTACAGAAAAGCACAAAAAGGAATAAAAACTACAGTCCTATAGTCTTAACACTTTCATTAACATCCTTCAGGACATCTTTATAGAAAATATATATATATATATATATATATATATATATATATATATATGCCATTGTACGTAAATGGATTCATGCTGTTCCAGAAACTGTTTTTTAAAGATTTATTTATTTATTTATTTATTTTAGAGACAGAGAACATGAGTGGGAAGGGCAGAGGGGAGGGAGAGAGAATCTTAAGCAGACTGTACACTGAGCATGGACCCCACTCAGGGTCCATGAGGTCACGACCTGACTTGAAACCAAGAACCTGATGCTTAACTGACTCTGCCACCCATTTGTCCCTCCAGAAACTGTTTTCTAAATACCCAGGGTAAAATTATATTTTTCAGCGTTTCTAAAGAAGGATCTACATGTTTATCCTCAGTTGTAATGGCTCTCCAGTATTTCATTCTACGAATGTACCAAAATTTACTCTGTACTTCAGCTTCCTCAGCTATGAAGCAAAATAAAAAATTGTATTGTAATCCACAAAATCACCGACAATAGTGCTTGGCATATAATAAATACTCAATAAATGCTGGCTACTATTACTATTATACGTTATGTTTTCTAATTTTTTATTATTAAAAGCAGCAATGTAATAAACATCTTGTACTTAAATATTTTTTTTCTTCTCAGTCATTAAGGTTGTATTTTCCAGAAATTCTTAAAGAAATAGCCTGTGTCTGACACTTACTGTAGTCTTTTGTAAAAAGATCATAAAATATAAAGTGTCTGAAGTGAGTCATAGTACCACAAAGGCCAGTCTTTATTATTCATTGTTCAGTCAATAACAGATCTATAAAATTATACCACCAACTATATATGAGCAATATTTTCATAAGGCTTAGAAATAATATTTTAGATCTTTTATAAATGAGTTTATATTGCTTTGACTTTGCATTTCTAGCTCAACAGAAAGCTTACTGTGTAAGTTATAAAAATGATTTGTCTTTTAAGATACTTCAAATCCGAAGTGACATTATTATCATTATCAGGGTCAAAAAGCTTACAGGTTTAGTGCCTGGTATTGTCAGACTCACACCCCAGATTCCCTGCCCATGCTAATCTTACTCTGATAATATTACTGTGCGTGAATTGCCTTTCTGATGTGCATCATCCTTTGAGTGTGATTTTTTTGGGTCTCTTTTTAGAAGGCAAGAAAATACCAGTCTGAGGCATATCCATGACGTTTGGAAACAAAAGCATCCATTGGTGAAAGATTCTAAAAGGACAGGGAAGAGACTAAGAGCCTGTTCTTCTTGGCTGACCCACTGAATCTGGCATTGTTGCCAGTGGAGGCACAAATAAATCCCAAGTCCAAGCCTCTTTAATGGAGGATGTGCCTCCCAGCAAAATTTGCCAGTTTAAGGCCTAATACTAGAGGTGGCGCTTTACTTTCCCAAAGACATTGCTAAAGTCATGGTTGCCTACACCCAAGAAACTTAGAATGTCTTGACTGCACCCTTATTGAGAACAGAAGTGTGAGAAGTTGCTTGAGAATCATTACTTTTATCAGTAATGATTTAAAGTCCAAGAAACAAGGCGAAAAGATAAAGTTCACAGATTTAAAAACAAAAAACAGATGAATAAGGCAAGTCATAGATCCATCCTTGTCTCCTTCACTTTTCCCAGGAAGGCCAGAATCTACTAGAATTTTTTTCTATGTCTTTAATATGTTATTTCCTTATCCATGGTGTTTTATAGAGAAGATAATGGAGGACAACTCACCACGAGGCAGTTAAGTTACATAGTGAGAAGAACAAATTAACCAAAAAGGTGCTGAAATGATTTCCTGCTTTACCAATCTTTCTTCTCTGGTTTTTAATGCTTCCCCCCTTGCTAAGGTAAAATGTTAATCCGGTTGTAGGAGATAACTTGTTTCAAAAAGCGGAAATGTATTTATGAAGAAGGTGTCATTTAACAACTTGCCATTCCAGAAGACAGATGAAGCTTGTCATAATAAAAACAAAGCCCAAATACATCTCCTCCCCAAGTTGAGGACTATTACGGAAGAATCTTGGTCTGGGAAAAATTTCAAATTTTTTTTGTTATTGTTTTTTGTTTGTTTTGTTTTTTAGGATAGGGTGCCAGTTCCCTCCCAATCCTTATCCCTCCATCTACCCAAAGCTAACCTAACAGTATCCCTCTCACTCCCTTCTAAGATTAATTCATATCTCATGAACAACACGAGGTCTTCATTATTTGGCCTGAGCTTTTTACTCATCTCTTTGCAACGTCCAGTGAGAGAAGACCGGGAAGTTGCCCCTCCTTCAGTAGTCCTCATGGGCTGGGGAACATAGGGTGGCAAGAAACGCCACTCGGTAGGCCAGTATGACTAAAGGCGGCCAGATCTTCTGCTCAGACCATCTGTCATGGCTAGCCCAACCAAACTGAAATAGGAAAAGCAATAACTTTTAGACGAGGTTTTAAAAGAAGTCACGTGTCCTCACTTAAATTGTCTTTCTTTTAATAGCATAAAAAGACTTAACGGGCCCCAGCAGCAAATACAAGCTCGTCTGCTTCCCGACCCGTTTCATCTGCTGTACTGTGCAGCCCAGCGAGCCCTGCAGAACCTGCTGCCATCTGCCTGGACCTTCTTTCTGCAAGATGGCTCCTCCACGATGACCCTGGCGAAGAATCAGCTCTAGGTGTCACCTGCGTGTGTAGGGACGGCCTATGTGCCTCAGGCCCCGGGACACTATGCCGGATTGGGCTAGATGGGCGATCCCAGATGTGATGTCATTTTGACTCCCAGGACCCCCGACTCCCATCATCCCGGTCCCCCCACGCCTGTTTCTTCTTCTCTTCTCTGTCTCCCCGCTCGTAAAGCAGCGCGGAAGAAACAGCGGACTGGCTTCACCTCGCCTCCAGTCCCCCTCCCAACCCGCGCGTCGCTGCGGAGCCCGCAGGCCGCAGAGCCGCTGCGCCGGGCGTGCGGGGGAGGCTGCGGGGACGTGGCCGCAGCCGGAGCGCCGGGGCCCGCAGCCCTCCCCGACAACGGATCCGCTCGCAGGTCTGGCGGGCGGCAGGGGTCCTGCGGGCGGAAGTGAGAAGCGAGGCGTGGCAGGAGGCTGCGGGCTGGGGGCTGGGATCCCCTCGGCGGCGGACGCGGCCCGGACAACCCGGACGAGGACGGCGGCCGCCTCCCGACGCCCGGCGCGCGGCAACCCGGCCTTTTGTGGCGTTGAGGCAGAGCAGACCGGCAGGGCGGCCGCTGCGGGGGAGCGAGGCTGAGCCGCCGCCCCCGGGACCAGGAGGAGGGGCTGCCTCGGGGGCGCCGCCGCGACCCAGAAAGGCTGGGCGGACGCGGGAGCGGGCGGCGGCCCGTCGCCTCCCTCCTCCTCCGCGGCGCCATCCCTCGGCGCGCCCAACCCGGAACCCGGCGAGCGCGTGGGGGCGGGGAGGCGAGCGCGCAGAGCTGGCGGGCACCCCCGCGGCCCCCGGCCCCCCAGCCATGTCGGCCGAGGAGATGGTGCAGATCCGCCTGGAGGACCGCTGCTACCCGGTGAGCAAGAGGAAGCTTATCGAGCAGAGCGACTATTTCCGCGCCCTCTACCGCTCCGGCATGCGCGAGGCCCTGAGCCAGGAGGCCGGCGTCCCCGAGGTGCAGCAGCTGCGCGGCCTCAGCGCCCCGGGCCTGCGCCTGGTGCTGGACTTCATCAACGCCGGCGGGGCCCGCGAAGGCTGGCTCCTGGGCCCGCAGGCGTTGGAGGAAGAGGAGATGGACGAGGTGAGCCTGCTGGCGGAGCTGGTGGAAGCGGCCTCCTTCCTTCAGGTCACGTCTCTGCTGCAGCTGCTGCTGTCCCAGGTGCGGCTCACCAACTGCCTGGAGCTGTACCGCCTGGCGCAGGTGTACCGGCTGCCCGACCTGCAGGAGGCCTGCCTGCGCTTCATGGTCGTCCACTTCCACGAGGTGCTGTGCAAGCCCCAGTTCCACCTCCTGGGGGCTCCTCCTCAGGCCCCCGGGGATGTCAGCCTGAAGCAGAGGCTGAGAGAGGCCCGGATGACCGGGACTCCGGTTCTTGTAGCCCTGGGGGATTTCCTGGGGGGCCCCCTGGCCCCACACCCCTACCAAGGGGAGCCCCCGTCCATGCTCAGGTATGAGGAGATGACCGAACGTTGGTTCCCGCTGGCCAACAACCTTCCTCCCGACCTGGTGAACGTCAGGGGTTACGGGTCTGCCATCCCGGACAACTACCTCTTCATAGTGGGCGGGTATAGGATCACTAGCCAGGAAATCTCGGCTGCGCACTCCTACAACCCCAGCACCAATGAGTGGCTCCAGGTGGCCTCCATGAACCAGAAGAGGTAAGCGCCCAGCGGGGCTGCTTCTGCTTCTTTTCCCGTTCCATTCATTCACTTGCTCACTAGTTCGTTCATTCCCTTGATGTTTGCTGGGCAATCGCAGGAGATTTTGCTGAAGTGGGAATGACATCTTCAGGAGTGTCGCTGGCCTGGACTCTGGCAGAGTTCCCAAGGAACTGAGAACTTGCGAGGAAGAAGTGGCCCCCGCCAGGTCAACTAACCGAGTACTTTCATTGTAGGTATCGCTCTTTCAGACAAACTGCCTTTTTGCCTCTTTCCCAGTTGGGGGGCGTGGGGTGGGGGATGTCTGTGGTTTCCTGGAAGGATACTGTAAAGGAAAACTTTTTTTAAGTTTGCTTTCATTTTTACCTTTTTTTTTAATTTTTTAGGCTCTAATCCTGATTACAGTGACAGACCGGGCAGTGACCTGTAATGCGGTCTTGGGAGGATTTTTGTTGTTGTTATTGACTTTGAAGCTTTCCACACTGGGGCCCCAATCTGTAAACAGATTACCATTAGAATTGTACCTTGGATTGTCTTTTTTATTTTGTATCCTCTCTTTTGCATCTCCCTTCCTTCCCAGACAGTTTCGTCTTTGTTCTAAAATTTGAGCCTGGCAGTGGTCACCTACAAAATTAGAACGTTTCAGTGCACCCAACCTTCCTCCTCCCATCCTCAAATCCCTCCCAACATGCCCTTGGGTGACATGAAGACAGGTAAAGGAGGAGGGGAGGCAAGGGAGAGTAGGGAATAGAGGAGGGAAAGGAAAAGGAAGAAGAAGGGAAAAAAAAAAAAAGAGCAGAGCAGATACAGGAAGAGATGGTAGGAAAGAAAGATGGAAGGACTCAAGATGGCCCAGAGCCATTCACACTTAAGTGGGGAGAAGAATCAATCAGTATGATCCACGAAAGGACAGGAATACCCTTTTTTCTGCTATTCTTGTATCCATCTCAACCCCCACATGGGCCCTACCCTGAAGTGTGGAACAAGTAGTTGGGGGACTCACCACCAGGCAAAGAAAGTTGTAACTGGAATGGGAAGACCATTATACATACATACTTGACTTAAGGGTACCCCAGCCTAGGGGGGTGGGGGGAACAGTGGCTTTATTTCTACTCTAACATGAAATTCATTTTGGAAAGTGTTCTTTTTTTTCTGGTGATAAAAATAATACATACTTATTTTAGAAAAGTGGAAAATGGAAAAGAATCAAGAAACAGAAAGACTATCACTCCTGCTCCCTCCCTCACAGAGGCAATACTGTGTAGAGATTGGCATGTTTTCTTCCAAGCCCTTTTTAGTGTATTATTTATACCACTGAGATGATACTGTATTTAAGGTTTGGTATCAGAAGTGTTATTTTTAGGCAAATTCTACAAGCTTTAATTGAGGTAACAAAGGGACATTCAGTGGTTACGAATGGTGCTCAGATTTGGGGTGGAAGGCCCAGCCGGTTGTCTGTCACCTCTACACACGTGTGTCCAGCTGTATCAACTGCTGCTCAACAGAACCCCTCCACCCCCAAATCCAGCTTGAGTTCTAACATAACACCTCACAGAATTCTTATTTTTTTAGAGAAGCGGGGAAGGCCACAGGGGGAAAGTGAATCCTAAGCAGGCTCCGTGTCCAGCACAGAGCCTGACGTAGGGTTTGATCTCATGATGCTGGCATCATGACCTGAGCCAAAATCAAGTCAGATCCTTAACCAACTGAGTCACTCCAGTGCCCCCTTTTCTTTCTTTACAAATCCTTGATAGTCGTTTTTCTTTTTTCTTTTTCTTTTTAGGAATATTCTTTATGTCCTCCAGGGGGAAAAAAAAAAAGGTATTCAAGTAATTCGTAAATACATGCTTAGAAAAATTACAAATGACACGAGAAACCACAGAGTGGAAGATATGTGTATCTACTGATATATATTTATATATTATACATTTGTAAATATATGTTATAAATGTACATTTATATAAACATAAGTATGTTAATAATTGTTAGGGGAAAATGTTTGTATGTGTGTACATGTAGGGGTGTCTGTTCATCTTCTATATATTTTTACCATAGGTTGATTAGGCTGTGCTGATTATTATGACAATTCCACTTGGAGAGTTTTTTCTGTATCAACAAATATCAACATACATAGAGCTGTCTCACTCATTAAGAGCTGTATTCTAGCCTTTGGCTGTATGGTAATGTAATCAGCCCATCCCTTACTCGTGAGCATTTAAGTTGCTTCTATTTGCCATTATAAACACTGCTATAATGGGATGCCTGGGTTGCTCAGTGGGTTAAGCATCTGCCTTTGGCTCAGGTCATGATCCCAGGGCCCTGGAATGGGTCCCATGTTAGGCTCCCTGCTCCTCGAGGAGTCTGCTTCTCCCTCTCCCTCTGCCCCTCCCCACACTTGTGCTCTCTCACTCGCTCACTCTCTCTTTCGAATACATAAGATCTTTTTAAAAAATGCTATGTTGAACATCTTGGCATAGATGTGCCTCTCTTAGCAGGCATTTTTCAGTAGTCCTAAATAACAAATTCCTGGAATCTCTGGATAGGTGGGCCAAAGTATATATAAGTTTTAAATTTTGGTAGCCCCTGCCAAATTGCCCATCAGAACATTGTTCAGATCTCCTCTCCTATCAACAGTGTCTGAGCTTGCCAGTTCCTGTACTCCTGCCAAGACAGGATATTATCATCATTTTATATTTTTACCAATCCAGTTGGCAAACACTGATGTGAATCTTTCTGCTTGGGAGAGAAATTTTTCCTCTCAGATGTTTATTGGCACTTTGTATATATTTTATAAGTGGCCTTTGCCAATGAAAAATAAAATTGGTTTATCTTTTTCCTATTCCGTTTAGAAATTCTGTTTACATACGTAGAATCAATCTCTTGTCTCTTAGGTAATGTTGCACTGTTTCCCCCCTGCCTTTATTTTACTGGAAGGCCTCCAAAATAAAAATCCACAAAGTGACTAGGCTGGTGAAGTCAATGAGTAGAGGGGTGGGTTGGAGTGATGATGAATCGGAGAGCTGTCACCCTACCGCAAGAGGGCCCCACCCCTGTCACCCACAGCTTGTTGCTATCTCCAAGTATAGAAAGCATTGCCAGATAGCCAGATGCCCTGATTTTTAAAGACTGGCAACTTACTGCATTGAAAAAACCAACATCAACAATAACAGAAACCTTGCAGACCAAACAAACTGTAGGACAACACTGGCATTGTGAGCCTCCAATTTTGGACATCAGATTTTAAATCTTTAATATGTAATACCTAATCTTCATTATAATCTTAAAAAGATCTCTTTATACAAATGTATCACGTATTCTTACATGAGGAAATTTAAATTTTGGGGGAGTCAAATTTGTCCTACATACTATTAGCTTTTAATCTTGCACAGGAAAGGTGTCTACAAGTTAAGAATATACAAATATTCATCTGTCTTATAATCTGTTTTATGGTTTTGCCTTTTTACATTTATATTTGAATGTGTTTGGGATTTATTTTTATGTAAAGTATAATGTAAGGTTATAGCATGTTTCCTAAATGTCTCAGTGGCCTCAGTCCTCACTGTGATTTGCACAACCAGTTATCAGATGATAATTTTCCTGTTTCCATATTGACATATTGGCTTTTCCTTTACCAATAGCATACTTTTATTTATATTTATTTATTTATTTATTTATTTATTTATTTTTTCCAATAGCATACTTTTAAATTATTGCAGCTTGGTAAACTATTCTGTTATCTCGTGGAATAGAGACCCATTTTTTTCTGTTTATTTTTTTTTTAAGATTTTATTTATTTATTTGACAGAGAGAGAGAGAGAGACACATCACAAGTAGGCAGATCAGCAGGCAGAGAGAGGGGGAAGCAGGCTCCCTGCTGAGCAGAGAGCCCAATGCTGGACTCGATCCCAGGACCCTGAGATCATGACCTGAGCCAAAGGCAGAGGCTTAACCCACTGAGCCACCCAGGCACCCCTTTTTGGTTTTATTTTTATTCTCTTAGCTATTCTTTGTACATTTTCCCCTTCAGAGAAGCTTTAGAATCCAATTGTCAAGTTCTGTTGGAGTTTTGATTGATATTTATCAGTTAAGTTGGAGGAGGATTAATAGTTTCATAATACTTTGCAGATAGAAAAATTGTTTTTCCATGTATTTAGGTCTTTTGGTCTTTCAGGAAAGGTTTATGATCTTTGTATAGTCTGTATATTTTTTGCAACTATTCTCAGGAATTTTCTAGTTTTTTTTAAAACTTTTGTTTATTTTTTTTTTAAGTAAGTTCTGGGCGAAGGTGGGGCTTGAACTCAAAACCCTGAGATTAAGAGTTGCGTGCTCCACTGACTGAGCGAGTCAGGCAACCCCGAGCTACTGTTTTTTTTCTACACAGATACTTTTTTCCATCAAATTTTAAAATTGGGTGCCATGTTGGAATTTGTAACCTTCTTTATCTCTCTCATACTTTGACTCAGATTTGAGGGTCAGCTCAATTGGATGTCCCTTTCTGAACTCTGAGTTAGGCTAAATATTCAAATTCTTTGTTTCTCTAGAATACTTTCCACCTCGAATTGAAGTTTTCTGCTTATGTCTGCTTCTCTCCCTTCCAGTCAGGTCCAGTTCATTGCTTCTGTGTGCCCCTACTGCTAATGTGGTATCCAATAATTCATAGATGCTCAAAATGCACCATTGTTTTTGAATTATGAACTATATCATATATTATTGTAATAAAAGTGACTATATTATTTTTTTAAATGTAATATTGTGAATATTTTTATCTTGTAACAGTCACTGTCGTTATTTAGAATAGCAGAAAAATAATATTAGGTAACATTTAACTGAACATTTACTCTGTGCTAGGTACTGTTCTTACTGCTTTGCATGTATTATCTCACTTATTCTTCACAAAGACTGTATCAGGCAGGTTCCCATTTTACAGTCAGAAACTGTAAGTAAGTAATTTGCTAAGGTGTGTAGTAAGTAGCGTAACCAAAATGTAAATATCCATTGAATAGATATAACCATTTAGAGTATTTACAGTTTGGCTTCTAGACTGGCAGTGACCATCTTCATGTGCATTTTTTAATTTTCTTAAAAATTATTTTCTTCAGAGAAGTGGAGCACAGATGCTTTGTGCTGCTTTTAAAAATTTCATTACATGTGTTTGAGCTTCACCACAGCCTTCATTCATGTCTAGCATCTTTCTAGTCACTATTGGGCAAACAACAAAGACAACATGGTTCCTGTCCTCAAGGAATTTAGATGATGAAACAAGTAAAAATGAAACTTAGAATGGGATTGTTTCTGGATAATGTATCTAATACAGTTTCTGGAAACACCAGAGGAAACTTAGAACCTTGAGGAAAAGCAGATTTCAGCCCCTGTGATTACACAGCATTTCACATCTGGCTTGATTCACTGCCTCTGTGATGTACCTTTACATCACAGTACCTTTACTGTTTTACTTTGACAAAGTGGTCAAATGCAAAGCAGCCCACATTCCTCAGCAACTGAATAGGGTGGTGATCTCAGAATCTTAAATAGTATGGGACAGGCAGGAACCCTAGCTTGAGAGATTCTGTAAAGCCCTTTGCACCCTGGATAAAATGGTGCATGTGACCAGTAGTGTTCCCCATGCCCCCCCCCCCCCCGCCCAAAAAGGAAGAAAGAGATGTTAGTGTTGTGCTGGCACACTTGAAAATGGCAGTGTGAGTACACAGCAGAGCAGAGAGGCTGCTTTGAAGTCCAGGGATGCCCCACTGCCCAGTGGTCTGCATGTGGGTTTGATCTCAGGAGTTGTCAGGACATCTGTGCGAAAGTCTGTGTACCCACAACATTGCTTGCCCTCCCTCCTTGCTTCCATTGGTGATAACTTGCAGGAACTGGCCATTGTTGCAGCAATCCTGGTCGTTCATTTCTCCGTCTCTAACATCTCTAGTCTCTCTGATTGCCCTGTACTTTTGCTCTGCAGTTGTTCTGTGTGTGAATACAAAGCCGGGAGAGAGTTAAACAAGTTTCCTGGCTGAGACGGAATTACCATCGTCAGCCTTAGCTGTTCCCTTTTTCTCTGGGCCAAAGTTTAGTATTTTAGGGCATTTCTGGTCTCCTTTCTAGTTAAGGTTGCAGCCCGAGAATAGTGGGAAGGAAAGAAAACTATATGTCTGTTCATCCCCCACTCATTGTGATTTTGTCCAGTAGTTGCTTCGTGTGCTCCAGTCTCTCAGACACCTAGTAGGTAGCGACCTGCTGGTCCTCAGGGGAGGTTAATCCATAGGGAAGTGGCAGAAGGTAGGCAAGAGGAGGAGGAGGAGGGGACACAAGGACCTGAATGCTCCACAAACTATATGTCTTTTCTGTGTGGTTGAGAAAAGATCTTGCCATTTTTCTCTGATGTTTACTCCAATGGCAACAAACTTTTCTTTGTACCAAACCTTGACAATGGTTCCTATTTCTTGAGCTCTTAACTCTGGGCTACATGTTGTAGACACTGTTTTAGATGTCACTTCCTATTTCACACTCACAGCATCTCTTTGGAGTAGTCTCTTTTTAGATCTTTTTAATCTCTTTTTAGTAGTATTGGCTCCATCTTCCCAAGGGGAAATTGAGGATGAGTTTCATAAGTTTGCATGGTTACAGGGCCAGCACTCGAAGCCGCTCCCACCTCTGTGTCACCGGCCGCCCTACAGCTGTATACAGCTACTGTTGATCTGTGTAGCAGGGTTCAGCATGTTTCATGTCACTTAGTTTTTAAGGATTTGCTGGGCTCTTTATTTCCTTGAGGTGAAGTAGTAATTAAATCAGCATTTTTTCCCCTTTATTTCTAAGTCAGTCAAGGATGTAGCTACAACACATCATTATTTGGTTTAAAAATTATTCTTTTTACCCCCTGAAGGTAGTATGTCAGGGATCAATATTAAGAAAACACTAGAGATGAATTTTTTTTTTTTAAAGCCGTAGCTTGGATTCATACTTTCACCCTTCCAGTAGGTGAAGAGTGAAAGAGTTACTTTCAAAGAGTAGGAAATGAGGTGCTTCATGGTGAGAATTTATGGATGAGAGAGCACTTTGTATGTAATTCCAGAATACATTCCAGCCGGTGACTGTTGCAGTTAACAAATGACAAAGAGATCCTCTCGGAATTAAGAAATTTAGTCTTATGACACCCAGAAAAAGCATTCCCTCTTGTGACCCCTTTCTGCAGGTGTTCCCCTTTTCAACTCTTCCTGTGTGATATATGTTCCTTTCTCCACTTCACAGGTGGGGAAACTGAGGACGAGATGAACTGAGATTTAGTGACTTATCTAAGGTCACACAGCCATTGAGTGGTGGAGCTAAGATCTCCCCGTGTGAGCCTGGGCTCACAATCCTCAGCAGGACGCGTGTTCACTAAGTGGTCCGCGTTGGGGTGGCAGTTTCATCTTCAACTCAATATTGAAAAGCGTCTTCTCTTCAAGTGAATTTGAGCATGCTGGGTCTGGAGAGATGGAATTGTTTACTTTTAACTGCTTACTCATTCAGCCCTTACATGTTTACTTAGGACAAATGCTTATGCTGGATGAATATTAAAAACCGTTTTGATCTTAGAAAATTTACTATCTGTGTACCTTTGGGAAGCAAAAACAAATTGCAGACTGGTAAAATTTAGTCCTTATTTGCAAGCTTTATTTCCTTTGGTTCCCCAAATTTGCACACACAGAGAGGGCATCATGGTCAGATTTTTTTTTTTTTTTTAAGATTTTATTTATTTATTTGACAGAGAGAAATCACAAGTAGATGGAGAGGCAGGCAGAGAGAGAGAGAGGGAAGCAGGCTCTCTGCTCAGCAGAGAGCCCGATGCGGGACTCGATCCCAGGACCCTGAGATCATGACCTGAGCCGAAGGCAGCGGCTTAACCCACTGAGCCACCCAGGCGCCCTCATGGTCAGATTTTAAGGACCATTGGCAGCAGGAAAAGTAAGCAACATGAAGTAGAGACCCCCCCCCCCCCCCCCGGTGGCTGCCACCCCAGTGAAGTCGGTTGGCATAAAATGTGACTGGCTGGCTAGGTGTAATGGACAATGTGAGGTTCTTGCTGAAGAGTACTCTGTTCACTTTGTCATTTGAAAAACAAAACAAAGACTCATTTAAACGGACACGTTGCAGGCACCTTTGAAAACATCTTACTGTTTTAGTAGGTGTAGGTGGCTATTACCCACATGTCCTATGTCATGGTACATCAGTGTTGATTAGACTCCTGCTAGGAGATCACACATGGCCAACTTGTTCCCTGTTTCTTCCTCATCTACCCTCTTACCTGCATTTTTCAAATGTGGGTCTCCCCATTCTTTCTTAGGATATTGTTAATTTTGAAGACATTGTTGTATTAGTGGTAGATGTGGTCTCTAAATTTACTACTTTATTTCAAACACTAGAAAACTAAGAAATGATAATGGTAGTATCTTATTTCAGTGTGGTACTTCCTGAGAAACTGTTGCCTGTAATGTCTTGACCATCCTGTGATGAGTATTATCCCCATACCAGCAATAGTGAATTGGTGTGTTTGGACTAGGGTCAGAGAGCTGCTTCAGGTCTTTCTGTTGCATTGTGCTCTGTTCACACTCCTGTAAACTTGAGACCAAGCACCAATCTGGGAGACTGACCCAAATGTGTATCCCATCTGGCCTTCAAGGAGTCATTAATTTCTGTGCGCTACACTGGAACAAATTAGTTTTTTCTTTTCAATTCAGAAGTTAAAAGTTACAAGACTTTTATGTAGCATCTGAAGCTGATGAGCAGTATTTGATTGTATTACTGAATATGGGGCTTAAAACCAGTGTCTTCTCCTTTTAAAATTATTTTATTTATTTGAGAGAGACAGAGATAGTGAGAGAGAGCATGAGCAGGAAGGAGAGGGAGAAGCAGACTCCCAGAACCCTGGAATCATGACCTGAGCCAAAGGCTGACGCTCAACCAGCTGAGCCACCCGGGTGCCCCTAAAATTATTTTCTATTATGATAAATGAGCATTTGTTGATTTAAGTATTTGTTAACATACAGAAGCCCCCGTAAGGGTGCTGTATCAAAATATGTTTAGTTTGGTGTTTATGTAGCCCTTTGTATTGTGTTGTGAAACAGTATATAAGATGCCCTCGGATGGAGCGGTGGGATGGGGGGGCGAGAGATCTGCCAGGAGCACTTGTGGTAAAGGGGTCTTTGAACCACCCTCTAGCACCCACCCTTAGCATATGCACCATAGAAGGTGCTAGTGTGTACCTAACATGGAGCCTCCTCAATGGGGAGGAAGAATTGGAAACATGCTGAGTAGAGAGACAAGGGAGGTTATGCGTTCCTCCCTTAACACTTGCTCCCGCAGTTGAAAGAAATATTAAAATATTAAATATTAATATAAATTATTATTTAATGTTAATATGAATAAATTAATATTACTATTTAAATATCTTTGGTTCTTGGCATAAGGCTAAGCAAGACTACTCTTGGTTATATTGAGTTGCTTATCTCTAATTGCTAACATTTGAAAAATGCTTCATTCTTGTGAATTCTGAGATAGGAGTGAAATTTGAGGTGTCATTTGGCCATTCCTCTGTCCCCAGGCAGAATGGCACCCAGCTTGGAGAGCTAATTTTCTTTAGATCTCCAGCACATTCCTCAGTCTGCTTTAGCAGTTGATGCCATTTGCCTTTTTTATGGTTAAGAAAACTGACTCTCTGGGCCTTTGTATCTCTCTTTCAGGTCTAACTTCAAACTTGTGGCTGTTAATTCAAAACTCTATGCCATTGGTGGGCAGGCCGTTTCTAATGTTGAGTGTTACAATCCCGAGCAGGATGCCTGGAATTTTGTGGCACCCTTACCAAACCCTCTGGCCGAGTTCTCTGCGTGTGAGTGTAAGGGGAAAATTTATGTCATTGGAGGATATACGACCAGAGGTAAGTGAAGGGGCCAAGTAAGTGATCCTCTTCCACGTGAGCTTGGGCAGCCTGGGGAAATGCTCTGATGTACATATTGTAATTTCATACATTATATACTGGACATTTGCATATCTGGGAGGAAGAGAGTTGAGTATTACAAGGGTACTTTGGACAGAAGGGACCTTTGATCCCTTTGTGTGAGCATGAAAATTGAATGGGGTAGAGGATGTGATGAAGAGAATACGTATTTTCTTTTTTTTTTTTTTTAAAGATTTTATTTGTTTATTTGACAGAGAGAAATCACAAGTAGATGGAGAGGCAGGCAGAGAGAGAGGAAGGGAAGCAGGCTCCCTGCTGAGCAGAGAGCCCGATGCGGGACTCAATCCCAAGACCCTGAGATCATGACCTGAGCCGAAGGCAGTGGCTTAACCCACTGAGCCACCCAGGTGCCCCAAGAGAATACGTATTTTCTTTCTGCTCTGGAAGCCCAGCCTTGTGAGCAGCTGTCTTGTGACTGGACTGGGTAAGTGCCATCCTTCTTGCAAACACATTTAACACTATGGAATTTAGGGCCAGAACATCCTTGTGGATCTGTGTTTTCACTTTCTTCGTTCTTGAGCACAAACCTATCAGACAGTTTCCAGAAGCTCAGCTCAAGGCTGTTGTTCACATAGTGTAAGAGGATTACAAAAGACAACTTTTTCCTGACCAGAGGTGGGAGGTGGTTGTGCTTTTTATTAAGCTGTACTGTTTTTGGTGGGCATTTGGCATTGATAATTTGGAAATAAGTTTTCCCAATAGGTTTTTTACTGCTGTTCTTGGTAGATAGCATCTCACATGATAATGACAAACTTGGTTGTGTTAGGAGGCGGTGGGGCCCACCAGATAGAAGTGTGTCTTGCCTTTTATCGCTCTCCCCCACTTGTGTCCGAGTTACCTCTTGGCCAAAGAAATTTATTTATTTTTTATTTTTTAAAAAAGATTTGATTTATTTATTTGACAGGAATAGAAAGCGCATATCTTTGAGGGAGCCACTGTTGAACTCAGTACAGGTGCTGTGTTTATGCATCTAAGGAGAGGCAGTGACCAAGAGAAATGCATGGGACGCAGTGAACTTTTTTGTTTTTTAATGCCCTCAAGTTTTTATCCCTGTGGAGCTAGTCCCAGTGCCTCATGACTTTCCAGTAAAGAAGAGATAATTGCCAGCTTTTTGGGGTAATAAATGATTGAAAAAAGAGAGAGAGAGACCTAGCACCCATTTCTTTTACCTTCTACATTGGTGTTTGGGTACGGTGGTCAACTTCATGTGTTTAATGAAACCAAATGTTCTTACAAAGAACATTTGTTGTAAAGGCCTGTAAAATACATTGTTTGAATTTTAGAGATAAACCTCATACCTGTCAAGCAGGTTTATATAACACTGAAAAGTAAGCCCAAATATGTAAGCAAGTCTGAAGAAAATGATTTTGTTTTGCTGGTACGGCGCACATACTTTTTTCTCTCATTGGGATCCTACTGAGTAAAAAATTGACATGGGGTGGGCAATAAAATTTACGTTAATCTCTCCAATTCTGTGTGTGGAGAAAGCTGAATGCTCTCTATGTATGCTTGGTAAGTTTTCACCACAGTTTGGCCCATTATGACATTATTGATTCTAGAATATGAGTATCTAAGGTAACAAACACTTGTCTAGTGCAACTAGCTGAACTTTGTAGGTTTCAAGGTTGAGCGGTTCACTTGAAGGAGTTGTTTTAGTTTTGGATATTATGATAATGGGAATCCCAAAATGTTTTGGTTATTTCGGTTAGCGTGTGTCTGGCAAGTGCGGTCATTCGAAGCTTAAGATCACACACAGCAAAGGTAGGACCTTCCAGGGACCACTTCCATTTTGCTCTCAGTCCTTTTGATGTATAATGGGCCTCCTCTAACCCCAGCCCCATGTGTGTGACAAAAAGTGGAGAACCTGGTCGTAGTTTAACATGTAGCTAATAGCGTCATAGCATATTTGACACCATAATGAAGAGGAGATAATGAAATATTTCCTGTTTTTAAGCACTTTGACTTGCTTTCTGAGATATAGCATGATAACCCCAATGAGACAAAGAACATTTGTTGTAAAGGCCTGTAAAATACATTGTTTGAATTTTAGAGATAAACCTCATACCTGTCAAGCAGGTTTATATAACACTGAAAAGTAAGCCCAAATATGTAAGCAAGTCTGAAGAAAATGATTTTGTTTTGCTGGTACGGCGCACATACTTTTTTCTCTCATTGGGATCCTACTGAGTAAAAAATTGACATGGGGTGGGCAATAAAATTTACGTTAATCTCTCCAATTCTGTGTGTGGAGAAAGCTGAATGCTCTCTATGTATGCTTGGTAAGTTTTCACCACAGTTTGGCCCATTATGACATTATTGATTCTAGAATATGAGTATCTAAGGTAACAAACACTTGTCTAGTGCAACTAGCTGAACTTTGTAGGTTTCAAGGTTGAGCGGTTCACTTGAAGGAGTTGTTTTAGTTTTGGATATTATGATAATGGGAATCCCAAAATGTTTTGGTTATTTCGGTTAGCGTGTGTCTGGCAAGTGCGGTCATTCGAAGCTTAAGATCACACACAGCAAAGGTAGGACCTTCCAGGGACCACTTCCATTTTGCTCTCAGTCCTTTTGATGTATAATGGGCCTCCTCTAACCCCAGCCCCATGTGTGTGACAAAAAGTGGAGAACCTGGTCGTAGTTTAACATGTAGCTAATAGCGTCATAGCATATTTGACACCATAATGAAGAGGAGATAATGAAATATTTCCTGTTTTTAAGCACTTTGACTTGCTTTCTGAGATATAGCATGATAACCCCAATGAGACAAAGAACATTTGTTGTAAAGGCCTGTAAAATACATTGTTTGAATTTTAGAGATAAACCTCATACCTGTCAAGCAGGTTTATATAACACTGAAAAGTAAGCCCAAATATGTAAGCAAGTCTGAAGAAAATGATTTTGTTTTGCTGGTACGGCGCACATACTTTTTTCTCTCATTGGGATCCTACTGAGTAAAAAATTGACATGGGGTGGGCAATAAAATTTACGTTAATCTCTCCAATTCTGTGTGTGGAGAAAGCTGAATGCTCTCTATGTATGCTTGGTAAGTTTTCACCACAGTTTGGCCCATTATGACATTATTGATTCTAGAATATGAGTATCTAAGGTAACAAACACTTGTCTAGTGCAACTAGCTGAACTTTGTAGGTTTCAAGGTTGAGCGGTTCACTTGAAGGAGTTGTTTTAGTTTTGGATATTATGATAATGGGAATCCCAAAATGTTTTGGTTATTTCGGTTAGCGTGTGTCTGGCAAGTGCGGTCATTCGAAGCTTAAGATCACACACAGCAAAGGTAGGACCTTCCAGGGACCACTTCCATTTTGCTCTCAGTCCTTTTGATGTATAATGGGCCTCCTCTAACCCCAGCCCCATGTGTGTGACAAAAAGTGGAGAACCTGGTCGTAGTTTAACATGTAGCTAATAGCGTCATAGCATATTTGACACCATAATGAAGAGGAGATAATGAAATATTTCCTGTTTTTAAGCACTTTGACTTGCTTTCTGAGATATAGCATGATAACCCCAATGAGACAAAGAACATTTGTTGTAAAGGCCTGTAAAATACATTGTTTGAATTTTAGAGATAAACCTCATACCTGTCAAGCAGGTTTATATAACACTGAAAAGTAAGCCCAAATATGTAAGCAAGTCTGAAGAAAATGATTTTGTTTTGCTGGTACGGCGCACATACTTTTTTCTCTCATTGGGATCCTACTGAGTAAAAAATTGACATGGGGTGGGCAATAAAATTTACGTTAATCTCTCCAATTCTGTGTGTGGAGAAAGCTGAATGCTCTCTATGTATGCTTGGTAAGTTTTCACGACAGTTTGGCCCATTATGACATTATTGATTCTAGAATATGAGTATCTAAGGTAACAAACACTTGTCTAGTGCAACTAGCTGAACTTTGTAGGTTTCAAGGTTGAGCGGTTCACTTGAAGGAGTTGTTTTAGTTTTGGATATTATGATAATGGGAATCCCAAAATGTTTTGGTTATTTCAGTTAGCGTGTGTCTGGCAAGTGCGGTCATTCGAAGCTTAAGATCACAGCAAAGGTAGGACCTTCCAGGGACCACTTCCATTTTGTTCTCAGTCCTTTTGATGTATAATGGGCCTCCTCTAACCCCAGCCCCATGTGTGTGACAAAAAGTGGAGAACCTGGTCGTAGTTTAACATGTAGCTAATAGCGTCATAGCATATTTGACACCATAATGAAGAGGAGATAATGAAATATTTCCTGTTTTTAAGCACTTTGACTTGTTTTCTGAGATATAGCATGATAACCCCAATGAATATTTCAAATTCTGTTTCTTACAAAGAACATTTGTTGTAAAGGCCTGTAAAATACATTGTTTGAATTTTAGAGATATACCTCATACCTGTCAAGCAGGTTTATATAACACTGAAAAGAGTGTTTATATAACACTCTAGGATCATGACCTGAGCTAAGGGCAGTTGCTTAATCAACTGAGCCACCCAGGCACCCCTGCTTATTGCAATTTCATATTGTCACTTATTAAACAAGTGCTTGGAAATTTTAAAAAAACAGTGGTTCTTCACCAGTCTGAAAACCATGGTCTAGGTTCTCATACCTCCGTGTCAGAGCATTTGAAAGGCTCGTTGAACGGAACAGAGAAGAAATACATAACTATCTGTTGTCACCTTGCGTGAAAGATCTGAAACTCATTTTATTAACTGGTGGAGTGTGTGGTCTTGCAGTTAGGTAGACAGTCGGCCACTGCGTGCTAAGTGACTGAGGTAATTCAGCTCTGCCGGTTCAGAAAATTTCTCTTCCCTAGCTGACGTCTAAGTGGGGTTGTAATTTGGCCTTGAGCTGTCACACCTGCTGGGAAGCATGTGTCATTTAAAAGGATATAATGGTAACATCATTGTTTTTTCAGATCTAGGTTGGAATTTGCCCTTGACAAACACAAAATGATGAGTGACGCAAGTGATATGTTGGCTGTGGCGTTGGAGCAGATGGATGGGCTTACAGCAGGTAATCTGCGTCCTCTGAAAGATGGAATCATGACATTTACTCTGCACTTTTGGCTTTTTCATTCCAACTCTTTTATTACCTTTTCCACTTTATTTTCATTTATTGGTTGCCTTTAGATTCCTCGTGGTTTCACATTAGCCCCTCTTCTCCATTTTATACCAGTATCATTCTCAAACTTTGTTTGAAAATGTCTAATTCCATTTCCATACTGTAGTTCTGACTCAAGGAGAAAGAAAGTATTCTCTGGCAATGCTCTCGGGTTCCCTTCCTCCTCGGGAGCTTTGTACTATCTGCACTTTACTGTACTCCCAATAAACCTTGCTTTGCTGCCGACCCCCCCCCCCCAAAAAAAAGTAAGTAAGTACATCTCTTGGGATTTCGGTGCAGGTAGTAGCTGTAGGTCACACTTTGAGAGATACTGCTCTACCTAGGATCCATGGATATTCTGATCTATTCCCTTGAATTTGACATTTACTTTGCCACCAGTAACTCTCACCTCTATTTACTTTCTCAATTCTCTGCTAAGCTTTGGGTCTCTAACTGCCAATCAGATACCTCCTTTGAAATAGCCTATATGCATATCCATGTCATCACAGAAAGAAAAAAGGAATGGACTCTGGGTCCATGACCTGAGCCAAAGGCAAACGCTTAATGACTGAGCCACCCACGTGCCCCTTAGCCATTCCTTTTTTCCCCCTCTGAAGTCTGTCCTGTTTGTGCTCTGCCGTGCTTTGTCCTGGCAACCCTCTCCCTTGATGTTCTTGGCATTCTTGCTTTCCCGCTGTAGTTCCTCATTCTCTAGACCACCAGAATTTTCTTTCTGAAACACAGATCTGGTCGTATTCCTCCCTTATTATGAATCTTGAGTGATTCTCTGTTATGGAAGTAGAGCAGAAACAGTGTAGATCATGACCTGCTTGTTTTCTCATCATGACCAGAGGGACTGAACAGTAGGTAAACCCTTTCAGATGCTTGTGCTCTCCTAGGGGTAGTGGCTCCTTAAGGTCTCATGTCACATTCTGCGTTTTGTCACAGGAGAAGTACCTTTATGTATTTAGGAACCCATGGTCATGAAGAAAGGTTGAAGGGGCCAGTGGGTGGGGTTGTCATCCATCTGAGGGTCTGATGGTCAGGGTCGAGGTGTGGGTAGCATCTACTGCTCCTCCATTCTAGCTACCTAGCCCCTGTTGCTTATCTTTTCTGGTCATAAATTTGACCCTACTCTGTTTCAGTGGTTTGAAGAAACTACAGGTATTTTCATTGTCAGAGGTTCCCTTGAATGCCATGGCAAGTCAAAGTTTGGCCTCCTTTGTTCTACTTGTATATCCCGAGACCAGATTTTAATTTGACCTCCTTTGTAGATTAGACCACATCTTGTGTACTGTGTTTAGTTCTTGGAATATCCGTTTCAAAGAGGTTATTGGTAAAACTTAAGAGGAGGTGACCGTGAAGGCGAAGAAACAACTTCATCTGGTAAGCAAGTATATTCTTGCTCAGGGCATGATAGATACTTTCACACAGTTGAAGGACTATTACGTGGAAAAGAGATTGGACTTACTGTGTCACAGTTTCGGAAAATAGAACCAGAGCCAGATCCTAGGCTGTTATCAGAGGTTATAACCTCAAATTCTTAGTGGAACTCCGTAGTCAAGACAAGTGATGTTTCTGGACAGTAGTTGAGGACTGACGTTTTACATACTCTACTAGATGAGTATATTTGTTCCTTAGCCCTGGCAGGGCTTCAGGACCAACATGAGAGTTCTTCGGAAAATCAAGACTTCCTGGGTCTCAGCTCACACTGACGCAGTCAGGAGCTTTTTGGGTAGGACCTGGCTTTATTTTCTCAAATTACTATCAGTAGCTCTCCACCTAAGGTAGAGGGAGATGTGATTGCAAATATTTGAGGAGTTTTTCTAAATATGCATTTCTCCCCTATCCCTCACCTTGTTTTGTGATGGAGACTTAAAAGAGTAGAAGGTTATTGTGGGTACATCTATTGTGAATAGTATTATCAGGTGATTGTAGTGCTTTAAACTACTGGAATAGGACACGATAGCCTGTTTTGTTTTTAAAATGCTCTACTGTTCCTCCCTTTCCCGGACATACTCTCCTCAATTTCTATTTTTCTGGATTTTCCTCTCAGCCTTATATGGTTCCTGAGGGGAAGATCATGGGAAGTATTTAACATTGGGCCTAGCATATCAGTGGTTACCATTATTACAGTTTGGCAGATTTGGGTCCTCATCATTTGGTCTAGTTCTTTGGAAGGTCAGTGGAATGGACTAACTGAAGGAAAATGCCTCTCCCTATGGTTGGAATTGATCAAGCTGTGTGGCAACTGGAGAGAGAATTTACACATTGGTTCACACTTTTCTTCCCTTTATAAGACCCTCAGATTAATGAGGTGGTAGTCAAAATATCATAATTATTGACACTTAAAGTTAGTACTTCTAATTAATATGTATATTTGATAGACCAGAAAATAAAAATCAAAGAGATGAAGAGGTATATATGAGTGATTTCTGAGCAGGCAATGGGTTAGTTATGTACATTCAAGTCATAAAACGCTTTCCCTTTTAAGTAATAGGGAAAGAAAGGCTGTAAAACTATTTTTTAAAGCTGATATTAGCAAGAGTTTTTGATGCTAGGCTGCAAACAAAATCATGGGAGAAAATGTTAACACACACACACTCCTGTACATATGCAAATGTATACATGTAATTCATTGAAATTCTCCAAAGATTAAATTCTGGTAAATTAACCGGAAGCCAGTCCTGTTACCCTTGACATTATGCTATGCGGTTTCCACCAAATTGTGCAACTTCTTTTACAGGGAATTTCTCAAAATCTTATGGTACCTAAATTTATATTTTGGGGAGTACTTTGATTATTCCTCACTGTGACTGGACTTGCTTGCCACCCTCAGCTTTAGGACATTATGTAATATAAACCCTGTTGTTCTCTCTGTGATTTTTTTTTTTAAACTTAGGTTCTAAGGCCCTGGAATATTCCAGTGGAATTTTTGATTGCCAGTCTCCCACCTCCCCGGGATTCATGGGAAGCCTGCGAACTCTGCACCTTGTGGAAGACCTGCGTGGCTTGTTGGAGGTGATGGACACAGATGAGAAGGAAGGGTTGAGATGCCAGATCCCAGATTCAACAGCGGAAGCACTCGTCAAATGGCTTCAGAGTCAAATGGTAGATAATGGCACATTACAGATCCTGCGCTCGGAATCTCTTGTGGCTTCTTCCAAAATTTAGAACATAGAGTAGCTGATTAGAGCAACAACAACAAAAAAGTACAGGGCAGCAGGTTCACTGTGATTTTTATCCCTTAATGCATCCCAGTTCCCTTTAAGGATAATGTTAGTGTACATTTCATGGGCTCCAGCCCACCACCTGATTTTGCCTCTGAAGGTGGACTCGCTTTCTTGGATGACCTGCTGTGGCCTAGAACAAATAGTCCTGTAAAGGAAAGAACCTTGCACGTAATAGATGCTTTCTCAGTACTATTGGAAAATTTACTGTAAAAGGACCAAGAGCAGTTCAGATAGGAAGCAGAGTGAATAGAACCTCCAAAGGCAGCGAGGCAGAGGTCTGCAGTATCTGATAGGAAGTGCCATCTAGTGATCTGTGGGGGTCATGTCAGTTCTAGGGTGTGAGGGAAGCTATAGAATTGGGCTTCCAATCGCGTTCTTCTTCCCGGAACAGTGAAGCCCCTTTCTAGGCATCCGTCTCAAAAACAGATGGCGTGGAGGATCTGCCCTTTCCCTGAACACATTGGTATATACCATGGTTTTAATACATTTGGAACAAATAAAATCTAAAGAATGCCACTAAAAATATTGAGAGAAGAAGATAGAAAAAGTGTTCTTTCTGTAATACGAGTAATGCCACTGAACTATATGCTTAAGAATGGTAAAAGTGACAAATTTTCTGGGTATATGTTACCACCACCCAAAATGAGAACATTAATACTGTGATAAAACTGATGGTTGGATTGTATCTTGGCATTTCCCAATGCAGGTGCTGGAGACAACAGACCTGAATTTCAATTTGGGGGCTGATTCTTAGAAGCTTGCATGATTTGGGGGAGATTTTTTAAGCTGTTTGTCTCGTTTCCTCGTTTGTGAAACAGGGACAACAGCTTCTGCCGCATGGGAGTGTGAGTGCCGGGAGCGAACTTATGAGTGCTTGTCGGTGCGCCTGGTAGACGAGTCGAAAATACAACACTGAAGAGATTGTAGAGGATGGAGGGGAAACTACGGGGTCCATCTGCAAAGAGGGAAAGAAAGTGTTGGCTCCAGTTTCGTGTCACTCCTACATGGAGTGATAAAACTGATGGTTGGATTGTATCTTGGCTTTTTTACAAGACTACAGACATTTTTCAGACTATGGAGAAGCTTTGACAATATTTTAGAGACTTCTTCTCAGTTACATAATTAAGATTTCATTTATGTTTAATGATAGCCACCTTGGGAGTCCATGTCCTTAAGACTGATACCGATCTTCTCATTAATGCCACTGGCCCTTTGCAGTTCTAATTACTTTGTCTGGGCCAGGAGACCCCCTGGTTTCCTGTCAGGTGTCGCGTCTTCCTTCCCTACTGATTTCTGCTGTATCATTCTTTCATATGATCAGAAGCTGGTTCAGAAGAAAGAAAATAGTCACATTAATAGTTTGTTACTTGTGAGGGGATATTAAATCACTAAGAATGAATTTGTTTGAATAAAGTAGCTATAGCTGTAACCTTCTAAACACTGACAAGTTTAAGACTCCGAAGTTCCTCTCCTGTGGTTAAAACAAAACAAAAACCCAAATCTGTTGAGTATGCCGTATTTGGTCAAGTACTGAGATAGAAGTATTATCCTGATAATAGAGATATTAATGGTGGAGAATTACATGCTTTATCAAGCTCTAAGTTCAAGAGGGCAAACAGAAAAATATGTCAAATTATTTGAGCCAAGCAACTCTATGAGTTGCCTAGAACATTCATACTATGCTTTTCCCAATAGAAGACGTTGAGGATCATGACCTTGATCAGGGCATAAAATCCCACAAGTGACCAGTTGCTTAGCAGCTTTAGTATGAGGCATTCGCAAAATCAGCAGAAATGACAAAAGTGCAGTTTTTGACAAAGTGAGTGGAACTGCGATGATAGAACTTCAAATCGGCATCGTGGCCGATAAGATAAATTGAAGTGTGCCTCACTGGCTTCTGACCTGATAAGTCACAATACATTTCCATCGTATTCCTACATTTAAGAAATAGGTCCTATTAATTGCAAGTGTATCTTCTAAAAAAGTTTTTAGAACAAGTTTCATAAAAATAAAAATACTCATGACTTGAGACGTGGGGCACATTCTCTCCAGTCCCTGACTCTCCGCCACATGACCCATTCTAGGCCCGCCGTCCCCAGAATCCCCCACTGCTCTCTGCCCAGCTTCCCTTTTCATGTGTGTCTCCAGGGAATGTTTGTTCCAGCTTTGGCAAACAAGGCCCATCTTAAGATTGGGTCACAGGGTCACAGATCATCTGAGTTCAGCAGTGTCTCACTGAGACATCCTAGCTCACGTGAAAGCTTCTCACCCCCAGAACACTTGTTTCTTGCTCCCGTTGGCTATTGAGTGAAGAAGATGTGTTCTATTTCTGGAAAACAAACACTGAGAAAAATTACAACCCAGAAATAAAAGCCATATTTCTGATTTTGACCACATCTGCTCTCTTGACTTGGAAAGTACAGGAGGTACTCAGGCTTATCCTGAGCTTCGAGCTTTGAAGCACTTTCTGGCGACTTTGAATAAACAGGCATCTTTTTCTAGGAGAGGGTCATGAGTGGGCTTTTTGGGTGTGACGCTGTATATGTGAGATGGATTTCTCCCTTTGGATTTCTTTTTGAGCAGACCTGATGAGATTTTGGAAGAAATAGACATCTTCCTGGAAAGATTGTCTGTATTGCCCCGGGTTCGTATTTATTTTTTAGAGTCATAACAGAAATTTCAGAGGAGACAATAAATGGTGTGTTTCAAGATTGATGGAGGCAGACCTGCTAGTACATAGCGTCATCAGCCAATCAGTGGGGACACTCCAGTGGGGATGCTCCAGTAGCTCCCAGTGGCAGTGCTGTTGCCCTGAGATCATTATGCACGGCACAAGGTGAGAGCCTCACCGCCCTGATTCCATCACACTTGGAGAGAGGACAGGGGAGTGGAGTATTGTTGCCTGGTGGTTTGAGTTCCAGTGCTCTTGCCATCACGTTCATTTATTCTTTGGACAACAGTGTATGAGATTCCTTCTTGTGCTGGTAGGCCCTGGTGAAATGTGACTGTGGTGTTCGTGGCCTTCCTGTCTTTCTCCGTTTCTCCTCCTACTCCAGTATCTGGTAGAGAGCAGGCAAAGAAATGTCTGCACGCAGCGGTAGAGAGGTAATGCTGGTTAGGGTGCACGAGGCCCTGGTGTGAGAGGGTTCTTTGAGTGGCTGGAGATAAATTTAACCAAAGGAGATTTAGAGGGCTGCGCCTTCCTTTTTTGTCCTTGATACAGAATTTTGAAAAATGTCATCATGAAATAAAAAACTGGATGGCAGTTTTTAAAACTAATTTAAAAAATAAGTGTATTGAGGGGCGCCTGAGTGGCTCAGTGGGTTAAGCCTCTACCTTTGGCTCAGATCATGATCTTAGGGTCCTGGGATCGAGCCCCACATTGGGCTCTCTGCACAGTGGGGAGACTGCTTCCTACTCTCTCTCTGCCTGCCTCTCTGCCTACTTGTGATCTCTCTCTCTGTGTCAAATAAATAAATAAAATCTTAAAAAAAAATAAGTGTATTGACTTTGGTGGAGACTGTGTATCTGTGTGTGTGTGTGTGTGTGTGTGTGTGTGTGTGTGTATGTGTCTGTGTGTGTGTGTCTGTGTTATAGCAGCAGTCCAACTGTTTCTTAACATTTGTTGTCTTTATAAAATGGAACTGATTTTCTTTTCCATATTGTCATTTAGCTACTCAGCACTCTGATTTGGGAATGTTCTATTCAAACTGAGTTCTTTGTTACAACAGAAGCTAAGTGTAATTGTGGCAAATCACTGCTTGCTTGTTGGTTTGGGATTTAGACAGGACAGCAGAGCTCTGGAAAGAACAAAGCAAAACGAAGCTGGGGAGAGAGGGTAGTCAACTGGAGACCAGTGCAAACCACAGAACTAAGAAAATTAAAGGAAAATATAGCACGATACTTTAAGTGAACATAGCAGGCAAAACATTCCTGCCTACCTTGAAGTAGTAACCGTTGATATTGTTGTGTGATGGGTACTTAAGGTCTCTACTTTCAGATACAAATGAAATTTTGTATAATAAAACAGTTTTTGAAAGGGAGGCATGGGAAGCAAGATGCTAACATTTATTACATCTTTATACTTGATCGTGGGTCTACTTGACCATTAAAAGGAAAATAATATAAATAGAAGAGCTTCTATCTAGATGACTGTGGGTGAGGTATATTGTGCCTTTAGCATTATATGGAGCATCTGCTCCATGAATTCAGACAACTCATATTCCCAGGGGTGGTTGCTGGCTAACTTTTGGACTCTATAGTTCTGTAAGGAATAGAGCCATTTAGACATTTTACCCGTCGTGCCAGGAATATCCGGCAAACACCACAAGTTCCTTAATTAAAGTATCACTGTTGCATTCGAGCTGGATCCCTTGCCTTGCTTTTCCCTCCCAAGTGTCCCATACCCTCCTCCACACGCACTGTTAGTTGGCTACAATACTGTTGAAATCCCCAAGCTGATGCTGATTTTGACTTAAACTTTCAGTTGTATCGAATGTGGTCAGGATGGAGTTGCATCATGAGTGAAAGTAGGAAGAGTTATTTTGAAGGCATCTATGGGATTTTGAGTAAAGTAATTTGAGCTGGTGTTCAGTGCTTTGGATGTCAAATAGACTCAACAAGAGTTGATACTCAATGTATTTTTAACTCTCTGCCCATGATTTTATAAGAATCTTGGGAGAATCAAAAGAAATGTAAGGTAGTTTTGCCTTGTGGGATCATTAAGGAGAATAAGTGACCAACTCTTGTAAGGTCATGAGGAAGCCATCCATGGCAGAATTTGGTGAAAAGCTAAGTGGTGAAGGACAAGACAAGACAGAGAAGGGAAACCAGTGTAGGGGCAGAAGAGAGTATGGCATAAGGTAAGAAGGAGGAGGTGAGAACTGGCTAAGAAAAATGGATTTGTAGAGGCCGAGAGGAATGATGAGTGAGTATAGTGGTGGACACACAGCCTTGGAGTAGATGTTGGAATGGCCAGTGGAAGAAAGTTCACTAGGAGGAAGAAACTGAGAATAGTATGGGTAGAGGTGGTAATTGTAAGTCTCAGGGAAGCAGGAAATTAAGGATCCAAAGGTTATGTGGAATAATGAGCTTTGAGCAGGAAGTAAGACTCAATTCCCCCAAGATGGCGGAAGAAAGGGAAGATGTCGGAGGCCATATATACTCTGCTTTGGAGAAGATAGTATGTAAGGGAGTTCATGCAAGATAGTCTCAAGTATAGTCCATTAAAAAGGCTCTGAAAACACCTCCTAACCATGGTAGCAAGAGGGAGTACAGGCTTCAGGTCAACCACGGAGTGAGAAGTGAGAGGGCCAACTTGCAACCAAGTGTTCATTCATCCTGTATTCATCTGATGGTTATTGAACACCTATCATTCGTTATTCATTCCATAGTCATTTGGTTTGAACTCACTGTGTGCCAGGTGCAAAGGCAAACCTACTCACAAAGAAGGCAGTTTGTTGGAAGAGGGGAACATACATGTAGCCACGTCTAACCTCATCTGTTCAGTGTGTTGCCTGCCACGATGAGGATTCCACGATCTGGAATCTCTAACTGGCCTATGAGTGAACAGGTAACTCAAGGAACACTTCACAGGCCAAGCCCAGGTTGAGCTGGACTTTACAGAGCGAGGAAAGATGAGGAAAGGGTGGGAAATACGGCCCGCGCCAAAGGAATAGAATTTGAGAGTGCATGCCACGTGGGGAGGTTTTGAGTGGTCAGGTTGGTAAAGCTTGGGAGTTGGAGGAAAAACAGAGGTGGTAAGGTATTTGCCTAATGGAATTTACCTCCTGCAAGGATTCTTAAGTCCAAGGTAACAGAATTGGCAGAAATAGAAATAAATGTGTGAAGAGACTAGACTTTCACCTGCTTGACTAGGTCAGTGCACTCCTTGAAAAGTATTTAACTACTCCATTGGTGATTCTTAACTTTGGCTTTGTTTTGCTGTGGTGACCTGTGGTCTTTTAAAAAAAGAACTCCTTGAGCATTATGAACTCTTGTAAATATCACTAGTCTCGAGAAGTGTGAGTATGTATGCTCACAGTGAGTCAGTTTTTAGTATTTTGATTCTAAGATCGTTTTGTGATACTGATTTTGGAACATCTGATTTCCATTTCAAATGCAGTAGCTTCGTGAAACCCTTCTAGAACTTGCTATAGCAGCATTTCTAATCTTTCCATCGGAAGAAATAACAACTTTTACTTTTTATCCTCAGTGAACAGAAACCTTTTTTTCTACTTCATGAAATATATCTGTTTATAAAAGCACGTGGGGTTTTAAAAGCAGATGCCTGCTAACATTCATCATCAGAATGAGGAATTCAAAGCTGTAGAAGGCCAGTCTGAGTACTGCTTCAGATTGAGAACGTGTATCATACATCCTGGCTCTGTTCCAAAAAACTGTCCTTAAGAAATTATGTAAATCTCATTTTCATGGCAGTCCCTGGGGTTGGAAGTCTTTCAGGCCACAACTTGTAATGTATTTGGATTCTTCGGTTTACAATATGACCAGAATTATGCAATGGTTATAGGGCAGGTATGTGGTCAAGCTGATGTTAAAAAACTTTATCCACTCTAAATACATGTTGCAGCCTTCCTCAATTAGCTTCTGATTCTTTTGTGGCCTCATGGGCAATGTATCCAGTGCATCTAAGTTTTTAGAAGCAACATGCTGCAATTTCCTTTTTTGTTAGCATTTGCATGTACATGTGTGTGTGCGTGCGCTCAACACATGCCTTTTATTACTTCCAGAATTTATATGGGAAACTGCATTATTTGGAAAGGTAGTATAAGAATATCAGTTAATTCTGGAAAATAATAGATGTCACATCTGCTGTGTTCTTGGACGATAAGGTTGAGTTTGTGTTTCTCTGGTTTAAACCTAAAGTTATTTGCTCTTTTTTTTTTTTTTTTAAGATTTTATTTATTTCAGAGAGAGAAAAAATGAGAGAGCATGCACAGGGAGAAGAGGCAGAAGCGGACTCCCTGCTGAGCAGGGAGCCTGATGTAGGACTCCATCCCAGGACCCTGGGATCATGACCTGAGCTGAAGGCAGATGCTTAACCAACTGAGCCTGCCAGGCGCCCCTGAAGTTATTTGCTTTCTTCATTGACCTCTGGATGGCCCTATCTAACTAATTTGAGCTCCAGTGGCTTTTATTTCTGTTGTAGTTGAATGAGGAATCAGGAAATTCTATTGGGATTACCCGTCATATGATTATGAGCTACTTACATGAGATAACAAGGGACATATCAGATATACTGCTGTATTTCAAAATGATGTTTTTATATTGTGTGCTCTCCGTGAGCCTTTTTGTGTATCTCCTTAATGGCTTTTATATATGAGACAGCTGAGAAAAAGAAAAATGTGACTCGCTTTCCCAATCGGTGTTTCCTTCAGCATTTACACCATGCACAGACATGTCCGAATCTGATAAAAACGTGCGGGGCTGGAGGGAGGTGAAGAAAGTGAGCACGAATCTAAGCAGAGCCCCAGGCCAGTGCTGTGGTTGCAGGATGATACCTGTTTCCAGGCTCTGCAGGAGCTTGGCGTAACCTAATAGAGTTGAGCAAAGTCACAAAGAGTGAAGTCAGAATGGGAGCTAATAAAGTTCCTGGTAAGGTGTAGATGGGGACGGTTGGGGGAAGTAGTTGTGGACTGCTTCCTAAGCTTTCAGGGGAAGGAAGAAAGGCTTCAAAGACAAAGGGAAGGCTTGCCCTGAGATTTGGTCCTGAGTAACAGGGAGGAAGCTGATATGAGCTGCCCCCAAGGCCGCCTCTGTAAAGACAGGCATTTGCAGTTCTGGGTTTGCAACTTGGGAGGAGAGGGGAGGCACATAAGGGCAGCCCAGGACATTCCCAGTGCCCCCACCCAGAAATAGCACAGATCATTCAGGGGGCATAAGTAATTTCTGCCTGACCACACACTCGCGAAACTTCGTATGACCCAGCTATGCGTCCCTGCGAGCATGTTAGTAACCACTGTTCCTTTTAGGTCATGATTTTTCTGCTTGATGGGAACTTGTCTGGTTTGGTGATAACATGCCTACCATGCCCATTTTACCTATTTTGAGGCAAATGGACCAAGTTTTAGACTCGTGTTTTCTAGCAGTGGTGGCAGCAGCTGGCTGAATTCTATTCAGGTTCCTTGGATTAAGAATGTATGCCATTTTATTTGCTCACAGTCGTTTCAGTTTTAAAGAGAGTCAAGCCTTACACATACTCCTTCATCTTTTCAGACAAATGGAAATGGAGAGGTGTATCAAGAAAGGCTAGCACGTTTAGAGAATGATAACGAATCTCTCGTTCTTCAGGCAAGTGATTTTTAACAATGCTATTCTTCCTCCACAACATATTTACAAAGACCATTTTAAATTGGGATGGCATATTCAGATGCTTGGGAGCCGGATTGCTGATAGAAATAAGTGCTGATAGAAATAAGTACGTACACACAATAGGGAGTGGTGAGGACTGTGGTAGCACCAAGGTGTGCCTCCCCGGTCTAGAGTGAGCAGCCTCGGCTCCTCTGATGACAGCCACAGTGTCATCTAAGCTGACTTTCTGATCTGATCTGTCATCTTAGTTGATCTGGTGTTTTTAATTTACAGCATAAATTGCAATTTTATACCACAGATTTTCATAAACCTGAATGTTTTTGAATCTGAATCTATTTAATTTTCAATTTTAAAAATGATCCTGTGAGCTGAACAGAACAGAAGTGAGTAGCGGACTCTGGTTTCGTGGCTAAATTTGAGTTTTCTTCTTCTTAATGTTTTAAATGCACGATAAACATTTTTATTTTGGTATTTTGAGTTAAGTAAATTGCAGTGTATTTATGGGATTGGTGATCGTGGGGAAAGACTCACGTGTAGTCCTTGACAGCTTCTCTTTCAAACATAACTCTCTTAATCTCTAATACTACCTCCCACTCCCATTCCAACCTCCCCAAAATGATGATCTATGCACATACCCTCTCGCATAAAATGGTTGAAATGAAGTTAACCTATAACTACAAGGTATTGCATATCCCCAATCAGCCCTAACCTCCTTAAAAATTGGGAGTCTGCAGGTCAAGAAGCATCACTTAGATAGGATTGTAAAGGACTGCTGTCTTATTGACAGTTTTTTTTTCCCCTTACAACAAATGGGTAGTGACATCATTCCAGTTTTTGTTCTATTTAGAGAAATAAAGTTTGTAGTGGGACCCAAATCCTTCCTAATCTATTGCAGTATTTTGCTCTATATACAGGTAAGTGTGTTAACAGACCACGTGGATGCTCAGGGGGAGAAGATTCGAGATTTGGAATTTTGTCTTGAAGAGCACCGGGAGAAGCTGAATGCCACAGAGGAAATGCTGCAGCAGGTATGTTCAGAAGCCGTCACTGAGGTGGGGTATTCTTGCTCGCCTGTTTGAAGTTCTGCACTTGTTTGTTGTGTCCCCTCGGACGCAGCATTGAAGTTCATGATTCACCGAGACTGGCATAGTTTAAGCAAAAACCGAGGGTAACAGGGTCTCAAAACACATGCATAACATAGAAAGCGTTCATGTAATTTGAATCTGGAATAAAATACTGATAGGATTATAGGTAGTTTTAATGTTCTTCTTTAAATTTGCATATGGTTTCCTAACCCCCAGATATGAGCATATATTTTATGATTAAGAAAAAAGATACGTACCATATGTGACTTTTATGGGGAAAAGAAAACAAACCCAAACTTGTAATACACCACACACACACACACACACACACACACAGTGCTCGTAGACGAGAGGGCCTATAATATAGCGGGTAGGGTACGTACTGGAGGGAGACTGTTTCAGTTTGAGTCCTTGCTCTGCCACATCCTTGCTGTATGACCTTTGGCAGGTTTTCAGCCTCTCTGTTCCTCACCTTCCTCATTTGTTGAACACAGATAATTCCTGAGTTATCTTTAGTAGGAGTTTCTGCTTTAGAAAGTTGTTTTGAGGATCGAACCACATCAGAACAGTGCCTAACACAGAGCGACCCTGTCAGCATCAGTGTTCTCATCAGGCTTTGAAGCAGTTAAGATTTCTGCATATCTAGAGCATGTACGTCTCCCCAGGAAGTAAGCGCACACTTAGTTCTGCTCCATGAAGGTTCACAGAAGCAGATAATATTTTCAAATTTTATCTGTTTAGTGATTAATCTTTACCACATTCCCGACTTGATAGTTACTGCTTTGCAGGGTAAGACACAATCATATGTGGTGATTTGTAATAAAACAAGTTTTGAGTGTATCTCTTAAATTCCAATAGGAGCTTCTGAGTAGGACATCCCTAGAAACTCAGAAGTTGGATCTGATGGCTGAAATATCTAACTTGAAGCTTAAACTGACCGCTGTGGAGAAGGATAGATTGGATTATGAAGACAGGTTCAGAGACACGGAGGTAAGTGATACCCTCCCCCTTAACATACATATGCGTGTGCGTCTGTATATGTCATACACATATTTCCAGAGCAAGTTGAAATTCCTTGTAGGCGTGAGGGGGAGGTAGTTAATGGCTACGTGCTCTCGTTCATCCGTGCTCCTTTTTAGGAATAATCTTTAATTACATTGGCTTTTTTTACATTGACTTTTTAATCACTAAATGCTCATGGCAATATTTATTGTGAGACTTTTTGTTGTTCATACCTTTTTTTAAATTGTGAGACTTTTGATATGAAATTTTAATGCTTTCATTAGTCTTTAGAAAGAACTTTTCACTTTGTGACATTTGGAGCTTCTCTCTGTTCGTCTGCCTGTCTGTCCTCCTGTCCGTCCTCCTGTCCATCTGTAGTGGTTTTCTTCATTATGGAAATAATGGGTTTAAGTGTATCACTTTACTAATAGCCATTTTTACATTTTACTGATTATTTTCTATATAATAAGTAGGTTTGAAAATATGTACAGAGAACATGCTTTTATTATATAATCATAAAAATCAGATTTTTAGAGTTTATTCAGTTTGGCCTTCTACTTTTGGTCTCTTCCACACATAAATCATACCAATTAAATAAAGCTCAGTATACTTTTGTGAAATTAGGGATAGATTCTACAACTTGAAGTACCCATTTTTGTGGTTAAACATGTTTTGTTCTTTGGGCTGTTTTATTGTTAATCTGGGTCTTTTATTTGCTTATTATTTGTTGTTGGGAAAAGAGAGCATATCCGTTTGAAATCTGTTTATTTGGAAAAAATTTGAAGATCTGCAGGACTCCCTTATCTCCCAGGGAATCTCTTCCTTTCTCTCTCTTTTGTTTCCTCGGTTGGAGTATGGAAAGTTGTCATACTGCATTAGAAACTGCGTCCCAAGAAGCGGAGAGGAGAACTCATTTAAGTATTCTTCCCCCTCTGTTTTCTTTGCACACGTTTCTTTGAAGCCAACTCTGTACCATCATGATAACGGGGTCCCTTAGGTATGTTACTAGCTGTGGGCAAGTCCCGCATAGACTGGCTTTAGTGAGATTTACTCCATTGCTATTTTCCAAATTCAATTTTCTGCCAAAATGGAACTGTAATGGAAGGTCTTGGCGTATGTGTTACTTCCTCAACAGCAAAAGGAAATCCCCAACTTAGTTCACGTTCAATCTTCAAAAGTTCTTTGTCAGTCACCTATATGAGCATGTTCCTCACTTGATTGAGGCTGGGGCTCTTAGAACAGAGCTGAGAAAGTCATCCAGTTTCTCTAAAATTGTCCCTTTTGTGCTTTCTTGAAAAAATCCATTTGGATATTTTCCTCTATTTCCTCTCTGTCATTCCCTGACTCCACACTTGCTGCATAACATGACAGAGTTCAGTCAACAGATGGACTGCGTGCCATGGAGGTTACTCTGGTGCAGGGAAAGACGTCGCAGTGTTCTGGTCAAGAGTTGGCCCTTTCCCTTGTGTCCATAAAGCTGAGGGGGAGTCATCCTGCATGACTGGTTAATTTGGATCGGGGATGTTAACCAAGCATTGGGACTAAATAGAAGTGGATGTGTTAGGATTTTTTGGTAAGACTCCAGAGCAGTAGTCACATCTCTTGAGTTTGTCTGCGTTTTTTTAAAAAAGATTTTATTGAGTTGAGAGAAAAAGAGCGTGTGAGCAGGGGGAGAAGGTGAGGGAGAATCTCAAGAGACTTTGTGCTGAGTGAGGAGCCTGTCGTGGGGCTCGATCCCATAACCCTGAGCCGAAGATCAAGTCAGAGATGTAAGCGATTGAGCCACCCAGGTGCCGTGTCTGCATTTTTTTAATAAAACTTTTTTTTTTTTTTTTCCTGGTGCTTCCTTCCTTTACTCATTACTCATGCATTTTCAATCATAAACAAAGTGATCCTGTCATCAGACTTTCAGTAAACTCAATCCTTGATTTTTTTCTAAGATATTTAACACTATTGGTAAAATACCACATGCATATCTAGAGATTATAAACTATAATCTGATCAACCTCATTACATATAACAACAAATAAAATAGTCCTCAAAATTAAAACCGAATTGAATATGCTCTTTCCTATTTTTGTTCCCTTAATAAAATGTTTGGTGGGGGCGCCTGGCTGGCTCAGTCAGTAGAGTGTGCAAGCCCCATATTGGGTCTGGAGCCTCCTTTAAAAACAAACAAAAATTTCCCTGGCTGTTTCATGAATCCAAAATTCCTTAACTTTGTCTTAGAATTTTAGATTATTTGGAGATTAATTTCTAAGAAAATATTGGAGTGGGGAAGAAATACAGGCACTTCTGAAAGATTAAGGGTAAAAGTCTTGAAATCCTGGAATTTTGAAGACTTGCCTGGAATGGCTGATAGGAGATGCTTAACACTATTCAACAGTGCCCCCTTCTGGTAAGAGTACAGATGCCAGAAATTGCGTTTCTGCGGAGCCTGAAGTTTCTCGGAGAGGGAAAAGGGACTAGTAACAGGGGTTTTCTTTTTATAAAGAACTGAATTGGAAATAATTTGAATTCCATTATTTTAAAGTCTTATATTGAGCTATTTCCAGATTTTCCAGCTTGAGTGACTGTGGAAAAACAGGACTTCTTTCAGGTTGGAGATTTACATTCATACTTAGTGTTGCCAGAAGGGAAATTTGGGTAGGGTTTGTTTGTTTGTTTGTTTGTTTGTTTGTTTGTTTTTTAACAGAGAAATTATCTCAATTTATAATTGTGGTTTTTTTAGTTACTTCTTTTTGCAAGTTGTCACTGTTTCTAAAAGAAGAGTTAAAATAAGACAATACCAAATAGGAATTCAAAGCTGCTAGCCATGAAAAAGTGGCAAGATATATATTAAAAAGACCAGGAGATGAAGGAAGGTCACTAAGAATTCTAGTATGCAAGAATGATTAATAAATGGGGGATAAATAAATGGGAGAAACTGACTTTTTCCTTAGACTTGAATTCCGAACCTGTAGATAAGGAATCACAGCTAAAATGTTATTAAATGATGTCAAACAGTTCCTGACCTCATTCGTGAAAGGAGGAAACAGCTGTTCCCTTACTGAGGTACTGTACTAATAACAACTAGGGGCACCTAGGTGGCCCTGTCAGTTAAACCTCTGACTTGAATTTTGGCTCAGGTCAGAATCTCATTGAGCCTTGCCTAGGACTCCATGCTTAGCGGGAGTCTGCTTGAAACGTCTCTCCTTCTTCCCCCCTCTTTAGGAAAAAAAAAAAAAAGAAAAAATAATTATAATAATAACTAATGAGTAATTATTATATAGTACTGTTAAGTAATTTAGGAAAGGCATCCCTCTCCCCATGTGTGAATCATTACTCATAGAAGTTTAGTAAGAAAGTTTTATTTCTTATGGTATTGCTTCTTTTTTATGGCATTTTTGTATAGTTCTGTCATCTGTTTATTTGTGGCTCAGGAGTAGAGGACTTGTAAAATGAGGAATAAAAACATGTTAAGCATTGGTGGAGTCTTGATGGTTTGTAATCAAAAAAGAAATCCTTTCCACAATATTTGAAGTTGGTATTGTGTGGCATTCTGACTCCCTTTTCCTACTGTCTGGGCTCTAGACAAAAATATGTTACTGTTTCTTAGAACACTTAGACAAGTTTTACAAGCAAATTAGTTTTTGTTTTGTTTTGTTTTTTTAATGTGAAAGAGAAAAGCTTCTGGCTGTATTTGTATTATGAAAACCTTAGGATTATTTTCTTTTTTCTGTTCCAAATGTAACATTCATGTTATGACAATGTATTTGTAAATTACAGGGCCCTCATCTACCCTCAAGCTGAGAATCCTTGGTTTAAAAGGTTTACATTTCAAAAAAAACAATAAAAGGATTTAAATTCCATTCCATTCTCCCAGACTGGGTTGATGAACAATCTATATTTTTGTTAGACAAAGGAAGAAATTGTAAAAATATTTTTATAAATAATCCACAGATCACTGAAAAGGCCCTAAAAGTAATGGCTTTACTAAAGAAAATTTTTCTAGTTAATTTTTAAAGTTGGAATCTATATGGTGATTTTTAGTCCAGAAACAGCTGATGATTGATGTATGCGATTGGCTACCTTTGTTAATCAAAATTGAAAGTCACCTTTTAACTCTTAAGCATAGGAGACAAACTGAGGGTTGCTGGAGGGGTGGGGGGTGGGGGGATGGGGTAAGGGGGATGGGCATTAAGGAGAGCAGTGATGTGAAGAGACTGGGTGTTATATAAGACTAATGAATCACTGACCTCTACCTCTGAAACTAATGATACATTATATGTTAATTATTTGAATTTAATTTTTAAAGAATTACCTTTGATTTCCATAATCTCATGATTGTGGGCCAGATGCATAGAGAATTTAAAATAGTGTTTTAACTAGAAAGATGCTTTGGGCCTCAGGGAGATACATTTATTTCCATTTGTCTGATCCAATTCCTACAACCTGAACCCAGGGGCTTGTTGACTAGGTTTCCAAGCTGCTATTTTGGCCTACATAGGTGTGTTGTTGCTTTCCTGATATGTTTCATTGTTCCTCCTTTGACAGGGGCTAATGCAAGAGATCAATGATTTGAGGTTAAGAGTCAGTGAAATGGACAATGAAAGACTTCAGTATGAAAAAAAGCTGAAATCAACCAAGGTAAGCTTTCTCAATGGCAAAAATTTGTAAACAGCCTGACTCACTTACCTATGATCCATAATACAAGTTCTCAACTCAATAGATGATAAAGAAGTTATCTTACAAGTGAATGAAATTTCCCCCCAAGCTGGAGACTTTCTTGAATTTGAACACCACTATTCTGAATTTTTAAAAATTGGGGCTTTAACTAATCTAGTGAAACATAACCTGTTATTTCTGTTAGTTAACCTAACCTCCTTTATAAACCGATACTATTTTCTTGGATATTTAGGCTTGTCTTTTTCTATCTGTGGTTTCTTTCACACCTCTGTCTCTCTACCAGTCTTTAATGGCCAAACTTTCTAGCATGAAAATCAAGGTGGGTCAGATGCAGTATGAAAAGCAGCGGATGGAACAAAAATGGGAGTCACTGAAGGTGTAGTAGACTTTGGGTAATGGGGTCCTGGGCCTGTTTGCTTTCTGGCTTGCGCTGTTTTGCCGTGATAGTGTTTTTTAGTAGCATGTGCATTCATCGTGTGTGTGTCATCTGTTTTTTTAAAAATACATTTAAAAAAGCTGATGGAAGGGCCAGTGCGATCCCTGATGTTGTTTTCAGAAACATATGAAATGATTAATGAAAAATAATAAATGGGCAAAATAAAAATATTCATTTAGAAATTTGATCTCATTCTCTTAGAGTACCTGAGATCCAAGCTTGGTAAAATAGTTGTAAAAATGCACCTGGAAAAAGATATCCATTTTGCCTCAGACTGCTTCTTCCTTTGGGACTTTCTTACAGGTTAACTGTATCATGACAGTGAGTTGAAATTACTGCTGTAAAGAAGCTTTTTGCCAGTGCTACTGAAAATTCCTTGTACTTGGGATCCATGCCTATCATAAGTAAAAAGTATAGGGCCAGCTTTCTTGCGTCTTTGGAGACCTTCTCATAGTACTAAACACAATACCTACCTTAAGAGACTGAAAATAAAATGTTTATCAGTTATAAAAATACACTTATTAGCACTGCAGAGCTTTATTTTCTGTGCTAAAATACAGCCAGCAAAATTTCAGTTTGCTAAAGCTAATTCTTCACCAAAATTAAACTGAAAATTTAACATTAGTAAATAGAATATTGGACTTGGAATCTTTAATAGCTACATAGTAGACAAGAAGGGGGGGGGATTTAAAATCTGTTAAATCTTTTTTCCATTGTTGTGGGAGACTCTGTCCTTTTATTTTGGTGATGAAGATGAATTAGTTAGTCCCATGATTTGGCTAACATTGTTCATCACTTGCTACCTTACCCATCAATTAAGCTCTGCCTTGTTCATGCTCAGGGAACATGAATGCCATCTTGAAATACTAAATAAATCTCAGTCAAGTCTTGATATATATTTTCCAATTTGCATTTTATTTTGCTTTTATGACACTCGGGGTCTAATTTGATTATCATCCTGGATTAACTGGGGGAGGGTTTTTTTTGTTTGTTTAACATAAGCTTTAAAACTTAGGCTACTCAGGTCCTAATTACACTTTAAAGCATTTTGTTTTAATTTGGTCACACAGAAACTTGAAACACTTATTCCAGAATTATTAGACATTGACCTTCATTAATTGTCTTGCTTCCTGCTTCCTCTTGCCACTGTCTGGTTTCTGAAGTCTGCATCTAGATTCCTATCGTTTTTTGTTTCATTCCCAAAAACTCATTATTGACTTAAGAGTTAACATGCTCCCTGAATATTCTCCTTTAGTCATAATTCCCTGTTGTAAAACGAGCTTATCATTTGTAGGACGAACTGGCATCTTTAAAAGAACAGCTGGAAGAGAAGGAATCTGAAGTAAAAAGGCTACAGGAAAAACTGGTGTGCAAGATGAAAGGAGAAGGGGTGGAAATTCTCGATCGAGGTGGGCACATACATTTGACATTTGTTCTCTTACTTTCTTAGAAACCTCCCTGTGCAGCCCTCCCTTCCTCCCCACACCTGCAAAAGAACCCCGTGTCAGTGGTGAGTCCTTTCAGAGAAAGGAGAAGGGTAGCGGAAACCAGCTGAGGCCAGGACAGCAGGGCCTCCTCCGAAACTCTTCCCTGTGCCTGGGGATCTAGTAGCTTCCTCTTCAGCAGCTGGAGGAGAGCAACTCTGTACTTCATGCGGTGTTTATTATGCATTACTAAGTTGTGAATTCTGTTGAGACAGTTCTTGTTCTGATGGCAGTACAAGGAAGTGATAGAAAGCATTAAAAGGGAACATTATCATGTCCCAGGTTTAATCTCCCTCTGAACTGAACTTGAAACAGCATGAACTAAGAGATTTAGAAACCGTTCCTTACACTTTTGAGAGAAGAGAGGAAAGGACTTTGCATCTTTGGAAGATCAAGGAAAATTTCTTATGGTGGACTGAGCCCTCAACCTGCTAGAAAGCAAAAATAATCCTCTTTTTTGAAAACGTGTGTGAATTTATCAAAAATTTTTCTCATAACTGAGGAAGTTTGTCTTGAATATTGTATGGACTGTCATTTTTAATACACGTTATATGTGATAGAAAATAACTTGAATGAAATGTGTTTTTTATGTTATATTTGGAAATATAAATGCACAGAATACCTGACAACACTAGGTTTGATTTAACCTTTCTTTGCTATTATAAATCACTGTGGCATGCAAACTACAAAGCAACTTCTGACTCTTGAAACTAAAAATTCCATTGAGTGTAGCTTTAGTACATTTTTATGTGAGCATCGGTAACCTCACTGTCTGAATAATGAAGGGCTTCAGTTAGGTTACCTATAATGTCTTTCTTGGTTCTAGAATACCCTGGCTTTATATCCCTGTAGTTGTAATTCCCTATGGATCAGAAAGCTAACTCATCAACCATTGAAGGATTTTTCCCCCCTTGTGTATTTTGGCATATAATAGAATTCTGGCGTTGTGTTTTTTTGTTTTTTAAGGAAGCTCTACACTCAACATGGGGTTGGAACTCACCTCCCTGAGATCAAAAATCACATACTATATACTGACTGAACGAACCAGCAAGGCATCCCTAGATTTGTGTAGTCTTTAAAGGACGTTCACAGATAGGTCATGCCTTTAGGGTTTTAAGAATAAAATGGAATCATGTTGTGGTCTAGAGGACGTGTTGGAGTAGTGGTTCCCAAAGACGGACGCTGGTCTATGAACTGCTTATCGCCAACACACAGCCCGATAAACACAAGAGTCGGGAGCAATGTTTAGAAACTTCATAGCAATCTGATGTTGGCATAAGATCTCACTGCGTGATCAGTGGACTCATCTCATTGAACGGGAGGTAGACCACGTCAGAGTCATTGAATTTGAGTGGTGAGGTTCATGTGTCCTAAGCCAAGTGCTGGGAACATTCAGGAAAGCCATGTGCTGACCCGTAATGGAAATGTTACAACCAAACATCACTAATGGTGTTTTCACCCCGTAGAGTATAAGGACTGCTTGTATTCCACAGACCTAACTTTAATATGCCAGGAAATAAGGGTTCACAGAGAAGAAGTGACAGAGGTAGGAACTCAAATCTAGGTCTTTGGATGAATTATATTCTCTTTCTAACCTTACACAGAGCTTCATGCATTGCAGTACCATTCCTAAAGCCACAAAATAGTGTTTAATATTCAGTTTTTATAGGGTTAGCTTCTTTATCTTAGGCAAAAGGCTAAATAATAGTACTTTAAAAATATTTATTGTTGTAATGTATATACTAACTTCCAATTCGATGGGTTTTCCTACACAGATGAAAATTTTAAAAAGAAGCTCAAAGACAAAGTAAGGTTTTTGGTGTCTTTCCATCAGCCTTTAAATTCACCAAAAGTACTACTTGGACTGTTCTTTGCATGTGTTTTAAAAACATTTATCTCACCAAAGATGTGAAGTTGCTTCATCGATAAGCTCTCCATTTCTTCAGAGTGCACAAAATAGAGCGTATATAAACAAACAGTAAAAACAAGGAGTAAAAGGTCATTTTGCTGATCCCCCCCCCCCCCCCGATTCAGCCCTTTTGCTCCACAGGGTATAGCAGAACACCCAGAGTAACAGAGGGGAGGAAGAATTTTTTTTGTAGTTCGGGAGACAGAGTATCAGAGGAGAAAATTACTTTTCAAGGTTTTGTAGCCCACTTCTTCCCTGAGATCTACATTAAGAACTAAACATACCCTGTTGGTGTTAGACAAGAGATTGTACCCAGGCTGATTAACAGAACCCCGATTATCTAATGCATCATCGAGATAAATCATTAATTAATAGAATCTTTCCTCCAGATGTTGAATTCTTACACCCAGAGAATTGGGCATCAAAAAAAAAAAAAAAAAGGCAATTTCTACAGAATATACCTTCATATTGAAAGTGTTGTATCAGTGATGAATGATGCATTTAAGTAGTAGTTTGTTTGTTTGTTTTTCTCAGAAGCAGGTAACCTTAGCTCAATTTTTTTTTCTGTTTGAATTTTTTAAATTTGTGATTTTGTTTTAGGTTGACATTTCATCTTAAAATATTGGTTCTTTTATTATTAAAGTAATGTGCTTTTGTATTTGACTGTCAAATTTTTTTTTTTTTAAAGATTTTATTTTATTTATTTGACAGAGAGAGATCACAGTAGGTAGAGAGGCAGGCAGAGAGAGGGGAAGGGAAGGAAGCAGGCCCCTGCTGAGCAGAGAGCCCGATGCGGAACTCGATCCCAGGACCCTGAGATCATGACCTGAGCCGAAGGCAGCGGCCTAACCCACTGAGCCACCCAGGCGCCCCAATTGACTGTCAAATTTTAAGGAAAATCACATTTACCTTTTACAATAGTGTCATAAATGATGTTTATAGATGAAGCAAAGTACTTATCCTTCTGTATGGAACCTACAACCAACTTCATAGCATGACTGCTATAGATGCCACATTCCATCAGGCTCTTGCCATTCATGCCTCCATCTTGGTTAAAACTGAGTATCCTGTCCTCTGCTTATGTCATTGTGTACACCGTCCATCGCTTTCGCCCACTGCTTTCTAGGTTTCTTGTTTCTTTTTTTTTTTTTTTAATTGAGAAGCTGTGTTTTCATGGTTGTAGCACTGAAATTTCACCTTCCGTGTTCTCGTGAGGATTTTGTTATTGCTTCGAGAGAGGGTAGTTAGCTCTGACCCATATTGTTTGCTTTCTGGAGTGGTAACTATTCAGGCGACATGGAAGGTGTTCATTTTTCAGATTTTCCCCAAAAGAGGATATGGACGGTAAACATTTCATTAAAACACTTCAGTCTGAAGAGTCAGCCCCTTGTTATTGTCACACACCTTAACAAAACTGACTTCTGACGTGTTCTTGTGATATTTACAGATATTGAAGTGCAAAAAATGAAAAAGGCTATGGAATCTTTGATGGCAGCAAATGAAGAAAAGGTATCTAGATGAAATTAAAGTATTTATGTGGGTGTGTACCACCATTTTGATCACTCCATGAGTTTTCTTGAGATATGCCAGGTTGGAAGAACCCTACACACTACTGATGTTGAGGGACAGCCGTTCTGCCTTTCTACCTTCATGTGCCTGCTCTCGGTGATGGCAGTTGTCATTGTGACTGTGTGGGTAGAGTGGTGACCGGCAACACTGGGTCCACTGAGATCTCCCTCTCCCACCTCCCTGTGAATCTGGAAAAATGTTCAAGCCCTCAGATCATTTCTTTATATTCAGGTGGGAAATGAGAGAAAGGATACAGTCCATAGTGCATCCTTTCTGGGCTCGCATGAACTCTGAAAGGGGTGGTCCCTGACAACTGTTAGCTTCCCAATGAGGTTAATTTTCTTCATATCATTTTCTTCACACTCCTGGATTCCTTCACATGAGGGATTGTCTCATGTGAGACAATTTCTCTCTCTCAAAAAGCATCAATAACAAACAAATCTCCCAGTGTTGACTGAGGGCTTACTAGACATTCAAACTGCTTTAGGAGCACCAACGCTGACATAAGGTTTTAGTAGTTCCAGAAGGCTTCAAAGAGGTTGCATTTGAGCAAAATCTGAGGAAAGGCAAGAGTTGTTTATCAGGAAAACAAGAGACAGAGGCATCAGTACCATGAAATAAAATATGGCCCTAGGCTGTCTTTTAGCTTTGTTGGCCAAATGCCAGGGACTCCAGAGTCTTCTTTCCTGTTGCTTCACTGATTTCATTCTGATGAGAGCAGGGAAACAGTGTCCTCTAAAGCAAGGTGTTTTTTCATGGCCTACCTGATCAGCCATATACCCAGCGGACAGCAGCAGTCGGGTTCAGCTCGCATCATCAGAACTACTCTTACATCTCATGTTACTCAATGAATAGAACAAGGAGGCATTTTCCCAAGAAAAGAGTCATTTCAAGGAAGTAAAAAAACAAGCAACTGCCAAAGAACTTTGCCTTGATCTTTTTGTCTCAGCTTGTTTCTTTCTCTAATTCTTGTGTTCTCTGTTTTACTCTATATTTTTCCCTTCAATTCTCTTTATTTGCTCTTTATTAGGAAATAAACTCATTGCCCTCTCCACCCACCTATATTTAGGTTTCTTTTTGCTAGTCTTTACCACTGTGGAATAAAAAGGAAAGTCATTAGCAAGGGGCCCATGTAGTTTTTACTTTTTTTTTTTTAAGATTTTATTTATTTGAGAGAAAAACAGCGAACAGGGAGCTTGATATGGGGCTTGATCCCAGGACTCTGGGATCACTACCTGAGCCAAAGGTAGACGCATAACTGACTGAGTCCCCTCGGTGCCCCCATAGCTTTTACTTTTAAAAAAGTAATCACAAATTCATTTAGTCTTAATTTCTCTCTCTCAAAAAGCATCAATAACAAACAAATCTCCCAGTGTTGACTGAGGGCTTACTAGACATTCAAACTGCTTTAGGAGCACCAACGCTGACATAAGTTTTTAGTAGTTCCAGAAGGCTTCAAAGAGGTTGCATTTGAGCAAAATCTGAGGAAAGGCAAGAGTTGTTTATCAGGAAAACAAAAGCTGCTAAGGAGAGTATCTATGAACTAAACATGTCTCAAAAGCCCAGACTTGGCACAGCCTAGTGCATGTTGGGAAAGTTCAGAATGAGATAAGGTAGAGGGGTATATGAAGCTGACATTTACACAGGTTGACAGGGTTTCTGAAAACCTTATTTTGGATTTGAGGGCTCCTGGGTGGCTCAGTTGGTTAAGCACCTACCTTCGGTCAGGTTACGACCACAGGGTCCTGGGATTGAGCTCCACATCAGGTTCCCTGTGGGAGCCTGCTTCTCCCTCTCCCTCTGCCCCTTCCTCCTGCTTCTTCTTCTCTCACTCTCACCCTCTTTTTGTCTCGAGTAAGTAAAAGTCTTTGAAGTAATTTTTTTTGGGGGGGGGATTTGAGAACAAGTTTCTAGTTTGAGTAATGAGGTGAATGATAGTGCCCTCAAAGAGTTAAGGGAATCTAAGCTCAAGTACCAGGGGCAAATAATGAGCTTAATTTTAGAGACATTCACTTCGATGTGCTCATGGGACTTTTAAAAGGAGATTTCTCATAGAAAGTTGGAAAATGAATCTAAATTTGGGGGTTAATGTATAATTATAGATGGGGTAGGGAGTGAACCCAGTCCATTTTAGGAAAAATACAGAATTATAGATTTTCGGAGACTAAGCTATAGTTGATATGTAAATTAGCTTTTGCTCCATGACAAATCACATTTATTATTTCTCATACTTCTGATGGTTGATTAGGGGGTTCTCCTGGTCTGGGCTGGCTTTGTTGATCTCTGCAGTTAGCTGGTGGGTGGGATGGGGCTGGATGGTCTAGGCTGGTGTGACTCACATGTCTAGTGATTAACATCCTTGCATAGATTGGGCCCATCTGGGATGTCTCTTTTCCAAATGATATCTCGTCTTCCATTAGACTAGCCTGTGCTTCTTCACATAGTGAAGGTTCCCTGGAGCAGAGAGAGAGGGCAAACCCTAACCACATTTGTTGATATCTCTTTGACCAAAGCAAGTCACATGGCCAGGCCCAAAACCAGTGAGAGAAGAGCTAGGGAGCCCATTTTTTTAGGATCCACCAGAGTGGGGGTAAAGGACAAAATCTTAAAGCACTAACATTTTATAGACTGGGCTGGGTAGATAGTGGAAGTAGAATATCTATCTGGTCAAGGGATTAAGAAATCAAAATAGAAGAAAAGAAAGAGTGGAAAGAAAAGTGAAGGAAAAAGGAGGAAAGAGTGGGGTCAGTCAAGTATCAGAGGTCAAATTAGAAAAAGGATGAAAAGTTCTCTTATTTTTAGTAAATGTGAAGTCTCTGATGACTCTGATGACTAATTGGTACAACTTTGGCTGAGTGTTTTGAGAAGAGAAAGGCCAGATTATGATTGATGACAGCAGGTAAAGACAACAGGTGTAGTAGACCTTTCTTTCAAGACCTGCCCATAAGTTGGAGAGGAGAATAATTAAAGTTGATTTTTTTCTTGTTTTGTTTTTGTTTTTGTTTTGTATCTTATTACCTTGTTTTGTTTTTGTTTTTAAAGATGGCAGCTGAAGGATAGGATCTCTAAATTTAGAGGTACTTTTTCTCTATCTCTGATGTACGTAGGAAAACTGGTAAAATGTAGATATTACCAGTTTTACTAAAGTTTAGAAATATTCCTTGAATAATGTAAATAATTCATGTCTCCCTATTCTTTGTGTTGCAATTACTTTTACTGTTTAAAGTCATAGTTTAAAGATGACAATTTATTTTATTAATAGGATCGGAAAATAGAAGATCTTCGACAGTGCCTGAATAGGTACAAGAAGATGCAAGATACAGTGATACTGACCCAAGGTAAAAAAGGTACTGTAGCTCTATAGGTTTTTCTACTTTACTTGATTTTAAGTGGCTATGAACTTTAACATTTGTTTTCATTTTCCTGGAATATCCATTATTCCAAAATAGTTTGTTTATTCATTTATTCAACAATATCATTAGGAAACAATATCACACACTTTCTTGGTGAGTAGGCCAAAGAGAATACTGTGGACTGGTTGGTCAAGGAGAACCTCTGTGTGGAGTTCATCAGATAGCATTCTAGACAGAACAGTGTGTTCTAGAGCCTGTGGGGAGGGGCATCTGGGTGGCTCAGTGGGTTAAGCATCTGCCTTCAGCTCAGGTCATGATCCCAGGGTCCTGGGATCGAGTCCTGCATTGGCCTCCCAGATCAGCAAACAGTCTGCTTCTCCCTCTACCCTTCCCTCCTGCTTATGCTTTCTCTCTCTCTCTCAAAAATAAATAAGTAAATTTTATTCATTCATTTATTTGTTTGTTTGTTTGTTTGTTTATTAAAAGAGCCTATGGGGAAAATGGGCTCGGTGTATTTAAGTAGTAAAAAGACCGTTGTGACTGACTGGAAGGAAGTGATCAGGGGGAGAATGAGAGGAGATGAGCCGAGCAGATAGAAGTTAGCGTTGGACAGGTCAGGCAATGTGAGGCATTCAGCTCTGTGAGCCCAGCGGGATCCACGGAAGGGTTTTTACAAGTCTGTGGCATTTTTCGTAACAAATGGACCATATTGGGAGGAGGGAGCAGTATCAGAAGAAGAGAAGCCAGTCAAGAGGCTCTTGCAGGATTCCAAATGGAATGTTAATAATGGTACTGATTAGAAACACATTTTGGTGTTCGAACTAACACAGTGGTGTGACGAATTAGATGAGAGTGAAGAAGAGGAAAGAATCAAGAAAGACTGATGTTTTTGACTAAAGCGACCGGGGTGGGGGGGGGGGAGTGATGATTCCATTTACCAAGGTAACGAAGCCTAGTGAGGGCGCACTGAAATGATTAAGGGGGGTTGTGTTCAGCTTTGAATGTGTTAAGTTAAGTTAAAACATAAAATAAAACCAAAACCATAAGACATCTAAGTAAAAATAGTCACGCTTTGATGGGGATTAAGGAGTGCACTTGTTGGGATGAGCACAGGGTGATGTTGGGAAGTTTTGAATTACTATATTGTATACCTGAGACTAGTATTACACTGTATGTTAATCAGAATTAAAAACTTAATAAAATAGTTATGCCTTTTGATGTGGTATTATTTTATAGGTGCATGGTTCAGTTGGCCATCCTCAAATGTGGAAAATCTCTGGGGGTCATTTAAAACAAAAGTGTTAAGAACGTTGGAAGTTTTCTCATTCATTAGCAATGCAAGGTGGGGTTATTTGCTCTAAAAGTAAACATGAGTAATAAATTTTTTCAGAGATACTTGTGAAATACTCAGATTTTGGAATTTCAATTTCGATGAGTTCAAAAAGAAAGAAAATCCTACTTCAGACGAGGATTTCTGAGAGGGGAAAAAAAATGGATCTTCATCTTATTTTCCACAGGACTTAGTGTATGTTAAAATTTTAAATATCCAAATGAGCAAGCAAATGAACCTCTGTCAGTGTTCTTACAGCGATTCTCATCACTCAGCATTTTCTCTGCCTTCAAGAGAGTGTCTCTTTTTAGACAGTATTGCAAATTAACAAGTGATTAATTTTTACATAGTCATAACATTTATTTTTTTTAAAGATTTTATTTATTTATTTGACAAAGAGAAAGATCACAAATAGGCAAAGAGGCAGCTGAAAGAGAGGGGAAAGCAGGCTCCCTGCTGAGCAGAGGACCCTGAGATCATGACCTGAGCCGAAAGCAGAGGCTCAACCCACTGAGCCACCCAGGCACCCCTGTAGTCATAACATTTAAAACAGTATTTGATTTTATAGAATCTCAATACTGTAGTTTTTATATTTAAAAATCAAAGGAAAACATTAATTTCTATAATTATGAAACATAAGAAAATCAAGAAAAGAGGTATTCTTCATAATTGCACTGACATGATCATTTTTGTCAGTTTCATGGGGTTTTTTGTTGTTGTTGTTGTTTGTTTAATCTGGTTTTGTTTTAAAATAGACTCCATGACCAGCATGGAGCCCAACATAGGGCTTGAACTCACGACCTGGAGATCAAGACCTGAGCAGAGATGGAGTCTGACGTTTGGAGCACCTGGGTGGCTCAGTTTGTTAAGCGTCCGACTCTTGCTTTCAGCTCAGCTCATGATCTTATGGGTCGTGAGATCAGGCCTTACCTTGGCTCTGCACTCAGGTGGAGGCTACTTGAAGATTCTTTCCTTCTGTCCCTCCCCTGGCCTGTGCGTGCATGCAATGCTCTCTCTCTCTCAAATAAGTAAATAAAGCTTAAAAAAAAAAAGAGAGAGAGAGAGACACTTAACCAACTGAGATACCCAGGCACCCCTCCTGTACTTTTTTTCATCTTTTTTAATGCATATAAAATGTGTAGAAAAAGGAGGTTGTTTTTCGTTTTCTTTTCCAAAGTTAGTTGTATTATTTTACATTGCCAACAGCAATGTATCACTTGCCAACACTTGGTATGGTATTTGAAACTTCACAATCCTGTACATTTGATATGATTTTGATTTAATTGGTTTAGTGTTTTAAGTATTCTCATCACAAGTCCCTCATGATGAAAAGTATTGGACATCTTATCATGTACTTACTGACATTTGTATATTAAAAAGAGGGAGTTTTTAACCACCATTGAAAATTATGTCCTGTTCTAATGAATAGTTTATAAACAGTGATTTCTAACTAGTATTTGTATTTACTTAGTCCTTAGAGAATGTGAATAATACCTACATTTTAATGAACTTAGAATAAATGCCTAATAAAAATATAAGAAGGTAAGTCTAGTTAACAGCTTTAAATGAGTTTAGGATTTTGTACTATTCAGAGAATAGTGTTTTAAGCATCAATTTTTGGTTTTAAAAAAGAATATCTGACATAGTTGTTCAGCAGCTAATCCTTTTCATTGCTGAAGATGTAGAAGTAGTTCTCAAAGTTGGCCGCTTTCCTGGGTATGTGGTTGCATTTGTCCATAAGGCTGTTCTTTCTTCTTTAAAATAAATGGCACAGAAGGATCATCTTAAGGAATCAGAAGATTGCCTATTGTTGTTTTTTCTTCTTTATATGTATGTGGTTTTTGTTTTGTTTTGTTTTGTTTTGTTTTGCTTTAAGAACAAAGAAATGATGATGTGAGTGCTGTGAAATGTGTAAACCTGGCAATTCACAGACCTGTACCTCTGGAGATAAAAATACATTATTAGTTTATTAAAAATTAATAAAAAAATAACACAGAAATGATGAATGATGAATATTGAGTTTCTCATGGTGACTGTGTTGCTGTTCAGAATTAGTTTGTTGTACCACTGATATTCTCCGCTTGGTTGTTTCTTCTTTTTTTTTTTTTTTTAATTTTTTATTTTTTATAAACATATATTTTTATCCCAAGGGGTACAGGTCTGTGAATCACCAGGTTTACACACTTCACAGCACTCACCAAAGCACATACCCTCCCCAGTGTCCATAATCCCACCCCCTTCTCCCAAACCCCCTCCCCCCAGCAACCCTCAGTTTGTTTTGTGAGATTAAGAGTCACTTATGGTTTGTCTCCCTCCCAATCCCATCTTGTTTCATTTATTCTTCTCGTACCCACTTAAGCCTCCATGTTGCATCACCACTTCCTCATATCAGGGAGATCATATGATAGTTGTCTTTCTCTGCTTGACTTATTTCGCTAAGCATGATACGCTCTAGTTCCATCCATGTTGTTGCAAATGGCAAGATTTCATTTCTTTGGATGGCTGCATAGTATTCCATTGTGTATATATACCACATCTTCTTGATCCATTCATCTGTTGATGGACATCTAGGTTCTTTCCATAGTTTGGCTATTGTGGACATTGCTGCTATAAACATTCGGGTGCACGTGCCCCTTTGGATCACTACATTTGTATCTTTAGGGTAAATACCCAATAGTGCAATTGCTGGGTCATAGGGCAGTTCTATTTTCAACATTTTGAGGAACCTCCATGCTGTTTTCCAGAGTGGCTGCACCAGCTTGCATTCCCACCAACAGTGTAGGAGGGTTCCCCTTTCTCCGCATCCTCGCCAGCATCTGTCATTTCCTGACTTGTTGATTTTAGCCATTCTGACTGGTGTGAGGTGATATCTCATTGTGGTTTTGATTTGTATTTCCCTGATGCCGAGTGATATGGAGCACTTTTTCATGTGTCTGTTGGCCATCTGGATGTCTTCTTTGCAGAAATGTCTGTTCATGTCATCTGCCCATTTCTTGATTGGATTATTTGTTCTTTGGGTGTTGAGTTTGCTAAGTTCTTTATAGATTCTGGACACTAGTCCTTTATCTGATATGTCGTTTGCAAATATCTTCTCCCATTCTGTCAGTTGTCTTTTGATTTTGTTAACTGTTTCCTTTGCTGTGCAAAAGCTTTTGATCTTGATGAAATCCCAATAGTTCATTTTTTCCCTTGCTTCCCTTGCCTTTGGCGTTGTTCCTAGGAAGATGTTGCTGCGGCAGAGGTCGAAGAGGTTGCTGCCTGTGTTCTCCTCAAGGATTCTGATGGATTCCTTTCGCACATTGAGGTCCTTCATCATTTTGAGTCTATTTTTGTGTGTGGTGTAAGGAAATGGTCCAATTTCATTTTTCTGCATGTGGCTGTCCAATTTTCCCAGCACCATTTATTGAAGAGTCTGTCTTTTTTCCATTGGACATTCTTTCCTGCTTTGTCGAAGATTAGTGGACTGTAGAGTTGAGGGTCTATTTCTGGGCTCTCTATTCTGTTCCATTGATCTATGTGTCTGTTTTTGTGCCAGTACCATGCTGTCTTGATCATGACAGCTTTGTAATAGAGCTTGAAGTCTGGAATTGTGATGCCACCAACGTTGGCTTTCTTTTTCAATATCCCTTTGGCTATTCGAGGTCTTTTCTGGTTCCATATAAATTTTAGCATTATTTGTTCCATTTCTTTGAAAAAGATGGATGGTACTTTGATAGGAATTGCATTAAATGTGTAGATTGCTTTAGGTAGCATAGACATTTTCACAATATTTTTTCTTCCAATCCAGGAGCATGGAACATTTTTCCATTTCTTTGTGTCTTCCTCAATTTCTTTCATGAGTACTTTATAGTTTTCTGAGTATAGATTCTGTGTCTCTTTGGTTAGGTTTATTCCTAGGTATCTTCTGGTTTTCGATGCAATTGTAAATGGGATTGACTCCTTAATATCTCTTTCTTCTGTCTTGCTGTTGGTGTAGAGAAATGCAACTGATTTCTGTGCATGGATTTTATATCCTGACACTTTACTGAATTCCTGTATAAGTTCTAGCAGTTTTGGAGTGGAGTCTTTTGGGTTTTCCACATATAGTATCATATCATCTGCGAAGAGTGATAATTTGACTTCTTCTTTGCCGATTTGGATGCCTTTAATGTCCTTTTGTTGTCTGATTGCTGAGGCTAGGACCTCTAGTACTATGTTGAATAGCAGTGGTGATAATGGACATCCCTGCCGTGTTCCTGACCTTAGCGGAAAAGCTTTCAGTTTTTCTCCATTGAGAATATTTGCGGTGGGTTTTTCATAGATGGCTTTGATGATATTGAGGTATGTGCCCTGTATCCCTACACTTTGAAGAGTTTTGATCAGGAAGGGATGCTGTACTTTGTCAAATGCTTTTTCAGCATCTATTGAGAGTATCATATGGTTCTTGTTCTTTCTTTTATTGATGTGTTGTATCACATTGACTGATTTGCGGATGTTGAACCAACCTTGCAGCCCTGGGATAAATCCCGCTTGGTCGTGGTGAATAATCTTTTTAATGTACTGTTGAATCCTATTGGCTAGTATTTTGTTGAGTATTTTCGCATCTGTGTTCATCAAGGATATCAGTCTATAGCTCTCTTTTTTGGTGGGATCCTTGTCTGGTTTTGGGATCAAGGTGATGCTGGCCTCATAAAATGAGTTTGGAAGTTTTCCTTCCATTTCTATTTTTTGGAACAGTTTCAGGAGAATAGGAATTAGTTCTTCTTTAAATGTTTGGTAGAATTCCCCCGGGAAGCCGTCTGGCCCTGGGCTTTTGTTTGTTTGGAGTCTTTTAATGACTGTTTCAATCTCCTTACTGGTTATGGGTCTGTTCAGGCTTTCTATTTCTTCCTGGTTCAGTTGTGGTAGTTTATAGGTCTCTAGGAATGCATCCATTTCTTCCAGATTGTCAAATTTATTGCCGTAGAGTTGCTCATAGTATGTTCTTATAATAGTTTGTATTTCTTTGGTGTTAGTTGTGATCTCTCCTCTTTCATTCATGATTTTATTTATTTGGGTCCTTTCTCTTTTCTTTTTGGTAAGTCGGGCCAGGGGTTCATCAAATTTATTAATTCTTTCAAAGAACCAGCTCCTAGTTTCGTTGATTTGTTCTATTGTTTTTTTGGTTTCTATTTCATTGATTTCTGCTCTGATCTTTATGATTTCTCTTCTCCTGCTGGGCTTAGGGTTTCTTTCTTGTTCTTTCTCCAGCTCCTTTAGGTGTAGGGTTAGGTTGTGTACCTGAGACCTTTCTTGTTTCTTGAGAAAGGCTTGTACCGCTATATATTTTCCTCTCAGGACTGCCTTTGTTGTGTCCCACAGATTTTGAACCGTTGTATTTTCATTATCATTTGTTTCCATGATTTTTTTCAATTCTTCTTTAATTTCCCGGTTGACCCATTCATTCTTTAGAAGGATACTGTTTAGTCTCCATGTATTGGGGTTCTTTCCAAACTTCCTTTTTTTTTTTTTTTTTTTTTTTAAAGATTTTATTTATTTATCAGAAAGAGAGAGGGGGAGAGAGCGAGCACAGGCAGACAGAATGGCAGGCAGAGGCAGAGGGAGAAGCAGGCTCCCTGCTGAGCAAGGAGCCCGATGTGGGACTCGATCCCAGGACGCTGGGATCATGACCTGAGCCGAAGGCAGCTGCTTAACCAACTGAGCCACCCAGGCGTCCCGTCCAAACTTCCTTTTGTGGTTGAGTTCTAGCTTTAGAGCATTGTGGTCTGAAAATATGCAGGGAATGATCCCAATCTTTTGATACCGGTTGAGTCCTGATTTAGGACCGAGGATGTGATCTATTCTGGAGAATGTTCCATTTGCACTAGAGAAGAATGCGTATTCTGTTGCTTTGGGATGAAATATTCTGAATATATCTGTGATGTCCATCTGGTCCAGTGTGTCGTTTAAGGCCTTTATTTCCTTGCTGATCTTTTGCTTGGATGATCTGTCCATTTCAGTGAGGGGAGTGTTAAAGTCCCCTACTATTATTGTATTATTGTGGATGTGTTTCTTTGATTTTGTTATTAATTGGTTTATATAGTTGGCTGCTCCCACATTGGGGGCATAGATATTTAAAATTGTTAAATCTTCTTGTTGGACAGACCCTTTGAGTATGATATAGTGTCCTTCCTCATCTCTTATTATAGTCTTTGGCTTAAAATCTAATTGATCTAAGGATTGCCACTCCTGCTTTCTTCTGATGTCCATTAGCATGGTAAATTCTTTTCCACCCCCTCACTTTAAATCTGGAGGTGTCTTCGGGCTTAAAATGAGTTTCTTGGAGGCAACATATAGATGGGTTTTGTTTTTTATCCATTCTGATACCCTGTGTCTTTTGACAGGGGCATTTAGCCCATTCACATTCAGGGTTACTATTGAGAGATATGAATTTAGTGCCATTGTATTGCCTGTAAGGTGACTGTTACTGTATATGGTCTCTGTTCCTTTCTGATCTACCACTTGTAGGCTCTCTCTTTGCTTAGAGGACCCCTTTCAATATTTCCTGTAGAGCTGGTTTGGTATTTGCAAATTCTTTCAGTTTTTGTTTGTCCTGGAAGCTTTTAATATCTCCTTCTATTTTCAATGATAGCCTAGCTGGATATAGTATTCTTGGCTGCATGTTTTTCTCGTTTAGTGCTCTGAAAATATCATGCCAGCTCTTTCTGGCCTGCCAGGTCTCTGTGGATAAGTCAGCTGCCAATCTAATATTTTTACCTTTGTATGTTACAGACTTCTTTTCCCAGGCTGCTTTCAGGATTTTCTCTTTGTCACTGAGACTTGTAAATTTTACTATTAGGTGACGGGGTGTGGGCCTATTCTTATTGATTTTGAGGGGCGTTCTCTGAACCTCCTGAATTTTGATGCTCATTCCCTTTGCCATATTGGGGAAATTCTCCCCAATAATTCTCTCCAGTATACCTTCTGCTCCCCTCTCTCTTTCTTCTTCTTCTGGAATCCCAATTATTCTAATGTTGTTTCGTCTTATGGTGTCACTTATCTCTCGGATTCTCCCCTCGTGGTCCAGTGGCTGTTTGTCCCACTTTTGCTCAGCTTCTTTATTCTCTGTCATTTGGTCTTCTATATCACTAATTCTTTCTTCTGCCTCATTTATCCTAGCAGTGAGAGCCTCCATTTTTGATTGCACCTCATTAATAGCTTTTTTGATTTCAACTTGGTTAGATTTTAGTTCTTTTATTTCTCCAGAAAGGGCTTTTCTATCTCTCGAGAGGGTTTCTCTAATATCTTCCATGCCTTTTTCGAGCCCGGCTAGAACCTTGAGAATTGTCATTCTGAACTCTAGATCTGACATATTACCGATGTCTGTATTGATTAGGTCCTTAGCCTTCGGTACTGCCTCTTGTTCTTTTTTTTGTGTTGTATTTTTACGTCTTGTGATTTTGTCCAGATAAGAGTAAATGAAGGGGCAAGTAAAATACTAAAAGGGTGGCAACAACCCCAGGAAAATATGCTTTAACCAAATTAGAAGAGATCCAATATCGTGAGTGGGGAGAAAGGGGGATAAAAAGAGGTTCAAAAAGGAAGAAAGAAAAAAAAAGAAAAAAGAAATTAAAAAGAAAAGAATTTTTTAAAAAAGAAAACACCTAAGAAATATGTAAAAAAGAAAAAAATATATATATTAGATAAACTGTTAAAAAAGAAAAAGGTAACAGTTAAAAAAAAAAATTTACCCGAAGGCGAGAAGGAAAAAAAAAAATGAAAAAGAAAAAATTAAATTAACTGCAAGACTAAAAAAAAATCACAGGAAAAAACCATGAGTTCCGTGCTTGGCTTTCTCCTCCTCTGGAATTCTGCTGCTCTCCTTGGTATTGAAACCGCACTCCTTGGTAGGTGAACTTGGTCTCGGCTGGATTTCTTGTTGATCTTCTGGGGGAGGGGCCTGTTGTAGTGATTCTCAAGTGTCTTTGCCCCAGGCGGAATTACAGCACCCTTACCCGGGGCCGGGGTGAGTAATCCGCTCGGGTTTGCTTTCAGGAGCTTTTGTTCCCTGAGCGCTTTCCGTTGAGTTCCGGAGGACGGGAATACAAATGGCGGCCTCCTGGTCTCAGGCCCGGAGGAGCCGAGAGCCCAGGGCCCCAGAGAACAGCGCCCAGTTACTCCCGTCTGCCTGACCTCCAGCTGCGCTCCGAGCTCACCGAGCCTGCGACCGGTTCAAGGTAACACTGAGCTGTGAGCCTATTGTCCGCTCTGTCTCTGTAGCTGGCTCTCCCGTTCCAATACCCGCAAGCTCTGCGACACTCAGACACCCCCGATCCTTCTGTGACCCTGCGGGACCTGAGGCCACGCTGACCCCGCGTGGGCTTCGCCCCCCCGGTTTAGCCTCTGGAGCGATGTCCCTCAGCGGAACAGACTTTTAAAAGTCCTGATTTTGTGCGCGCTTGCTCCGCTGCTTGCCGGGAGCCGGCCCCTCCCCCGGGGTCTATCTTCCCGTCGCTTTGGATTCACTTCTCCGCCGGTCCTACCTTTCAGAAAGTGGTTGTTTTTCTGTTTCCAGAATTGCTGTTCTTCTTCTCTTCGATCTGCACATGGATTTTCAGGTGTTTGCAATCTTTAGATAAGCTATCTAGCTGATCTCTGGCTAGCTGAAGCAGTCTCAGCTTGCTACTTCTCCGCCATCTTGACTCCTCCCCAGCTTGGTTGTTTCTGAACTGAAATTTGTAAAGCCCCAAATTCTGAAACAAAATTAGGGAAGGTTGTTGGACTAAATGAACTTCTGATTTCAAGGCTGTGAGTCTGTGGTAATAGCTATTAATACCACCCTCAGGCTCCAGGTGCTCATAGTTTAACATTTCTCCTAGAGGTCCTCTTGTTATTTTTCTAAGGATTTCAAAGGAAACTCACTTTTGATTTTTGAGGATGGGAAAAATGTTTATATTCAGTTGGTATTCTTCCTCCAAAAGTGAAATGTAAATGAAAAGCTGCCATTTTTCTCCTTTTCCTAGACCAAGATGGCGACTTTGACGGTCTGCTCACTTCTGGTTCCGTCTCCACTTTGCTGGATGCGCAGGGTTTTAGTGACCTGGAGAAAAGTGTATCATCTACACCAGTCACGGGATCTCCCAGTCGTGACCCATTCAACACAAGTGTTCCAGAAGAGGTATTTACAGACTCTCAACATTATCTTTGTAGTGAAGAGACTGTGTCATTGAAGGTTAAAATGCTGTTGACAGCAGGAAAGACCTGGGATCTTTTCTCAGTGTGGCTACTGACTGAGTCTTAGCAATTTTCATGTCAAAACTCAGTCTGCTAGGACTTTATTTGAAAGATTGGTTTTTCCCCCCCTCTTTAATAAATAAATACCTTGGGCAATGTCAAAATTGCTTAAATAATTCAGGAAGAACATGGGAGAAAGATGTCATCCTAAATAGATTACAATCTACACAATAATAATCTTTATTAGTAAAGAACAAATAGGGAATAAATGAAGAGGGATAACGTGAGATTATATAAAGAAGTTGGTTTTAGTCACTTCCAATGTTGTCTCTGAAAAATTCTGGTCTAAAATCTTCCCTGACTTCTTTAGACTTGGAAAAAAGCAGCTGGACAGGAATATTTAGTCTTGAACTCATCATTAACTTTTCTTTCACACATCAGAGTGGTGCCAAAATCTGTTTCCATTACCTATTGCAAACCACCCCAAAAATTTGTGGCTTGAGTGACAGCACTTGTTTTGCTAACAAATGTGTGATGTGGGTAAGGCTCAGCAGGAGCATTTCTTCTTCGCTCCACTGGGCAATAGTTGGAATGGTGTGAAGGCTGGAGGCTTGAGTCATCCGAAGGCTACCCATTTGTATATCACATGGTTGGTTGGTACTACTGTTGGACAGGACCTCAGCTGAGGCCCTAGCTGGAAATACCTGTGACTCCCTGGCTTTCTTCTAGCAGAGCGTTTAGATCCTAAGGATGAGCATCCCAATAAGAGGACTGGGCATATTTATATCATCTTTTATGCTATGACTCGGAAACCCTGTGGCATCTCTTCTCCTGTAGTCACAGGCCCACACACATTCACAGAGAGGAAACAAAGACCCTACCTCTTGATGGACAAGTAATATCACATTTGAGAAGAACACATGGGATGGCATATACCCCTACGACCATATTCGACTAGTACAACTGCCCTCCACTCTCTGGCTACAATCATTTATATCCCTCCCCCATGCAAAATGTCCTCATCCCCTCATCAAAGACCTCTTGGTCTTACTCCAGTCAGGCTTCCGCATCCCAAGACCTTGTCATCCAGACCCGGTCAAGATGTAGGTGCAGCTGCTCAGGTTTGGCTTCTCGAGTAGCACTCCATTCCATGTAAAGAACCAGGAAATTCAAGGTCAAGTCATTTGTCCCCTACACACCTGACATGCAGTGGTGGAATGGGCATAGTAACTACTGGGCATTCCCATTCAAGAAGAGGGAACATAGACATGGAAGACACCCACGTATCATTAGTCAGTAGCAGTTCCCAAATCCAGCCAGGCTCGTGTGGCCAGTTCCTTGACAGGGCCCAGACCTTTGGGCTCTTGGTTGTTCCTTGGGAGTCATCTTTCCATTTCCAGGAGAAAGAACCTGTAATTGCAGATGAGTTGTTTTCTGCAAAAGTATCTATACGGGTCTAGGGCCTTCTGCCTTCTACTATCTCTGTCCCTCTTGGTTCTATTTGGTATAATATTTTATTCATTTGGCATTTCTTATGAATCAATTTATAATCCACTCCGTCAGGTAAAGGATATCCACAATTATCTTCACCATAAGACTTTCTCTATCGTAAGTTTTCTGTATGGCTGCTATGGAATATCCCTCTGTTTTTAGAGTTGTCGAACTTTTTGAAGGTTTCAATGAGACAGCTGTACCTTAAGTCTTCCTGAGGTCTTAACCTAGGCACACCCGTGGCTTCCTGACAGCACCTCCCTCTTTGCCCTAGAACTTTTAATTTTAGTGCAGTGTACTGTCTAGAGAAACTGGGAATGGGAAAAATTGTTTTTGTTATTGTTGTTTTTGTTTTTTAACTAAATAGTCTTGACTACCTTATGTTTTCCAATTCCCCCTTTGGTCGTCTTTCCTTTAACATTTTACTGTATTCAGTGAGAAAAAAACCAAGTGGCATCTTTTCTTTTCCTATCTATTCCTGCTGATTACCTAATGAGAAAATGAAATTTGAATTGCATGAAAATGAATTCAAGGAGGAAACATTTCTCTCTTCACTATAGGAGAGGGCTAAAAGATGTCAGTCATAAGGATTACTGGGTAGGGGAAATTGGAAGGTGGTGATCAAAAGGTACGGACTTCCAGTTATAAGACAAGTGTGCTGGGGGTATAAGGTACAACGTGATGACTATAGTTAACACTGCTGTCTGGTATGCTGGAAGGTTGCTAAGACTGTAGATCCGAAAAGTTCTCATTGCAAGGAAAAAAATGTGTTTTTTTTTCCTTTCCTTTTCTTTTTTCTTTTTAATTTATACGGTACTGCATGTCAGTGATATCCCAATAAAATTGGAAAAAAGAGGCAAAGGATTAGTTAAGGAATAAAAAATATTTTAGAGGGGGAAATAAAAAATATGTTAGAGGGGGAAAATCCCCTAATTGCTAATTATATTTCTACTGAAGGGAAAAATAACAGTTGACAGTCAATGAGTATGCTTGCTGCCTATTTACAGAATGGCAGATGTTACATGTAAGATTTGCCCAGATAGTCTCTTTAAAAAAAGTCTTTCCTATGTGAATTGTACTTTAATGAGACTTTTCGTTTGGAACCAGAATGATTTGATGAGGATTGAGTGTGTTCAGCCATATTGTTAAAGAAGAGCTAGAAGGGAGATTGGAGTTGGGAGTTAAAGTCCTAAGTTCAAAACGAAATCAAGGAAATGGATCAGTTTGTTAGTGGGCCATTTCCTTCCCCATGTTAGGAACCCGGGGAGCTACTGTGAACTTGACAACACAAGGGATGATGGCTCAATAATTCGCCCAGAACTAATCATAAAGATTCAAATTTAAAAAAAAAAAGAAAAAAGAGAGTGAAGTAATCTCCTATTTTACAGCAATAGGACTTCTTAAAGAACAAAATTCAGGGGCGCCTGGGTGGCTCAGTAGGTTAAGCCTCTGCCTTCGGCTCAGTTTATGATCTCAGGGTCCTGGGATCAATCAAGTCCCACATTGGGCTCTCTGCTCAGCAGGGAGCCTGCTTCCTCCTCTCTCTCTCGGCCTACTTGTGATCTCTCTGTGTCAAATAAATAAAATCTTTAAAAAAAATTCAGCTGAGAAAATTTTTAACACAGGGATGATGGCTCTGTAAATTGCCCAGAACTAATCATAAAGATTCTAAAAAATAAATAAATAAATAAAAAATCGCGAAGCAACAAGATCAGACTTGTTGTTAAAGAACAAACTTCAAATGAGTAAATTTGCAACATCTTACTGGCTTTATTCAGCAATTTATGAATCAGGCAATGTCCGTTTTAGCAGATGGAAAGGAACTCTACGGATCTGTACAAAATGAAGGGCTTTTTTAGGCCGAAGGAAGCAGGAGCAGAGGATCAGGCTGGTCATTTGCTGGTTGGTTAAGTAGGGTTACTTTCCTTAATGTGCAGCAAAGAGAAGTCTCGGGGCGGGGTGGGTCAGGTAACTTACTAAGGGCAGGCAAGTGCCGATTGGTTGACCTAGGTCTGCCTTTTCTGGGAGTGCCGAGCACGGAAACTTAGCTAAGCTTGGGTTTACTGACATGGAGCTTAACACGAACCACTCCGTCTTGGGCCCAATCAGATTATTTCAACAGACTTCACATGTTATAACCTCTTAGTGTCAAGGAATGAGACCACCGCTCAGTAACTGGAACAAAAACCACAGAGCTAAATGTATTGCTTATCTAGTTACCTCGGTGAACTTTGTTGGTCAGGGACAGTCTCTTTGATCATATGTGGGGCAGGTGGGGTTGCTTGGAGCTCAGGGATTGAGGGACTCTCAGAGGCTAGAGAGAGTTGACATCCGCTGTGGATGTGTGGTTACAGAGGTGAGACTGTCATTGATTGATTGGCATCTAGAAGTGTGTTCCAGGTTGTAAGTCCCTACCTTCCTGGCTGACTTCAGAAGGAGGGACGGTCACTGATTGGTTGGTTGACTGGCAGACTGAATTCACTGAGGAAAATTTTATTTTTTTATCACAATATTTTTTAAGTGATTCATGTATTGTAGTTTATGATGGGCTCTTACACCATAATGCTCTACAGTCATCGAAAATTATTTAACCCCAGAGTATAAAATTTCTTCCATAGATTCCATCCTTAGGGTACACAAAGCATTTGTTTAGGAAGGTGTTTTTAGGCATTTTTGTTGTTGCTGCTGTAGTATTATTAAGCCAAGTGTTTTAAGTGGTATCCACAAAGAACTGGTTTGGGGGGTGCCTAGGTGGCTCAGTCGTTAAGTGTCTGCCTTCTGCTCAGGTCGTGATCCCAGGGTTCTGGGATGGAGCCCCTCATCAGGCTCCCTGCTCAGGGAAGTGGGAAGCCTGCTTCTCCCTCTCCCACTCCTCCTCCTTGTGTTCCCTCTCACCATGTCTCTCTCTGTCAAATAAATGAAATCTTAAAAAAAAAAAAAAATCTGGTTTGAACAACATTCTATATTAGACTAGTGATAGAAAATAAAGTGAAAACAGATGTGTTTACAAAGCACTTTACCCAAATCTCATCTCAAATCATGACAACCCTGTCAGGTAGGCATTGCCATTCTCATGTTACAGAGGAGAAAACTGGTGCCCAGTTAAGTGACTTGCATAAGGTTAGAACCAAAGTTTTTACTAGGGCTTAAAGTTGTCAGGATCAACTATTGACTTACTTGATGGTATTATGTTTTATTCAGAACCAAGTTCAAAAATGACCTTCCTTGGGGCACCTGGGTGGCTCAGTGGGTTAAGCCTCTGCCTTCAGCTCAGGTCATGATCTCAGGGTCCTGGGATCGAGCCCTACATCGGGATCTCTGCTAAGCAGGGACCTGCTTCCCCCCTCTCTCTGCCTGCCTCTCTGCCTACTTGTGATCACTCTCTCTCTGTCAAATAAATAAATAAAACCTTTAAAAAAAAAAAAATGACCTTCCTCCAGAATGTTTTCTCTGACTTTAACAGTCATTGATGTTTATATCCAGAGACCATTTTATAAAGAGAAGAATAGTGTTTTTAAACCTAGGTGTATGAAATTTTTTTGATGGACCATGTAATTGTCTCCGTTATTTTTATTTTATCTCTGTGACTTCTGTCTTATTTATTGGATTTTTTACTTTCTCTAATTACATTACAGTTCCACACCAGCATCTTACAAGTTTCAATCCCTTCATTACTGCCAACATCTAAGGGCCTGGAAACGTCTGAAAGCGCAAAATTGCCTCCTCAACCAGAGACTTCATTTGAAGAAAGGTATGTCATTTATGACCCAACATTGCAATATAAATGTTCAGCAGAGTAGATCAAGCAAACACAAGAGTGCATTGCAATTTATTTACAGACACAGGTTTTACTGTGAGAGGCAAGAAACTGTAAGGCATGTGCCAGGGGACCAGTGTAAATCAATCACTACAGTCAGTTCTGGATTATTGAAATAAAGGGTGTGAAGCAAGAAGTCCTAGGGCAGGAGTCCAGGGAGGTGTGGTGTTCAGGTTAGAGAGAGATTTTAGGGGACTCAAGTTTTATGTCCTAAGTCATGGGGAGCCGCCAGTGGGTCCCAAGCCCCATAGCAATGGTCATGTGGCCCAGGCTGTTCGGAAGAAGGATTTGGGACAGGGATACAGTAGTTTCTCCATTAACAAGTAGAATTTTGAGGGAGCATGTTCTCAATTACTTAACCTTATAATGAGACCAAATAAAAGAAAATATAATAGAATATTTTAGGGGCACCTGGATGGCTCAGTGGGTTAAGCCTCTGCCTTTGGCTCAGGTCATGATCCCAGGGTCCTGGGATCGAGCCCCACATAGGGCTCTCTGCTCGGCAGGGAGCCTGCTTCCTCTTCTCTCTCTGCCTGCTTCTCTGCCTACTTGTGATTTCTCTGTCAGATAAATAAGTAAAATATTTTTTTAACAAAAGAAAATATAGTAGAAAATTTTAAAAGAGAGGGGCAGCTGGGAATCCTCAGTAAATTCAGCAGCTGACTCAATCTCAGCTCAGGTCTTAATCTCAGGGTTGTGGGTTCAAGCCCCATACTGGGCATGGAGCCTGTGTTTAAAAACAAAACAAAACAAAACACACACGACTGTTTTAAAAGAGAAATCGCTTCCCCAGCACAATTTTTTGTTTTTTTGACAGTTCTGCTTACTTAGAATATATATGGTCTTTTACTTGTGAAGCACACACATTCCTTTTTTTTTTTCCTTTTCTTTTCTTTCTTCTTTTAGTGATGGAAAAATAATCCTTGGTGCTTCTGTTGAAACCCAGCCGTGCGATAGTCTTTCGTAAGTCATGTTCTTGAATGTGGAAAATGTCATTGATACCTGGGAGAGAGGAAGCTTCTGACAAACTCACAGTGACCACTGTGAGAAGCGGATGACTGAGGCCTGAATACATTAATGCAGGTGTGGTGGTTGGATGTCAGGGAAAGGGGAGGTTGTGAGTTAACAAAGAGATACTTGCTCATGGACTGTTATCCATTATCTCGTGCCAAGTGTTTGCACTGCTTTAGCCTTCCTTCATCAGTTTTCATGTGAAGTGCAGTGCTTTGAATTTCAGGTTTGCACTGGCTTGCATTTTGACCCTAGCAGAAAAGAGTCACAGAGAATGATGTAATGGCTGGAAAGGCTGCAGTAGTTTTTTGCATTCTCCATGTAGTAAACCGGTCCATTATCTATGTTTATCCAAGTTCAAGTCTGAATTAGGAAAATCTCTTACCAGAGCAGTATTCAAAGATGAGATCTTCTCTTTTCTCACCAATATCTTTTACTTTATTTGATACTGGACAAGTCTAGTAACTTATGTACACATGAGTACATGAGAATTGCCTTTTAAAAGTTTGCATATGTGTGTTACTCTGCTTCTTAGAGCTTTTTTCTCTCTCTAAACTGGTCACCTATTCCTGACTTCCATTTTTGAAAAGACAGCCCTGTACACTTGAATGCTAGTTATGTGAAAGGGAAAAAAATCTCTGGATGTTTACAGTGTCACTTCACCTTTGCAAGGAAAGCAAACAAATTATTATGGGCAGCCAGAGGGATTTTTCTTGTATGCCTCGATCAGAACTGTAAAATGAACTACTTGGCCAGATTCAGAAAATGGATTCCTTTGTGAATTGAAAAGTAACACTTCTGTCCTTTATTTTAATTACAAGGATTATATATAAATAGTATGTGAGTGTTTTAGAAGTTCCCTGGTATATTAACTAAAATTTTAATAAAAATAAAAAATAAAAAAGTTCCTGGTCTAAATGTATACATAAAAGGATACACCACTGGTCCATGGAAAAATGCTGTTTTATTTTCAAATGTTGACATCACAAGGAGAGTCCTAAGTGTTTTTCCAGCTATTCTAACATGTGTGGGACATTTAGAGTTATTGGCAGGACAGTTAACCACCTCTGCTTTTAAAAGAACTCAATGTTATAATTTAGTAAAGCACATAAGTGACTGCCTGAATCCGGATTTTCTTTTATGACCAGGATTCAACCCACACACAGTTTTAGTTTCTTTCCAAGATATTCTCCTAAGAAACAGTGGCACCAGAGCCATTATTATTAATCCTAATTACTATTATTGTTATTTTTAGAACTTCAAGTCTGCAAAAGTCCAGCAGCCTGGGCAATCTGAAGAAAGAGTCATCAGATGGGGTTGGTTCTGTGTTGTTTCTCTGTCTGTTACCCTGAGACGCAAATATTTAGGGATCCTCACATTTTCCCATTTTCCAAAGAAAACTGTCAAGAAGAGTTTGAGGTTTCTCTAATGCAGATTTATTAGATACCACAGTTAATGGTAAATATTAAGAAGGGTGAATATGAACAGTTGAAACTAGTGGATATAATCACAACTGAAGACTAATTAGCCATTATTGGAAATAAATGGAACTGAGATTGTATAGCTTAGAAGTAGATAAAAGTTTATTTTAATTTCTAGAATTGTGTGTAACAGTTTGTGAATATATGAAGCCATTCCTATGTCCAGATTACAATGGAAAAATGTTTGTGATGTCTGATACATGGGATTGCTTAACTGTCTCCAAAAAACCCAAACTCAGAACCTCCAAAACATGTTATATGAAAGAAGCCAGACACGAAAGATCAGATAGTCCACGATTCCATTTATGTGAAGTATGTAGAGTAGATAAATCCATAGAGACAGAACACAGTTTGGCGGTTGCCAGAGATGGAGAGGGAGGAACGGAGAGAAACTGCTTCCAGGGTGAGGGGTTTTATTCAAAATGATGGAAATGTTTGGGAGCTAGGTGGAGGTGGCAGTTATATAACACCGTGAGTGTACTTAATGTCCCCTAATTGTTCAGTTACTTTTTATGTTTCACCTCAATAAACTGTTGGGGAGGTACAAAAAACAGACAAAACCCCCAACTCTCAATCAGGCTAGTGATATTCTTAATTATCATATTTGGGCTTCCTAAGACCTCACAAAACATCCTTAGGTCACCCGCCCGAGAACAGCTGTTTATTTAATATAGCCACTGTGTATACAGCAAACATTTTGGTGTTCTGTTTTTTTGTCTTTTTTTTTTAAAGACCTCATCAACAAGGGCTCTCGTTCTTCCTCCAATTTTCAACCATTAACTCTGTAAAGGCTACCTTCTGGTAGGCCACTTCCAGATGCACTCCCTTGACTGCTGGCTCTGAATGCCTTGAGTTGTAATGTAGGTGTCCCTGATAAGGCATGGACTGTGCACACAGCTGTAATTACAGGCATCCTTTGTCCTTTTTTGTCTTGCCAATTCAATAAATGATTAAATGATTTTGACATCTGTGGTGAGACATAGGTAATAGTTGCACTAAACTGTGGCATCTATAAACTTGTAGTTACGATGAGCAATAAATTCAGAGGATAAAATAACCACCTTCAAAGCTTGTGTCCCCTCTCCCCTTTCTCTACCTCTGCAAAAACAAAAACAGAGGGCAGGAGATGTTAGAGGAATGAGGGCATGCAAATCAAAGCATCTTTGGATCCTACTAAAACAATATAATAGATCATGTTACTGGAACTGCTAATTCAAATAACAAGAAAGCTAAAAAATCAACAGTACTTAGAAGTATAACTTAATTACAGTTAAGTTTCGCGATAAAGACCTTGACCTATTAGAGACAGCCAAAGAATCTTCTGAATCGATGAAGAAAAATTTAATTATAACAAGTTTAGTTTTGGTGTTAAGTGTATCAAGCATGTCATAGTGTTTGAAAATTGGTGATCTGTGTCGGGTAACTTGCAGGCAAGGTAATGAATATGTCTCAGAACACCCTCTCAAAAACAAAATGTTTAACAGTCACTGGTTGTGTCCTCATTTGACTAGTAATTCCTTGAGTAGAATATTTAAATAACTGGAGTAGAATCTCTTTCTGCTGCTGGTGTAGAAGCTTGGAGATAACGCCTACTTTGCACAGTGATTATATTACGCTGGGCTTCTGATGCAGTTACGGTACAAAGACTGTGAACTGCATTGTAGCCTAGTCATGTCATAACCATTCGAAAAATAGGAAGCCTGCTGGTATTCTGGTTATGCAGTACCTTATTTCCATGTCATTGGGGGAATGAGGCAAATAAAATAAAGCTTGAGAATTTCTATGTCCTAAATACTTCACATATGAAGCATGCCGGTTATAGGTCAGTGATGAACATGTTTTTGTTGCTGCTCTTGCTTCCTAAGTAGCTTTCAGAACTGACTTTCTAAATTGTAATATGGTGCTTGGTGTTCATAATCAACTTATCAGTTCTGTGATTCTTTTAAATAAAATCACATGTGTAACAGATCAGGTGTTGTGCCCAGCGTGTACTCCTAATTGTGCACAGCCACGCTGTGTTCCATTTATTATTACTTGTCTTTTAGGATAAAGCTCCTGTAGAAAGCAGCCCATTCAGGGGCCTCCCTCCGAAAGCTCCGGGGCGTGATGCATCCGTGGACGACAACCCCTTTGGCACTCGGAAAGCCAGATCATTCTTTGGGCGTGGCTTTTTTAAAATAAAAAGTAACAAGAGGACAGCAAGTGCACCAAACTTGGGTACGTATGGCCAGCGTGCTTTTGCTTTAATTCACTCAGGACGAGGACAAGGTCAATCCCTTCCCTTCCCTGGTTCATTGATCTGTGCGTTTCTCGTTCTCGGAAATGAAGGTGAATGCAAGAAACTGACCCCTTGGGTTTAATTCGGTGGTAAAGATAGCTCTGTGCAGGCCATCACCCTGCTCTCCTTGTTGGAGTATAAGGGTAGAGGAAAGACCAAAACCCTTGACACTCTCTGAGTTCATTGTAAACAGCTTCTCATCTGTTTCGAAAGTGGACCAATTAACCCCATATTGTTCCTGCTAATGGAGTCTGCGATGTTGGAAGCACAGCGCAGTGCTTGCCTTTCCTCCCCCGTGTGTATTTTGTGAGTAGGACTTTGAGCTGTGTTTCATTTTGTCATTCTCCTGTGTTCTCTCCATTGGGCTGCGTGTGATTGTGTGCATTGTTGGGATATCTGAAGATCGTAAACGAAGTGCCAGTGCACCCACCCTAGGTATCGTACCCCTGCATGCCAGCCTTCGCCAGTGCTGTCCTCCAGGCTGACTAATCCTTGCTCTTGGCATCTGCGATCTCTAGAAAGCAAGCTGGCAGCGATCAGAAAATGTTGTCCTCGACTCCAGAGAGTTCCTTCCAACTGCTGCTAAAGTGAACTTTCTGGAGAGTCTTTGCTTCCCAGCCTACGTGCTGTTTTAACCCCTGCTAATGACACCTTGCCAGGAGCTCTGGGAGGACCCAGAAGCGCACGGCACCCTCAGAGTCCAGGGCAGGACTCTCCTGCCTCGTACCTTCCAGCTTTCTCACCCTTCCGGTGCATCCTGTCTCACACTAACTCCCAGGTCCTGACAGTTCCTTCTCCATGTCTCCATTATCCCCAGAGAGCAATGTTTTCAGCCAAATCGAGAAGTCTGTAGAAGACATTGCAAATGATTGCTTTAGACTGACTTTTCTTAAGGGAATGTTCTTCTGACATTTATTGCTTTGAAGATGGAAGTGGCATTTAGTGACACTGGAGGAAGATTTCTGGGATATTTAAGGAGCCTCCCCTAGAGTGATTTTAGGAGAGGGGAAACTCCGTTTTCCTTTTTAAAAGTGTGGGGCATGGGAGGGAGGAAACATCCTCAAAACAAAAAAATGAAAACAGGATGCTTTTAGAATGAGGGTGAGTTAGGCAACATTTTCTGGTATACCCGTACCCATGATGGCTTTGGGGTTTGGATGGAAAGGTTCCTTTGGATTTTCCCTGAGATACCCATACACCAACTCATGTGGGTCAGCACAGGTTACTTTTCTCCCTTTGCAGTCTTACATTTCTAGAATACACATGGGATAAATAAAATCCAGACAACATTTTCAAATGTTTTTGCATCTTTCTTAGAAGAAATACATTGTTAATGCTAAGAGCCCAGTGCTGCTTATTATAACCTATAATCACAGCTGTGCTTCGTAGAAAAGTCAACCTCTGCAACTTTTGTATCTTGCTGAAACACCATTTCTGTGATTTTTGTACAACTTTTTCTTTCCCGTAAAAGTGTCGTCTCACACTGAGGAAACAGTACTGCTTGTGTTTGTTAGTGGGGGATCATATCTTAAGGGGCAGGTAAAAGAATTAAGAAATAGAGAATGCTGGGAGAACTGGGCGTAGCAAATTTGGATGTTACTCTTTCAAGGCAGAATCAACAGACACTGATTTTATATCAAAAGAAAAATGTGTGCATATCCAGTACAGTCTTTTCTCAGTAGGACATAGCAAGTTATAAATAGGAATAACTCTCTTGAAAAAAGACTGCCAGGGCTTGGTGACTAGGATCTGATGTAAATGCCAAAGGAGAGGAGGGAGTGAAAAGAAAATGCCAAAGAGTGTGAATGGGAGTAACAGGAAGAATATTAATTAGTATCAAGGGAATATTAAATAAGAAAATCTAAGAGAATTCTTCTGAGAATTGGATGGATTTGTTGAGTCTAAGATGTTCCTGGCACAGCACATTGGGAATATCCATAAACGTTCAGATCCTGAGTCTGGGGAGAGAGATTAGGACCAGAGATTGTGATACTGGCTGCTTATGAATGAGGGAAGCCATCATTTTGTGCCAGGCACGGAGTGGGTGAACTTGTTCAGAGATCCTGCTGGCAGGAGCCTAGAACACAATCTCGGAGTGGAAGAAGAGGACAAAACAGGTCCTATAGCAGAGAAGAAACGATCAGATGACAGATCTGGGAGATTGTCCTAACAAGATGAAGGAGATGATGTTTTTGGAGAATGTGGGAAGAATGTCAGCAGTACCAAGTGCTGCAGAAAAATCGAGATTAATTTAAGTGATCTCAGATCACTTAAAGAATGTGGCAATCCTGTCCCACCTTTGAACTTCAAAGAGGTGGTAATTTGTGAGTTAATGAATTTAGGCACAATATCATATGCGATATTATACACATCATTCACTGATACACAGCAGACGGTAAAGCAGAACATAAATTTGTGTTCCATCTGTAATATTTGTAGGGTGGTCTTTACAGACCAACAGAAGAAGAATTTGTGAAGAGTTGCTAAAGTTAAGAAGGGTAGCATCTAGTCATGTTCATTCCGTACTTTAAAACTCACCAAGTATGTATTCTGTTCTTGGGATAGCTGAAACAGAGAAGGAGACAGCTGAGCACCTAGATCTGGCTGGTAGATCTTCCCAGCCGAAAAATTCGCAGATATCTCCACCATCGCCGGATTCCAAAAAGAAATCCAGAGGGATCACGAAACTCTTTGGAAAGTAAGTAACACAGCAGACAACCGGAGGGGGCTTTGTGTTGTGTGTTGCTCAAATGTAGGAATAAATGGAAGATTGCCTAGAAACAAGTATGCAGTTGTAAGGCTTTGCTGTTCCTTTGATGGAAGGAAGATTGCGATCTGGGATGCACTGACTCACTGGGTCTCAGTTAAAGTGTAAATCCAGACATCTTTTCTGACCATACATAAGCAATGTTCTCATTAACTTTAAAGTCCTAAGGTCTCCTCAGGTCTCTACAAGGCAATGTGATGTTGTTTCTTCTATTCAGACTTAGGAGAAGTCAGTCAACTACATTCAACCCAGATGACCTGTCTGAGCCTGAATTTAAAAGAGGAGGGACAAGGGCAACTGCAGGGCCACAACTGGGTTGGTCTCGAGATTTGGGACAATCTAACAGGTGAGAAAAACTGAACGAATGGACTTTGACATCTCTACCCACATGTCCAGGCTATGAGCACTTGCAATGTTAGTATTGTCCCTGGGCTGAGCAGTAGAATCTCTTGCTTACCCCTTTGCCTGGCAGAGGGGTCCGTCATCTTTAGAGCAGTGCGGGTTGGCAGTGGTTGGTGAAAATCATGCAGAAGTTGAGGGCTGCGTGAGCCAGGGGAGGAACCAAAGCTAAAGTGTCAGCAACATCTGTGTAAGAATGATTCTTTGACTTCAATCTGACTGAGAAAATAGTTACTCCAAGTACTCTAAAGCATAGCTCTAGAGAGATGGGCTAACATAGCGGTTAAGAGTAGGTTCTAGAGACAGACTGCTTGGATCTGATTGCTGGCTTGGCTGCTTCCTGTAACCTGGGTGACCTTTGAGCAACTACATCCATACTCTACGCCTCCGTGTCCCCTGGTATGAATTAGTCTAATTATGAAGATTAAAGGAGTTAATATGCGTTGAGTATCTGGTAAATAGTAACTGTTCAGTGAACGTTAATGACTAATGGATTCTGTGAACGCACCTACATAAATTCATTAAGACACAAATTCTAACGGAATTTAATCAGGATTAAATAATCCTGAATTTATCAGGACTATGTAATGCTTTATCTGTTAAGACTCTAGGAACTTTTCCTACACCCTTACCACAATTGAGGGCTGTTTTGAAATTACTGTACTGACCTACTGAGCATGAGAAGGATGGGGTTGGCAAACATCTAGCACAAACCATTACACTTAGTCTTTGGAACATGGTCTCTCCTACCCTCGCAGAAGACTGGGCACAGGTTTTATCAAGGAGGAAACCCTGGCTTTCTCCAAACACATGAAGGTCTCATTTGCCATGTGTTCTCTTTATACACAGTAGAGGATCTCCTTGTGCTGTTTTAAAAAAAAATAAAGAAAATTTTTGTTTATCTACATTTTTTTTCCCCCAAAGAGGAACACGATTTACATGTCAAAGTAGAAAATTTGACCCAGAAATTACTGTGATTATGTTTCCCTGTACTCAGTGATGGCATGTTGCGCTCTTCTCACTGATAACCATTTGGAGAGAAACCATAATTCTGCTACAGTTCAAGTTAGACTTGATTTCTTTCCATCTAACCTAGTGTTTTCTGTTTAGAAATTCAGTCTTCAAACCACGTTGACTGAAACTAGTACAGTGACTTGACTTGTTGGTTCAACTTGTTTTTCTTCCACAAATCTGTTTCTTGCTCAATCATATTGAATCTTTTGTGGTTTCATTTGAAAATGAAAGCTGTGGTCCTTTTGAGGTAACTTTCAATGCCAGTACCACCTCCCCTAAACATGGACTGAAAAGTAAGCTTTTCATGGTCAAATAGGGTATTACTAGGGAATTTCTACATTCATTCAGTATAAGTTGGTCAACCTTGAGAAGCCACCGGGCTGGCTTGGAATTGTTCTTCACACAGTTGTTCGTTTTCTTATAGCGACTTGGATATGCCATTTGCCAAATGGACCAAGGAGCAGGTTTGCGATTGGCTTGTGGAGCAGGGCTTGGGGTCCTACGTGAATTCAGGCAAGCACTGGATTGCATCTGGCCAAACACTTCTGCAGGCTTCTCATCAAGATCTGGAGAAGGTGACTGCTTCTCTGTTTTGTTTAGACAATGGCTACTGAGAAAGAGAATATGATTGTAGAATTGTTTTATACTCCAGAAAGGGGAGTGGGGGGAGCCAGTCAGTACTCTTGAAAAACTGTGTTTTCTGCTTCACACTTTTTTTTTTTTAATTTAATCGCATGGATTTAACAAGAAGGACCTGATCTTAATGATTCCTTATGAAACATGTAAGCCACTGGCTATTTTAATGAGAAATAATTGTATAGACATAATAATAAACCTTAAGCTCATATTTCTCAGAATCTTTGTGAGGCTTTAGCATTGGCCCAACTTCTCAGTGTAATGTATGCAATTCAACTTTACTTTGCCAAAAGGAAAAGGAAAGAGCCCTACATCTTACGTCAAATTATTTAACATATTTCCTAATTGTTTAACCTTTTGTACAGAAAGAATAGAATTCCAGTCTTGCTGAGGAAGGAGCCTACTAGGGAATGGAACATCCCACTAAACTAGTTGCTGTGGTCTTGGCTTTCTAGGGGCCTTTTGTTCAGCAACATTTCACCAACTTGACTTGGCATGCTGACTGAACAGGATTGTCGGGTCTTTAACACTGGCTTCGTTTGGGGGGAGCTGGCATCTTTTGCCAGTGGCATCTAGCCCATAGTGACAGAATGGTCAAACCAGTGTTTCTGCTTATTATTTCAGGAACTTGGGATTAAGCGTTCACTTCATCGAAAGAAGCTCCAGCTGGCACTGCAAGCCGTGGGGTCTGAAGAAGAAACCAACCATGGAAAGCTGGATTTCAACTGGGTTACTAGTAAGAGATTTTAAATTCACTCATTCATGAATGAGTAAATGAGTGACTGACTGAATGAATGAATAAATGAATGAAGCTGCTTTTTCTTTTGAATCACAAGTACAGGTGTTGCGTGGCTTACTAACAACACCGATTTCTCTCCTGTAGGGTGGTTGGATGACATTGGTCTCCCCCAGTACAAGACCCAGTTTGACGAAGGACGGGTAGATGGTCGAATGCTCCATTACATGACTCTTGTAAGTGATTGGCTCCTGGGAGTTGGGGAAGGGGAGTGTCAAATTGCTTTTCTCTGGAAAGACACAGAAATAGTGAGCAAAATACATTGTTTTCACAATGATTCCACCAGAGTTTCAGGGTGTTGCCTTAACTTGAGAAGAGCCAGAAGAGTTTCTGTTAAGTTGAAGTCAGAGGATTTGGTGATTGCAGTATCGTGGGAAATTTAAAACTTGGATTTAAGCTGTATGAAGGCTAATCTAAACTCAGCTCTCCAGGAAGATGGTTTTATGTATATTCGACAATGTAGACCCTGAAGTGCACGCTTTGAAGGGGTAAATTTTCGCATAATTGTATATGCGAATTATATGTTATGAAGATGCTTTGTTTTATTTTATTTTAGATTTTATTCATTTATTTGAAGGAGAGAGGGAGATAGAGCACGAGCCCGGAGAGGGTCAGAGAGAGGAGGAGACTTTCACTAAGAAGGGAGCCTGATGTGAGGTTTGGTCCCGGGACTCTGGGATCATGACCGGAGCCGAAGGCAGCCACTTAACTGCCTGAGCCACCAAGGCGCCCCTCTCCTAACGATGTTTAAAAAATAGAGTGTAGAGTGTCGAAGCCCTGGGGGTTTCTGAGTTACACATTCCTATATGCAGTGACTGCTCAGAAGAGACCACCCTTTTGACCTGACATCTAGAGACCCGTCTCCTCTCCTCCCTTCTGCTTTGGAGAATGTTACCCAAAACCTGCCTCCTTTCTCTCTTTAGCCCCGTTCCACTAGGGGAGTAATCGCAGAGGCAAGAAGTAGGCTGAGGTGGACTCTCTGATTCCTGCATTACTGTTCCGTATTTTTATCCTTCCATCTAAGAGGTAGAAGGACTTTACAACAGTGGAAGAGACGGTTTCCAGGAGAACTTGTTCTAGATTCCGCAGTCCTGTTAGTGCACTGCTGCTTTAGATTCTTTTCTTTAAAAGGCCTTTTGTGAGCTACGCTCTGGAACCAACCCCAAGAAGTATCTTCTTTAAGTTTGTTGAAAATTTGGGGCATCTGGGTGGCTCAGTGCGTTAAGCCTCCGCCTTCAGCTCAGACCATGATCTCAGGGTCCTGGGATTGAGCCCCGCATCGGGCTCTCTGCTTAGCAGGGAGCCTGCTTCCTCCTCTCTCTCTCTGCCTGCCTCCCTGCCTACTTGTGATCTCTGTCTGTCAAATAAATAAATCTTTTTTTTAAAAAAAGTTGTTGAAAATTTCAAACAGCTTATTTTTCAATGTCAGAATTGTGGGGTTCCTTTCATGGGATTCATTTTCTTCTCTGTCATTGAACCAAAGTCCGTACCTTGGTGGGCACCTGCTTGTAATAACACAAGCGCGTGGCACATTGCATGTATACTGTGTGCCAGACACTCTTCCAAGCTCCGTACTCCTATGAATACTCCAGTTTCAGCAAGCCTTGAGGTGACATTCTTGTTATCCCCCAGTGTTTAGGTGAGGGAATGAGAAACTTGAGAAATGGGGTAGCTCAACCAAGTTTCCACAGCCAGAAAGTAGTCAGAAGTCACAGGGTGTTTGAACCCAAGATGTTTCCAGATGCCTCCTCTTAATAGCTCAGCCTGCAACAAATTCAGTAAATACTTGCCTGCTTGTCTAGGTAGGTATGCTTCTGCACGAACATGAGTAGATTCAGGCTTAAAACCACAAGAAAAGTGCACATAAATTTTGTGACTATAAAAGAGTAAATCATCTTAGACAATTAGACCTCAAAAGTTCTGAGTCACAAAAATACCTATTTGAACATGATATCCTGGGCTGGATCCTGGAATAGAGAAAGGACCTAGTGGAAAAGCTGGTGAAATCTGAGTAAAGTCTGTAGTTTTAATTACCATTTTTTTGTTTATGTTAATTCCTCAGTTTTGATGACTACATTATGGTTATAGAAGGTGTTAACCATTAGGGAAAGCTGAGTGAAGGATATATGGAACTATTATCTCTTCTTGGCAACTCTTTGGTAAATTAAAATTACCTAAAAGATTTTTTTAGGGGCACCTGGGTGGCTCAGTGGGTTAAGCCCCTGCCTTCGGCTCAGGTCATGATCTCAGGGTCCTGGGATCGAGCCCTGCATCAGGCTCTCTGTTTAGCAGGGAGCCTGCCTCTCCCTCTCTCTCTATGCCTGCCTCTCTCCCACTTATGATCTCTCTCTCTCTGTCAAATAAAAAAAAAAAAAGAAGAAGAAGGCGGTGGCACCTGGGTGGCTCAGTGGGCTAAACCCCTGCCTTCGGCTCAGGTCATGATCTCAGGGTCCTGGGATTGAGTCCGGCGTCGGGCTCTGCTTAGCAGGGAGCCTGCTTCCTCCTCTCTCTCTCTGCCTGCCTCTCTGCCTACTTGTGATCTTGCTCTGTCAAATAAATAAATAAAAATCTTAAAAAAAAACAAAAGATTTGTTAAAAAATCTAAAAATAGTATCTGTTTTGATTTAAAACAGCCCTCTAAAAAAAATGTCTCAAGCTAAAATAATTTGCATTGTATTTACATTGTAATCACGTATTTAGATTTTTTTAAATCTGAAAAACTTGAATTAGTTGAAACTGACCTACGTGGAAATGTTTTGAATGGGTGTCTCAATCTTAGATTAAAATGTGTTGAATGCCTTCTAACTTACCATAAGGAAGTGCCTTAAAGAAATTGATCCAAAAAAAATTCAGGAAATAATTTTGCTGAGTAGCTTTAAGAATTTAAGCTGATTGTCCAATATTTTTATTTAAAAACTATTTCTATAATAGATTATCACCCCCCCCCCACCACCAACAAATGTGTTTATCAGTAAGGTGTGTCTAAAATGGATATTTTTCTTGTTTTATTTTCTGGGTGTGTTTGGAAATAGACTGGTGCTTATCTTGACACTGCCCTCCACATCACCTTCTGAAATAATTTGTTTTGGTGTGTTTGGTATGTTTGAAATGTTCCCAATAACCACAGACAGGAAAGTTACACCTGGAAGGAACTGATGGTGATACATGTTGCTACTAATAACTTCTTCATGTCTCCTTTCTCTTTAACTCTCACCAAAACCTTCTCATCGATCAACATAATTTTCCCAAAATTATTCACAGACTCTGCTGGATAGAGCATAATAATCAAGAACTAGAGATTCCTTGAGGCTTGGGGAATACTATAACAGAGATACTTTTCTGATTTTCTCCCAAATGGTGATGTGCCTTAGTTCAGCAAACCTAGTTCTGCTGTCCTCACTGAACATCATGGGCTCTTAACTCTTTGCTTTATCACACCAAATCAAAGTGTAACCCAGCCAATTCCTTTCCAACTGTGCTCTACAGAGCTGTGGGGTCTCACGATCCTGTTTCAAAGTGTCCGGAAGAGAAACAGGTGAAACTTGGCTTCTGTTGATACAACACTAATTTTTTGGTGGTTGTTTTTAATTTGGGGTCCTGGAGAGGATTTTGTTGGGAACAGGAAAAAAAGTGTTCTGTTACCAAATAAAGGGTTTGAAAATACAAGCGCTCGAGGCCTGTTGGTAGAGGGGTTTCCTAGTTTTACTTGTTTTCTGAAATTTCCCTGAGAAGGTCCTCCTGCTCTAGGCCAGCTCAGTGAACTCCTCTTTTTGTTGTTGTTTTGTTTTGTTTTTTTTTCAGGATGACTTACTGTCTTTGAAGGTCGTGAGTGTGCTACATCATCTCAGTATCAAAAGGGCTATCCAGGTCCTGAGGATCAATAACTTTGAACCGAACTGTTTGGGGAGGCGGCCGTCTGACGAGGTAGCACCTGAGGTTGAGATTCCCGCTGCATGCGCTCTCCATGCACGGGACAGCTGTGCGGGCAAAACAGACACACGAGTCTTCATGGGCCGGCAGGGAAGGCTTCTGCCATCCTCAGAGCCTCAAGTCCAGCCTCATTACCTTCTCGGGCTTTATTTTCCTATATCCCCCCCATTGTGATGGCTCTACCTGTGTAACCACAAAGATTGTGTTTTAATTTCCCTCCCTCCTTTTCTCAGGTGTCTCTTATTTTCTTGCCTCCTTAAGCCACAGAGTTAAATATCACTCTAGAGACTTGTTTTCCTAAAGCACTGCTTCATGAGTTTGTGAAAAAAGCTTGGAACACTGGCACGGATGCCTCAAAACAAAACTGAGATTAGCAGACCCCTTTTCACCTTTTCTGTAAATACTTAGTGGGATGTCGAGGGAATTGTGCTCTAGAAGGCAGACTTTGTAGAAGGTGCAGTTTGAGTGTTTGGGATCCCACAGTCAATGGACTAACGCTCCTTTTATTTTGTTTTACTTTTTTCATAAAAAATAAAATGTTCCAGATTTCATTGTTTATGCACCACACCCAGTGTTCCATGCAATACGTGCCCTCCTTAATACCCACCACCAGGCTCACCCAACCCCCTACCCCCCTCCCCTCCAAAACCCTCTGTGTGTTTCTCAGAGCCCACAGTCTCTCATGACTGAAGCTCCTGGTGGTTGTTTGTTCTCACAGAACAGCGTCACCCCGTCCGAAGTTCAGCAGTGGACCAATCACCGGGTGATGGAGTGGCTGCGCTCCGTGGACTTGGCAGAATATGCCCCCAATCTCAGAGGCAGTGGTGTCCATGGTGGGCTCATGGTAAAACTCTCTTTTAATTGAAAAACTGACTTCTCATTTTGTTTCCATCAGTCAAATGAGTTAGGACATTATCAGTTTGCTTGTCATAATCCTAGCACCATCAAACTGAGCCCTCCTGTAACCATTTCTAGGGAGTCTTTACTTTCCGAGTATTTTTCCCCATCATGTATTTGTATCATGTAGGGTTAGATCAGATTTCAATCCATTGTCTCTTATCTTCTGTGACCATCTGGCCACCGGTTCTCATGTGAGGCGCAGCACCAAAGGCGTGAAACACCTGCCACATCCAGATTCTATTTCTGCACAGTGATATAAGGAGTCGCCTTCCAAAGGCTCCACTTTGGGGAGCTACAAGCCCTAACTTTGGAATGCATGGATGTTGGGAACGGCTCTACTTCTCACTGGCTTAGGCAAAATAAAGATCTATAGCTTGAAAATCAAAGTCCATGCTCGGTCTCTCTGGGCTTTTGCGGGATCATTGGTGATGACTAAATGAAGGAACTTTGCCAATTACAAAGCGCAGGGCAGACATGCATGATACACAGTGCCTTAAATGACTTTTTTTTTTATAGGTTCTAGAACCTCGTTTTAATGTAGAAACAATGGCTCAGCTATTGAACATCCCACCAAGTAAGACCCTCTTGCGAAGACATTTGGCTACTCATTTCAACCTTCTGATCGGGGCCGAGGCCCAGCACCAAAAGCGTGATGCCATGGAGTTACCAGATTATGTACTCCTGACAGCCAAGGCCAAAGTGAAGGTTGGTTTAGGCTTCTGTCTTCTAATAACTGGTTAAAGCAAAAACTAAAGCTGGGGCTTGGTTTTGACCTGACTGTCCCATTTTCTGGAGTTTCCTGAGTCTTGTGGATGGGTTAATGGTCTGTGCATCTTTAAGAGTAATTAAGAAAATGCATTTTTGCAAGTGTCTTTCTGGGGGAACCTTTGCTCACATTTATTCTATTAGAGTTAACAGTGATGAAGAGGATGACGTTGGGATGCAGTCAATGTATTGCCAATGCAGAGTCCATGACTTGGGCTCAAACATTGATTGCAGTTGTTCTATGGATAAATCCAGCAGAAGAGGAAGATTTCTCACACAGATTCAACTTGTCTGGCTTGCAATGAACCAATCTTGCAAGTTAGAAAAAGATACTTAAGAAATGACTCAAGGTAGACCAACAGAGAATGGCTGTTTCTGGGTATACGCAGATTCATGGGTCATACCAAATTCAGATTACATTTTCTTCTTTTTAATCATTTCTCTGTGAACTCTTATGAGTCTGTTATCTCAACCAACTTAATGTGGAGATAGAGTTTATCAGCTCTTCTGCAAATTTGTACTAATTTCTTTATATATAGAAATATAGATATTTCTCTCTCTCTCTCTTTTACCTCCTCTACCTGCCTGACACTTTCTCATTAGCTCCCTTTCTCTCTTAAGAGATCTGCCAGATTTGAAACTTCTCAAAGACTCTGTTCTATTTAAATTCTCACCATCAGCCTGATCACCGTCTGCTGAACTGATAGTCTCAGGGACTATGCAGTGACTCAGATGGAGTTTCTCTTCCAAGTATCATTAGAAATTCTCTCTCCAAACAAGCGAGGATTCCTTTAGCAACCTCAGTTCTGTTATGGAAGCATAGCCGGCATACAGGATAATCCTAGCTTCCCCTGAAAAGAAAACACAGTTAGGGGCACCTGGGTGGCTCAGTGGGTTAAGCCTCTGCCTTCAGCTCAGGTCATGATCTCAGAGTCCTGGGATCGAGTCCCGCATCGGGCGCTCTGCTCAGCGGAGAGCCTGCTTCCCTCTCTCCTGCCTCTCCATCTACTTGTGATTTCTCTCTGTCAAATAAATAAATAAAATCTTAAAAAAAAAAAAAAAAAAAAAAAAGAAAACACAGTTAGGACCATTCTCTTTTCCTGATCTGAGATGGGAAAACCTTGCAAAACTGGATTCATCCCTGAGAAATATCATTGCATTAAGTCCTGTTTAATCAAAAACTAAGGCTCTTGGCATTTTTTTGCGTATCACCGTGACTGCGCAGCTAATTGGGGTGAATAAGTAGAACAAGCTTAATCTTCTGAGATTCATAATCTGGATCATTTATTATATTTGGGCACATCAATCATACACACACAGGGTGCTTTTATTTTTGTCACACCAATTTAATCATCCAATTGCTTTTCTCTGTAAATGGAGTGAATATTTGAATCATGCATATTCTCAATTCTCTGCCATATGAGTTTTATTAAATCCCTGGATGTTTGCTTTTCTTTTAAAGCCAAGGAAACTTACCTTCGGCAATTTTTGGAAACTGAGAAGGAAGAGACAGGAAGATAGGGAAAAATATATTTGCCCTATGGAACTGGGACATCCATCAGGAAGTACCTCTAAGAAGGGATTTAAACCTGGATTGGACACGCGTCTGTATGACGAAGATGATTTGGACTGGTTGGAGCAGGTAAAGGCAATAGGACATGCCTGTTTTCTTTCAAGTTCCTCCAGCCATGAAACACTAAATGGAAACTTGATGCACTGTGTCTACTAATCAGTTTTTTCTCTAATATCTGAAAATATAATAAGAAAATAATAGTCAATAGCTTCCCAGTTGCTTGCTATGTCCCAGGCACTATCCTCAGCAGTTAACGTATGTCAGCTTTCACTGACAGAGCCTTGTCATCCTCAGTGTAGGGGGAAGGAAACCGAGGCACGGAGAGGCTGAGTAACTCACCTGAGATAGAAGAGCAGCTTGAAGACCTGGGCTTCCAAGCTGCCAGGCTGGGCTGCTCACTGATGTTATACTGTCTCTGGGTTATGGAAATCTGTGTATTAAGTCAAGTGGAAATACACAGCTCATGTAGTCTTTTTCAATGCAAAGTCCTGGATTTGAGTATTGCCCCCTAGTCACCAATCCTTTGAACTCATTGTCAATATCAGAGCATTAGGCTAGAGGTGCCAGTAAAGGGACATTTTGGCTCATTCTTAGCCTCTGGTTGCTGTAACGAAAGGAGGTATCCCCAGAAGTGTTCTGTTGCTCCCAGCCCGTTTCATATCACTTGCATTATTTCTTCTTCGACTTCTCATTTTGCTGTCCTTTCTTTGAAATGATGCAACCGAGTAGGTCACATGATGGGTGTGTTCTTTACAGATGGAGGATTCAGAAGACACAGTGAGACAGATACGGGTGTTCACCGAAGGCATCAACAATCTAACGGTAAGTCTGTAAAACGAAGTTAAAATGTTATTCTACAGGGGCACCTGGCTGGCTCCGTTGGTGGAGCGTGCGATTCTTGATGGGGTTGTGACTTCGAGCCCTACGTTGGGGGTAGAGATTACTTAAAAATAAAATCTTTAAAAATGAGAAGAAGTTTAAAATAAAAATGTTATTCTAAAAAGATATTTAAAATAACCCCAAAGGACTGCATGTTTTAACGGAGCGTGTGTCGTGCCGAGCTCCTGCTTCCTGTTTCATGACCCCATCCCCTTGTTTTCCAGCGCAAGTTAAAGGAGGACGACATGTTTCGGGATTTTGCCGCCCGTTTCCCCAGTGCCAGCATCACTGACGAGGACTCCAATGTTTAATCTGAGCACTTGGACGAGCATGAGGAGCCCCTTGGCTTTCCTCCACCTGATTTTTCAAACAACTCAAAGAATCTAGAACAAACAACAGATTATATACAATTGATCATTCCACCTTCTCGGAAATAGACACAGAGGCCTGGGTTGCGGGGGACAGCGTGTGTCTATTCCGAAGACGCCATGAAAAATGAGACACTGGTGAATGAGAGTGTAGTGGTCTGTCCTCTATTTAATGTAAAAATCTGTGATATATTTAAAGTGTTGCATTTAATATGAGTGTTTTACTGTAGCGTTTCACGTTCCCATTCAACAGTACCCAGGATTTGGGGGTCAGGAAGCAGTGCGTGGATGATCTCGTCACATCAGTGTGACAACACTGTAGCTGTCAGAATAGGACAATACATGCTTTCAAAATCCGTATGTGGAATTTCCTCAAGTGTTCCACGTGCCTGCTAAATGCCAGCGGCCACCTCCACTTGCCACCTCTTGTCCTATTTTATATATTTTTCTAAATACGTGTATATATTTAGTACATAGAAAATAGAACTTTTATTTTGTGACATACAGGAGATGATGAAAAGCAAATGCAGTGCTCCAAACAGTCATATACCAAGTGGTCCTCGAAAGGTTGGGATGATCTCTCCTTCTCCAAGCTGAATTTTAATGATATTAAAAATGAGTTAATATTGATCATCCCAACTAAATTAGGGTATATGAAATGCCCCTTCTCTGATGACACATCACCCAGTTAATTGTTGAAGAGTTGAAAGTTTCAGCCTTCATCTTGGATCCTTTAGCCTCAAAAGGAAGAACACCAGGGACATTTGAATACTATTAACTCAAATGAATTCAGAAGTTCCCCCCCAAATTTGTAGAAATTTCTGAAGAAATCAGACCCAAACAAAAACCTTCACAGTATTAAGCTGCTTATTTTCCTTCTTGCTGAGTATCTCATGACATCAAAATACTAACCATCTACCTACTGTTATTAATTGTATATTTCTCAGGCTATCAGTGGATGGGATTTTGTTATGTTAAGCTGAATATGCATCTGAACATTTCGTCTCAGAGTTCAGTAACGCTGAGGCTGCACAATGAGTTTTAGAATGGCTATATATTGATGAGAAAACGTAATTCATGTTTTTAGCACAGGGTCCAGATGACATTTATTTCTAAAGGAAATAGCGGTGGCAAAAACTTACTGTGTTTATCATTATTTTTAGGGGTAGTCGAAAAAATAACCTATTTTTTATTCACTACTACACTTCCCACGATAGCCAACATGGTAAAGACACGTCACAAATTGGTGTGGGGAGAGGCAGTTCAGTATGTGCCCATGGATTTGCTTATAAATTCTATTTGAATATCAGTGGTGTGATCTTGCAAGTTCTTAGCAGGTTACCAAGCTTTTCAGCAAGGGCCTATAATACCAAATTACTGTTTATTCGTGACTAAAATGATCTGATGCTAATAATAATCCTTTACTCTCTACTATTCATTGTCTGGTAACTGTATTGGACTCTTACATACTAGTATTGTTTTTAATGTGAACATATGTCACCATTTGAAAAACAATTTCTTATTCAAACCTGGTTAAAAAAAATATGCCAGAAGACTGTTAGAGATGCCAAATATTCTTTATTCAGGGCAGTGTAACATAACTGATGATATGTGATAAAGTTAAATATTTTTTTGATGAGATATATTTTATTTACAAAACATTGTGCACTGCTGGTTTTAACATATGAAAAGAAATAAAGTCAGTTGATAATTGTCTCCTGTTTTTATGCTCTGTGACTTTATTTTCCTTTGTGCAGAATACCCAGTAGGCTTTATTTCTGACCTATTAGAACAGTGACACAGATGCTTTATCATTTGCAAACTCCCATAAATTTCATGGGGGAGGGTTATAGCATATATTGACAGGTAGAAATTTGAGGGCTCTGAGGAATTTCTGTACAAAAGGAAATAGGCAGCTGGACTGGGTGGGGCGTAAGGAATCCTAGCAGAGGAGTTATTAGAAAAGCAAAGGGAAATGACTCGCCATCAAAGTTGAAGAAGTTTGTTTTAGAAGGAGATGTATATTCCTTTAAAGAACTAAATACTGTCTTTAAGTAAAATTTGAAAAGCGGAAACCTATCTTGGAAGAGATTGCCCAATATTAGAAGTGGAGTGAACATCGCTAGAGAAGAACAGATGTTTTGGTGAGAGTTAATCATCTCTAACTTAATAAACCAGCAGGAATGTGTGAATACAACACACCTCATTGGCAAACAGAGAGACCGGGCATGTTTGTTTAGCTGTGTGTCTATGTGCTCAGCTACGCCACGTCAATGCTGAGTCAGAAAACTGGGACTGCATTACCAGACATGACTTCACTGTAAAACACCGTAAAACTTCTCCGAAGAAGTCATTCTGCATGAGCTTCATACGTTCGATCTCCGGAAGCAGTATTGATCAGGTGAAGAGGAAATATGGGGCAAAACTCATCGCAACAGTTGCCTCCGAAGGACAGCAAAGAGGATTCCAGCATCTGTGAGGTTGTCAGCGAGGCTATAGTCCATGCAGCTCCGAAAGTGAGGGAGTATCTTGGATTCGAAGATCCTCTGAGCAATCTGTGCCCAGCTTCCAACACTCTGAACGAGATCTTCTTAATCCACTTCATCACTTTCTGCCAAGACAAGGGAGTGGATGAATGGCTCACCACCACCAAGATGACCAAGCACCAAGCTGTACTGTTCGGGGCAGACTGGATTTGGACTTTCTGGGGAGCCGACAAACAGATCAGGCTTCAGCTGGCAGTGCAAACTCTGCAGATGTCTTCCCTCCCTCCTGTGGCATCTCAGCCCTGTGACATGTCCCCTCCAGAATCCAGGGCAGGGGGGTCTTCCAGGAAGAGAAGTCGATTTGATAAGCTTGAAGAATTCTGTCACTTGATAGGAGATGACTGACTGGGCCTGTTTATCATCTTTGGGGTGCCAGGTAAGCCCAAAGACATCAGAGGAGTAGTCCTGGACAGTGTCAAAAGTGAGACCGTGCGGGGCCAGTTGCCAGGACGGAAGGCCGTGGCACAGTTTGTCCTGGAAACGGAAGAGTGTGTGCCCATCAGAAAGCTGCTGGGGAACTGTCTGAGTAAGAAAGATGGGCTGAGAGAGGTGGGCAAGGTTTATATTAGCATCCTCTGAACTGGACGTGGGCAAAGAGACTGTAAGGCAAAAAGGAAAAAGTATTTCAGCGAGCTCATCCACATGCATCATCCCAGCATGGGATTTTTTTTTTTTTTTTTCTCTACCCACCCTTCATTGCAAGAAAATAATCACCTGGATCAAAGCATATAATGTCATGACAACAGGGGGGGAAAAACCCTGCTCATATTGCAGGGAAAATTAATTTATTCAATAATAAAAATGAGAGGAGAGAAGAAAGTCAGCCTTGAAGTTTGATTTGCTAAGAAAAAGTCTTTAATTGTTTAATAAGTCTAGAACTGTAAAGTGTAAAATGTATTTTTACTGCTTGGGTGGGAGGTGGCAGGGTGGGGGATAAGCTGGTCCGTGAGACTACAGAATGGGATTAATTACACTGACAGCACCAGTCCGATTCAGGACCCCTAAACAAAACCTCATTCCCTCTCTTCCTATGAGCTCTGCCCTTGATCCCATCTCCTCCCCAGCTGCTTTTTCTGCGCACAGAGACTCTTGGTAGGATTCACTTTGGGACTTGCTTGAAGTGTCCACTTTCCCTATGCGTTAAACACAGTGACCCCTGAGGTGCCTGGGTGGCTCAGATGATTAAGCATCTGCCATCAACTCAGGTCATGATCTCAGGGTCCTGGAATTGAGACCCACATCAGGCTCCCCGCTTCTGCCTCTCCCTCTACTACTCTGTCTGCTTGTGCTCTCTCACCCGCCCTGTCAAATAAAACATTTAAAATAAATAAACAGTGACCCCTATAGCAATCCCTCGTAATGATGATTAACATGTATCCACTTATAAAAAGCATCTTTGCTTAAAAGCCTGGGTGGAATTGTAAGAGTAGTAAAAGAGAGGAAAACTAAGTGAAGCAAAAAGTGCTTAGGAATGTAAATGAAAGATTCATTCACATGATTGGTAAATGCCTAGTTTTATGTCAGGTGTTGTCCTACACCCTTCCAATCCAGTAGTAAGAACAAAGTCCCTACTCTTGGCGATTTCTCTTTTAATGATGGAAGACTGACAATTGACAAATATATGATTATATAAAATGCATCTTAAAAATATATCTAGTGTTATGTGAAAGCACGGATAAAGGGACAGTGAGTGAAGGGGGTACTACTATATATGGGATTTAGGATTTAGGTTAAGGAAGACCTCTGAGAAGGGATAATTGACCAGAGATCTGAATGAAAAGGGAGAGCATTAGTACAGAGAGATCTGGGAAAGAATGTTCTAGGCTTAGAGTACTGCAAAGGCAGAGCCTGAAATGGGAGCAGAGTCAATGTGTGTAAAGCAAAGCAGAGGCGGCTGGTGTGAATGGAGTCCAGGGAGCCCGGGAGAGAGTGATAGGAGTTGAAATTGAAGTACCCAGCAAATGAAACAAGCAAATCACCCTTGTGAGGACCCAATTTTATTGTGAGTGATAAAGGGACAGACAGACATGCCTTGATCAGATTGATCAGACTTACTCTTCAAAAAAAATTTCTCTTAGGCACCTGGGTGGCTCAGCTGGTTAAGCCACTGCCTTCGGCTCAAGTCATGATCCCGAGTCCCCGGATGGAGTCCCGCATTGGGCTCCTAGCTATGCGGGGAGTCTGCTTCTCCCTCTGACCCCTTCCCCTCTCATGCTCTCTCACTCTCTCTCTCTCAGATAAATAAATAAAATCTTTAAAACAAAAAACAACACCTCACTTGATTACTGGGTGGCGACTAGGCTGTAAGGAGGAAAGAGTGAAATCCGCGCCCATGGGAGCAGCTGGGAAGCTGTTAAAAGAGTTGAAGGTAAAGCATACAGCGTTTGCTGATGATTGGATGTAGGGATGAAATCTACCACAATTAATGCTGTATTTCCAAACATCTTAAATATTAAGGATGCAAGGGAAGAAATAAAGGCACACACTTTGAATGAGCCTGGAAGCTACCCTGACACTCAATGTTTCCTTGGCATATGTGGACCCTATCTGTAGCAATGCTGTGTCAAGGAAACTATCAAGAAGGTGGTTAGGGTATGGGGATGAGTTCAATTAATTTGAAGGAGATGATGCTTGTGATAACATTTTTCCATACTAAATTATAAGCTAACAATAATTTTGGGAAGTCTAGTACAAATTGTAAATATCCATGTTCTAAACAACTGGAAGATATAAATCAAAGACTTACCATGTCTTCTTTTTTTCATGAAAATAAAAATGTGAAGGTTTTGCTGATTTAAAAAATATTGTATTTTTTAAAAATCTGCATTCTGCTGTAAAAAAGTATGGAGATACAGAAAGTTAAGCCTTCGGGAGTCTCACCCTCTCTCCATACCCACTCTCTCCAGTTTGCTGGAGAGTTAACATTAAGAATATTGCTTAATTAACAATTCTGCTTAATTAAGAATTTGCTTAAGAAATTTGCATAATTAAGAATTAAGAATTTTGCTATTAACTAAGACGTTTTGAAGAAGTTTTAACTAAAAGTAGCTCTCTGACAGAAAGTCACTGGATTAATCTGGGTTTTAGATATAATAAAACCCCATTATAAAAATCCTTAATATTTAAAATTATTCCACGCAGCATTGGCTATAATTTGCAGGGCCATAATTTGGTAAGAAAGCTGAACAAAAAGTTTTTATCCTAAGTGAGCAACTGCACTTTTAAGAATTCTTCCAACTGAAAAATTATGTAATTCTTAGTGACCCCTAGGTACATGTGTTACTGTTTACACTGCATGAAACATATTATTGCCTGCTGACAGGATTGCAAATGAGTTCTTTTAATTCAGAAGGAACCTTACTGTACTTGATGTCTGGGAAAACAGTAAGTATTTTTCTAGGTCCTCTAACTCTGGTCATGTCTGTCCACTAACGTCTTAGGGAGATAGTAAGACAAAAAGAAAACACAGGAGGGCAGGGTGAGGACAGGAGTCTCAACTTCCTGCTCAGAAACCGAGAGATCCCTGAATATAAAGTAATTCTGTAAAGATTCATAATTCTTTTGTCCCTAAATTTGTATGGTATAGGTCTTGTAATTAATTCACTGTCCTAGAACATACAAACTGGAGAGTACAAAAATCACAGCTGTATTGACCATGAGCTTAATTCCAATGACCACCATTTATTTATTTTAAGATTTTATTTATTTATTTAGCAGAGAGAGATCACAAGTAGGCAGAGAAGCAGGCAGAGAGAGAGGGAAGCAGGCTCCGTGCTGAGCAGAGAGCCAGATGCGGGACTCAATCCCAGGGCCCTGGGATCATGACCTGAGCCAAAGGCAGAGGCTTAACCCACTGAGCCACCCAGAGGCCCCATGACCACCATTTATACTCTGCCTTCTGCAACATAACTACTTAAATCACAACAGCTCTGAGGAAGATCTTAAGGTTCCATTTTCGACGAAACTGAAGCTCAGAGATGTTAGATTTTCTCCAGAACACAAAAAAACAGAGCCTGGATTCAAACCCCATACCCATCTGACCAAAAGGCTGTACTTTTAATCTTAAAAACAGAGGAGACGGTAGCTCACCATGTGAAGACAGAAGCAGGGATTGGAGCCATATATCTACAAGCTACTGCAAACCATCAGAAGTGAGCAGAGAGGCATAAACAGATTCTCAGAACTTCCAGAAGGAACTGTTAATCTTAAAACTGTCAATTATTTTACCAGCAAAAATGAGTTTACTAGGGATTAGCAGAGACTTGCAGTTTAGGACATGAATGCTACAGCAAAACCATTGGCATGTATGGAGAACAAATGAGATGACTGCTTTGTTACAAAGAAGGGAGTTGGGAGGGGCTGTTATGGATGAAAAGTCCTAGAGAGTAAACTGGGAGTTTGTTGAGGCATGTTGCCTTTTCCTTAGCTAATCCTGACAGTCTCTTCCTGACTGGGCTGTTTCCTGCGGGGCTTAGTAAACTGGTATCCACTGGCAAGACCTGCAAGGTACTCTCTGTTCCTGGTGGGGTCTGTACTTGCTGGCTAGTGGTAGGATGTGAGAGCTCCCTCATCTGGCCTCTAGACTTCATTTTAAATGATATTTCCTTTTATTAATTTCTCCTGCTAACACCTGGATTTGGGGTTTTTCGCATCTAGAACTGGTGAGAGAATAAATGTTATTTTAAGTCACTCAATTTGTGGTACTTTCTTAGGGCAGCCCTAGGAAACTAGTCCATTTTACACACTGTACTTCTGCTTTGGAACAGTTATGGGATGGTAAAAGGCCAGGAAAGATGAGAATGGTGATTATCACGAATACTTGTCCCTATCTGCCAATTACCCTCCCCCACCCCCCAACAATACTGATTGATGTCCATAGCACAAGGAATGCTTGCACACACACTACTCTGGGACACCTGCACCCCCCTGCTCTACTTGGTATGCTTACCAAGAGTCAGTCGTGTTGGTTCCCAGTTATTCCTGTTACTGTAATTTTGTACTTTGGTTAAATATTATAGTACCTATTAAAAACAATAGAGGATAATTTTTTAATGGTTGTACATTAATCCATCCTAGGGTTGTCAAAATAGGTTTCAATCCAAGATGCCTCGAGGCAGGAAGACCTTGAACTCACCTCCTTTACAGACACACAAATCTACAACTTTTTATTGAAATAGAGGAGGGCAGAAAAAAAAAAATCTCATTTTAAAAATGACCATTAGGGGCGCCTGGGTGGCTCAGTGGGTTAAGCCGCTGCCTTCTGCTCAGGTCATGATCTCAGGGTCCTGGGATCGAGTCCCGCATCGGGTTCTCTGCTCCTGCTTCCTCCTCTCTCTCTCTCTGCCTGCCTCTCTGCCTACTTGTGATCTCTCCGTCAAAGAAATAAATAAAATCTTTAAAAAATAAATAAATAAAAATAAAAATGACCATTATTGGGGCGCCTGCGTGGCTCAGTCATTAAGTGTCTGTCTTTCTCTCAGATCATGATCCCAGGGTTTTGGGATTGAGCCTCCAGCCCCGCTTGGGGCTCCCTGCTCAGCAGGGCGCCTGCTTCTCCTGCTCCCCCTGCTCATGCTCCCTTTGCTCATGCTCCCTCTTGCGCTCTGTCAAATAAACTTTTTAAAAAATCCTTAAAAAACGAAAGAATGACCATTATTTTTGAGGTCTTGATGAGGTCTTTCTGTAATTCTAACCTGATCTACAAAGGAGCTAACGAAATCATTAATAACAGTCACAGCCTATGCACACAGGGCGCTCACTGTAGGCTAACAGTTCACCCAGAGCTTTCGCTATATTTACTTGATTAGGATCAACCCAGCCAAGAAAAAATGAAGTCAAGTTTTAAACAGAAGTAGTTTGGCTAGAGGCCATCCTTTTAACTACTCTCAGATACTGTCTCGTTCTTAGAGTATATCACTTGCACCAGCTCAAGACTTCTTTAAACCGAGAAAGTGTGGAAAGGCAGCAATGGCAAAGGAGCAGGGCCCTAAGGTAAACTGCCAGACTCTTGTGTCATCTGAAATCCCAGCCAGATCACATTTGCCTTCTGTAAGCCACATTTTTCCCCATCCCTTACAGTCCTCTTTGGACTCACTGCGTATGTATGTATGTATGTATGTATGTATTTAAAAATTTTGTTACCTTTTTGTTTTCTTCTATTAGTTTTTCCTATTTTGGGGCTATCTTCTTGCACATAGAATATAGAATTATTTTTGATGGTGCTTTTAATAATTATGAAGCCTGGGATGTGTGTATTAATCTCACCAGTTTGGTCTTACGCTGTAGGCAAGTCTATAAAAGAATCCGAATCCTAAGGTCACTTGTTGAGGATGGAGTCAGAACAGAGACAAATTATTAGATGGAAGTTAACTGGTACCAAATTATAATTATCTAGAGTAGTTATTTTCACAGGAATATTACCTTCTTCCAAGGCGTACACTACCCTAGTTTTGGTATTGCATTATTGGGCATTGCCAGATTTTGCTTCTTTAAAACCCTACTTTTATATGCCAGCCGTCCCCTTCTAATGAATACAGTTTTTTAAAAAATACGTGTATGTTAATGTGATTGACTAAACTGTCACATACCTGTTCTCTGAAACTAGGAGACATATAATCTCTCATTATATATGTATTCAGTTAGTTTAACCTACTTACTTATTTCTAAGTTCATATTATTTATTTCTTATTTCCTCTAGTTCTCAGTTATCAGTGTCTTCTCCTGTACTGACTTCCATCAATAAAGTTCTGAAAACTATTTTAACTTGGGAAACATTCACCACCTTACACTGGTTCAGCTTATAATTTTTCAACTTTATAGTGGTGAGAAAGCAGTACACATTCAGTAGAAACTGTTCTAGGAATTTTGAATTTTGATCATTTCCTAGGCTAGCATTATGCGGTATGAGCTTGTGCGATGCTGGGCAGTGTCAGTTAGGTATAGCCACAGAGTCATGAGGATAAATAACCAATATACTTAACAACCAGTCTGTACCTTATAACTATTCTTTTTTTTTTTTGTAACTTTCAGTACAGTATTCAATAAATTATATGACATATTCAGCACTTTATTATAAAATAGGCTTTGTTTTAGAAGATTTTGCTCAAATGTAAGCTAATGTAAGTGTTCTGAGCACATTTAAGGCAGGCTAGGCTAAGGTATGCTGTTTGGTAGGTTAGGTGTATTAAAAGCGTTTTTAACTTATGGTGTTTTCAACTTAAACAGAGTGTCCAATAAACCCATCATAAGTTGAGGAAGATCTGTATTTCAAAATACATTGTTACTCTTCAACAAAATGTAAAAAATTTGCTAAAAGTCTAAATCCACAGAAATTTTTAGTGAAGGAAGTGTGCTATTAAAGAAGATCCTTACCAGAAGCTTTGCAGAAACAGTGCAAAAATATTAGGTAGATTTGGTGTTTTTCATTTGAATAGCAGCAGCTTTATGAGAGGTCAGATTTTACATCGGTTGCAATTCTGCTTGTGTTTCTTTTTTTGTAGGTTTTTTGCTTTAAAATTAAAGATCATATTCATATTTAAAATACTAAACCATTTTATGTTCTATAGGCACTACCTCCTAGGACAGAGAAAATGACTGTTGACCAAGATTGGCCTAGTGTTTATCCTGTTGCAGCACCATTTAAACCTTCTGCTGTACCTCTTCCCATTCGAATGGGCTATCCAGTAAAAAGGGGGGTGCCCATGGCAAAGGAGGGAAATCTAGAACTATTAAAGGTAAGGTCAATTGCTGATTCATTGGCTAAGAATTATTTCTAAAGAAATGCTGGTCCTCTTCCCACTCCTACACTGCCTTGTACTTGAGGGTTCAGTATGTAGCAGCAGGTATTGTATTTTAGTTTAAACTTTTTTTCAGGTAATAATGGATGATACATTCTGATTGTCCATGGTAGAGAAGACTCAAAGAGTCCTGAGCATTTAAGAATATAACCAGTTGATCCTATGGCTTCCTTTCTGGCTTTTTCTTTTCTATTGTATTTTTTCTACCTATATCTTTCAAGTGGAACTCAGAAAAATGAAATGACCTAATTTGAGATTGAGAATTGTGACTGAAATTTACTTTTTTTTTTTTGGTAAGATTTTATTTATTTATTTGAGAGAGAGAGGGTGAGGAACCATGCACACAAGAGAACACCAACGGGGCAAGAGGCAGAGGGTGCAGGGCTTGATCACGGGGATCATGACCTTAGCTGAACACAGGCGCCTAAACAGCTGAGCCACTGAGGTGTCCCTGAAATCTACTTTTAAAGATTTTTATTTATTTTTGACACAGAGAGAGAGAGCACAAGTAGGCAGAGAGGCAGGCAGAGACAAAGGGGAAAGCAGGCTCTCCACCGAGCAGAGAGCCCAATGCAGAGTTCAATCCCAGAACCCTGAGATCATGAGCCGAGCCGACGTCAGCGGCTTAACCCATGGAGCCACCCAGGCACCCTTGAAATCTACTTTTAAAGAGATTCTAAAACTTTCTGCCCAGAAAAGTAGAATATCATTTAATATTGTTATAGTCCTTCAACTTCTTTATTTCGTGAAGCAAAATATGTCATATTCAATGCTTCAGTTGGTAGCATCTATAATGATTTATGAACTATAAGCTTTTTTTTGAAGATTTTATTTATTTATTTTTGCAAGATAGAGGGAGCATGAGCAGGGGGAGGGGAGGAGCAGAAGGAAAAGAAGACTCCCCACTGAGCAGGGAGCCCAGTGCAGGGCTCAATCCCAGGATGACCTGAGCCGAACACACACACTTAACCAACTGAGCCACCCAGGTGCCATGAACTATAACCTTTTTAAAGAAAATATGAATATGTTTTGCCTGAGAAGGCATATCTTAGATGGTTCATGTTATATACGGTAAAATTGTCATAAACTGTGTTTTCCACTCTATGAGAATCTTTTTCTTCTTTTTTTTAATTGGAAGTATAGTTAACACACAATTTTACATTAGTTTCAGGTATACAACGTAGTGGTTTCACAAGTTTTTGTGCTATACGGTGCTCACTACAAATGTAGCTAGCATCTGTCACCATACAGCCCTATTACAATATCATTGACTATATTTTCTATGCTCTACCTTTTGTCCCTATGATTTACTTACTCCATAACTGGAAGCCTTTATCTCCCACTCCTCTTCACCCATTTCTCCCATCCCTCCATGTCCCTTCCCCTCCAGCCACCAGTTTGTTCTCTGAATTTAAGGGTCTGTTTCTGCTTTTTGTTCATTATGTTTTTAGATTCCACATGTAAGTGAAATCATATGGTATTTTCTTTTTCTGACGTACTTCACTTAGCATAAGTATGCTACTTTTATATGCTACTTTTATATGCATCGCATATATATATGTTTAGTATTGAAAAACCGAAAAACAAAAAATAAATTGCTAAAAGATGGTAGGTAAAAAATGAGATGGTAATATGGAGAAGGAGTTGACTGCTGCTAGAGAGGGGTAAATGAAATTTGGAAATCTGAATGTTTCAAGGGATAAAAGAAAACAAACATTGAAGAAATTTATCATTTCTTTAAATGAAAGAAGGAAACTTAGTTTAGGGGTGTTTGGATAGCACAGTGGTTGAGTGACTCTTGATTTTGGGTGAGGTCATGATTTCAAGGTGGTGCGATTGAGCCCCACATTGGGCTTCGCACTCAATGCGGAGTCTGCTTGAGATTCTTCTCCCTCTCCCTCTGCCCCTCCCAGCTGTGTGCACACATGTGCACGTTCTCTCTGTCTCAAATAAGTAAATCTTTAAAAAGCAGTTTCTACTGAGGGTTGCTGGGGGGAGGGGGTTTGGGAGAAGGGGGTGGGATTATGGACATTGGGGAGTGTATGTGCTTTGGTGAGTGCTGTGAAGTGTGTAAACCTGGTGATTCACAGACCTGTACCCCTGGGGATAAAAATATATGTTTATAAAATGGTTTTCCCTTGGGAAAAAAAAAACATAGACCAAAAAAAAAAAAAAAGCAGTTTCTAGAACAGTATGAATCCATTTATGTAAAATCATATACATGTATCTGTTTTTTAAAGAGATGTCTAGAAGGATGTTAACCAAAGTGTTAAGACTGTAGAACCTTGAATAATTTTTAGTCTTTTTGTATTCCAGGGAAATTAAGATGATTAAACAATAATCTGTGTCCTTGAGTGCTTTTAGTTTTATAACTAAAATATGTGTACCTGTAGATTTTTGGCAGGAAGAGTACTATAAGAACAGCATTTTTCCCCCCACAACGGCCAGTCATCATAAGATACATCATGAATCTATATTTCCCAGAATTCATTTATTGAATTCATAACACATGTGACATAGAATTAATATTGTAAAAACTAGATTTTATTTATTACAAGGTTTGTTGTGCTTAGGATTTAGTTTTATGAAATTTTTATTTTATGTTTTTGAGGTAGTAGGTGAATTTATCCTTTAAATTTCTCTATTTTAGATCCCCAATTTTCTGCATTTAACTCCTGTAGCAATTAAAAAGCACTGTGAAGCTCTTAAAGGTAAGTGATTGTTTCAGTATATGAACTTAACAATAACTTTGAACATAAAAATTTCATTTCTAATGATAAAGGGGTCAGTTCATCAAGAAGATATAACATTTGTTTATGCACCTAAATTTACGCATCTTAGTTTATGCACCTAAGATAGGAATACCTAAGTATATAAAGCACATATTAACAGAACTGAAGGGAGAAACAGATGGCAGTATAGCAATAGGAGACTTCAATATACCATTTCCAACAATAAATGGATCAGTCAGAAAATCAGTAAGGAAACAATGAATATAAACTATATGTTAGACTGGATGGGTTTAGCAGATGTTTACTGAACGTTGCATCCAAAAGAAGCAGAATACAGATTCTTCTCAAGCACATATGAAACATGCTCCAGAACAGATCATATGTTAGACCAAAAGACAAGTCTCAACAAATTTTAAAATACTGAAGTCCTATCAGGCACCCTTTCTGATCACAGTGGTATAAAACTAGAACTCTATTACAAGAAAAACCCAGAAAGTCTTCAACAAAATATTACTTAATCAAATTCAACAGTACATTAAAAGGATCATGTCAGATCAAATGGTATTTATTTCAGGAATGCAAGTATGGTCCAACATAAAAATCAGTCAGAATGATGTATCACATTAACAAAACAAAATTAGAAGAAAACATAGGCAGTAAGCTCTTTGACGTGAGTTTTGGCAATGATTTTTGGATTCGATACCAATAGCAAAGGCAACAAAAGCAAAAATAAACAGGTGGGACTATACCAAACTATAAAGCTATAGCACAGCAAAGAAAACCATTGACAAAAGGATAGGGCAGTCTACAGAATGGGAGAAAATATTTGCAAACTTCGGGTCAGAGGTTAATATCCAAAATATATAAAGAATTCATACAACTCAGTGATAAAAAAATCCCAGACAACTCAATTTAAAAATAAATAGAGGATTGGAAGAATTAATATTGTTAAAGTGTTCATACTACCCAAAACAAAGTACAGATTGAATATAATCCCTATAAAATACCAACAGCATTTTTCACAGAACTAGAAAGAAGCATCCTAAAATTTGTATGGACCCACAAAAGTCCCTGAATAACCAAGAGTCTTGAGCAAGACCAAAGGTGAAGATAACACAGTCTCAGATTTCAGGATATACAATAAGCTACAGTAATCAAAACAATATGATATCAGGACAAAAGTAGACATATAGATCAATGGAATGGGATAGAGAGTCCATATAAGCCCATGCTTATATGGTAAATTCAGCTGTGACAAAGGAGGCAAGAATATGCAATGGGGAAAAGACAGTCTCTAATAAATGATGCTGGGAAAATGGGACAGCTGTATGCAAAAGAATGAAACTGGACCCCTGGCTTAAGTCACACACAAAAATAAACTCAGAATGGATTAAAGTCATAAATGTGGACCTGAAATCATAAAACTGCTTAAGGAAAACATGGGCATTTCTTCGACATTGATCTTAGCACTATTTTTCTTGATGTGTCTCTTTGGAAAGGGAAATAAAAGCAGAAATAAACTTTTGAGACCACCAAAATAAAAAGCTTTTGCGCAATGAAGGAAACCATCAACAAAATGAAAAGGCAACCTACTGAATGGGAGAAGGTATTTGCAAGTGATATATCTAATAAGGGTTATATAAAATATATAAAAAACTTACACAACTCAACACCAAAATATCCCAAATAATTTGATTAAAAAATGGGCAGAGAACCTGAATAGATAGATGTCTTTCCAAGGAAGACATACAAATCATCAGTGGACAAGTGAAAAGATGCTCAGTATAACTAATTGTGGAAAGATTAGTGCAAATCGAAGCCACAAGGAGCTGTTGCCTCTCACCTGCTAGAAATAGTTACCACCCAGAAGGCAAGGGATACCAAATGTTGGTGAAGGTGTGGAAAAAAGGGAAACCCTATTGTACTAATGGCTAGGGATGTAAATTGATATAGCCAGTATGGAATATAGTATGTAGGTCCCTTAAAAAATTAGAACTCCCGGGCGCCTGGGTGGCTCAGAGGGTTAAGCCTCTGCCTTGGGCTCAGGTCATGATCTCAGGGTCCTGGGATCGAGTCCCGCATCGGGCTCTCTGCTCAGCAGGGAGCCTGCTTCCTCCTCTCTCTCTCTGCCTGCCTCTCTGCCTGCTTGTGATCTCTGTCTGTCAAATAAATAAATAAATAAAATCTTCAAAAAAAAAAAATTAGAACTCCCATGTGATCCAGCAATCACACTTCTGGATATATATATGTATGTGTGTGTGAATATGTGTGTGTGTGTGTGTGTGTATATATATATATATATATATATATATATATATATATATATTTTTTTTTTTTTTTTTTTTTTTCAAAAGAAAAGGAAACATGGTATTGAAGAGATATCTGTACTCTTCTGTTCACTGCAGCATTATTTACCACAACCAAAAAATGGAAACAACCTAAGTGGGGAGTGCCTGGGTAGCTCAGTCATTAAGCGTCTGCCTTCAGCTCAGGTTATGGTCTTAGGGTCTTGGGACTGAGCACTGCATTGGGCTCCTTGCTCAGTGGGAAGCCTGCTTCTCCCTCCCCCACTTCCTCTGCTTGTGTTCCCTCTCTGTCTCTCTTTCTGTCAAATAAATAAATTAAAACCTTAAAAAAAAAAGTGGGGTGTGTGTTTGATATTATTTAGTTATTAAAAAGAATGTGAAGCAGACTCCTTGCTGAGTACAGAGCCTCACAGGGGACTCAGTCTCATGATTTTGAGATCGTGACCTGAACCAAACCAAGAGTCGGCTTAACTGACTGCACCACCCAGATAGCCCTCACTCACTTATTCTTTTTCCTTCCCACATGCACGGAGGTAAAGGCAAAGAATGTTTTTTTCATAGTTTTATGCATGTTTTCATATATACATAGACTCAATTTCTCATCTCATTTGCATTGGACTTCATACAGAAGGACATTAGAATTGTTTTAGGTTCACAGCTGTTAGTGATTGGTTGTGTAGTTTAATTCAAGAGTTAGTACCTTTGAATGAATTCTTCATGCTAATTAAAAAGGAGATATATAAATGCTCAGTACACTTGTTAAGGCTTTTCAGAAAAGAAATGAAATGCAAAAGCTCTTCGCAGGTAACGTGATAATGCTGGAAGGAGAAATAGTATAGTGATCATGATTATGATATAATTTGAGCTTTTGGAAGGGCCTTTTCTTGAGAAATGTAAGGAAGAAATAAAGAAGTCAAAAAGTAGGAAGAATGACTTTACTCTTACATGAAGGAAGAACAGTTTCTCCTATCTTCTTTCATGGATGTGGTCTTTTTGGGATAGTAGAATGCATTTGTATCCTTTTAGTATGTTTCTGTTTATATTGGTGCCTAGTGATAGACTGTCACTGATCATTATTCCAGATTTGTTCCTTGTTTGGCACAAACCATGTAGCACTTTTTGATCCTTTGTGAAGCCAGTTAAGGAATGTTCTGCACTGTGATAAATCTCATTTTTTTCCTTTTTAAACATTATTTTGGAATGTGCATTTATAATGTAGAAATGGGTTTTTAAATGAGGTACTTCTAAAATACTTCATAATTCTTAAATGAATGGTTTTCATATAGCACATTCAGAAAAGTTGCATTATATTTTAAGTGTTTAAGTGTTTAATCTTTCTTTGATTTTGTCTTTACACTTTTGCCAGCTTCTAGATTTAGCTTGTATCTTCCAAATAACTCAAAAGCTTTTAAAATATTTCTTCTCAATTTTCTTTTAAAGTAGGTCAGTTCAGATTTTATATCTAACTTGCAAGTGGAAAATCTGAAGCACAGGAAAGTTAGGTAATTTACCCAAACTTTAATAATCAGTGGTAGAAGTTAAGTAAAAACCAAGGTCTTTCGAAGTCTAGTCTATTGCTCTACCTATCAGATGAATAGGGGTCTATTATGTACTTTCCAGTTGGCTGTATTTTTTAGACATATAATCCGGTAATTTAAAAGTTGTAATTATCATCTGGTTATTGAAATGACTTCTTCAAAGTTATAAAAAATAAAAGAGTCAGTACAAACCCAAGAACTCATAAAATTCTCCAAACTAGTCTCTTATAAAGTGCTTGGCAGTGTGGCATCTTAGAGTGCAGGATATTGGAATTGTTCCATGATGGGAATAAAATTTAACTTCAGTAATCATGCTCTTTCCATTTTATTTAAATGTCAGAATTGTGGAGCTACTTCTTTCCCCTCAAGTGTGTGAGTATTGCTCTCTTAAGCAGGGTGTTCAGGGAATGGTGTGAGCTATACTTAATTTGTTACCATATATTTAGTTATAAATCTTGGAGAGTCTTTGTGGCATTTTGCTGACTGGTATTAAAGCCTATAAAGGGAGCTAAATATAGTACCTACTATAAGAAAATTGTTAACTAGGGTAAAGCCTCTGCCTTCGGCTCAGGTCATGATCCACGGTTCTGGGATCGAGCCCCACATCGGGCTCTCTGCTCAGCAGGCAGCCTGCTTCCCTTCCTCTCTCTCTGCCTGCCTCTCTGCCTACTTGTGATCTCTGTCTGTCAAATAAATAAATAAAATCTTTAAAAAAAAAAAAAAAGAAAATTGTTAACTATAGGAAATGTTATTGACAAAGTACCTTTCACTGTCCCTTAAATGGTCACGTGGAAGGGTTTCCACATATGCCTGTGCTTGTGACCAGCCTCTCCTGCAGTCATGCTTTTTGGAGAAAGCACAGACCCCCTGAGATTTAATAGGTTTGACCTAAGAAACCAATTACTTTTAGGTATTCTTCGAATGAATGAAGATTCTTAGAATGCAGTGAAATTTCCATGGAGGGGAGGCTGATAGTGCCAGAAGTACATCTCAAGCTGAGAGCCCTCTACCTCACTAATTTTATAGGAATAGGGCAAAATGAAATCAGCTACCTTCTTACGGAGTCCCTCAATACAGATAGCTGTAGGACATGCCAGGAGCTCTTTTTCTTTTCAGCCCCCTCTCCCCTATTCCCCACCCCTCCACTGAAGGCCTGAGTTTGTATGTGCTGTGGAGATCTGTGCTGTGGAGATAGACGGTGCACCACATTTTTGTCACAGTGCTTGAAACTTCCCATTGTGGCCCACTTCTCACAGCCAGTCCCATCTCCCCTTTAGGCTAGTTGTGTTGCCTGAATCTGAGGACAAGTCTGTTCCTTTTTCCATTTAGCTTCGTTGGCACAGAAGTCACCTAGAGGAAACATGAGTTACTGTAAGGATCTATTTAGTAATGCCCTAGCCTGTACCTGTTCAGTTTGAGGCCCTATTCAGCTCAGTTTCTGAGAGAATGGAGACCATATCTCTCTTCTAAGAGCTCTTTCAGAGCCTTTTTCAGTTCCCCTCAGAACTTTAGTAACTTTCATTTGGGAATGAATTACTATGAACTGTTGCTTTTCTCAAAAATAATTAACACTCTGAGCACTATGAACTGTTTGCTTTTAGTTGGTGAGTGAGGGGGGATTAAAGTGCCCCATAACTGGGTATGTGCAAAGCTATAATAAGCTTCTATCAAGTCATAGCTTCCTTTTAACCAAGCTTACTGCTCCTCACCAAACCCAAGTTATCTGAGTCTTTCATTTAATCACATTCCCTAACGAGGATTCATCTGAGAAGAAAAGGGGTGAAGGATGATGATGTGTTTGTGAGGTGCAGAAGAGAGTCTGCTCTTTCATTCCATGTAGCTCGAGAGTCATCTCCCTCAGTGATGTGGTCTGGTAGCGCACATTGCAACGAGAATGTACTTGGCGAAATTATACTTGAGATTATTTTTCTTAATTCTCAGATTTCTGCACTGAGTGGCCAGCTGCTCTGGACAGTGATGAAAAATGTGAGAAGCATTTTCCCATTGAAGTGGACACAACTGATTATGTTTCAGCAGGACCATCTATCCGAAACCCCAAAGCACGAGTAATAACCTTGAGGGTAAGGAATATTTTTCTAAAAATAAGAATTATTATAATACATTAATTCAAAATAACATTTTGTATATAGAAAACTGATACTGTAGAAAATTTGGAAAACAGTGAAAATTTTAAAGTATTAAATAAAATTGCCTCTAATTCTACTACTTATAAATAACCTTGACTACTGGAATTCATTTTAGTATATATATAGTCAACCTTTGTGTATGTTAATAGGATGATACTATATTTGATTAGTTATCTGCTCTTTTTTATTTAACAATGTGAATTAAAATTTTTCCAAGGTTATTAAACATTCTTTAATTTTTTTATTGAAGTATAGTTGACATACATTATTATATTAATACCAGGTGTACAAGCTAGTAATGATTATATACTCACTATGATAAGTGCAGTTACCATCTGTTAGCATACAAAGTTATCACTCTTTAATATTATTTTTTTATTTTATTTTTAAGTTATCTCCATACCCAAGGTGGGGCTTGAACTCAAAACCTCACATCCTCCACTGACTGAGCCAGCCAAATGCCCCTCTTTAATATATTATTAATGGCTACATAGAATAACGTAAATCAGGGTCTTTTCTATGCTAAGAGAGTGTTTGAGGCTGAACACTTATATATAATAAGAGACCAAAATCTGAATATTTGGGCTTTTTGTTTACTCTTTCAGAGATTTCTTAGGAAATGAGTGATAAATAAGAGTGGTTTTAATTCTCCTTTTTAAATATCTATACCTTATTTTTATCTTTTCTTTTTGTCTTTTTCATTAGGTGAAACTTCTAAAATAATGTTTATGTAGTCCTTTATGCTGTTCTATACAATGGATGTGCCTCTGGCTTTTAGCTTCTAAGTATACACTGGTATTCAGTTTGAGATAATAGCCTCTATTACGTTAACGATGTGTCCTAGTCCTATAGCATTTTTGAAATGATCTCCTTTGAATTAATGTAGTAATGAATTATATGGTTGTATTTACACTTACTGAAGTGTTCTGAACCCTGATTATTTCATAGTACATCATTCTTTTGCCTTCCTATGGATCTGCTCTGTTAGCATTTTCTTTAGGATCGTTTGTTGCTTGGAGAAACATTAAATCCCTGCTCCTACCCATCAGAGCATGTCACATACTATTGCAGTTCCAAGTGTCTTGCTGTACTAACTTCCAAGTTAGTATTTGAAACCACTGTTTTCTCCGGTAAGAGTCTTGATCCACATGGCATAGCTTTCTCACACAGCAGTCACAGAGCAGTTACCTGATGGGTTTTTGTTATTTGTTTTTTTGTTTTTAACTAAAAAAAATTTAGATTTATGGAAAACTTTCAAGGATAGTTCACAGAATCCTCCTATATTTCACACCAAATTTCTTATGTTGTTAACATTTTTACTATTGTGGTACATTTATTACAATGAGCCAATATTGATACATTATTAATTAAAGTTCATACTTTATTCAGATTTTCTTTTTAAAGATTTTATTTCTTTATTTGAGAAACAGCACTCATGAGACAGAACATGAGTTGGAGTGCATGGGAGAGGGAGAGGCAGGCTTGCCGCTGAGCAGGAAGCCCTGTTGACACCAGGCTCTGTCTCAGGACCCTAGGATCATGCTCTGAGCCAAAGGCAGATGCTTAACAGACTGAGCCACCCAGGTGCCCCTATTCAGATTTCTTTAGGCACCTCTTGACTGTGGTGGTTTCTCAGAATTTACTTGTTTTTAGTGACCTTGACAGTTTTGAGAAGTACTAGTTATGTATTTTGTGGAATGTACTTCATTTTAGATTTGTTTGATTTTCTTCTCATGCTTAGACTGGTATGTATTTTTGGGGAGGAAAACCTCACCAGTAAAGTGCCATTTCGTCATATTATAGCAAAGGTAGAGACTCCTTTTTTTTTTTTTTTTTTTTACACTCAAAAAATTAGATTTTGTACTCCATGTAGTTTTTATTTTAAATCAGAACAGCCCATGTTTGGGGTGCCTAAGTGGCTCAGACAGTTAAGCGGCTACCTTTGGCCAGGGTCATGATCACAGGGTTCTGGGATCAAGACCTACTTTGGGCTCCTTGCTCAGCTGGGAGCCTGCTTCTCCCTCTACCCCTCCCCCTGCTCATGTGTGCTCTCTCTCTCCCTCCCTCCCCTTCTCTCTTTGTCTCTTTGACAAATAAATAAAATCTTTTTAAAAAATGAAAAAGAAAGGGCTCGTGGGTGGCTCAGTGGGTTAAAGCCTCTGCCTTTGGCTCAGGTCATGATGCCAGGGTCCTGGGTTCGAGCCCCATATCAGGCTCTGCTCAGCGGAGAGCCTGCTTCCCCCTCTCTCTCTGCCTGCTTCTCTGCCTACTTGTGATCTCTGTCTGTCAAATAAAATCTTAAAAAAAAAATGAAAAAGAACATTCCATGTGGACTGCAAAAATATGTTGACAGTCTTGCAACCATTTTTACACTATAAGGTAACAAGTAGATAAACTTTAATTTCTAGAAATATTATTAGAGGTATATCCATGTTTGATTTGTAATTTTCTTTCTTTGAAAGGTTTTGGTATCAGGATTGTGCCTTCTTTATGAAATAAATTTACAAAGCTCGTCAGCCTTTTTTCCCCCCTAGAATAGTTTAAATATCATAGCATTACATTTATATGTTTGGAGAAATTGAAAATATTAAAATCACAAAAGACAATACATGTTTACTGTATAAATTTTAGAAAATCTAGATAAAGGGGGGGAAACCTTAAAATTATGCTTGGCCAACATTCCACAGGTTAATATAAATTGCCTAGGGAGTAAGGCGCCTGGCTGGTTCAGTCAGAGGAGCATGTGACTCTGGATCTCAGGGATGTGAGTTTGAGCCCCATGTTGGGTATAGAGATTACCTAAAAATGTTTTTAAAAAAATTTTTAAAAAGTACCTAGGGGTAATTAATACCTGATATTTTTTTAATAATTTAGTAAATGTTGCCTCTTTTTAATAATAATGATGATAATAACAACCAGCTGTTGTCAAGCTCCATGTTAAGTGATTTAAAAAATCTCTGAACTCAGAATCAGGAAATCTAGAATTTTGCCTTACTTTTTGTGGGCCTTAATCTTCAGTACCAGAATAGATATCCGGTTCCCTACTTGTTCTGTTTGTTTATTTTATTTTACATAAAAATAATCCGACTGCATTATTTGAAGTATCCCACAAGATACCACTTACCTATCAGGCCGCCATCCACTTTAGTCTCCTTTTTTAAAAAAATTTTTTTTAAAGATTTTATTTATTTATTTATTTGACAGAGAGATAGAGAGAGAGATCACAAGTAGGCAGAGAGGCAGGCAGAGAGAAAAGGGGAAGCAGGCTCCCCGCTGAGTGGAGAGCCCAAAGTGGGGCTTGATCCCAGGACCCTGAGATCATGACCTGAGCCAAAAGCAGAGGCCCAACCCACTGAGCCACCCAGGGGCCTCCTGTCTCCTTTTTGTGTTATACCACCATGTGAAACCTTCATCACTTCTTTGTGTTCTTTTCCTAACTCACATCTGCCCTTCTCGGACTCTTCACTCTACCCACTGACAGTTAAAGCTCAGTGGTGGTGTCCTGAATGGTATCATGTAGTTCAAGGGTAAAAGTAGGTAAAACAGTAGGACTAAAGCATGTGCATTCCTGTATGACTTATTTTTTTATTTTATTTATTTTGGGGGGGGAGAACATGAGAGAGAACCTGAGTTCTCTTCGGGGGTATAGGGAGGGAGGGAGAGAGAATCCCATGCAGTCTTCTTGCCCAGTGCAGAGCCCATTGTGGGGCTTGATCTCACAACCCCAAGATCATGACCAAAATCAAGAGTCAGATATTTAACCAGGTGTCGCCTGGCATGATTTAAAGTAATATTGTGAAGCCAGTCAAATAGTATAAAGTACTATATTAAGAGATACTCGGGGCCACTGGGTGGCTCAGTGGTTAAAGCCTTTGCCTTCAGCTTAGGTCATGATCTCAGGGTCCTGGGATCGGGTCCCGCATCGGGCTCTCTGCTCAGTGGGGAGCTTGCTTCCCCCTCTCCCTCTGCCTGCTTCTCTGCCTACTTGTGATCTCTCTTCTGTCAAATAAATAAATAAAATCTTTAAAAAAAAAAAAGATACTCAAATTTTTAAATTCAGAGAAAGAAAGATGGTATCATATTTTTCTTGATAGTCATAAAGGTAGTGCTGAATTAAAAACAATATTTGGGGGCGCCTGGGTGGCTCAGTGGGTTAAGCCGCTGCCTTCAGCTCAGGTCATGATCTCAGGGTCCTGGGATCGAGTCCCGCATCGGGCTCTCTGCTCAGCGGGGAGCCTGCTTCCCCCCTCCCTCTGCCTGCTTCTCTGCCTACTTGTGATCTCTCTCACTCTGTCAAATAAATAAATAAAATCTTAAAAAAAAACAAAAAAAAACAATATTTGTGTAGGACTTTTCTTTAAAAATGGCTTTCTTCTATTTATTCTCATTTATTCATGACAAAAATCCTGTGAGTACTTTGTTTTGTAAATGAGGAAACAGTAAGATCAAGTGATTTAAGGTCACTTAGCAAATAAAGTTGCAAATCTAGAAATCAAACCCAGGTCTTGTCTTTTGTATATAACTATAGTTCTTTAACTGACGTACTATGCTTCTAAATAGAGAAGGTACTTCACACAATTAGGTTTATTTCTCAATTTATGTAACTCTTAAATATGGGCATTTGAAAGTATATACATAAAACCATGATCTCCTATGATGTGAAATGTCAGTGTTGTTTTGGGGGATAATGTTAATACAGTATTGATGCTTTAAAATGTAGCAAAAGAAAAGTCCAAGCATTCTTTGGAATTTTGGAAAAAGAATGGTAATGATTGCTGCTCAATTTCAGAGTCAGACTGTTCATCTAGTTTAATGACTACAATTTTGCAGTGCCTTTGAGTGCTAGCAGGTGGCATGAGTGTACCACATGGCTCTAAAATATTTTGAGTTTCTGGCATAAACGCTGTATAATTTTTGAACATTCAAAGTGTTAATGTGAATGTTAGTTTTAAAGCAGTTACAATAATCTGCATTGGTGCCATTTTTTTTTTACTACTTCTTACATAAAAAGCTAGAACACTTAAACTTTTTAAATTGTAAATTTTTAAATTTATTGTTGAAAATGATTACATTGAAGGGAGTTATAAAAGGAAAAAAATCATTCCATTCTCTTATTCTAACGTAAAAACTATTCTTTGTACTGTATCTGTATGCATGCATATGTACAAGTATGTTAATAATTAGGGGTACATTCATTTCACTATTTCCTTTTAAGTAATTCTTATCGTTAATAATCAGAATTATATTTCTTATACCTCAAGCTGATAAACTGGTTGTTGATACGTATTCTTTCCAGGGTACTGTGGTAATTTGCACTGCCTGCACATAGGACCATTCTGTTAGGTTGATATTTAATAGTCAATGTTTTTCCTGCATTTATTCTTTAAAAGTATATTTTTATTTATTTATTTCCTATATTTTCTTAGTTCAAATAAAAATTCACAGTGCTTAAAAAAAACATGTATCCTTTCTTTTTTTCATTTATGTGTTCATTCAACAAATACATGTCATATGTTCTTTAAGTGCTAGGCCATCACCAAAAATGGGACTGATACCGTTCTTACCCTGGAGAGTTTGCAGGCTAGTGGGAAAAATGGAAAAATAAATAAGCTCTTCTGCTATAAAGGCTTGAGGGAAGTGCAGGGTTATTGAAGCTAACGAGAAGTAGATGTGATTGTAAAATCTTATTGAGCCTTTTTTTCTCTTCATATAGTTATGGATTTTTCTTATTCTTAATGCCGTCCATGGAAAAACAGTGTGTGGCTTACCTTACTTAACTGTATTCTCATATCTAACCTATTTTTCTATGTCAAGTCTAGTTTTCTTTTAGATACCTTCAATCCATGCCATAATTCTCTCCAAATTAAAAACTGTTCATGTAGTCCAGTGTTTCCCAAAATATGTTTTAAGGAAGACTAATTCCATGAACTGTCCCTTGAAAAATAGAATATGAGGTCAGATAAATCTGGAAATTGAAATTTCAGAATGCTCATTAGCATATTACCACTTCTAAGAAGTCCTTCTATAAAGAACCCAGTTTAACTCTGTATTATCTGAATATATTCAACAAAAATAGCCTTTTTAGAGAAATAATTCTTTTTTTTTTTAATATTTTATTTATTTATTTAACAGCCAGAAAACACAAGTAGGCAGAGAGGCAGGCAGAGAGAGAGGAGGAAGCAGGCTCCCTGCTGAGCAGAGAGCCCGATGTGGGGCTCGATCCCAGGACCCTGGGATCATGACCTGAGCAGAAGGCAGAGGCTTTGACCCACTGAGCCACCCAGGCGCCCCGAGAAATAATTCTACTTAACAGCCTCTGGGACTAGTATTAACATTTTGAGAAATGTTGAGCTGAATTTCAAATGTCTTGATCCTTCATGAATGCTCTATACCATCTTCCATGAGATACCTGTACCTTTTAAAATAAATACCCCTAAGCAAGTTGCAATGATAAAAGTCTCATAATTGCATGGTAGAAATATCTTAAAGCATTTTTGTTTTATCCCAGTATTCTTATATTCCAGCTTTACTAATACTAATTGAGTTTAATTCTTAGTGCTACTCATAAGCTGTAATATCATTTATTTAAGAGACTTATTGGTTTTAACAGGAAAGGTGCTAATGCCCAGAACTTTCAACTCAAAACAGTTTCCTCCTCCTCCTTTTTTTTTTTTCCCCATGAGTAAGATCAGGCTTCATAATGCATGCCGTTTGCTAACTCTACATAGACAACAGTACAGGTTGCAAAAGTTTCTTTTTGGTTAGTTTAACATTAAATGATATTGTTACTGGGTTTTGGGGTTTTCTTTTCACTAAACAAAGTATCTGAAATAATTCTTTTCAAATAATTTTTTCTTGTATTTTTAATGTTAAACTTTCCAGTTTGAATTTAGATGATCATGCAAAGAAGAAACTCATTAAACTTGTGGAAGAGCGATGCTGCAAGACTACAGATGTACTTACCATCAAAACAGACAGGTAAAGAAAACTTCAGCCAATTGGTCATTGTGTTGTTTTTATTGGTCATTGTGTTGTTTTATTATCTTCCAGTCTTCTGGCAGTCCTTTCCTTAAGAAATGACATTGAAAATCGGGGTATACATAAACAATGAATTCTGGTACACTGAAAAGAAATTAAAACAATAAAAAAAAATCGGGGTAGCCTTATACATCAACATAAACTAACGTATTAGGTCAGTGAAGTTGTCCCATTCATGTGTTTATTTATTTTATTTTTTTCTTAAAGATTTTATTTATTTGACAGAGAGAGACACAGTGAGAGAGGGAACACAAGCAGGGGGAGTGGAAGAGGGAGAAGCAGGCTTCCCACCAAGTAGGGAGCCCGATGCAGGGCTCCATCCTAGGACCCTGGGATCATCACCTGAGCCAAAGGCAAACACTTAACAACTGAGCCACCCAGCCAACTACATTTCATGTGTTTAATATCTTCACACTAGTCTACTGTTGCTGTCCTCTTTATGGACATGGAGAGGCTTGCCTAACTGCCTAGTTAAATTATTATTGTTATTTTTCAGTCTGGATTCTAATACATCCATGTGAATAAGACTCAGGGAAGATGTTAGAAGAGAACAAAAGTGATTTTTACAAAGTCAAAGATCTTTCAGTTCAAAATTTAAATGATTAAATACAGAAATTTAATTTACCCAGGCAATTTTGTAAATATGAATTTTAGTGAATTTGCTTCATAAAAACAGTATTAAATTTACCTCATATGAATTTATAAATTGTGTTATTTGAGGTGAAGAAGGGTTATTGGTATGTTTTTACAAAAGGGTTATTTTATTTCTGTTTCTGGAAGGCGGGGAAGGGTAGAAGGAAAGGGGGAGAGAGAGAATCTTAAACAGGCTCCATGCCCACCACGGAGCCCAACACGGGGCATGATCTTGTGACCCCAAGATCGTGACCTGAGCAAAATCAAGAGTCAGACACTTAACTGACTGAGCCCCCATGTGCCCCAGGATTATTTTATTTTTATCTACCATATTTGGCTGTTTCTGAATTATGTCAAAATATAAAGACCTGCCTTTAGAGAAAAGCAAGTGGGCAGATATCTTCTCTCCCTTCCCATTCTAGTTTCAAAGCTCTTGGAAGTCATTTAAGTTTTATGTCCTCCTTCTTAATGGTGAGAAGAAGTAGTATGGCATATATAAATGAAGGCAATAATGTGGGGTGGAAAAAACTTGGGAACCCTGGTTTTAGAGTATTATAGTATGGGGGAAAATAGATTTGAGATATATTAGTAATATTCTTTTTTACTGTCTTTAGAAAATGTAAAATAAGGTTGAGTTTTTAGTTTGTGCAGCTTAAAAAATTACTTTTAAAGTGTTGCTCTTTGAAATTCTGTAAGTATCTGACAGAGTTTTTCCCTAAGTTTTCCAGTGTTGGTGGGTGTGTGTGTGTGTTTATGGTAGCAACTATTTAGAGAACTATTAAACCTAAATATATAGAATAAACAGAGTACTGTTAAAGTGACTTGTCCTGTGATGGGTTTTTTTTTTTTTTTTAAGATTTTATTTATTTAATTGACAGAAAGAGGGAGAGAGTGAGTACAAGCAGGGGGAGCAGCAGGCAGAGGGAGAAGCAGGCTCCCCACTGAGCAGAGTCCAACATGGGACTCCATCCCAGGACCCTGGGATCATGACCTGAGCCAAAGGCAGATGCTTAACTTACTGAGCCACCCATGTGCTCCTGTCAAATGATGATTTTATTTTATATTTCAAGAAATTGGAATTAATGATTTCTAAAAGCTTAATTTGTTATCTCCTATATATATAGAAGTTTTATGTAGTATTTGGTCATTAATTCTATTTTTTTTTTTTTAAGTTTTATTTATTTATTTGAGAGAGAGTGGGTGACAGAGAGCATGAACAGTTGGGAGGGGAGCAGCAGAGGCAGAGAGAGAAGCAGGCTCCCTGCCGAGCAAGGAGCCCAATGTGGGACTCGATCCCAGAACCCTGGGATCATGACCTGAGCCGAAGGCAGAGGCTTTAACCCACTGAGCCATCCAGGTGCCCGATTTCCATAACCTTTTGAAGTACAAGTCTTCAAAAGTAAGGTGACAAAGTATCAAACTCCCTTTTTAGTAAAAACGTAGCATACTTGTTAGATGTTAGCAATGATTAGCTTACTGTTCTAGCTTAATGATCTATTGAGAAAATTATTAATAATCAGCAATCATAATTGTGCCCAGTTTATAAAAAATATCTTTGCAACAATTTGAGATACTTAATTTTCATGGATGTATGATTTATGTGTAGATTAGGTTTGCTTTTCATTTGATTATGTTTTCTCAAATATTTACAAAGTATTCTTAATTCCTTATTGTTTTGGAAGTTTTCCACAAACATTTGCTTCTATGAGTTTATTTCCTGATGCTAATTTATATTTGACTATGGTAGTATCCTCTGTATTATAGAAAAATACTGGCTGCTGTAACAGGGTACATCTCTTCAATGTGAAATGTATTTATGCATAAACTTCTGAATAATCTAATTATGCATAAACTAATATTACAGTGTTTATTAAAGAAAAAATAACTAAATACATTAATTGGATTCCCATGATGAGTCTGAGCATTGTTGTAGAGCAGTAACAATAAAGAGTGCTTACTTGCTACCTTTTCCTTGATTCCAGGCAAATAGCACATCTGGCCTTTATTTAATTTATTTTTATTTTTATTATTGTTATTGTTATTTTTAGAGAGGGAGCAGAGAGGAGAGAAAGAATATTTTTTTTTCTTTTTTATAAACATATAATGTATTTTTATCCCCAGGGGTACAGGTCTGTGAATCGCCAGGTTTACACAGTTCACAGCACTCACCATAGCATATACCCTCCCCAATGTCCATAATCCCACCCCCCTTTCGGAAACCTCCTCCCCCCAGCAACCTTCAGTTTGTTTTGTGAGATTAAGAGTCACTTATGGTTTGTCTCCCTCCCAATCCCATCTTGTTTCATTCATTCTAGGAAAGAAAGAATCTTTTTTTTTTTTTCCTAAGATTTTATTTATTTTATTTGACGGAGAGAGAGAGATCACAAGTAGGAAGAGAGGCAGGCAGAGACAGAGAGGGAAGCAGGCTCCCTGCTGAGCAGAGGGCCCGATGCGGGGCTCGATCCCAGGACCCTGAGATCATGACCTGAGCCGAAGGCAGCGGCTTCAATCCACTGAGCCACCCAGGCGCCCCGGAAAGAAAGAATCTTAAGCAGGCTCCAAATCTAGCACCCAGCCAGATGTGGGGCTTGGTAGCACAGTCCTGAGATCATGACCTGAGCCAAAATCAAGAGTTCGACACTTAACTGACTGAGTCACCTAGGCTCCCCTTGGCTTTCGTTTTAAAAGAAATTTTTAGTCTTGCTCCAGGAGTCACCTGTGTCTCTTTTTTTTTTACCTTTGCTTTCCAAATGATCACCCTAGATAAAAATAAAAAGGAAACCAAAAAGGGGATGAGGAGTGAGAGAGGAGCTCCATTTTTTTTTTTTAAGATTTTATTTATTTATTTGACATAGAGAAATAGTGAGAGATGAGCATGATGAGCAGGGGAGAGAGGGAGAAGCAGTTTCCCGCTGAGCAGGGAGCCGCATGCCGGTCTCCATACGAGGATCCTGGGATCATGACTTGAGCCGAAGGCAGACGCTTATCTGATTGAGCTGCCCAGGTGCTCTGAGGAGCTCCATTTTTAAAAAGTGCTTTAAAATGGTGTCTTTTTTCTGAACACAATAGTGTTTAGTGTGTCCATCCATTTTAAATTAGTACTGACTTTGAAGATCAGGAATCAGATTTATCTGTTACAACCTCTTCATGATATAAATTGAGAAATCAAGATTTAGAGAGATCCATAGTTTTTCTCAAGTTTACAGAGTTTGTTGGCTGAGGGACTCGAGACTTGAACTGCAGCTTCAAAGTTCATATTCTTCGCATGGTATCATATTTAGTGTTATTCAACTTTGACTTCTATTAAAACAGATTATTAAATAGGAGATGAAATCAAATCTGCACTTTAGCTGCTAGCTTACTATGTTCTCAAACTGAACAATTGACAGTTGAAAATTTATTTCCAGGGCACCTGGGTGGCTCAGTTGGTTAAGCCTCTGGCTTCAGCTCAGGTCATGATCCCAGTGTCCTGGGATGGAAAGCCCTCTATTAGGCGCCCTGCTCAGGGGGGAGCCTACGTTTCCCTCCCCCTTGGCCTCTCCCCCTGCTTGTGCTCTTTCTCTCAAATAAATAAAATCTTTTTAAAAAAAGAAAAAGGAAAGAAAATTTATCCCCCTAACCTGTTTTCAGGTAGTGGTTGCATTAGACTCACCTGGGAAGCTTTTTTTAAATTACGGATCCATGAACTCTTCATAATTAACATCTCTAGTGGTGAAACTCAGGAAGGTTTCATTTTAAAGTCTCCACAGAGGAGTCTGATATAAGTTCTGATTGTGAATAATTTCCCCAATCTTTGAGTCTTCTTAATAAAGAAACTACACAGAAGGCTGGTATATCTCTTTTAAGATGGTTTTTGTATATGTGTCTAGTATCAGTTAGTTGAGTGACCGCCTTCAGCTCAGGTCATGATCCTGGAGTCCCAGGATTGAGTCCCGCATTGGGCTCCCAGCTCCACAGGGAGTCCGCTTCTTCCTCTGACCATCTACCCTCTCATGCTCCCTCTTACTTGCTCTCTCTCTCAAATAAATAAATAAGATCATTAAAAAAAAAAAAAAAGAATAAGGGCAAAAAAAATTGTCCATAATACAGACTTTTTTGACTTGATGTGTTAGGCAATAGGCAGCTGTTCTGTATTCTTGGATGATGGCACAATTAAGGTGACACTTCTCTTTGCTGTCAGGGAAAACATCATATTACATCCTTTAAAAATATTTTCTCTTCCTGTTGCCTACTGCTACCACTCTGAGTCTTCATCATCTTTTAACTATAATAGCCTTATTGATTTTCCCATCCCGTCTATCTTCTGGATTTCTGTTAAAGTAATTGTTTCTAAAAAGCAAATCTATTGTGTCATATTGCTTTATAAAGTCCTTCAGTGAGTGGTTCCCTATTACCCAGGATAAAATCTAACCTACATAGCCTGTCTGTTCACAACAGTTTGCCACCTCATTACCAGTTCTCAGGAAATATAAGCTATGTATTCTGTATCTCAGCCGTAATGAACATAATGTGTTCTTTTATAACTTTACATATGCTGTTCTTTCTGCTTATGATTTTTTTTTCAAATTGATCAGCCTTGCCGATTCATATGAATCTTTTAATACACTTCAGATGTAGCCCGTCCTAGAAGTTATCAGTGTATCCTTTCCTCCTCCTCCTGTTAGCATTCTTCTTATTGCTTCTATGGTAATTGTCTGACTGACCCTGTTAGACTGTGAGATTACTGAGGAGAAGGACGTATCTTTCATTTATTGTTGCATTCCCAACCCCGAGTACAATGTCTGACAAAATAGCATTCAGTAAATTTTTAAAAAACCAATCTGAATTAAATCGAGTTCCTTGACATACTCAGTTAAACATTTGGCCATGGTAACTGAAAGAATTGGCAGTAGTCTTTCTTTTTTTAAAAAATCCACTATGGATATTTACCTCTTCTTATTTTTTATGATTTTCAAATAACTTGAATTTTCTTCTAATGCTTAAACTGTTTTTTCCTCATGTAGCACAATGCCTTACTTATAATCATGAGAAGTGGAATATTACTGTGATTCATGTTCTAGGCAAAGGGAGCTGTAATTAAGATGGTAAAAGGTGACAACTTTGTGTGTTCAGTGGAACAGCTATTTCTTTGCCTTCTGCTACATCAGAATACACTGACCAATGCATGGAATGCAGTGTTTTTCTTTGTATTGAATTTATGCTTACAAGAGGACAAAAAGGTGATAGATGCAATTAAATTATTCTTTTGTTCTTTATATTCTTTTTTACAGTGTATCTGTGTTCCTTGGAATATGTTGTTCTGCCACTAAAAAGCAGTATGATTTGGCAAATTATTTAATGGGTCTGGGCTTCAGTTTTTGGTCTATAAAGCAGATAGTAATAGTACTACCTCATAGGGTTGTTGTGGAAGTTAAGTGAATTATTGTATGTATGGTGCTGACATACGTAGTAAGTATTCTAAAGTAAGTATTCTAATAGCTATATTCATCCCATGCTGCTTTCCTCACCTTGGCCTCCATTCAGTTCCGTGATTATACTGAGGTCTTTGCTATCTCCAGGTCTTTCTGGATGCTCTTTTCTCTGCTGGGGTTGCAGTCTTCCATTTGATTGGCTCCTACTCAACTCCAGGTTTCCTACTAGACTGGCAATTGCAGGACAGCACAGTGTGTGCCTGGCAGGGTAGTTGTGCAATAAAGATTTATTGAGCAAATGAATAATTGAGGCTTTGTAGAAAGGAGAACAGATCGTGTAGAATGAAAGGTTGCTTCCTCTAGGGTTGTAGTCAGAGCAGGTTCTCTCGTTGTAGGCAGGGAAGAAAAAAGAGAGCCCAGATATGTGTATATGTATTATATACACACTCATACAAATTAAATGCTAAAATTATAAATGTTTAGTGGTTGAAGTATTAAAATAGGAGTCTATAGGTTAATCAAACTCTGCCTAAATGGTGATCAATTTAAGCTTAGTGATATTTTTAATTGCCACCCAGTAATTTGAAGATGATATTATTTATACTTTAATATATTGCAGCTACACTTCAAAAGAAGAAACTCTTGGGGCGCCTGGGTGGCTCAGTTGGTTAAGCATCTCCCTTCAGCTCAGGTCATGATCCCGGAGTCCTGGGATCAAGCCCTGCATTGGGTTCCCTGCTCAGCCAGGAGTCTGCTTCTCTCCCTGCCCCTTACCCCACTCATGCTCTCTATCTCTTTTGCTCTTTCTCTTGCTGTCTTTCAAATAAATAAACAAAATCTTTGGGGTTGCGGTGGAGAGACTGGTTGAGGAGTACGTGAGAGTTTATATAGTGCTATCTCTTTTGTATGTGTTTGAAATTTTCTGTAATAGACTCCTTTAAATCACAAAAACAAAATGTATTTAGCCTCATAGAAAATGATTAACTTAGAGGTGCCTGGGTGGTTCAGTCAATGGAGTGTTGGACTCTTGATTTTTGGCTCAGGTCATGATTTCAGGGTCATAGGATCAAGCCCCCAGTTGGGCTCCGTGCACAGCACTAAGTTGGCTTGTCCCTCTTCCTCTGCTCCTCCCCCTGCTAGCATGTGCCCTTTCTCTCTAAAAAAAGAAAGAAAGAATTAGGAAAAAAAAGAAAAGAAAAGAATTAGCTTATAAATTGGATTTTGGGGGCGCCTGGGTGGCTCAGTGGGTTAAAACCTCTGCCTTCGGCTTAGGTCATGATCTCAGGGTCCTGGGATCAAGCCCTGCAACAGGCTCCTTGCTCAGCGGGGACCTGCTTCTCTCTGCCTGCCTCTGCCGACCTGTGATCTCTGTCTGTCAAATAAATAAATAAAATCTTTTTTAAAAAATTGGATTTTGTTCCACTACATTATTATTGTATTTGAATAATGAGGATTTTTTTTCTGTTTTTTATTTCATCAGCAGATGCCTAATACGAACAAGCATAGGTACCCTTTTTCTAAAATGCTTGGATATGAAAACATTCATTTTTAGCCAGGGTACCTAGAGACATCCTGCTTCTCCCCGTACTGCCTAGCACATGGTGGGTTCTCAGGAAATGTTTTGTGAAAGAGTATGCAGGAGCAGTCACAGACCGAAAGGGAGTTTTGTCTGTTGAGCTCTTTCATTGCAATTTATTTGTTGAAGAAACCTTGGGCTCTTGTTTGCTGTGGGCTTTCCCATCATTTGAATTCTGCTGATTGTATCACCATACTATAATTTTTTAAGTTGATAGTTGTATCTAGAGCTTCATCAGATTCTATTTTGACTTTTTAAAAACTACTGTGTAATTAGTATTGTGCTCTTCCATCAGGAAGTCTATGGTATCAGATTATTTTTGTGAAATTTAACACTATTCTTTAAGTTTGAAGTTATAGAAAAATTATGTTTTAGATGGTGAAAATTATAGGCTTTTAAATAAACTTATTGGGGGCGCCTGGGTGGCTCAGTGGGTTAAAGCCTCTGCCTTCGGCTCAGGTCATGATCCCAGAGTCCTGGGATCGAGCCCCGCATTGGGCTCTCTGCTCAGCGGGGAGCCTGCTTCCTCCTCTCTCTCTGTCTGCCTCTCTGCCTGCTTGTGATCTGTCAAATAAATAAATAAAATCTTTTAAAAAATAATAAATAAATAAATAAACTTATTTAAGAAAATTGATCCAGACTAAATTTCCCAAAATTTGTTATTGCAAACTTAAAAAATAAGTTTTGATTTTTATTTGTATAAGACATTGTCTTATTCCATTTAGGTTGCTATAACACAGTACCACAGACTGGTCTGTTTATAAACAAAAGAAATTTGTTTCTTGTTTTTTTGAAGTTTGAGATATCTAAGATCAAAGCATTGGCAGGTTGGGTGTCTAGTGAGGGCTCACTTCCTGTTTCATAAACAGCTATCGTTTTGCTGTCTCCTCACATGGCAGAAGGGGCAAGGGTTTTCTCTGGAAGCTCTTTCACAAGGGTGTTAATCTCATTCATGAGGGCTCCACCTCATGACCTATGTATCTCCCTGTGGCCCGCCAACGCTCGCCCGCGAGGAAGGAAGACCACCGACACAGGATTCTTCTCTATCACGCTTTATTGAAGTGCACTTGGTTGAGGTTTGTAGGGTGATGGAAGCAGGAAGCGCCTGGGTAGAGCCAGGGCTGCACATATATACAGGCTAGCTGGGGCGTGTCTCATTCTGGGGTACGTGGCTCACTATGGTAGGTCAGCCTTGTTGCTGGGCAGAATAAGCTTAAGGCCACGCGTCCAACCACTTGTTTACGAGGCTCTCCGGCGCCATCTTGTAATGGCGGCAACGGGTTGCCACATCTCCCCCTTTTTCTTTTATTTTGCAGTCATGGCTAAAATCAGAGGAGTGTCCCCTAGTAAACATGTCCTCCTTTGCCTAGGGACGGGAGAGAAACGGAGGTACCCGTATGCAGACACTCATGACTTTCAGGGTGGCTCACCCTGTGCACTCCTAGGTGCAAACCACCCGCGGAAAATGCAAGGTTGTCTCTATTCGGGTGCAATGGGCTACTCAAAGCCCTCCGAGTGCAAGAGCACAACCTATGTTTCATTTAACATGCTGAGCCAAGCTTGGGGAGATGTTCCAGCCTCTATAGCGGCAAAGGCACGCGCTATGGCCACCTTCTCTCTTCTGCGAGCCCTCATTACCCTCAGAATTAAGAACAAAGCCACCAGTAGTCCTGCAAACATTAGCATGCCCATGACTCCTACTCCAGGAGTGGTAAAGCACAAGGTGCCTTGAAGGTTGAAATTTGTAGCGTTATAACGCTGTACCTTATTATTGATTTGTTTACAGGGTAAATCAAAAACACATTCTGGAACATACAGATGGGGTAATATTTTTGTCGCGTTTGTGACTGGCATGGGGATGGGCCATGTTCTTGAAACGGCCCAAAAGGTAGCTCCCTCAACTCTGGTCAGGCAGATCATCAGCACTATCAGCATCTCCAGGGTTGGAGTCCATGTCTGCTTCTTTGGTGTTGTCATCGGTTCTTTCATCCAACTTTCGCGTCAGTCGTGATGGCACCCACACCGGATCCGAGCGGTCCTGTGGAAAAACACAAACAGCTCCCCTGGATCTCCTAATCACGGGATCCGGTCCATACCATTTGTTATCCAGGATATCTTTCCACATTACACGTTCCTTTATGGCCTCAGCCTCTTCTGCGTGTCTATCTGCCGCACTTTTGCCATTGGCATCCAGAATTAAAAAATTGATAGTAAAGATTGCTAGGGATAGGCGATCTCGAGGGGTCATAACCGCCTCTATTCCCCCTTTTTGTTTTTGTATTAGTTCTTTAAGCGTGCGGTTAGCGCGCTCAAACCCAATCCCTTTCTATCATTTTTCAAGCTAGGACTGACTAGCTCTGATTCTCTCTGCAAGTATTTACCTAGGCCTTTGCCTGGCATATAGCCTTGTTTCATCATCAAATCTTTGCTCTGTTTGGAAAACGTTCCCTCATTAGTCAGAATTAGATTTAATTGACTCTGGACATCTCTTCCCCAGAGATTGATGGGAAGGTCCAGTACGAACGGCTGAAAAGTCCCTTTGTTCCCTTCCATCCTCCAATGTAGAGTTTTTGCACTAATCTCAGGTGTGTTTTGATAGCCTAGCCCCTGTAATGTTTGAGAGGCCTTTTGCAGCGGCCAATTCCTTGGCCAGAATCGTTGGCTCATGACGCTTCGGTCGGCCCCCGTATCTATTAGACCGGTGAAGGCCTTTCCTTCTATCTCCAAACTACACATGGGGCGACCTGTTAGCTCCAAAGATAAGTAGGCCATATCGACTCCAGAGGATAATGCCAAAAGGTGAGTGACACATAACCCTAATTGTACCCTGATAGTCTGGGTCAATGATCCCGGGGAGGACCAATAAGCCCCTCATGGTGCTGGATGATCGGCCTAAAACCAGCCCAGCCGAGCCTACAGGAAGAGGTCCTGACATGTCAGTAGGAACCGCTTGTATACCCATACGAGGGGTTAAAACCAGTCCGGCGGTGGCGCAGAGGTCCAGCCCCGCGGAGCCTGTCGTGGCTCGTCGGGTGCTCTCGGCGGCTGAAGGATCCCCTCCTGAAACGCCCCATATATTTTCGGGCCCTGAGGGCGTGGGCCCCTCTGCATGTTTTTTGACTCCGGGACATATGGGTTATTTATAGGTTGTCCATTAATGTCTTTTGTGGATCTACACTCATTGGCCCAATGTTTCCCCTTCTTGCATCTTGGGCATGTCCCTGGCTGCTTGGTATTTGGTCCCTTTGCCCTAAAGCCTTCCTTGTTAGGACAGTTTCTCTTTACGTGTCCCGGCTGTCCGCAAATGAAGCAGCCATCACGTCTCCCGTGCTTAGTAGCCGCTATCATAGCTCTGGCCAGTCCTTCATTGGTGAGTGGTCCTCCTATCTCTCTGCAGGCCTTTAGCCACGCATCTAAACCTTTTCCTTTCCATGGTGTGATTGCTCGCTGGCAATCCTTAGTGCATTGCTCATAAACAAGCTGTTGCACTAGAGGCATGGCCTCCTGAGCGTCTCCAAAAATTTTTCCAGCTACCTCTATCATTCTAGCCACAAAATCTGAAAAAGGCTCATTCGGTCCTTGGATTATCTTAGTCAGGTTTCCTGATACCTCTCCCCGTTTAGGTATCATCCTCCATGCTCTTTTAAATATTTCTACGATCTGCTGATAAACAGGCACCGGGAAGGCCGTCTGGTTATCAGCCCACTGTCCCTGCCCCAGTAGCATATCAGCAGTCCAGGGTGCTGTGTTTGGTGTACGAGCATTCACTCGCGCCTGATTATGCGCGGCTTCTGTAACCACTGCTCTATAGTCTAGATACTGTTCTGTGTTTAGGCACGCTCGAGCTATCTCCCACCAATCATTTGGTGTCAGGGCTGCGGTGGTGATCCTATCCAGTAAAATTAACGTATACTGTGCATTGGGCCCCCAAGTACGGGCGGCCTCTACTAAGTCCTTCAACTGTTTGTAGGGTATGGGCTCATGATATCTTTGCTGGTTTTGGTTTTCAAAGACAGGGAACGCAACAGCGTCCAGCGGGGTGAACTCGGCAAGGCATCTGAGCGTTTTTCGAGAGAGCCTATGGGCCCCTCCGTTCTGCTTGCCTGGATAAGGCGGAGGCGGAGCTCTTGCCGGAGGCGGCAGTCCGTATCGCTCCTCCTCATATCTAGCCGCCTCTTCCTCTAACTCCTCCTCCTCGTCCTCCGTTAGTGAGTCATCTCCCGAGTCCCTCTCTTGCTTTACACTGAGAGCGGCGAATTCCTCATAGAACTCATCTAAACTCGGGTAGATGGGTGCACTGGGAGCGGTTGCCTGATGTTTTTTGTGCTTACTTTTATCATCTGTTTCCTTTTGTTTTTCACTTCCTCTTTTATATCCCTTTTCTGACTTCTTCATTTGTTTTTTGTTTCCCCCTTCCTTTATACTACTTGGTTCCGAAAGGCTGTCCTGATGTTCCGCTAAAGCACGCCTGCCCTTTTTCAGATGCTCTACGTGTTTTCCGTCCCGTAAGCACGCATGTATAACTCTCCATAAGGGTAGGGTGCCTGATTTAAGCTGCTGATTGGCCTTGGCTGCATCCAGATCTCTTCCTAACTTTTCCCAGCAGGGAAGGTTTAAGTCCCCCGACACGGCAAACCACGGGGCACACTCATCTATGTCTTTAAGAACGGATTTGACTGTCCTCTCTGAGATCCTTAACCCCCTCTCTTTTAATAGTGCCTGTATGGGGCTCACGAAGTCTGGATATTTGCACTCACGTATCCAAAAGCAAAAAAGCAAGGCTACAACTGCAAGGACAATTATAGCTATAGCAGCTACCCAAGGCTCAAGTGTCCAAAATAACATACCGGGGAATACTTACCGGCGCCGACCACTTCGCATGTAGAGTTCTGAATCCTTTCTAGGCTCCCCGCGGTGTCCGCCGAACTATCCCGGGTCTCGGCACCAGCTGTGGCCCGCCAACGCTCGCCCGCGAGGAAGGAAGACCACCGACACAGGATTCTTCTCTATCACGCTTTATTGAAGTGCACTTGGTTGAGGTTTGTAGGGTGATGGAAGCAGGAAGCGCCTGGGTAGAGCCAGGGCTGCACATATATACAGGCTAGCTGGGGCGTGTCTCATTCTGGGGTACGTGGCTCACTATAGTAGGTCAGCCTTGTTGCTGGGCAGAATAAGCTTAAGGCCACGCGTCCAACCACTTGTTTACGAGGCTCTCCGGCGCCATCTTGTAATGGCGGCAACGGGTTGCCACATCTCCCAAAGACCCCACCTCCAATGCCACCATTTGGGAGTTCCATTCCTACAAGAATTTAGGGTGGGCATTGGGGGGGCGGAGACCCAAGCATTCAGTCTATAAGAAATATGTTAAGATTTGTTGGAACTTGTTAAGTAGAATCATTGGGAATCTTGGAGTTATATCATAAAATATAAAAAGATTTCAGAATCTCATAGTTATAATCCCATAGTACAGATCTGATATATATAGCAATGTAGTTTTGTGTTGGTCTGTTTTGGCATTCATTAATTCTGACTTCTGCTCTATCTAGACTGTTATTAATCCCATCCAGCTCTTCCTTAGGCATAGCCTTCAAGGCTTTTGATTGGGAACTTGGTTAATCAACTTCTATATCTGCTGTAGAGTCATTTGTACTTTTCAGAAGTTTTGAGCTTAGCTTGGTGTAACCTCTAACCTTGAAACAGAATCTGGTAGATGTTTTAAAAGGGTGATTGGGGTAGGGGGTGCCTGGGTGGCTCAGAGGGTTAAGCCTCTGCCTTCAGCTCAGGTCATGATCTCAGGGTCCTGTGATCAAGTCCCACATCAGGCTGTCTGCTTGGTAGGGAGTCTGTTTCCCCTTCTCTCTCTCTGCCTGCCTCTCTGCCTACTTGTGATCTCTGTCAAATAAATAAATTAAAAAAAAAAAAAGGGTGATTGGTTGTGCATTTAAAACACACTTCTTCCTTCTAGTGCGACTTTGTCTCCTAAACATTCTGAGATTATGGGGGATTTTACTTTGCTTTTTAGAGGTGTGATTATGATTTCCCAGCTTCTCCATAAGTAACCCCAGAACTAAAACCAGTCATGTTTGGGATTCTTCAGTTCCAGTCTGTTTTATAGAGCCCTGTGTAACAGCTCAAATTTCACGTATTCCTCTATACCCAAGAAGAATCCTGCATTTGCCAAGTGCCAGTCTTGTACAGAATTGGAAAATGCCCTCAGGAAAGAAAATGTTTAAGGATTTTCAAAAGGATCCTTCTCACATCCTTGCAGCCTGGAATTCACATTCGTCTAGTCATCACTGATTCTGTAACTCTGATATCTTTTTTTTTTTTTTTTAAGATTTTAAAATTTATTTTAGAGAAAGAGTGAGAGTGGGGGAGGGGCAGAAAGAGAGGGATTCCCAAGTAGACTCCCTGTTGAGGAGGAAGCCCTACTGGGGGCTCCATCCCAGGACACTAAGATCATCACCTGAGTTGAAATCAAGAGTTGGGTGTTTAACTGACTGAGTCACCCAGGTGCCCCAAGGATTTTATATTTATACCTCTTAGAAATGAAAAATATTCTAACGTGACAAGTAGTATGGACAGTATTACTGCCTTTATATCATTGACAAAGATTAAGATGTTTTAGAATAGCTTCCTAATATATCATTTATAGAACAGCATCTCTTTTAGTTAGTTCTGTTCTCTCTTCAATGACAAGCTCTATTTGGTTGTTACTCATCTGTGAAAGCTTATACATTAATGAGTAGTAAAGATTTCCCTCAAAAAGTAAATAAATTGATAATAATTAGCTTTTACTTTTCCTGCTTGAAAAACAGAGACATTCTAAAGATGCTGTAAAGATATTTTCTTTCATTTAACTCAGGACTTCAAAAAAGTAAATTTCTTTTTCTTGACAAGAATGCTATTTTGTGTGCGTGTGTGTGTGTCTGTGTTTTCTAATCTACATCTGATTAGACATAAAATGCCTATATCCGAAGCAGACTGCAAGAAAACTGGAGATAACTTAGTAAGAATAGGCAATTAATTGGGAAAATTTAATCAGTGATAGCATTTATCAAGAAGACATGAAGTTACAAGAATCACGAAAAACATTACCTTTATATCAGGGATAAGAAATAAAGACCTCTTGTTTCTTTAACTATTTTATCTAAACATTATAAAAATAATGATACAATTTTGTGAGTGGGAATAATTGCAGAACATTCGAACAATTTGGTTTGTGTTTATATTTACACTGAAAGTTTCTATTTATTGTTTGATGGGGGTAGTGATGCCCTTGACATAGAAACACATTTTGTAGGTAGGCTAACAAGGATTTGAATCCCACTCTCTTTCATTCATCTTCATAAGCTATGTTTTATTCGTAGCAAGCATTTATTTAGTGTTTACTCTTAGCCAGTTGCTCTAAGTGCATGGATATTCCTTACCTATTTTATTTTATTTTTATTCCTTACCTCTTTTAATTCACAGAACAGCCCTTGGAATCACTTCTTCTGTAACACAAGTCTGTCACAGTAGTAAGTGATGAAGCTAGGATGTAAACTGAGTTCCGTAAAACACCAAAGCCCATATTAAATATTGTGTCATACCACCTCCCTGTGCGATCCTGAGCAACCACACACACACACACCCTAACTCTGTAACCCCCAAAGCTTTGGAAATTGCTAGTTTTTTCATAACTTATTTGGTGGCAAAATGAGACTTGAATGGATGAAAAACATTTACAGCCTTTGTTTATCCCATTTAGTGTGACTGCATACATGTTGCTGCAAAAATGGTGATGTATTTGATTTAGGGTGTCCTGTGGTTGATCTTCTCTGGAAATGTTAACAAAATATATGGTGTATGCACTGTATTAATTTTCTAAAATGTAAAAAATTCTGAAATCAGAAACATTCCCAGGTGGCTATGGCCCCTATTTAACTTCCATATTACTTTATTTTCTTTCTGTAGAGATGTTAACATCAAACCCAGTAGGTTTTAATAAGAATTATATGAAATAATTAACGTATGTAAGCATTTAAGGTCCGTGGCATATAAGTATTTAATTTATTGGTATTGTTACTATCATTATCTTGGAATTTATATTCAACTGTGCAGAGTTTGGATCCTAAAGTTATTAGAATTGTTGAAAACATGAGTTTTGTTTAGCTTGCAGCTGAAGCCCAACACTGCTTTGTGTCTGTGTAGGATTAGTAGGAAACTATGCCTTCTACACATTGTAGTCACTTTGACTTACCACTGGCTATTTAACACAGTATGATTTTCTCCTGTAAGTGTTTGTTATCCCTTAGTGCAGTATTTCCTAACCTTTTTTGTGTCGCTGCACACAGAGAAAAGTCTTTCCTGAGATCAGTGAAGGAAGAGGGTGCTTGTGCACCGCTGCTCCAGGGTCTCCTGGCCACCTGAGTGCCGAGAGAATCAATAGCATGGCACACTGTAACACTTTGACAAAGCAGCCTAGAATTGTGTACACCAAACATAAGCGGAAGATAAATGAAATGATGAAGATTACATTCAATTTACTTTTGTTACCTCTTTAAGTATCTATTTCAGAATAGGTGAAAAAATCCACATAAAACTAGGTGAAAGTTATAATTTTTTAAATTGTTCATTTCTTAATTGTCTTCTAGCAGTCAAGAATGAAGTAGATTAGAATTTTTTTTAAAAAGTAAGAGGTAGATTGACTGTTTTACATAGTGCTTTATATAATGTATTTGTTGGAATCTTAAGGATACTCATTTGTAAGTTAGAATTATGAAGAAACCATGACACTGTTTCATCATTTAAAGCACTTCTAAGAGTAGATAGGACCAAAGATACATTTAATTTAGGGCATTTGTTTTTTTTAAGGGTCTGACATTTATTTTTTCCCCAAATATTACAGTAAAACGTAGGTAGGGTAGGATGATTTTGTCAGTTTTCTTTTTAATGTAAAATTCAGAGTTTGGCTGTTGGAAGTTATTTGCAACAGGCTTGTATGCACAGGATACAAGAAGTTGTTTCACATTATTCACCCACCCCGCCCCTTTGCCAAGTCTATGGGGTGAATCACAGCCAGATTAAAAAAGGAGTGTAGAGTTAATTCTCAACCAGATAATATGTTTCTAGAATGTTAGTTGCGATGTTTTCCTCAGCTATAAATTCAGGATAGGGAGGTGGGGCAAACAGTATATAGGGAGTTGTGAGTATAGCCCCTTTGGCTAAGGAATTTGAGGGTCAGGGAGACACTCCACATCCTATTGGTTTATCTTGAAGGAAAGGTTATTTAGTTTGAAGGATATAAACAGGATTTCTTTTTCTTGTGGTTCTTTGTGGAGGAGACTCTTTCCTTGCCTTCAGTTAACCCAAATGGGTTTAGCTGAGTCCATGGCATATCCAGGGGCCCATTTGTAGTTGGTGGGGCTCCTCTTTACCTTTTGAGGGATGCATTTCCTGTGCTTTTTCTCTTTTCCTTTTTTGTTTCTTAAGATTTTTTAAAATTTTTATTTATTTGATAGAGATCACAAGTAGGCAGAGAGGCAAACAGAGAGAGAGAGAGGAGGAAGCAGGCTCCCTGCTGAGCAGAGAGCCTAATGCCCCAGGACCCTGGGATCATGACCTGAGCGGAAGGCAGAGGCTTTAACCCACTGAGCCACCCAGGCACCCCTCTTGTGCTTTTTCTTTTTTCATGGACTCGAATAGTAAGGTTGGGGACAGGAGGGAGGCAGAAGTGGAAACCGACTCCTTGGTACTCACTTAATTCTGAACAGACATGGAGCTCTGTCTGCTCAAGTTGGGGTCTTTTTCAAGAGGAGTTTTCAGAGATAAAATAATTTTGACAGCCTTACAAATCTTTCTTTTAATACTTCAGAAATGTTCTAATTTGCGGGGTTTACCACCTTCAAAAGCTTTAAGAATATTGGATGATTCTATAATAGTATATAGCTCAGAATATGTTATTTTGGAAATAAATATTGTTAATATGTTATATTATGTTAGAATATGTTAGTTTGAAAAGAATGTGGCTGGCATTCAGCACTTCATTGAACCAGGGCTTATTATTTATCAGCTGCGTTCCTTAATTTTTCACAGAATGTTACATCTTCATCTAAATCACGAATCTGAATTATATTACTATAAAACCTAACAGTGTTCCCTAAGATAGCATAGTAGTAACTTTTGTAAGAAAAAACATGTTAGTGGGGAGCCTGGGTGGTTCAGTTGTTAAGCATCTGCCTTCAGCTCAGGTCATGATCCCAGAGTCCTGGGATTGAGCCCTGTATCAGGCTCCCTGCTCCAAGGGAAGCCTGCTTTTCCCTCACCCGCTCCCCCCTGCTTCCCCTCTCTCACTGTGTCTCTCTCTATCAAATAAATAAATAAAATCTTTTAAAAAAAAAAAGAAAGAAAGAAAGAAAAGAGAAAACAAGTAGTAACAAAAATTGTTTCCCTTAGAGGAATAGAAAATAAAGATAATAACAAAATAAAATTCCAGAATATATGAAGTCATTAGGACTAAAAATCATGTATTACACATGTATTTTATATTTTTATATTATTGTAATGATTGGTATTCCTTGTCATCCCCACAGGCATGTTACAAAGATAAATACAGTCTTTTCTCAACTCTTTATTATTAACCTCAGAAATGTGCAAGTGTTGATGTGTTAAGAGTTTAGGGATTAGAAAGCTGCAAAAAATGAGTTTTCTGTCTCTTTTGGGAAATAGTGTTGCTTTGTGAGTGGAATTTGCAAGCCAGATAAATTCTGTAGAGTTAGTGAGTGGTAATGTAGTAGTCACTTTACAGAGTGTGGGGTCCTGAAACAGTTGGCGCAGGTGGATAGCAGTGCTGTAAGGGAGGGAAATCAAAGTTCACATACAAAGTATCCATAGGGACTCCACATTTTACAGATTCTCTTTCCCTAAAACAAAAACAAAACTTTGTTTTTGGATCGTATTTCTCAGATTTCAGAACTCATTTTTTTCCTTTCAGAAAACTGAAGAATGGGAGAAAGATAAGACTGAAGCAGACATGGAAGAGTATGTATGGAACAATAGCTCCTCTGAAAAAAATATTCTGGAAACACTTCTCCAAATCAAAGCTGCTGAGAAAAATCTGGATGTAAATAAAGAAGAGCTCCTTGCTACGAAAGAAGTTGAAGAGTACAAAAAGTCTGTTGTTAGTCTTAAGAATGAAGGGGACAATGAAAATACCCTTTCTCAGTACAAAGAATCAGTGAAGAAACTATTAAATCTAATGTGATTTATTTAGAAAAATCTCCTTGATTTAATTTTTATTTTATGATTTTTAAAAATCTCCTTGATTTAAAATCTCCATGATATAATTTTATAATTATCTCACTTTATATAAATTTGAAAATGCTAAAAAAAAACCCGTTTTTACACATTTCAGATTTTTTTTATTAGTTTCAGAGGCTTAGTGATTATTATTAGTTTAGTGATTCATCAGTTGCATATAACATACCCAGTGCTCATTCCATCGGTTTCCCTTTTTAATACCCATCCCCCAGTTACCTCATCACCCCACCCACCTCCCCTTCAGCAACCCTCAGTGTGTTTCCTAGAGTTCAATGTCTCTTACAGTTTGCCTTCCTGTCAATTTTCATCTTATTTTATTTTTCCTTATCTTCTCCTGTGTTCATCTCTTTTATTTCTTAAATTCCACATATGAATGAAATCATATGGTATTTGTCTTTCTCTGACTTACTTATTTTGCTTAGCATAATACTCTAATTCTATCCACATTGTTGAAAACGATAAGATTTAATTCTTTCTGAATAAAAATACTACTGTGTATATATACCTCATCTTTATCCATTCATCTGTCAGTGGACATCTGGACGCTTTCCATATTTTGGCTGTGGTGGACGTTGCTACTCTAAACATTGGGGTGAGATGCCCCTTTGGATCACTGCATTCGTATCTTTGGGGTAAATACCCAGTAATGCAGTTGCTGGTTCATAGGGTAGCTCTCTTTTCAACTTTCTGAGGAACCTCCAAACTGTTTTCCAGAGCGGCTCACCAGTTTGCATTCCTACTAACAGTGTAAGAGGGTTCCCCTTTCTCCACATCTTCACCAACATCTGTTGTTCCTGACTTGTTAATTTTAGCCATTTTGACTGGTGTGAGATGGTATCTCATTATGACTTTGATTTGTATTTCCCTCATGCTGTGTCTGCAAGCCATTTGTATGTTTTCTTTGGGGTAAAGTCTGTTGGTGTCTTCTGCCCATTTCTTGACTGGATTTTTTGATTTTGGGGTGTTGACTTTAATAAGTTTCTTTATAGATTTTGGATACTGGCCCCTTTTTTTTTTTTTTTTTTTTTATTTACTTGACAGACAGAGATCACAAGTAGGCAGAGAGAAAGGGGAAAGCAGGCTCCCCGCTGAGCAGAGAGCCCGATGCGGGGCTCGATCCCAGGACCCTGAGATCATGACCTGAGCCGAAGGCAGAGGCTTTAACCCACCGAGCCACCCAGGCGCCCCGGATACTGGCCCTTTATCTGATAAGCCATTTGCAAATATATTCTCCCATTCCATAGGTTGCCTTTTAATTTTGTCAGCTATTTGCTGTGCAAAAGCTTTTTATCTTGATGAAGTCTCAATAGTACATTTTTGCTTTTGTTTCCCTTGTCTTTGGAGACATATCTAGCAAGAAGTTGTTGCAGCTGAGGTAAGGTTGCTGCCTATATTTTCTTCTAGGATTTTGACAGATTCCTATCTCACGGTTAGGTCTTTCATCCATTTTGAGTCTATTTTTGTGATGGTGTAAGGAAATGGTCCGGTTTCATTCTTCTGCATGTGGCTGTCTAATTTTTTCAGCACCATTTGTTGAAGACACTGTCTTCTTTCCATTGGACATTCTTTCCTGCTTTGTTGAAGATTAGTTGACCATAGAGTTGAGGGTCCATATCTGCTCTCTGTTCTGTTCCATTGATCTATGTGTCTGTTTTTGTGCCAGTACCATGCTGTGTTGCTGATTACAGCTTTGTAGTAGATTTTGTCTTTATTTGCTGCTCTTTTCCCAGCTCCTTTCTGTCTAAGGTTAGGTTGTGTATTTGGGACTTCTCTTGTTTCTTTCTTTCTTTCTTTCTTTCTTTCTTTTTAAAGATTTTATTTATTTATTTGACAGACAGAGAGAGAGAGAGAGATCACAAGTAGGCAGAGAGGCAGGCAGAGAGAGGGGGAAGCAGACTCCCCACTGAGCAGAGAACCTGATGTGGGGCTCGATCCCAGAACCCTGTGATCATGACCCAAGCCGAAAGGCAGAGGGTTTAACCCACTGAGCCACCCAGGCACCCTACTTCTCTTATTTCTTGAGAAAGGCTTATGTTACTATATACTTCCCTCTTAGGACCATCTTTGCTGTATCCCAAAGGTTCAGAACTATCCTGTTTTCACATTTATTTCCGTGTATATTTTGAGTTCTTCTCTAATTTCCTGATTGATTCTTTAATAAGGTGCTCTTTAACCAACATGTATTTGTGTTCCTTCCCATTTTTCTCTTGTGATTGAGTTCAGGTTTTAAAGCATGGTGTTCTAAAAATTTGCATGGTATGATCTCAGTCTTTCTGTACCAGTTGAGGCCTGATTTTTGATGCAGTATGTGATCTGTTCAGGGGAATGTTCCATGTACACTCAAGAAGAATGTGTATTCTGTTGCTTTAAGATGAAATGCTCTAAATAGATCTCTTAAGTCCATCTGGTCTGGTGTGTCATTCAAAGCCCTTGTTTCCTTTTTCATCTGCTTAGATGATCTGTCCATTGCAGTGAGTGGGGTGTTGAAGTCTCCAACTATGATTGTATTATTATCAGTGTGTTTCTTTAATTTTATTAATTGGTTTGTACAATTGGCTGCTCCCAAGTTAGGGGCATAAATATTTACAGTTGTTAGATCTTCTTGTTGGGTAGACCCTTTTATTATGATACTGTGTCCTTTTCATCTCCTATTATAGTCTTTGGTTTAAAAAGTCTAGTTTGATGTAAGGATGGCTACTCCAGCTTTCTTTTGATATTCATTAACATGATAAATGGTTCTCCACCCCCTCATGCTCAATTTGGAGGTATCTTTGGGTCTAAAATGAGTCTCTTATAGACAGCATATCAATGGGTCTTGTTTTTTATCCACTCTGATATCATGTGTCTTTTGATTGGAACATTTAGTCCATTTACATTCAAAGTAATTACGTAGGAAGTTATACCATTGTATTTTCAGTAAAGTCACTGTTTCTGTAGTTTGTCACTGTTCCTTTCTGCTGTTTGTTACTTTTGGGTTCTCTTCCCTCAAAGGATCCCCTTTAATATTTCTTACAGGGCTAGTGTAGTGGTCAAAAATTCCTTTAGTTTTTGTCTAACCTGGAAACTCTTTATCTCTCCTTCTATTCTGAATGACAACCTTGCTGGATAAAAGTATTCTTGGTTGCATATTTTTCTCATTTGGTACCCTGAATATATCATGCCAGTCCTTACTGGCCTTCCAGGTCTCTGGGCAAGTCCGCTGTCAGCTTTATGTTTCTACCATTGTAGGTTATGGACCTCTTGTCCTAAGCTGCTTTCAGGTTTTTCTCTTAATCTGAAATTTGCAAGCTTCTTTATTGTATGTCCAAACACAACTCCAAACTGAGAGTAAGGGGTTAGAGAACCATTTATCATTACCTCAATCTTTTTATTGATTTTGAGGGGATGTCTCTGTCCCTCCTGGATTGAATGCCTATTTCCTTCCCCAGATTAGGGAAGTTCCCAGCTGTAATTTGTTCAAATAAACATTCTGCCCTCCCTCCTTCCCCTTCATCTTCTGGGACCCCTATTATCTGGATATTATTTTGCTTTATGGAATCACCGATTTCTGGAAGCTTTCCTTCGTGATTAAGTAGTTGTCTCTCTTCGGCTTACTTATTTTCCATTATTTTGTCTTCTATATTACTGACTCTCCTGTGCCTTATTTATTGTCACTTTCAGAGCCTCCATTTTTTACCACATCTCAGTAATAGCATTTTTAATTTTGGCATGACTGTATTTTAGTTCTTTTATTTCTACAGTAAGGGATTCTTTAGTATCTTGAATGCTTTTTTCAAGCCCAACTTGTATCTTTATAATCATTGTTTTAAGTTCTAGTTCAGACATCTTACTTATATCCATATTAACTCCTGTTCTTCTTTCTTTTGTTATTAAGTTTCTCCATCTTGTTATTATGTCCAGAAAAGAAAAGAAGAAAGAGAGAGTAAAGATGACAATATTTCTAAGAAGTGGCCACTTTTCTCTTTGTAGCATTGCAGCATTTCTTTGATCAGATCTCTGGTTGAAAATGCAAGTGTTCAGAATGATTTGATAACTATCTAGCTGAATTCCAGGGATAAGACTAACATAGGGTCCTTACTCCTCCACCATGTTAACTCTAGAAGCCACATCACATTTAAAATATTTTCTCATACTAATGCATCATGGCAATGATTATTCAGCCGTTTTCTTATTTGTATGGTGTGGCAGTAGAACTGATTAGACAACCTGTGTGATTCCTTCTGGTTTGAAAGTATTTTAATTTTATTTCTGCCATCACTTTAATATTCATGTATATACATATGTTGTTATTTTATCTCCTATTTCTTTTTATACAAATTAGCACCTATTGGTTGCTTTTAAATCCAGATCTTCCTCAACTTAGGATGGGGTTATGTCCCAATAAATCCATCTTAAGATGAAAATATCGTAAGTTGAAAATATATTTAATACACCTAACCTACCAAGCATCATAGCTTAGTTCAACCTACCTTAAACGTGCTCAGAACACTTAACATTAGCTTACAGTTGGCCAGAATCATCTATCACAGAGCCTATTTTATAATTAAGTGTTAAATATCTCATGAAGTTTATTGAATACTGTACTGAAAGTTAAAGAATGGTTTTATGGGTACAAAGTGGTTGTCATTATACAGGTTGTTTACCCTTAGGATCACATGGCTGGATAGGAGCTTTGGCTGCTGCTGCCCAGTATCATGAAAATGTATCATCATATATCACTAGTCTGGGAAAAGATCAAAATTCAAAATCTGAAGTATGGTTTCCTCAGTATGTTACTGCTTTCACACCATTATAAATTCAAAAAATCGTGAGTCAAAATAAGTCAGGACCAGCTGTAATGACTTTGGTTATTTAGGAGGCTAAGTCCAGAACGTACTTCCCTGTATATAGTTCAGTGCTTTTTTTTTTACATAACTACTGTCCACCCAATGCCTTTTCTACAGATGCCAATTGTGATTAGAAACAGGTTCTTGGAAGTATTTTTCTAAACTGAAAAGTTTGCTCCATTCCTCTCTTTTGGGCTCACTTTATGTTAATTCAACTCTGCTTAGCATCCTTCTTTCTGTTTTCTGGGGCTCACTTCTCCAAGCCAATGCTTGCAGAAAAGTGGAAATGGAGGTTAACTGGTATTCATCTCTTTAGATTCCCCAGTTAGAGTTTCTGCAGCTCAGAAAAGAGATGAGGTGTAAGACCTTGAAATTAATTGGAGTAAATGACAAAGTAAGACTTGTCCTATGAAACATTCCATTCAATTTAACTGTCAATTCAGTATTTTTATCTATTATGTCTACCACTTCCAAAGTTGTAAGTGGTTAAGTTAATTAAAATAGAATTTTATTTTCTATTGAGTTTAATTACTTGGAATTAATGAGTTTGTTACTTGTCCAAAACTTACCTTGCCTAACAGAATTAGAGAACATAAATGAAAGCCAAAAAGAATTTGAAAACAGTTACCCAAAGGATTTATATGAAATGAAGGTATGATTTAATATTAGCAAGTTCAAGAATCTGTATGTTATTAAGTATGATAAGATGACCTTGACTGCAAAAAGAGAGATACATTGTAACCCACTGCATAGAAATAGTAAATTAGGGTGCTTGGGTGGCTCAGTGGGTTAAGCCGCTGCCTTTGGCTCAGGTCATGATCTCAGGGTCCTGGGATTGAGTCCTGAATTGGGCTCTCCGCTTGGCGGGGAGCCTGCTCCCCCCACCCCCGACCCCCCCGCCTGTATCTCTGCCTGCTTGTGATCTCTCTCTGTCAAATAAATAAATAAAACCTTTTTTAAAAAAGTATAAATAAGTAATAAAAATAAAAAAAAATTATTAAAAAAATAAAAATTAAAAAATAAATTAAAATTAAAAATTAAAAGCATACTTTAAGTGTATTGAAATGTTCTATTTCTTAGAGATTCATGGAGTTTAAGGAATTTCAGATGCAGAAACAGTATTGAAGAAGGGAACATTTTGAAAATAGAGGTTGAGGAGAAATCCTTTGGGAACATGTAAAGAGATGGTAGGTTAGGGTCATCCATCTTTTGAAATAATACTATAATAATAGATAAAACAGAGGAGGTAATGCTGTGTAATAAAAAATCTGACCTGGCCCAAAGAGAGGTCTGGCCTTTGCTTGCAGCTTCTAGGAGGTAATCTATGTCATACCTCATAGGAATATCTTTGTTTAGGGTGAGAGCCAGTCACAATGGATTTTAGGGTGGGGCTGGCCACACCTGACAGTCTTAGCCATGCCGGCAAAACCACATGATTTAGAGGAAGGGGCATTAAGTCACCTGGGATCAGTCCACCTGGCAGCTGAGATCAACCACCCAGGTAATCACTCGGTCATACCCATGCAATAGAGCCTCTATAAAATCTTTGAACTGCTAAAGTTTGGGCAGGTTTCCCTGGCTGGCAGTACTCTGGGCATATTACCATACACTGGTGCAGGAAAAGTAACATATCTTGCCTCTAGGGGCAGACACCAGAAACTATAACTTTGGAACCCTCTGTGACTTCATTCTATGTGCTTCTTTCCTTGGCTGACTTTAATCCATATCCTTTCCCTGTGATAAACCATAACCATGAGTATAACAGCTTTCCTTGAGTTCTGTGAATTATTCTAGTGAATTACCAAACCTGAGGGTGGTTTTTCAGACAGATCTCCCCGCTCCAAATTTATACTTGGTGTCTCACAGAGCACTGTACCCTCTAGCCTTTGCAGTTTGGGTATCTCCAGGCAACTGATCTGAAGATAGGCTGTAGCACAGACACCTAATGGCAAAATCTTAGAGCTGTGAGATTAATACAGAACTGCCTCAGATAGAAAGCAGTTACGATCATTATAATTTTAGCAATAATTAAACTACTGTTTTTCATTAATCGGATCTTTACCCATCCTTTAAGATATTAATTGAGCCATGGACGCCTGGGTGGCTCAGTGGGTTAAGCCGCTGCCTTCGGCTCAGGTCATGATCTCAGGGTCCTGGGATCGAGTCCCATATCGGGCTCTCTGATCAGCAGGGGGCCTGCCTCCCTCTCTCTCTGCCTGCTTCTCCATCTACTTGTGATTTCTCTCTGTCAAATAAATAAATAAAATCTTTAAAAAAAAAAAAAGATATTAATTGAGCCAATATATACAATGAACATCATATTTATCCTTTAACCAAGTCTAAGGGATATTTGCTACATTGATAACACATTGACTGCTGACATCAAACTTAAAATTATATAACTCAGAAGTTGCTTAAACACATAGGCAACTTAGAAGTAGGATAAATCTGTTCCCTTAATTGTGACATGCTTTAGTTCTTTCTTTGCATATGTCTTCCCCAACAGTGGTAAGTATTTCATAATACTGGACAGTTACAGACTTTTTAAAAGAGGTCTGGCTAGTTACAATGTTGGGAGGATTTCAGTATTATCATTACTTTGCAATTGAGTTTAACAATCTTGGCCTTGGTTGTTGACTGGTTGTTGGCCTTGAGAATCTTTTATTGTTTCTTAAGAAAGTTTTAAATTCTATTCAGAAGTTCTCTTTTGGTCCTTGTGGCTTCCAGGAAGGACATGGTTTCTAGGCTCGGCGATTTTTGCTTCCTGGCTGACACTGGCCTGGTTGCATCTGCAGTCTAATAAATGTCTTCAGTTTATCTAATGGTCACAGATAGTGGCTGAAGAAGAGGAGTATGAGTTTGGTTTCTTACAAATGTAAATATGTTTTCTCAAATTATGGTCATTTTTATAAAACTACCAATTTTAGGAAATGAGCAAATTCTAAGAAACCCCAAGGAAGAAAAATGTTTTTCTAGCACCCCTGGTTTTTTGGAAACCTTTAAAAGCTTGTATATAAAAAATAAAATAAGGTAAATTAAAAACTTGCATATATTTTAAAGAAAAATAATCTTTTAAAAGATTGTACAAATAATTTTTAAAGACTGCTTCCTGAGTTATTTATTGAAATATAATTTTAGGGTAATTTAAGTCTTTATATCCTCCCTATGTAATATGAATAATTTTTTTCCTAATGAATTGGGAAAGAAATTGATAAAATTTAATATTTAATATCATGACTAGTAAATAAGGGTAAGTTGATGACATTTTAAAAATCAGATTTTTATTTGTAGCTAATATTCCACTGATAGAGATTTTTTATATTTCTTCCTTATATTAAAAAAAGAAACAGACATATTTTTCCCCCACATAGTATCAACACTAGGGAAAGAAACAGAAACACCTCTTAAGCCACTGGACAGTTTGTTTTAACATAAGAGAGAACAATACTGTTTTATTAATCCTGTAATAGGGCTTTCTTTTATCTATTCTTGCTTATTGGCTGTCTTTTAGTATCTCTCCTCACATTTAAAAAGAGTTTCAAGGGTTAGATTAAGGGTCTAAAGCTTAAAATCATTGGAGACTTGATTGAATTAAAGTGTCTGCACTTCAGGGTGGGGGTGGGGGTAGATCTGGTGTAAGATTTGGACAGAGCTCAAATACCTACAGCTAATGTTTGCACCTGGGAAAACACTACATACACGTGAGGGCTGTAAACTAAAACTCCCAAACTTTATTCAACAGAGATCAACACAATTCCAGTACCAGAGTTAAAGGCATGTCAACTTTAAAAAATGAAGATGGTTTAGGATTAAGAAGAATTAATCAGTCGAACATCAAAACTAAATTTTTTTAAAAGGCAGCATTTGCACATGTGTTAGTAACTGTAATAATAGCACTTTTCTGTCCAATCCACTAAAAGATTTTATTAACATACATGACAATTATTTGACCTTGACAGGAAACATATGATATTATGGTGTTTTCCTCTCTGTATTTTTTTTTTCCATGTTATTTGGAGGCTTTTAATCTAACAGTGATTTCCAGCATGAACTTTTGAACCAGATATCTATTAAATCCTGCCCTCCCTAATATTAAGCTATGTGTCTTTAGGGAAGATAGCCTCTCTCTTCTCATTTTCCTCATCTGTAAAATGTGATAATAATACTATAGTCATTTTAAAAAGTATATCTAATTCATAAAATTATATCCATGAGGGAATACATGTATAGCACTTAGAAGCATATCTCTCACACTGTGCTAAACAAGTGCAGGGGTCAGAATTTTGGAACTTTGGCAAAGGGTAGACTATTCACAAAATAGAAATGATCAAAGCAGTTAAGTTTATGAAGATTATGGCCTTACAGTCCTGTGCAATATTTATTTTTTTTAAACAAACAGCCCTTGTCTTACAGAAAACTAAAAACGATACCCTTGAAAGCTTACAATCTTGTAACTTTTACTATGAAGAGTTCTTCTTTAGAGTGTTAACTTTTTGACATGCCTGGATCCTGCCTTTCTCTGCCCTGGCTTATACTGGCCCTGCTGCTTTCTCCAGCATCCAGATGCTAGGATGATCATACAACAGCAAAGAAAGATGACAGAGGTACAGAGGGCCACTGGAGCCAGCCACATCTTTGAAGTCACAGATGCCCCATCAGGTGTCATGTCTTCATTCTCAGCTGTGTGGTTTCTGCTGTTGGACCCCTTGGTTTTATTTAGTAATTGCTTGCTACTGTTGAGTCGGGATGGAATAGGCCTATGAAAAGCTTTTGTGTCTATGGGAACAAAGAAAGGAGAAATAGTCTTGTTATCTGGATTATTGATGAAATCAGTGCTGTGTGACACCATATTTACCTCTGTGGTAATGGAGTTATTCAGGGAAATGAGTTTTGCCCAAGAATCTGTGGTTAACTCCTTGGAATACCTAGTACTGTTTGTGTTGACAACCAAATCTTGATGTGTGGTTGATGCCGGCATCTCTGTTGATGGTAGCATTTGGTTTATCACTGTGGTTTGTTGTTCATCTAAATGCGTAGCTTTTAAAATCCTTAGTCTGTCCCGTGTGTTAGATGAGGAACGAGTATTTAGATATGTGGGACGTGATTGTTCAAAAACCAGCAAATCTGGATCTATACCTGAAAGATAAATAAGGCATCATTCATTTTATTTTTTATTTCAAGGAGAGAATATCAAAGCACAGCTTGGAGAAGTCTTGGGTTTGCCACCAAGTTAGTGAACTGAGCTTAAGTTCAAGTTCTACTATTGCATATTTCTGGAAGGCTTAGAAACGTCCTGGCCACATTTGAATTTATCTTAACTTTCAAGAACACTTTCTGTTTCAAAGAGCTGGCTCCATCATGGAGGATTCTTTGTGTCTGCCAGGGCTTCTGGGTAACAATAGCCAATGTTAGTGCAAGAATTGCAAAAAAACAGTAACCATTTGAGATATGTAGCATCTTAAAGTTTAAAAAAAATAAATAATACAGAAGTATAACTGTATTCAAAATCATGAGCAAAGCCCTCTGTCTCCTCCCTTCCCAGTTCCTGAAGGTAATGACTTTGTCTTCAGTATTTTCTCTCTTGTAAAGGAACTCCTTTCCCTCTGACTTCAGACACAAGCAAATATTGCTCTATTGTCTATAAAGGGGAGGGGAAAAAACTCCTCAACAGCTTTTCAGTTGTCTCTCCTATCAGTTTCTGTCTCTCTGCCTCTCTCCCTCTCAACATAACGATATCCATTTCCTTTCTTTGTTGTTTGCCTTCTGCCATCTTGTTCCATCCACACTATTCTGTCAGAATTATGCTTCTGAGATAATCAGTAGTTTCCATATTTCCTGGCCACCTCATTGTTCTGACTTCTCTTTTACCCTCAATCCTGCTGGCCATCCTTTCCCTAAAATTCTCCTTTTGTGACTCCCTGGAATGCAGACTCTCTTGACACTTTATCTCAGATTGCCCGTTTCTCATTTTTTCTTTCTTTAGCTGGTTCTCTCCTTGGTTCAAATTGGTTGTGTGCTTTCCACAATCTTTAGTCTGTTCTCTTTTCCCTTCATCTCACCCCTTCACCACACACACACACGAGTATCCTCATCGGCTGTCACCATTATGTCAGTGGCACTGAAATCCGCATCACCTGTTATTTCCTCTTTCTCGGTCCCTGGTCTCATTGCTCCTGTGGTCTACTGAAGGTTCCCACCTAGACATCTCATGTCATCACTGAACAGTCCCAAAGCCAAAATCATTTTGTCTGGCTCTCTATCCCTTTCGGTGACCTCACCAATCTTCCATCACCCAAGCTGGAATCTATGTACTGCAGAGCAATCTTGGACTCCACTCTCTTCTTTTCCTTCATCCGAAAAGTGGTTCCTATCTGGTTCCCTCCCAATGTGCTGGTAATCATCCCTCCTCTTCATTGCAGTTACGGTCACCTTCTCCAGATCTAATGCTTCCCTGACTAGATATTCTAATTCGCATCCTGCATATTATTTTTCCAGACTAAAGACAATCACACTCATCACTTTAATGATGACGTTCTCTCACTAAATTCCTTTGCTGGTTCTCTGTTGCTGACAATGTCAAGTCCAAACACTGCTTTGTCCAAAACACTTTTGTAACCTGGCCTACCCTATCCATACCCAGATTTTCATTGCAACCCCGAAAGTGCCCCTTTTGTAGCCAGATCTGTTTTCTACTCTCCCGTCGTGTGATACAGAACTCCTTGTCTTGCCTCTGCCTGGCCTCTTCCACGAAGCTGCCTCTGAACATAGGTTTCTTTAGTCTCCTCTTCTTTTGAGTGCTTGTACTTGAGGCAGTATCACACATTTTTGTATTTAATTAGGTTCTACACTAATTGTGAGCCTTGTCATATCAACTAGATTGTAAGAAACTCGAGGGCAGACATAGAGCTGCCATCTTCTGCAATGCTGCTCCTGGCCTGAATTAGGTGTTCAGTAAATAAAACCAATGACGAAATTTAGCGCCTTTGTATCCGGATGGCAAAAATCTATTCTTTCACATTTACCAATTTGTACCATGTGTTTGTATACATGGGCAAGGCACGCTTAAATGTGTATTTATCTAAAATAATGGTTATCTTGGGACCATTGGTAGGCTAATGTATGTTAGTATGTGCATTTCCTTGTCCTTGACATCAATCTTTGTAGAAGCCTTGTATACAGTGTCTGTCCATAGACCTCAAAACTGCCACTAAGCATTTTCTTTGTTCCTAGTAGTACGCTTAGCCCCTCCAGTAGGAATGCCTTCTTCTTTTTTTTTTTTTTTTTTTTAATTTACTTATTTTTTTCAGCGTAACAGTATTCACTATTAGGAATGCCTTTTTGGGCTTTTGCTAGGGGCTCCTGGAATATAGGTAATGCTTAAGCTCTTCTTTGATCACATACAATTTGTTATCATCTGGAATGAATTCATCAGTGCTGAGCATGCCAAACTAGAGCAAATTTATTTGTAGTTTTCTGCCCTGGATGCCCAAAACTTTTCCAGATAGAGATCATGGGAAAATAGTGGTTCAGGTTGTTACCAGCCAGTTTCTAGGTTATACATCTCTACTAGAGCGTTACCAACATTCTTCAGCATAAACACAAAATGCACAAATCATTACCTTCTGTTACGTTGTATAAAATGGCACTGGTTCCAGGCTCTAATATGCAGCTCTCCAGTGTGGGGCAGTGAACATGGAGGCAGTTGACATTGTCATGCATGGGATCATGGTAGAAGACAGCCACGTTACAGGAAACTGAAAGGAAAAGTGCATCTGCAGGTGGTTTTGGTTTCTCCCAGCTGGAAGAGCTCTGAGTAGCTTCTATTTCTTCCAAGAACATGGCATTCACACCAGTATATTGCAGGGCTATGTTCAGACATCTCACAGAACATGGTGAACTACAGTAACTGTTTCTATAAATGTGGAAAATGCCCTTTTAAAAGAAACTGTCCATGGATTTTTCTCTAATCTTTCACACATTCCATTCCACACAGGATTACCTGGAATCATTTTCCAATCCCAGGATTTTATGTTCATGAAAAGTTCAGTTGGCTACAGAAGCCCCTGGGGCTTATCAGATTTCTAGTTGCAGTGCCCTCTCAGAATGCTAATGCACCGGAGTTCACCAGAGAAAGAAAAACAAAAATCAAGTGACAGATGTTGTAACAAAAGAGGGAGTCATGGGAAGGCAAACACTGCAATTACTGGGAGAGGCCCAGATGGTAGAAAGGCAGCAGGCCAGGTGAACGCTACCCTGACCCTGATTATAGGGGAGCACTAGCCCCATTTGCAAATCACTCATCCAACGGAAAGCCCATTCAATGTCCTTTAAAGAGGAAGAGAGTCCACTGACAAGGATGTGAACATTTGGAATTCTAGTGGGTGGGGGTACGTCACTGATGCTATCCCCCTTCTCCTAAATAACTTTGCTCCATAAAATGCATCATGTTATTTCTGGAAACCCTTAAGTCTGATTTGCTGAGTGCCAGTATCCAGTCTGTCCTCCCTAAAGTACAAAACAGACTTTCCTCCTGCTGCAGTGTAGTAGGAACCATGCGCTGGGAAATCTCCATTGACCAAAGGTATCAACTTCTTTAATAAAATAAGATTACAGAGGGATAGCATACAATTACCAGACCTCAGAGTATCCCTAAAGCTGTTGTGGAACTGTGGTTGGCCAAACCTTTGCTGCTTCTGTGTAAGGTTAACTGTGGGGAGCTCTATCCCACCCCTCCCCCGTTACCTCTGGGCCAGCCAGGAGGATAAAGAAGAGGGCAGAATTCAATGAATAATACATTGCTAATACATTTTAGATTACAAATGCATTCCTTAAAGACTGGACGGTCAAGTTTAAGGGAAAGGATTTAAAAATATGCAAATTTAGACATTTAAATTTTTGATAAGAAAGTAGTTGATGCTGTAAAGAGAACAATTTTAAAAGAAGTTTTATATTCCTCTTCGTGTACATTTTAGAGTTCCAGCTCTGAACAGGTTAGTTATTGCAGGACTGTGGCTTTTTAAAGTTCTGGCTTCCAGCTAAAAACAGACGTGTGTTCGTGCCCTTTCTTCTGGAGGAAGAAAACCACAACTTGGAAGCTACAGAGGCTCTAAAATCATGGAATTCTACTGGATGCTTAAAGTATCCCTGGAAGTCCAGAGGACACAGTTTCCCTGCGATGGACAGTCAGGTAAATGGATACCATGGGAAAATGCTGAAAGGTACACCCCCACACACACCTTCCCTTCAGGCTTATGGGAGTTAGAAGCATCTTTAAGGTGAGAATCTAGATTGGCAACCTTTTCCAAAAAATTTCCCTTTGGGGCACCTGGGTGCCTCAGTCAGTTAAGCGTCTGCCTTTGGCTCAGCTCATGATCCCGGGTCCTGGGATCAAGCCCTGCATTGGGCTCCCTGCTAAACGGGAAATCTGTTTCTCCTTTCCCTCTGCTGTTGCCTCTGCTTGTACTCTCTCTCTCTCTCTCACACACACACACACACACGCTCTCTCTCTCTCTCTCAAATAAATAAATTCTGTAAAAAAAAAAAAATTCCCTTTAAAAAATTAATTGCTCTCTTGTGTGCCTGATTAACTTTCTAGGGCTTAGCCCGGGACAGCTTCTCACACTGTGGTCAGTTTACACCCTTGGGTAGCCTCAGTACACATCCCAGAAATCTGCCATGTGTACTTGGATAGGAGGCACTGGCAATTAATAAGTCAGTATCAAACCATGGAAAGAAAGTGTAGAAGAACCAAGAGAATTATTTTAACGTATTGTGTTTCTTTTGCTATTTCTTTCCAAGTAGCTTTAAAATCTTGGAAAAATGAAAAACAAATGAAAAAACAAATTGTCTTTAGACAATTATAACTGGAAATTCTGCAATAATGAAATGTTTTCCTTATTATAAACCTTGATCATATGACATGGGTGATGCTTAACTCTGATTCTGGACTTCAGACAAAAAAATCAGAATATTTAAAATATATATTTATTTTCTTTCTTTTTGCTAGTCGACATATATCTACCTATGTCCTTCAAAACATCTAAACAATCTAAATTCTTGCTCCATGCAACCCACATTTGCTCAACACAAGCAAGCACATTTCAAAAATTTGAAATATTGAGATCACCAAAAGAAGTTTGAAAAAGAAATTATTGTATTATTTTTTGAAGCCAAATATGCCATTTTGGGGGGATGTGGAAATATTGTTAGTTAACCCTCGAGGAAATCGTTTCATTTAGCACTTTAGTGAAGAAAAGAAGATTCTGTGTTACCTGTGGGTTCCATGGCACTCTGGATCATCACCAGATTTGTAAACTGAGCCAGAACTGATCCAAATGGCAAAGTCAGCCTCAATCTCTCTCCGGCCTCCCCCATCCCCTTGTCTCTCCCTCATCTTCCCTAGTCCTGATCATCTGTTCCCAGGTGATTTACTAAGATGTTTGGAAAACACTGACTGCAAAAAAAATGGAAGTTTTACTTACATTAAGATGCTCAATCGGAATTAAATATGAACGATTTTTTTTTTTTAATATTTATTTGAGAGAGAGAGAGTGCACAGATGGGGGGGTCAAGGTGGGGGTAGAGAGTGAGGGGGAGGAAAAACAGACTCCCTGCTGAGCAGGGAGCCTGACCCGTTGGGGGTGGTATAAAGATGAAAGGGGTTGGATCTCCTGTCCCTTTCCAGAGATCATTACCTGAGCTAAAGCCAAAAGTTGGATAGCCAACACACGGAGAATCACCCAAGAGACCCTGAGCCATTTTTAAAGAACTGTACTACTTTATAGTCATTTAAATTGTCCCACATGCTTGCATGAAAGGAAAATATTTCAGTTTTGCTTGTTAAAAAAGAAAAGGAAATAATCTTTATTAAGATGTTTTGCTTTTTATTAAATTGATATATGTTTCACTTTAAATACCCAAACTTTTGGGGCACCTGGGTGGCTCAGTTGTTAAACATCTACCTTCGGCTCAGGTTGTGATCCCAGGGTCCTGGGATTGAGCCCCACATTGGGCTCCCTGCTCCATGGGAAGCCTGCTTCTCCCTCTCCCACTCCCCCTGCTTGTGTTCCCTTTCGTGCTGTGTCTCTCTCTGTCAAATAAATAAATAAAAATCTCTAAAAAATTTTAAAAAATAAAAATAAAATAAAAATCCAAACTTACAGAAAAGCACAAAAAGGAATAAAAACTACAGTCCTATAGTCTTAACACTTTCATTAATATCCTTCTAGACATCTTTATAGAAAAAAAATATATATATATATATATATATGCCATTGTACGTAAATGGATTCATGCTGTTCCAGAAACTGTTTTTTAAAGATTTATTTATTTATTTATTTTAGAGACAGAACATGAGTGGGAAGGGCAGAGGGGAGGGAGAGAGAATCTTAAGCAGACTGTACACTGAGCATGGACCCCACTCAGGGCTCAATCCCACGACCCCGAGGTCACGACCTGACTTGAAACCAAGAACCTGATGCTTAACTGACTCTGCCACCCATTTGTCCCTCCAGAAACTGTTTTCTAAATACCCAGGGTAAAATTATATTTTTCAGGGTTTCTAAAGAAGGATCTACATATTTATCCTCAGTTGTAATGGCTCTCCAGTATTTCATTCTACGAATGTACCAAAATTTACTCTGTACTTCAGCTTCCTCAGCTATGAAGCAAAATAAAAAATTGTATTGTAACCCACAAAATCACCGACAATAGTGCTTGGCATATAATAAATACTCAATAAATGCTGGCTACTAATACTATTATACGTTATGTTTTCTAATTTTTTATTATTAAAAGCAACAATGTAATAAACATCTTGTACTTAAATATTTTTTTTCTTCTCAGTCATTAAGGTTGTATTTTCCAGAAATTCTTAAAGAAATAGCCTGTGTCTGACACTTACTGTAGTCTTTTGTAAAAAGATCATAAAATATAAAGTGTCTGAAGTGAGTCATAGTACCACAAAGGCCAGTCTTTATTATTCATTGTTCAGTCAATAACAGATCTATAAAATTATACCACCAACTATATATGAGCAATATTTTCAAAAGGCTTAGAAATAATATTTTAGATCTTTTATAAGTGAGTTTATATTGCTTTGACTTTGCATTTCTAGCTCAACAGAAAGCTTACTGTGTAAATTATAAAAATGATTTGTCTTTTAAGATACTTCAAATCCTAAGTGACATTATTATCATTATCAGGGTCAAAAAGCTTACAGGTTTAGTGCCTGGTATTGTCAGACTCACACCCCAGATTCCCTGCCCAAGCAAATCTTACTCTGATAATATTACTGTGCGTGAATTGCCTTTCTGATGTGCATCATTCTTTGAGTGTGATTTTTTTGGGTCTCTTTTTAGAAGGCAAGAAAATACCAGTCTGAGGCATATCCATGACGTTTGGAAACAAAAGCATCCATTGGTGAAAGATTCTAAAAGGACAGGGAAGAGACTAAGAGCCTGTTCTTCTTGGCTGACCCACTGAATCTGGCATTGTTGCCAGTGGAGGCACAAATAAATCCCAAGTCCAAGCCTCTTTAATAGAGGATGTGCCTCCCAGCAAAATTTGCCAGTTTAGGGCCTAATACTAGAGGTGGCGCTTTACTTTCCCAAAGAGGTTGCTAAAGTCATGGTTGCCTACACCCAAGAAACTTAGAATGTCTTGACTGCACCCTTATTGAGAACAGAAGTGTGAGAAGTTGCTTGAGAATCATTACTTTTATCAGTAATGATTTAAAGTCCAAGAAACAAGGCGAAAAGATAACGTTCACAGATTTAAAAACAAAAAACAGATGAATAAGGCAAGTCATAGATCCATCCTTGTCTCCTTCACTTTTCCCAGGGAGGCCAGAATCTACTAGAATTTTTTTCTATGTCTTTAATATGTTAGTTCCTTATCCATGGTGTTTTATAGAGAAGATAATGGAGGACAACTCACCACGAGGCAGTTAAGTTACATAGTGAGAAGAACAAATTAACCAAAAAGGTGCTGAAATGATTTCATGCTTTACCAATCTTTCTTCTCTGGTTTTTAATGCTTCCCCCCTTACTAAGGTAAAATGTTAATCCGGTTGTAGGAGATAACTTGTTTCAAAAAGCGGAAATGTATTTATGAAGAAGGTGTCATTTAACAACTTGCCATTCCAGAAGACAGATGAAGCTTGTCATAATAAAAACAAAGCCCAAATACATCTCCTCCCCAAGTTGAGGACTATTACGGAAGAATCTTGGTCTGGGAAAAATTTCAAATTTTTTTTGTTTTTGTTTTTTGTTTGTTTTGTTTTTTAGGATAGGGTGCCAGTTCCCTCCCAATCCTTATCCCTCCATCTACCCAAAGCTAACCTAACAGTATCCCTCTCACTCTCTTCTAAGATTAATTCATATCTCATGAACAACACGAGGTCTTCATTATTTGGCCTGAGCTTTTTACTCATCTCTTTGCAACGTCCAGTGACAGAAGACCGGGAAGTTGCCCCTCCTTCAGTAGTCCTCATGGGCTGGGGAACATAGGGTGGCAAGAAACGCCACTCGGTAGGCCAGTATGACTAAAGGCGGCCAGATCTTCTGCTCAGACCATCTGTCATGGCTAGCCCAACCAAACTGAAATAGGAAAAGCAATAACTTTTAGACGAGGTTTTAAAAGAAGTCACGTGTCCTCACTTAAATTGTCTTTCTTTTAATAGCATAAAAAGACTTAACGGGCCCCAGCAGCAAATACAAGCTCGTCTGCTTCCCGACCCGTTTCATCTGCTGTACTGTGCAGCCCAGCGAGCCCTGCAGAACCTGCTACCATCTGCCTGGACCTTCTTTCTGCAAGATGGCTCCTCCACGATGACCCTGGCGAAGAATCAGCTCTAGGTGTCACCTGCGTGTGCAGGGACGGCCTATGTGCCTCAGGCCCCGGGACACTATGCCGGATTGGGCTAGATGGGCGATCCCAGATGTGATGTCATTTTGACTCCCAGGACCCCCGACTCCCATCATCCCGGTCCCCCCACGCCTGTTTCTTCTCTTCTCTGTCTCCCCGCTCGTAAAGCAGCGCGGAAGAAACAGCGGACTGGCTTCACCTCGCCTCCAGTCCCCCTCCCAACCCGCGCGTCGCTGCGGAGCCCGCAGGCCGCAGAGCCGCTGCGCCGGGCGTGCGGGGGAGGCTGCGGGGACGTGGCCGCAGCCGGAGCGCCGGGGCCCGCAGCCCTCCCCGACAACGGATCCGCTCGCAGGTCTGGCGGGCGGCAGGGGTCCTGCGGGCGGAAGTGAGAAGCGAGGCGTGGCAGGAGGCTGCGGGCTGGGGGCTGGGATCCCCTCGGCGGCGGACGCGGCCCGGACAACCCGGACGAGGACGGCGGCCGCCTCCCGACGCCCGGCGCGCGGCAACCCGGCCTTTTGTGGCGTTGAGGCAGAGCAGACCGGCAGGGCGGCCGCTGCGGGGGAGCGAGGCTGAGCCGCCGCCCCCGGGACCAGGAGGAGGGGCTGCCTCGGGGGCGCCGCCGCGACCCAGAAAGGCTGGGCGGACGCGGGAGCGGGCGGCGGCCCGTCGCCTCCCTCCTCCTCCGCGGCGCCATCCCTCGGCGCGCCCAACCCGGAACCCGGCGAGCGCGTGGGGGCGGGGAGGAGAGCGCGCAGAGCTGGCGGGCACCCCCGCGGCCCCCGGCCCCCCAGCCATGTCGGCCGAGGAGATGGTGCAGATCCGCCTGGAGGACCGCTGCCACCCGGTGAGCGAGAGGAAGCTTATCGAGCAGAGCGACTATTTCCGCGCCCTCTACCGCTCCGGCATGCGCGAGGCCCTGAGCCAGGAGGCCGGCGGCCCCGAGGTGCAGCAGCTGCGCGGCCTCAGCGCCCCGGGCCTGCGCCTGGTGCTGGACTTCATCAACGCCGGCGGGGCCCGCGAAGGCTGGCTCCTGGGCCCGCAGGCGGAGAAGGGCGGCGGGGTGGAGGAGGAAGAGGAGATGGACGAGGTGAGCCTGCTGGCGGAGCTGGTGGAAGCGGCCTCCTTCCTTCAGGTCACGTCTCTGCTGCAGCTGCTGCTGTCCCAGGTGCGGCTCACCAACTGCCTGGAGCTGTACCGCCTGGCGCAGGTGTACGGGCTGCCCGACCTGCAGGAGGCCTGCCTGCGCTTCATGGTCGTCCACTTCCACGAGGTGCTGTGCAAGCCCCAGTTCCACCTCCTGGGGGCTCCTCCTCAGGCTCTCGGGGATGTCAGCCTGAAGCAGAGGCTGAGAGAGGCCCGGATGACCGGGACTCCGGTTCTTGTAGCCCTGGGGGATTTCCTGGGGGGCCCCCTGGCCCCACACCCCTACCAAGGGGAGCCCCCGTCCATGCTCAGGTATGAGGAGATGACCGAACGTTGGTTCCCGCTGGCCAACAACCTTCCTCCCGACCTGGTGAACGTCAGGGGTTACGGGTCTGCCATCCTGGACAACTACCTCTTCATAGTGGGCGGGTATAGGATCACTAGCCAGGAAATCTCGGCTGCGCACTCCTACAACCCCAGCACCAATGAGTGGCTCCAGGTGGCCTCCATGAACCAGAAGAGGTAAGCGCCCAGCGGGGCTGCTTCTGCTTCTTTTCCCGTTCCATTCATTCACTTGCTCACTAGTTCGTTCATTCCCTTGATGTTTGCTGGGCAATCGCAGGAGATTTTGCTGAAGTGGGAATGACATCTTCAGGAGTGTCGCTGGCCTGGACTCTGGCAGAGTTCCCAAGGAACTGAGAACTTGCGAGGAAGAAGTGGCCCCCGCCAGGTCAACTAACCGAGTACTTTCCTTGCAGGTCTCGCTCTTTCAGGCAAACTGCCTTTTTGCCTCTTTCCCAGTTGGGGGGGCGTGGGGGTGGGGGATGTCTGTGGTTTCCTGGAAGGATACTGTAAAGGAAAACTTTTTTTAAGTTTGCTTTCATTTTTACCTTTTTTAAAATTTTTTAGGCTCTAATCCTGATTACAGTGACAGACCGGGCAGTGACCTGTAATGCGGTCTTGGGAGGATTTTTGTTGTTGTTATTGACTTTGAAGCTTTCCACACTGGGGCCCCAATCTGTAAACAGATTACCATTAGAATTGTACCTTGGATTGTCTTTTTTATTTTGTATCCTCTCTTTTGCATCTCCCTTCCTTCCCAGACAGTTTCGTCTTTGTTCTAAAATTTGAGCCTGGCAGTGGTCACCTACAAAATTAGAACGTTTCAGTGCACCCAACCTTCCCCCTCCCATCCTCAAATCCCTCCCAACATGCCCTTGGGTGACATGAAGACAGGTAAAGGAGGAGGGGAGGCGAGGGAGAGTAGGGAATAGAGGTGGGAAAGGAAAAGGAAGAAGAAGGAAAAAAAAAAAAATAAAAGAGCAGAGCAGATACAGGAAGAGATGGTAGGAAAGAAAGATGGAAGGACTCAAGATGGCCCAGAGCCATTCACACTTAAGTGGGGAGAAGAATCAATCAGTATGATCCACGAAAGGACAGGAATACCCTTTTTTCTGCTATTCTTGTATCCATCTCAACCCCCACATGGGCCCTACCCTGAAGTGTGGAACAAGTAGTTGGGGGACTCACCACCAGGCAAAGAAAGTTGTAACTGGAATGGGAAGACCATTATACATACATACTTGACTTAAGGGTACCCCAGCCTAGGGGGGTGGGGGGAACAGTGGCTTTATTTCTACTCTAACATGAAATTCATTTTGGAAAGTGTTCTTTTTTTTCTGGTGATAAAAATAATACATACTTATTTTAGAAAAGTGGAAAATGGAAAAGAATCAAGAAACAGAAAGACTATCACTCCTGCTCCCTCCCTCACAGAGGCAATACTGTGTAGAGATTGGCATGTTTTCTTCCAAGCCCTTTTTAGTGTATTATTTATACCACTGAGATGATACTGTATTTAAGGTTTGGTATCAGAAGTGTTATTTTTAGGCAAATTCTACAAGCTTTAATTGAGGTAACAAAGGGACATTCAGTGGTTACGAATGGTGCTCAGATTTGGGGTGGAAGGCCCAGCCGGTTGTCTGTCACCTCTACACACGTGTGTCCAGCTGTATCAACTGCTGCTCAACAGAACCCCTCCACCCCCAAATCCAGCTTGAGTTCTAACATAACACCTCACAGAATTCTTATTTTTTTAGAGAAGCGGGGAAGGCCACAGGGGGAAAGTGAATCCTAAGCAGGCTCCGTGTCCAGCACAGAGCCTGACGTAGGGTTTGATCTCATGATGCTGGCATCATGACCTGAGCCAAAATCAAGTCAGATCCTTAACCAACTGAGTCACTCCAGTGCCCCCTTTTCTTTCTTTACAAATCCTTGATAGTCGTTTTTCTTTTTTCTCTTTTTTTTTTAGGAATATTCTTTATGTCCTCCAGGGGAAAAAAAAAAAGGTATTCAAGTAATTCGTAAATACATGCTTAGAAAAATTACAAATGACACGAGAAACCACAGAGTGGAAGATATGTGTATCTACTGATATATATTTATATATTATACATTTGTAAATATATGCTATAAATGTACATTTATATAAACATAAGTATGTTAATAATTGTTAGGGGAAAATGTTTGTATGTGTGTACATGTAGGGGTGTCTGTTCATCTTCTATATATTTTTACCATAGGTTGATTAGGCTGTGCTGATTATTATGACAATTCCACTTGGAGAGTTTTTTCTGTATCAACAAATATCAACATACATAGAGCTGTCTCACTCATTAAGAGCTGTATTCTAGCCTTTGGCTGTATGGTAATGTAATCAGCCCATCCCTTACTCGTGAGCATTTAAGTTGCTTCTATTGCCATTATAAACAATGCTATAATGGGATGCCTGGGTGGCTCAGTCGGTTAAGCATCTGCCTTTGGCTCAGGTCATGATCCCAGGGCCCTGGAATGGGTCCCATGTTAGGCTCCCTGCTCCTCAGGGAGTCTGCTTCTCCCTCTCCCTCTGCCCCTCCCCACACTTGTGCTCTCTCACTCGCTCACTCTCTCTTTCGAATACATAAGATCTTTTTAAAAAATGCTATGTTGAACATCTTGGCATAGATGTGCCTCTCTTAGCAGGCATTTTTCAGTAGTCCTAAATAACAAATTCCTGGAATCTCTGGATAGGTGGGCCAAAGTATATATAAGTTTTAAATTTTGGTAGCCCCTGCCAAATTGCCCATCAGAACATTGTTCAGATCTCCTCTCCTATCAACAGTGTCTGAGCTTGCCAGTTCCTGTACTCCTGCCAAGACAGGATATTATCATCATTTTATATTTTTACCAATCCAGTTGGCAAACACTGATGTGAATCTTTCTGCTTGGGAGAGAAATTTTTCCTCTCAGATGTTTATTGGCACTTTGTATATATTTTATAAGTGGCCTTTGCCAATGAAAAATACAATTGGTTTATCTTTTTCCTATTCCGTTTAGAAATTCTGTTTACATACGTAGAATCAATCTCTTGTCTCTTAGGTAATGTTGCACTGTTTTCCCCCTGCCTTTATTTTACTGGAAGGCCTCAAAAATAAAAATCCACAAAGTGACTAGGCTGGTGAAGTCAATGAGTAGAGGGGTGGGTTGGAGTGATGATGAATCGGAGAGCTGTCACCCTACCGCAAGAGGGCCCCACCCCTGTCACCCACAGCTTGTTGCTATCTCCAAGTATAGAAAGCATTGCCAGATAGCCAGATGCCCTGATTTTTAAAGACTGGCAACTTACTGCATTGAAAAAACCAACATCAACAATAACAGAAACCTTGCAGACCAAACAAACTGTAGGACAACACTGGCATTGTGAGCCTCCAATTTTGGACATCAGATTTTAAATCTTTAATATGTAATACCTAATCTTCATTATAATCTTAAAAAGATCTCTTTATACAAATGTATCACGTATTCTTACATGAGGAAATTTAAATTTTGGGGGAGTCAAATTTGTCCTACATACTATTAGCTTTTAATCTTGCACAGGAAAGGTGTCTACAAGTTAAGAATATACAAATATTCATCTGTCTTATAATCTATTTTATCGTTTTGCCTTTTTACATTTATATTTGAATGTGTTTGGGATTTATTTTTATGTAAAGTATAATGTAAGGTTATAGCATGTTTCCTAAATGTCTCAGTGGCCTCAGTCCTCACTGTGATTTGCACAACCAGTTATCAGATGATAATTTTCCTGTTTCCATATTGACATATTGGCTTTTCCTTTACCAATAGCATACTTTTATTTATATTTATTTATTTATTTATTTATTTATTTTTTTTTTCCAATAGCATACTTTTAAATTATTGCAGCTTGGTAAACTATTCTGTTATCTCGTGGAATAGAGACCCATTTTTTTCTGTTTATTTTTTTTTTAAGATTTTATTTATTTATTTGACAGAGAGAGAGAGAGACACATCACAAGTAGGCAGATCAGCAGGCAGAGAGAGGGGGAAGCAGGCTCCCTGCTGAGCAGAGAGCCCAATGCTGGACTCGATCCCAGGACCCTGAGATCATGACCTGAGCCAAAGGCAGAGGCTTAACCCACTGAGCCACCCAGGCACCCCTTTTTGGTTTTATTTTTATTCTCTTAGCTATTCTTTGTACATTTTCCCCTTCAGAGAAGCTTTAGAATCCAATTGTCAAGTTCTGTTGGAGTTTTGATTGATATTTATCAGTTAAGTTGGAGGAGGATTAATAGTTTCATAATACTTTGCAGATAGAAAAATTGTTTTTCCATGTATTTAGGTCTTTTGGTCTTTCAGGAAAGGTTTATGATCTTTGTATAGTCTGTATATTTTTTGCAACTATTCTCAGGAATTTTCTAGTTTTTTTTAAAACTTTTGTTTATTTTTTTTTTAAGTAAGTTCTGGGCGAAGGTGGGGCTTGAACTCAAAACCCTGAGATTAAGAGTTGCGTGCTCCACTGACTGAGCGAGTCAGGCAACCCCGAGCTACTGTTTTTTTTCTACACAGATACTTTTTTCCACCAAATTTTAAAATTGGGTGCCATGTTGGAATTTGTAACCTTCTTTATCTCTCTCATACTTTGACTCAGATTTGCGGGTCAGCTCAATTGGATGTCCCTTTCTGAACTCTGAGTTAGGCTAAATATTCAAATTCTTTGTTTCTCTAGAATACTTTCCACCTCGAATTGAAGTTTTCTGCTTATGTCTGCTTCTCTCCCTTCCAGTCAGGTCCAGTTCATTGCTTCTGTGTGCCCCTACTGCTAATGTGGTATCCAATAATTCATAGATGCTCAAAATGCACCATTGTTTTTGAATTATGAACTATATCATATATTATTGTAATAAAAGTGACTATATTATTTTATTTTTTTAAATGTAATATTGTGAATATTTTTATCTTGTAACAGTCACTGTCGTTATTTAGAATAGCAGAAAAATAATATTAGGTAACATTTAACTGAACATTTACTCTGTGCTAGGTACTGTTCTTACTGCTTTGCATGTATTATCTCACTTATTCTTCACAAAGACTGTATCAGGCAGGTTCCCATTTTACAGTCAGAAACTGTAAGTAAGTAATTTGCTAAGGTGTGTAGTAAGTAGCGTAACCAAAATGTAAATATCCATTGAATAGATATAACCATTTAGAGTATTTACAGTTTGGCTTCTAGACTGGCAGTGACCATCTTCATGTGCATTTTTTAATTTTCTTAAAAATTATTTTCTTCAGAGAAGTGGAGCACAGATGCTTTGTGCTGCTTTTAAAAATTTCATTACATGTGTTTGAGCTTCACCACAGCCTTCATTCATGTCTAGCATCTTTCTAGTCACTATTGGGCAAACAACAAAGACAACATGGTTCCTGTCCTCAAGGAATTTAGATGATGAAACAAGTAAAAATGAAACTTAGAATGGGATTGTTTCTGGATAATGTATCTAATACAGTTTCTGGAAACACCAGAGGAAACTTAGAACCTTGAGGAAAAGCAGATTTCAGCCCCTGTGATTACACAGCATTTCACATCTGGCTTGATTCACTGCCTCTGTGATGTACCTTTACATCACAGTACCTTTACTGTTTTACTTTGACAAAGTGGTCAAATGCAAAGCAGCCCACATTCCTCAGCAACGGAATAGGGTGGTGATCTCAGAATCTTAAATAGTATGGGACAGGCAGGAACCCTAGCTTGAGAGATTCTGTAAAGCCCTTTGCACCCTGGATAAAATGGTGCATGTGACCAGTAGTGTTCCCCATGCCCCCCCCCCCCCCGCCCAAAAAGGAAGAAAGAGATGTTAGTGTTGTGCTGGCACACTTGAAAATGGCAGTGTGAGTACACAGCAGAGCAGAGAGGCTGCTTTGGAGTCCAGGGATGCCCCACTGCCCAGTGGTCTGCATGTGGGTTTGATCTCAGGAGTTGTCAGGACATCTGTGCGAAAGTCTGTGTACCCACAACATTGCTTGCCCTCCCTCCTTGCTTCCATTGGTGATAACTTGCAGGAACTGGCCACTGTTGCAGCAATCCTGGTCGTTCATTTCTCCGTCTCTAACATCTCTAGTCTCTCTGATTGCCCTGTACTTTTGCTCTGCAGTTGTTCTGTGTGTGAATACAAAGCCGGGAGAGAGTTAAACAAGTTTCCTGGCTGAGACGGAATTACTGTCGTCAGCCTTAGCTGTTCCCTTTTTCTCTGGGCCAAAGTTTAGTATTTTAGGGCATTTCTGGTCTCCTTTCTAGTTAAGGTTGCAGCCCGAGAATAGTGGGAAGGAAAGAAAACTATATGTCTGTTCATCCCCCACTCATTGTGATTTTGTCCAGTAGTTGCTTCGTGTGCTCCAGTCTCTCAGACACCTAGTAGGTAGCGACCTGCTGGTCCTCAGGGGAGGTTAATCCATAGGGAAGTGGCAGAAGGTAGGCAAGAGGAGGAGGAGGAGGGGACACAAGGACCTGAATGCTCCACAAACTATATGTCTTTTCTGTGTGGTTGAGAAAAGATCTTGCCATTTTTCTCTGATGTTTACTCCAATGGCAACAAACTTTTCTTTGTACCAAACCTTGACAATGGTTCCTATTTCTTGAGCTCTTAACTCTGGGCTACATGTTGTAGACACTGTTTTAGATGTCACTTCCTATTTCACACTCACAGCATCTCTTTGGAGTAGTCTCTTTTTAGATCTTTTTAATCTCTTTTTAGTAGTATTGGCTCCATCTTCCCAAGGGGAAATTGAGGATGAGTTTCATAAGTTTGCATGGTTACAGGGCCAGCACTCGAAGCCGCTCCCACCTCTGTGTCACCGGCCGCCCTACAGCTGTATACAGCTACTGTTGATCTGTGTAGCAGGGTTCAGCATGTTTCATGTCACTTAGTTTTTAAGGATTTGCTGGGCTCTTTATTTCCTTGAGGTGAAGTAGTAATTAAATCAGCATTTTTTCCCCTTTATTTCTAAGTCAGTCAAGGATGTAGCTACAACACATCATTATTTGGTTTAAAAATTATTCTTTTTACCCCCTGAAGGTAGTATGTCAGGGATCAATATTAAGAAAACACTAGAGATGAATTTTTTTTTTTTAAAGCCGTAGCTTGGATTCATACTTTCACCCTTCCAGTAGGTGAAGAGTGAAAGAGTTACTTTCAAAGAGTAGGAAATGAGGTGCTTCATGGTGAGAATTTATGGATGAGAGAGCACTTTGTATGTAATTCCAGAATACATTCCAGCCGGTGACTGTTGCAGTTAACAAATGACAAAGAGATCCTCTCGGAATTAAGAAATTTAGTCTTATGACACCCAGAAAAAGCATTCCCTCTTGTGACCCCTTTCTGCAGGTGTTCCCCTTTTCAACTCTTCCTGTGTGATATATGTTCCTTTCTCTACTTCACAGGTGGGGAAACTGAGGACGAGATGAACTGAGATTTAGTGACTTATCTAAGGTCACACAGCCATTGAGTGGTGGAGCTAAGATCTCCCCGTGTGAGCCTGGGCTCACAATCCTCAGCAGGACGCGTGTTCACTAAGTGGTCCGCGTTGGGGTGGCAGTTTCATCTTCAACTCAATATTGAAAAGCGTCTTCTCTTCAAGTGAATTTGAGCATGCTGGGTCTGGAGAGATGGAATTGTTTACTTTTAACTGCTTACTCATTCAGCCCTTACATGTTTACTTAGGACAAATGCTTATGCTGGATGAATATTAAAATCCGTTTTGATCTTAGAAAATTTACTATCTGTGTACCTTTGGGAAGCAAAAACAAATTGCAGACTGGTAAAATTTAGTCCTTATTTGCAAGCTTTATTTCATTTGGTTCCCCAAATTTGCACACACAGAGAGGGCATCATGGTCAGATTTTTTTTTTTTTTTTTAAAGATTTTATTTATTTATTTGACAGAGAGAAATCACAAGTAGATGGAGAGGCAGGCAGAGAGAGAGAGAGGGAAGCAGGCTCTCTGCTCAGCAGAGAGCCCGATGCGGGACTCGATCCCAGGACCCTGAGATCATGACCTGAGCCGAAGGCAGCGGCTTAACCCACTGAGCCACCCAGGCGCCCTCATGGTCAGATTTTAAGGACCATTGGCAGCAGGAAAAGTAAGCAACATGAAGTAGAGACCCCCCCCCCCCCCCCCCCGGTGGCTGCCACCCCAGTGAAGTCGGTTGGCATAAAATGTGACTGGCTGGCTAGGTGTAATGGACAATGTGAGGTTCTTGCTGAAGAGTACTCTGTTCACTTTGTCATTTCAAAAACAAAATAAAGACTCATTTAAACGGACACGTTGCAGGCACCTTTGAAAACATCTTACTGTTTTAGTAGGTGTAGGTGGCTATTACCCACATGTCCTATGTCATGGTACATCAGTGTTGATTAGACTCCTGCTAGGAGATCACACATGGCCAACTTGTTCCCTGTTTCTTCCTCATCTACCCTCTTACCTGCATTTTTCAAATGTGGGTCTCCCCATTCTTTCTTAGGATATTGTTAATTTTGAAGACATTGTTGTATTAGTGGTAGATGTGGTCTCTAAATTTACTACTTTATTTCAAACACTAGAAAACTAAGAAATGATAATGGTAGTATCTTATCTCAGTGTGGTACTTCCTGAGAAACTGTTGCCTGTAATGTCTTGACCATCCTGTGATGAGTATTATCCCCATACCAGCAATAGTGAATTGGTGTGTTTGGACTAGGGTCAGAGAGCTGCTTCAGGTCTTTCTGTTGCATTGTGCTCTGCTCACACTCCTGTAAACTTGAGACCAAGCACCAATCTGGGAGACTGACCCAAATGTGTATCCCATCTGGCCTTCAAGGAGTCATTAATTTCTGTGCGCTACACTGGAACAAATTAGTTTTTTCTTTTCAATTCAGAAGTTAAAAGTTACAAGACTTTTATGTAGCATCTGAAGCTGATGAGCAGTATTTGATTGTATTACTGAATATGGGGCTTAAAACCAGTGTCTTCTCCTTTTAAAATTATTTTATTTATTTGAGAGAGACAGAGATAGTGAGAGAGAGCATGAGCAGGAAGGAGAGGGAGAAGCAGACTCCCAGAACCCTGGAATCATGACCTGAGCCAAAGGCTGACGCTCAACCAGCTGAGCCACCCGGGTGCCCCTAAAATTATTTTCTATTATGATAAATGAGCATTTGTTGATTTAAGTATTTGTTAACATACGGAAGCCCCCGTAAGGGTGCTGTATCAAAATATGTTTAGTTTGGTGCTTATGTAGCCCTTTGTATTGTGTTGTGAAACAGTATATAAGATGCCCTCGGATGGAGCGGTGGGATGGGGGGGCGAGAGATCTGCCAGGAGCACTTGTGGTAAAGGGGTCTTTGAACCACCCTCTAGCACCCACCCTTAGCATATGCACCATAGAAGGTGCTAGTGTGTACCTAACATGGAGCCTCCTCAATGGGGAGGAAGAATTGGAAACATGCTGAGTAGAGAGACAAGGGAGGTTATGCGTTGCTCCCGCAGTTGAAAGAAATATTAAAATATTAAATATTAATATAAATTATTATTTAATGTTAATATGAATAAATTAATATTACTATTAAAATATCTTTGGTTCTTGGCATAAGGCTAAGCAAGACTACTCTTGGTTATATTGAGTTGCTTATCTCTAATTGCTAACATTTGAAAAATGCTTCATTCTTGTGAATTCTGAGATAGGAGTGAAATTTGAGGTGTCATTTGGCCATTCCTCTGTCCCCAGGCAGAATGGCACCCAGCTTGGAGAGCTAATTTTCTTTAGATCTCCAGCACATTCCTCAGTCTGCTTTAGCAGTTGATGCCATTTGCCTTCTTAATGGTTAAGAAAACTGACTCTCTGGGCCTTTGTATCTCTCTTTCAGGTCTAACTTCAAACTTGTGGCTGTTAATTCAAAACTCTATGCCATTGGTGGGCAGGCCGTTTCTAATGTTGAGTGTTACAATCCCGAGCAGGATGCCTGGAATTTTGTGGCACCCTTACCAAACCCTCTGGCCGAGTTCTCTGCGTGTGAGTGTAAGGGGAAAATTTATGTCATTGGAGGATATACGACCAGAGGTAAGTGAAGGGGCCAAGTAAGTGATCCTCTTCCACGTGAGCTTGGGCAGCCTGGGGAAATGCTCTGATGTACATATTGTAATTTCATACATTATATACTGGACATTTGCATATCTGGGAGGAAGAGAGTTGAGTATTACAAGGGTACTTTGGACAGAAGGGACCTTTGATCCCTTTGTGTGAGCATGAAAATTGAATGGGGTAGAGGATGTGATGAAGAGAATACGTATTTTCTTTTTTTTTTAAAGATTTTATTTGTTTATTTGACAGAGAGAAATCACAAGTAGATGGAGAGGCAGGCAGAGAGAGAGGAAGGGAAGCAGGCTCCCTGCTGAGCAGAGAGCCCGATGCGGGACTCGATCCCAAGACCCTGAGATCATGACCTGAGCCGAAGGCAGTGGCTTAACCCACTGAGCCACCCAGGTGCCCCAAGAGAATACGTATTTTCTTTCTGCTCTGGAAGCCCAGCCTTGTGAGCAGCTGTCTTGTGACTGGACTGGGTAAGTGCCATCCTTCTTCCAAACACATTTAACACTATGGAATTTAGGGCCAGAACATCCTTGTGGATCTGTGTTTTCACTTTCTTCGTTCTTGAGCACAAACCTATCAGACAGTTTCCAGAAGCTCAGCTCAAGGCTGTTGTTCACATAGTGTAAGAGGATTACAAAAGACAACAATATAAGAGAACTTTTTCCTGACCAGAGGTGGGAGGTGGTTGTGCTTTTTATTAAGCTGTACTGTTTTTGGTGGGCATTTGGCATTGATAATTTGGAAATAAGTTTTCCCAATAGGTTTTTTACTGCTGTTCTTGGTAGATAGCATCTCACATGATAATGACAAACTTGGTTGTGTTAGGAGGCGGTGGGGCCCACCAGATAGAAGTGTGTCTTGCCTTTTATCGCTCTCCCCCACTTGTGTCCGAGTTACCTCTTGGCCAAAGAAATTTATTTATTTTTTATTTTTTAAAAAAGATTTGATTTATTTATTTGACAGGAATAGAAAGCGCATATCTTTGAGGGAGCCACTGTTGAACTCAGTACAGGTGCTGTGTTTATGCATCTAAGGAGAGGCAGTGACCAAGAGAAATGCATGGGACGCAGTGAACTTTTTTGTTTTTTAATGCCCTCAAGTTTTTACCCTGTGGAGCTAGTCCCAGTGCCTCTCCCTCATGACTTTCCAGTAAAGATAAGATAATTGCCAGCTTTTTGGGGTAATAAATAATTGAAAAAAGAGAGAGAGAGACCTAGCAACCATTTCTTTTACCTTCTACATTGGTGTTTGGGTACGGTGGTCAACTTCATGTGTTTAATGAAACCAAATGTTCTTGTAAAGGCCTGTAAAATACATTGTTTGAATTTTAGAGATAAACCTCATACCTGTCAAGCAGGTTTATATAACACTGAAAAGTAAGCACAAATATGTAAGCAAGTCTGAAGAAAATGATTTTGTTTTGCTGGTACGGCACACATACTTTTTTCTCTCATTGGGATCCTACTGAGTAAAAAATTGACATGGGGTGGGCAATAAAATTTACGTTAATCTCTCCAATTGTGTGTGTGGAGAAAGCTGAATGCTCTCTATGTATGCTTGGTAAGTTTTCACGACAGTTTGGCCCATTATGACATTATTGATTCTAGAATATGAGTATCTAAGGTAACAAACACTTGTCTAGTGCAACTAGCTGAACTTTGTAGGTTTCAAGGTTGAGCGGTTCACTTGAAGGAGTTGTTTTAGTTTTGGATATTATGATAATGGGAATCCCAAAATGTTTTGGTTATTTCGGTTAGCGTGTGTCTGGCAAGTGCGGTCATTCGAAGCTTAAGATCACAGCAAAGGTAGGACCTTCCAGGGACCACTTCCATTTTGCTCTCAGTCCTTTTGATGTATAATGGGCCTCCTCTAACCCCAGCCCCATGTGTGTGACAAAAAGTGGAGAACCTGGTCGTAGTTTAACATGTAGCTAATAGCGTCATAGCATATTTGACACCATAATGAAGAGGAGATAATGAAATATTTCCTGTTTTTAAGCACTCTGACTTGCTTTCTGAGATATAGCATGATAACCCCAATGAATATTTCAAATTCTGTTTCTTACAAAGAACATTTGTTGTAAAGGCCTGTAAAATACATTGTTTGAATTTTAGAGATAAACCTCATACCTGTCAAGCAGGTTTATATAACACTGAAAAGTAAGCACAAATATGTAAGCAAGTCTGAAGAAAATGATTTTGTTTTGCTGGTACGGCGCACATACTTTTTTCTCTCATTGGGATCCTACTGAGTAAAAAATTGACATGGGGTGGGCAATAAAATTTACGTTAATCTCTCCAATTCTGTGTGTGGAGAAAGCTGAATGCTCTCTATGTATGCTTGGTAAGTTTTCACGACAGTTTGGCCCATTATGACATTATTGATTCTAGAATATGAGTATCTAAGGTAACAAACACTTGTCTAGTGCAACTAGCTGAACTTTGTAGGTTTCAAGGTTGAGCGGTTCACTTGAAGGAGTTGTTTTAGTTTTGGATATTATGATAATGGGAATCCCAAAATGTTTTGGTTATTTCGGTTAGCGTGTGTCTGGCAAGTGCGGTCATTCGAAGCTTAAGATCACAGCAAAGGTAGGACCTTCCAGGGACCACTTCCATTTTGCTCAGTCCTTTTGATGTATAATGGGCCTCCTCTAACCCCAGCCCCATGTGTGTGACAAAAAGTGGAGAACCTGGTCGTAGTTTAACATGTAGCTAATAGCGTCATAGCATATTTGACACCATAATGAAGAGGAGATAATGAAATATTTCCTGTTTTTAAGCACTTTGACTTGCTTTCTGAGATATAGCATGATAACCCCAATGAATATTTCAAGTTCTGTTTCTTACAAAGAACATTTGTTGTAGAGGCCTGTAAAATACATTGTTTGAATTTTAGAGATAAACCTCATACCTGTCAAGCAGGTTTATATAACACTGAAAAGTAAGCACAAATATGTAAGCAAGTCTGAAGAAAATGATTTTGTTTTGCTGGTACGGCACACATACTTTTTTCTCTCATTGGGATCCTACTGAGTAAAAAATTGACATGGGGTGGGCAATAAAATTTACGTTAATCTCTCCAATTCTGTGTGTGGAGAAAGCTGAATGCTCTCTATGTATGCTTGGTAAGTTTTCACGACAGTTTGGCCCATTATGACATTATTGATTCTAGAATATGAGTATCTAAGGTAACAAACACTTGTCTAGTGCAACTAGCTGAACTTTGTAGGTTTCAAGGTTGAGCGGTTCACTTGAAGGAGTTGTTTTAGTTTTGGATCTTATGATAATGGGAATCCCAAAATGTTTTGGTTATTTCGGTTAGCGTGTGTCTGGCAAGTGCGGTCATTCGAAGCTTAAGATCACAGCAAAGGTAGGACCTTCCAGGGACCACTTCCATTTTGCTCTCAGTCCTTTTGATGTATAATGGGCCTCCTCTAACCCCAGCCCCATGTGTGTGACAAAAAGTGGAGAACCTGGTCGTAGTTTAACATGTAGCTAATAGCGTCATAGCATATTTGACACCATAATGAAGAGGAGATAATGAAATATTTCCTGTTTTTAAGCACTTTGACTTGCTTTCACTTTGACTTGCTTTCTGAGATATAGCATGATAACCCCAATGAATATTTCAAGTTCTGTTTCTTACAAAGAACATTTGTTGTAGAGGCCTGTAAAATACATTGTTTGAATTTTAGAGATAAACCTCATACCTGTCAAGCAGGTTTATATAACACTGAAAAGTAAGCACAAATATGTAAGCAAGTCTGAAGAAAATGATTTTGTTTTGCTGGTACGGCGCACATACTTTTTTCTCTCATTGGGATCCTACTGAGTAAAAAATTGACATGGGGTGGGCAATAAAATTTACGTTAATCTCTCCAATTCTGTGTGTGGAGAAAGCTGAATGCTCTCTATGTATGCTTGGTAAGTTTTCACGACAGTTTGGCCCATTATGACATTATTGATTCTAGAATATGAGTATCTAAGGTAACAAACACTTGTCTAGTGCAACTAGCTGAACTTTGTAGGTTTCAAGGTTGAGCGGTTCACTTGAAGGAGTTGTTTTAGTTTTGGATATTATGATAATGGGAATCCCAAAATGTTTTGGTTATTTCGGTTAGCGTGTGTCTGGCAAGTGCGGTCATTCGAAGCTTAAGATCACAGCAAAGGTAGGACCTTCCAGGGACCACTTCCATTTTGCTCTCAGTCCTTTTGATGTATAATGGGCCTCCTCTAACCCCAGCCCCATGTGGGTGACAAAAAGTGGAGAACCTGGTCGTAGTTTAACATGTAGCTAATAGCGTCATAGCATATTTGACACCATAATGAAGAGGAGATAATGAAATATTTCCTGTTTTTAAGCACTCTGACTTGCTTTCTGAGATATAGCATGATAACCCCATTGAATATTTCAAATTCTGTTTCTTACAAAGAACATTTGTTGTAAAGGCCTGTAAAATACATTGTTTGAATTTTAGAGATAAACCTCATACCTGTCAAGCAGGTTTATATAACACTGAAAAGTAAGCACAAATATGTAAGCAAGTCTGAAGAAAATGATTTTGTTTTGCTGGTACGGCGCACATACTTTTTTCTCTCATTGGGATCCTACTGAGTAAAAAATTGACATGGGGTGGGCAATAAAATTTACGTTAATCTCTCCAATTGTGTGTGTGGAGAAAGCTGAATGCTCTCTATGTATGCTTGGTAAGTTTTCACGACAGTTTGGCCCATTATGACATTATTGATTCTAGAATATGAGTATCTAAGGTAACAAACACTTGTCTAGTGCAACTAGCTGAACTTTGTAGGTTTCAAGGTTGAGCGGTTCACTTGAAGGAGTTGTTTTAGTTTTGGATATTATGATAATGGGAATCCCAAAATGTTTTGGTTATTTCGGTTAGCGTGTGTCTGGCAAGTGCGGTCATTCGAAGCTTAAGATCACAGCAAAGGTAGGACCTTCCAGGGACCACTTCCATTTTGCTCTCAGTCCTTTTGATGTATAATGGGCCTCCTCTAACCCCAGCCCCATGTGTGTGACAAAAAGTGGAGAACCTGGTCGTAGTTTAACATGTAGCTAATAGCGTCATAGCATATTTGACACCATAATGAAGAGGAGATAATGAAATATTTCCTGTTTTTAAGCACTTTGACTTGCTTTCTGAGATATAGCATGATAACCCCAATGAATATTTCAAATTCTGTTTCTTACAAAGAACATTTGTTGTAAAGGCCTGTAAAATACATTGTTTGAATTTTAGAGATATACCTCATACCTGTCAAGCAGGTTTATATAACACTGAAAAGAGTGTTTATATAACACTCTAGGATCATGACCTGAGCTAAGGGCAGTTGCTTAACCAACTGAGCCACCCAGGCACCCCTGCTTATTGCAATTTCATATTGTCACTTATTAAACAAGTGCTTGGAAATTTTAAAAAAACAATGGTTCTTCACCAGTCTGAAAACCATGGTCTAGGTTCTCATACCTCCGTGTCAGAGCATTTGAAAGGCTCGTTGAACGGAACAGAGAAGAAATACATAACTATCTGTTGTCACCTTGCGTGAAAGATCTGAAACTCATTTTATTAACTGGTGGAGTGTGTGGTCTTGCAGTTAGGTAGACAGTCGGCCACTGCGTGTTAAGTGACTGAGGTAATTCAGCTCTGCCGGTTCAGAAAATTTCTCTTCCCTAGCTGACGTCTAAGTGGGGTTGTAATTTGGCCTTGAGCTGTCACACCTGCTGGGAAGCATGTGTCATTTAAAAGGATATAATGGTAACATCATTGTTTTTTCAGATCTAGGTTGGAATTTGCCCTTGACAAACACAAAATGATGAGTGACGCAAGTGATATGTTGGCTGTGGCGTTGGAGCAGATGGATGGGCTTACAGCAGGTAATCTGCGTCCTCTGAAAGATGGAATCATGACATTTACTCTGCACTTTTGGCTTTTTCATTCCAACTCTTTTATTACCTTTTCCACTTTATTTTCATTTATTGGTTGCCTTTAGATTCCTCGTGGTTTCACATTAGCCCCTCTTCTCTATTTTATACCAGTATCATTCTCAAACTTTGTTTGAAAATGTCTAATTCAATTTCCATACTGTAGTTCTGACTCAAGGAGAAAGAAAGTATTCTCTGGCAATGCTCTCGGGTTCCCTTCCTCCTCGGGAGCTTTGTACTATCTGTACTTTACTGTACTCCCAATAAACCTTGCTTTGCTGCCGACCCCCCCCCCCCCAAAAAAAAAGTAAGTAAGTACATCTCATGGGATTTCGGTGCAGGTAGTAGCTGTAGGTCACACTTTGAGAGATACTGCTCTACCTAGGATCCATGGATATTCTGATCTATTCCCTTGAATTTGACATTTACTTTGCCACCAGTAACTCTCACCTCTATTTACTTTCTCAATTCTCTGCTAAGCTTTGGGTCTCTAACTGCCAATCAGATACCTCCTTTGAAATAGCTTATATGCATATCCATGTCATCACAGAAAGAAAAAAGGAATGGACTCTGGGTCCATGACCTGAGCCAAAGGCAAACGCTTAATGACTGAGCCACCCACGTGCCCCTTAGCCATTCCTTTTTTTCTCCTCTGAAGTCTGTCCTGTCTGTGCTCTGCCGTGCTTTGTCCTGGCAACCCTCTCCCTTGATGTTCTTGGCATTCTTGCTTTCCCGCTGTAGTTCCTCATTCTCTAGACCACCAGAATTTTCTTTCTGAAACACAGATCTGGTCGTATTCCTCCCTTATTATGAATCTTGAGTGATTCTCTGTTATGGAAGTAGAGCAAAAACAGTGTAGATCATGACCTGCTTGTTTTCTCATCATGACCAGAGGGACTGAACAGTAGGTAAACCCTTTCAGATGCTTGTGCTCTCCTAGGGGTAGTGGCTCCTTAAGGTCTCATGTCACATTCTGCGTTTTGTCACAGGAGAAGTACCTTTATGTATTTAGGAACCCATGGTCATGAAGAAAGGTTGAAGGGGCCAGTGGGTGGGGTTGTCATCCATCTGATGGTCTGATGGTCAGGGTCGAGGTGTGGGTAGCATCTACTGTTCCTCCATTCTAGCTACCTAGCCCCTGTTGCTTATCTTTTCTGGTCATAAATTTGACCCTACTCTGTTTCAGTGGTTTGAAGAAACTACAGGTGTTTTCATTGTCAGAGGTTCTTCCCTTGAATGCCATGGCAAGTCAAAGTTTGGCCTCCTTTGTTCTACTTGTATATCCCGAGACCAGATTTTAATTTGACCTCCTTTGTAGATTAGACCACATCTTGTGTACTGTGTTTAGTTCTTGGAATATCCGTTTCAAAGAGGTTATTGGTAAAACTTAAGAGGAGGTGACCGTGAAGGCGAAGAAACAACTTCATTTGGTAAGCAAGTATATTCTTGCTCAGGGCATGATAGATACTTTCACACAGTTGAAGGACTATTACGTGGAAAAGAGATTGGACTTACTGTGTCACAGTTTCGGAAAATAGAACCAGAGCCAGATCCTAGGCTGTTATCAGAGGTTATAACCTCAAATTCTTAGTGGAACTCCGTAGTCAAGACAAGTGATGTTTCTGGACAGTAGTTGAGGACTGACGTTTTACATACTCTACTAGATGAGTATATTTGTTCCTTAGCCCTGGCAGGGCTTCAGGACCAACATGAGAGTTCTTCGGAAAATCAAGACTTCCTGGGTCTCAGCTCACACTGACGCAGTCAGGAGCTTTTTGGGTAGGACCTGGCTTTATTTTCTCAAATTACTATCAGTAGCTCTCCACCTAAGGTAGAGGGAGATGTGATTGCAAATATTTGAGGAGTTTTTCTAAATATGCATTTCTCCCCTATCCCTCACCTTGTTTTGTGATGGAGACTTAAAAGAGTAGAAGGTTATTGTGGGTACATCTATTGTGAATAGTATTATCAGGTGATTGTAGTGCTTTAAACTACTGGAATAGGACACGATAGCCTGTTTTGTTTTTAAAATGCTCTACTGTTCCTCCCTTTCCCGGACATACTCTCCTCAATTTCTATTTTTCTGGATTTTCCTCTCAGCCTTATATGGTTCCTGAGGGGAAGATCATGGGAAGTATTTAACATTGGGCCTAGCATATCAGTGGTTACCATTATTACAGTTTGGCAGATTTGGGTCCTCATCATTTGGTCTAGTTCTTTGGAAGGTCAGTGGAATGGACTAACTGAAGGAAAATGCCTCTCCCTGTGGTTGGAATTGATCAAGCTGTGTGGCAACTGGAGAGAGAATTTACACATTGGTTCACACTTTTCTTCCCTTTATAAGACCCTCAGATTAATGAGGTGGTAGTCAAAATATCATAATTATTGACACTTAAAGTTAGTACTTCTAATTAATATGTATATTTGATAGACCAGAAAATAAAAATCAAAGAGATGAAGAGGTATATATGAGTGATTTCTGAGCAGGCAATGGGTTAGTTATGTACATTCCAGTCATAAAACGCTTTCCCTTATAAGTAATAGGGAAAGAAAGGCTGTAAAACTATTTTTTAAAGCTGATATTAGCAAGAGTTTTTGATGCTAGGCTGCAAACAAAATCATGGGAGAAAATGTTAACACACACACACTCCTGTACATACGCAAATGTATACATGTAATTCATTGAAATTCTCCAAAGATTAAATTCTGGTAAATTAACCGGAAGCCAGTCCTGTTACCCTTGACATTATGCTATGCGGTTTCCACCAAATTGTGCAACTTCTTTTACAGGGAATTTCTCAAAATCTTATGGTACCTAAATTTATATTTTGGGGAGTACTTGGCTCTATCCACACTGATCTCTACCTTCTTAGCCCTTATTTCCATGAGGTCAGCACATCTTTCACCAAAGTCCATTCATTATGTTCTTACCGTAATACACAGTTGACGTCCCTGTTAGGTATTTGGTGATTGATATTTACCATCAATTATATGGATTTTATTTTTGCACCGAATCACTATGACTTGGAGAGATTCACACGACTCCTTTATTTTCTTTTCCTTTTTGCTTATTTTGATTATTCCTCACTGTGACTGGACTTGCTTGCCCCCCTCAGCTTTAGGACATTATGTAATATAAACCCTGTTGTTCTCTCTGTGATTTTTTTTTTTTAAACTTAGGTTCTAAGGCCCTGGAATATTCCAATGGAATTTTTGATTGCCAGTCTCCCACCTCCCCGGGATTCATGGGAAGCCTGCGAACTCTGCACCTTGTGGAAGACCTGCGTGGCTTGTTGGAGGTGATGGACACAGATGAGAAGGAAGGGTTGAGATGCCAGATCCCAGATTCAACAGCGGAAACACTCGTCAAATGGCTTCAGAGTCAAATGGTAGATAATGGCACATTACAGATCCTGCGCTCGGAATCTCTTGTGGCTTCTTCCAAAATTTAGAACATAGAGTAGCTGATTAGAGCAACAACAACAAAAAAGTACAGGGCAGCAGGTTCACTGTGATTTTTATCCCTTAATGCATCCCAGTTCCCTTTAAGGATAATGTTAGTGTACATTTCATGGGCTCCAGCCCACCACCTGATTTTGCCTCTGAAGGTGGACTCGCTTTCTTGGATGACCTGCTGTGGCCTAGAACAAATAGTCCTGTAAAGGAAAGAACCTTGCACGTAATAGATGCTTTCTCAGTACTATTGGAAAATTTACTGTAAAAGGACCAAGAGCAGTTCAGATAGGAAGCAGAGTGAATAGAACCTCCAAAGGCAGCGAGGCAGAGGTCTGCAGTATCTGATAGGAAGTGCCATCTAGTGATCTGTGGGGGTCATGTCAGTTCTAGGGTGTGAGGGAAGCTATAGAATTGGGCTTCCAATCGCGTTCTTCTTCCCGGAACAGTGAAGCCCCTTTCTAGGCATCCGTCTCAAAAACGGATGGCGTGGAGGATCTGCCCTTTCCCTGAACACATTGGTATATACCATGGTTTTAATACATTTGGAACAAATAAAATCTAAAGAATGCCACTAAAAATATTGAGAGAAGAAGATAGAAAAAGTGTTCTTTCTGTAATACGAGTAATGCCACTGAACTATATGCTTAAGAATGGTAAAAGTGACAAATTTTCTGGGTATATCTTACCACCACCCAAAATGAGAACATTAATACTGTGATAAAACTGATGGTTGGATTGTATCTTGGCATTTCCCAATGCAGGTGCTGGAGACAACAGACCTGAATTTCAATTTGGGGGCTGATTCTTAGAAGCTTGCATGATTTGGGGGAGATTTTTTAAGCTGTTTGTCTCGTTTCCTCGTTTGTGAAACAGGGACAACAGCTTCTGCCGCACGGGAATGTGAGTGCCGGGAGCGAACTTATGAGTGCTTGTCGGTGCGCCTGGTAGACGAGTCGAAAATACAACACTGAAGAGATTGTAGAGGATGGAGGGGAAACTACGGGGTCCATCTGCAAAGAGGGAAAGAAAGTGTTGGCTCCAGTTCCGTGTCACTCCTACATGGAGTGATAAAACTGATGGTTGGATTGTATCTTGGCTTTTTTACAAGACTACAGACATTTTTCAGACTATGGAGAAGCTTTGACAATATTTTAGAGACTTCTTCTCAGTTACATAATTAAGATTTCATTTATGTTTAATGATAGCCACCTTGGGAGTCCATGTCCTTAAGACTGATACCGATCTTCTCATTAATGCCACTGGCCCTTTGCAGTTCTAATTACTTTGTCTGGGCCAGGAGACCCCCTGGTTTCCTGTCGGGTGTCGCGTCTTCCTTCCCTACTGATTTCTGCTGTATCATTCTTTCATAGGATCAGAAGCTGGTTCAGAAGAAAGAAAATAGTCACATTAATAGTTTGTTACTTGTGAGGGGATATTAAATCACTAAGAATGAATTTGTTTGAATAAAGTAGCTATAGCTGTAACCTTCTAAACACTGACAAGTTTAAGACTCCGAAGTTCCTCTCCTGTGGTTAAAACAAAACAAAAACCCAAATCTGTTGAGTATGCCGTATTTGGTCAAGTACTGAGATATCGCTATCCTGTTAATAGAGATATTAATGGTGGAGAATTAATGGTGGAGAATTACATGCTTTATCAAGCTCTAAGTTCAAGAGGGCAAACAGAAAAATATGTCAAATTATTTGAGCCAAGCAACTCTATGAGTTGCCTAGAACATTCATACTATGCTTTTCCCAATAGAAGACGTTGAGGATCGTGACCTTGATCAGGGCATAAAATCCCACAAGTGACCAGTTGCTTAGCAGCTTTAGTATGAGGCATTCGCAAAATCAGCAGAAATGACAAAAGTGCAGTTTTTGACAAAGTGAGTGGAACTGCGATGATAGAACTTCAAATCGGCATCGTGGCCGATAAGATAAATTGAAGTGTGCCTCACTGGCTTCTGACCTGATAAGTCACAATACATTTCCATCGTATTCCTACATTTAAAAAATAGGTCCTATTAATTGCAAGTGTATCTTCTAAAAAAGTTTTTAGAACAAGTTTCATAAAAATAAAAATACTCATGACGTGAGACGTGGGGCACATTCTCTCCAGTCCCTGACTCTCCGCCACATGACCCATTCTAGGCCCGCCGTCCCCAGAATCCCCCACTGCTCTCTGCCCAGCTTCCCTTTTCATGTGTGTCTCCAGGGAATGTTTGTTCCAGCTTTGGCAAACAAGGCCCATCTTAAGATTGGGTCACAGAGTCACAGATCATCTGAGTTCAGCAGTGTCTCACTGAGACATCCTAGCTCACGTGAAAGCTTCTCACCCCCAGAACACTTGTTTCTTGCTCCCGTTGGCTATTGAGTGAAGAAGATGTGTTCTATTTCTGGAAAACAAACACTGAGAAAAATTACAACCCAGAAATAAATCCATATTTCTGATTTTGACCACATCTGCTCTCTTGACTTGGAAAGTACAGGAGGTACTCAGGCTTATCCTGAGCTTCGGGCTTTGAAGCACTTTCTGGCGACTTTGAATAAACAGGCATCTTTTTCTAGGAGAGGGTCATGAGTGGGCTTTTTGGGTGTGACGCTGTATATGTGAGATGGATTTCTCCCTTCGGATTTCTTTTTGAGCAGACCTGATGAGATTTTGGAAGAAATAGACATCTTCCTGGAAAGATTGTCTGTATTGCCCCGGGTTCGTATTTATTTTTTAGAGTCATAACAGAAATTTCAGAGACAATAAATGGTGTGTTTCAAGATTGATGGAGGCAGACCTGCTAGTACATAGCGTCATCAGCCAATCAGTGGGGACACTCCAGTGGGGATGCTCCAGTAGCTCCCAGTGGCAGTGCTGTTGCCCTGAGATCATTATGCATGGCACAAGGTCAGAGCCTCACCGCCCTGATTCCATCACACTTGGAGAGAGGACAGGGGAGTGGAGTATTGTTGCCTGGTGGTTTGACTTCCAGTGCTCTTGCCATCACGTTCATTTATTCTTTGGACAACAGTGTATGAGATTCCTTCTTGTGCTGGTAGGCCCTGGTGAAATGTGACTGTGGTGTTCGTGGCCTTCCTGTCTTTCTCCGTTTCTCCTCCTACTCCAGTATCTGGTAGAGAGCAGGCAAACAAATGTCTGCACGCAGCAGTAGAGAGGTAATGCTGGTTAGGGTGCACGAGGCCCTGGTGTGAGAGGGTTCTTTGAGTGGCTGGAGATAAATTTAACCAAAGGAGATTTAGAGGGCTGCGCCTTCCTTTTTTTTCCTTGATACAGAATTTTGAAAAATGTCATCATGAAATAAAAAACTGGATGGCAGTTTTTAAAACTAATTTAAAAAATAAGTGTATTGAGGGGCGCCTGAGTGGCTCAGTGGGTTAAGCCTCTACCTTTGGCTCAGATCATGATCTTAGGGTCCTGGGATCGAGCCCCACATTGGGCTCTCTGCACAGTGGGGAGACTGCTTCCTCCTCTCTCTCTGCCTGCCTCTCTGCCTACTTGTGATCTCTCTCTCTGTGTCAAATAAATAAATAAAATCTTAAAAAAAAATAAGTGTATTGACTTTGGTGGAGACTGTGTATCTGTGTGTGTGTGTGTGTGTGTGTGTGTGTATGTGTCTGTGTGTGTGTGTCTGTGTTATAGCAGCAGTCCAACTGTTTCTTAACATTTGTTGTCCTTATAAAATGGAACTGATTTTCTTTTCCATATTGTCATTTAGCTACTCAGCACTCTGATTTGGGAATGTTCTATTCAAACTGAGTTCTGTGTTACAACAGAAGTTAAGTGTAATTGTGGCAAATCACTGCTTGCTTGTTGGTTTGGGATTTAGACAGGACAGTAGAGCTCTGGAAAGAACAAAGCAAAACGAAGCTGGGGAGAGAGGGTAGTCAACTGGAGACCAGTGCAAACCAACAGAACTAAGAAAATTAAAGGAAAATATAGCACGATACTTTAAGTGAACATAGCAGGCAAAACATTCCTGCCTACCTTGAAGTAGTAACCGTTGATATTGTTGTGTGATGGGTATTTAAGGTCTCTACTTTCAGATACAAATGAAATTTTGTATAATAAAACAGTTTTTGAAAGGGAGGCATGGGAAGCAAGATGCTAACATTTATTACATCTTTATACTTGATCGTGGGTCTACTTGACCATTAAAAGGAAAATAATATAAATAGAAGAGCTTCTATCTAGATGACTGTGGGTGAGGTATATTGTGCCTTTAGCATTATATGGAGCATCTGCTCCATGAATTCAGACAACTCATATTCCCAGGGGTGGTTGCTGGCTAACTTTTGGACTCTATAATTCTGTAAGGAATAGAGCCATTTAGACATTTTACCCGTCGTGCCAGGAATATCCGGCAAACACCACAAGTTCCTTAATTAAAGTATCACTGTTGCATTCGAGCTGGATCCCTTGCCTTGCTTTTCCCTCCCAAGTGTCCCATACCCTCCTCCACACGCACTGTTAGTTGGCTACAATACTATTGAAATCCCCAAGCTGATGCTGATTTTGACTTAAACTTTCAGTTGTATCGAATGTGGTCAGGATGGAGTTGCATCATGAGTGAAAGTAGGAAGAGTTATTTTGAAGGCATCTCTGGGATTTTGAGTAAAGTAATTTGAGCTGGTGTTCAGTGCTTTGGATGTCAAATAGACTCAACAAGAGTTGATACTCAATGTATTTTTAACTCTCTGCCCATGATTTTATAAGAATCTTGGGAGAATCAAAAGAAATGTAAGGTAGTTTTGCCTTGAGGGATCATTAAGGAGAATAAGTGACCAACTCTTGTAAGGTCATGAGGAAGCCATCCATGGCAGAATATGGTGAAAAGCTAAGTGGTGAAGGACAAGACAAGACAGAGAAGGGAAACCAGTGTAGGGGCAGAAGAGAGTATGGCATAAGGTAAGAAGGAGGAGGTGAGAACTGGCTAAGAAAAATGGATTTGTAGAGGCCGAGAGGAATGATGAGTGAGTATAGTGGTGGACACACAGCCTTGGAGTAGATGTTGGAATGGCCAGTGGAAGAAAGTTCACTAGGAGGAAGAAACTGAGAATAGTATGGGTAGAGGTGGTAATTGTAAGTCTCAGGGAAGCAGGAAATTAAGGATCCAAAGGTTATGTGGAATAATGAGCTTTGAGCAGGAAGTAAGACTCAATTCCCCCAAGATGGCGGAAGAAAGGGAAGATGTCGGAGGCCATATATACTCTGCTTTGGAGAAGATAGTATGTAAGGGAGTTCATGCAAGATAGTCTCAAGTATAGTCCATTAAAAAGGCTCTGAAAACACCTCGTAAACATGGTAGCAAGAGGGAGTACAGGCTTCAGGTCAACCACGGAGTGAGAAGTGAGAGGGCCAACTTGCAACCAAGTGTTCATTCATCCTGTATTCATCTGATGGTTATTGAACACCTATCATTCGTTATTCATTCCATAGTCATTTGGTTTGAACTCACTGTGTGCCAGGTGCAAAGGCAAACCTACTCACAAAGAAGGCAGTTTGTTGGAAGAGGGGAACATACATGTAGCCACGTCTAACCTCATCTGTTCAGTGTGTTGCCTGCCACGATGAGGATTCCACGATCTGGAATCTCTAACTGGCCTATGAGTGAACAGTTAACTCAAGGAACACTTCACAGGCCAAGCCCAGGTTGAGCTGGACTTTACAGAGCGAGGAAAGATGAGGAAAGGGTGGGAAATACGGCTCGCGCCAAAGGAATAGAATTCGAGAGTGCATGCCACGTGGGGAGGTTTTGAGTGGTCAGGTTGGTAAAGCTTGGGAGTTGGAGGAAAAACAGAGGTGGTAAGGTATTTGCCTAATGGAATTTACCTCCTGCAAGGATTCTTAAGTCCAAGATAACAGAATTGGCAGAAATAGAAATAAATGTGTGAAGAGACTAGACTTTCACCTGCTTGACTAGGTCAGTGCACTCCTTGAAAAGTATTTAACTACTCCATTGGTGATTCTTAACTTTGGCTTTGTTTTGCTGTGGTGACCTGTGGTCTTTTAAAAAAAGAACTCCTTGAGCATTATGAACTCTTGTAAATATCACTAGTCTCGAGAAGTGTGAGTATGTATGCTCATAGTGAGTCAGTTTTTAGTATTTTGATTCTAAGATCGTTTTGTGATACTGATTTTGGAACATCTGATTTCCATTTCAAATGCAGTAGCTTCGTGAAACCCTTCTAGAACTTGCTATAGCAGCATTTCTAATCTTTCCATCGGAAGAAATAACAACTTTTACTTTTTATCCTCAGTGAACAGAAACCTTTTTTTCTACCTCATGAAATGTATCTGTTTATAAAAGCACGTGGGGTTTTAAAAGCAGATGCCTGCTAACATTCATCATCAGAATGAGGAATTCAAAGCTGTAGAAGGCCAGTCTGAGTACTGCTTCAGATTGAGAACGTGTATCATACATCCTGGCTCTGTTCCAAAAAACTGTCCTTAAGAAATTATGTAAATTTCATTTTCATGGCAGTCCCTGGGGTTGGAAGTCTTTCAGGCCACAACTTGTAATGTATTTGGATACTTCGGTTTACAATATGACCAGAATTATGCAATGGTTATAGGGCAGGTATGTGGTCAAGCTGATGTTAACAAACTTTATCCACTCTAAATACATGTTGCAGCCTTCCTCAATTAGCTTCTGATTCTTTTGTGGCCTCATGGGCAATGTATCCAGTGCATCTAAGTTTTTAGAAGCAACATGCTGCAATTTCCTTTTTTGTTAGCATTTGCATGTACGTGTGTGTGCGTGCGCTCAACACATGCCTTTTATTACTTCCAGAATTTATATGGGAAACTGCATTATTTGGAAAGGTAGTATAAGAATACCAGTTAATTCTGGAAAATAATAGATGTCACATCTGCTGTGTTCTTGGACAATAAGGTTGAGTTTGTGTTTCTCTGGTTTAAACCTAAAGTTATTTGCTCTTTTTTTTTTTTTTTTAAGATTTTATTTATTTCAGAGAGAGAAAAAATGAGAGAGCATGCACAGGGAGGAGAGGCAGAAGCGGACTCCCTGCTGAGCAGGGAGCCTGATGTAGGACTCCATCCCAGGACCCTGGGATCATGACCTGAGCTGAAGGCAGATGCTTAACCAACTGAGCCTGCCAGGCGCCCCTGAAGTTATTTGCTTTCTTCATTGACCTCTGGATGGCCCTATCTAACTAATTTGAGCTCCAGTGGCTTTTATTTCTGTTGTAGTTGAATGAGGAATCAGGAAATTCTATTGGGATTACCCCTCATATGATTATGAGCTACTTACATGAGATAACAAGGGACATATCAGATATACTGCTGTATTTCAAAATGATGTTTTTATATTGTGTGCTCTCCGTGAGCCTTTTTGTGTATCTCCTTAATGGCTTTTATATATGAGACAGCTGAGAAAAAGAAAAATGTGACTCGCTTTCCCAATCGGTGTTTCCTTCAGCATTTACACCATGCACAGACATGTCCGAATCTGATAAAAACGTGCGGGGCTGGAGGGAGGTGAAGAAAGTGAGCACGAATCTAAGCAGAGCCCCAGGCCAGTGCTGTGGTTGCAGGATGATACCTGTTTCCAGGCTCTGCAGGAGCTTGGCGTAACCTAATAGAGTTGAGCAAAGTCACAAAGAGTGAAGTCAGAATGGGAGCTAATAAAGTTCCTGGTAAGGTGTGGATGGGGACGGTTGGGGAAGTAGTTGTGGACTGCTTCCTAAGCTTTCAGGGGAAGGAAGAAAGGCTTCAAAGACAAAGGGAAGGCTTGCCCTGAGATTTGGTCCTGAGTAACAGGGAGGAAGCTGATATGAGCTGCCCCCAAGGCCTCCTCTGTAAAGACAGGCATTTGCAGTTCTGGGTTTGCAACTTGGGAGGAGAGGGGAGGCACATAAGGGCAGCCCAGGACATTCCCAGTGCCCCCACCCAGAAATAGCACAGATCATTCAGGGGGCATAAGTAATTTCTGCCTGACCACACACTCGCGAAACTTCGTATGACCCAGCTATGCGTCCCTGCGAGCATGTTAGTAACCACTGTTCCTTTTAGGTCATGATTTTTCTGCTTGATGGGAACTTGTCTGGTTTGGTGATAACATGCCTACCATGCCCATTTTACCTATTTTGAGGCAAATGGACCAAGTTTTAGACTCGTGTTTTCTAGCAGTGGTGGCAGCAGCTGGCTGAATTCTATTCAGGTTCCTTGGATTAAGAATGTATGCCATTTTATTTGCTCACAGTCGTTTCAGTTTTAAAGAGAGTCAAGCCTTACACGTACTCCTTCATCTTTTCAGACAAATGGAAATGGAGAGGTGTATCAAGAAAGGCTAGCACGTTTAGAGAATGATAACGAATCTCTCGTTCTTCAGGCAAGTGATTTTTAACAATGCTATTCTTCCTCCACAACATATTTACAAAGACCATTTTAAATTGGGATGGCATATTCAGATGCTTGGGAGCCGGATTGCTGATAGAAATAAGTGCTGATAGAAATAAGTACGTACACACAATAGGGAGTGGTGAGGACTGTGGTAGCACCAAGGTGTGCCTCCCCGGTCTAGAGTGAGCAGCCTCGGCTCCTCTGATGACAGCCACAGTGTCATCTAAGCTGACTTTCTGATCTGGTCTGTCATCTTAGTTGATCTGGTGTTTTTAATTTACAGCATAAATTGCAATTTTATACCACAGATTTTCATAAACCTGAATGTTTTTGAATCTGAATCTATTTAATTTTCAATTTTAAAAATGATCCTGTGAGCTGAACAGAACAGAAGTGAGTAGCGGACTCTGGTTTAGTGGCTAAATTTGAGTTTTCTTCTTCTTAATGTTTTAAATGCACGACAAACATTTTTATTTTGGTATTTTGAGTTAAGTAAATTGCAGTGTATTTATGGGATTGGTGATCGTGGGGAAAGACTCACGTGTAGTCCTTGACAGCTTCTCTTTCAAACGTAACTCTCTTAATCTCTAATACTACCTCCCACTCCCATTCCAACCTCCCCAAAATGATGATCTATGCACATACCCTCTCGCATAAAATGGTTGAAATGAAGTTAACCTATAACTACAAGGTATTGCATATCCCCAATCAGCCCTAACCTCCTTAAAAATTGGGAGTCTGCAGGTCAAGAAGCATCACTTAGATAGGATTGTAAAGGACTGCTGTCTTATTGACAGCTTTTTTTTTCCCCTTACAACAAATGGGTAGTGACATCATTCCAGTTTTTGTTCTATTTAGAGAAATAAAGTTTGTAGTGGGACCCAAATCCTTCCTAATCTATTGCAGTATTTTGCTCTATATACAGGTAAGTGTGTTAACAGACCACGTGGATGCTCAGGGGGAGAAGATTCGAGATTTGGAATTTTGTCTTGAAGAGCACCGGGAGAAGCTGAATGCCACAGAGGAAATGCTGCAGCAGGTATGTTCAGAAGCCGTCACTGAGGTGGGGTATTCTTGCTCGCCTGTTTGAAGTTCTGCACTTGTTTGTTGTGTCCCCTCGGACGCAGCATTGAAGTTCATGATTCACCGAGACTGGCATAGTTTAAGCAAAAACCGAGGGTAACAGGGTCTCAAAACACATGCATAACATAGAAAGCGTTCATGTAATTTGAATCTGGAATAAAATACTGATAGGATTATAGGTAGTGTTAATGTTCTTCTTTAAATTTGCATATGGTTTCCTAACCCCCAGATATGAGCATATATTTTATGATTAAGAAAAAAGATACGTACCATATGTGACTTTTATGGGGAAAAGAAAACACACCCAAACTTGTAATACACCACACACACACACACACACACACACACACACACACAGTGCTCGTAGACGAGAGGGCCTATAATATAGCGGGTAGGGTACGTACTGGAGGGAGACTGTTTCAGTTTGAGTCCTTGCTCTGCCACATCCTTGCTGTATGACCTTTGGCAGGTTTTCAGCCTCTCTGTTCCTCACCTTCCTCATTTGTTGAACACAGATAATTCCTGAGTTATCTTTAGTAGGAGTTTCTGCTTTAGAAAGTTGTTTTGAGGATCGAACCACATCAGAACAGTGCCTAACACAGAGCGACCCTGTCAGCATCAGTGTTCTCATCAGGCTTTGAAGCAGTTAAGATTTCTGCATATCTAGAGCATGTACGTCTCCCCAGGAAGTAAGCGCACACTTAGTTCTGCTCCATGAAGGTTCACAGAAGCAGATAATATTTTCAAATTTTATCTGTTTAGTGATTAATCTTTACCACATTCCCGACTTGATAGTTACTGCTTTGCAGGGTAAGACACAATCATATGTGGTGATTTGTAATAAAACAAGTTTTGAGTGTATCTCTTAAATTCCAATAGGAGCTTCTGAGTAGGACATCCCTAGAAACTCAGAAGTTGGATCTGATGGCTGAAATATCTAACTTGAAGCTTAAACTGACCGCTGTGGAGAAGGATAGATTGGATTATGAAGACAGGTTCAGAGACACGGAGGTAAGTGATACCCTCCCCCTTAACATACATATGCGTGTGCGTCTGTATATGTCATACACATATTTCCAGAGCAAGTTGAAATTCCTTGTAGGCGTGAGGAGGAGGTAGTTAATGGCTACGTGCTCTCGTTCATCCGTGCTCCTTTTTAGGAATAATCTTTAATTACATTGGCTTTTTTTACATTGACTTTTTTTTTTTTTTTTTTTTTTTAAATGTTGTGCATGGTCTTTTTATAAACATATATTTTATCCCCAGGGGTACAGGTCTGTGAATCACCAGGTTTACACACTTCACAGCACTCACCAAAGCACATACCCTCCCCAATGTCCATAATCCCACCCCCTTCTCCCAAACCCCCTCCCCCCAGCAACCCTCAGTTTGTTTTGTGAGATTAAGAGTCACTTATGGTTTGTCTCCCTCCCAATCCCATCTTGTTTCATTGATTCTTCTCCTACCCACTTAAGCCTCCATGTTGCATCACCACTTCCTCATATCAGGGAGATCATATGATAGTTGTCTTTCTCTGCTTGACTTATTTCGCTAAGCATGATACGCTCTAGTTCCATCCATGTTGTCGCAAATGGCAAGATTTCATTTCTTTTGATGGCTGCATAGTATTCCATTGTGTATATATACCACATCTTCTTAATCCATTCATCTGTGGATGGACATCTAGGTTCTTTCCATAGTTTGGCTATTGTGGACATTGCTGCTATAAACATTCGGGTGCATGTGCCCCTTTGGATCACTACATTTGTATCTTTAGGGTAAATACCCAATAGTGCAATTGCTGGGTCATAGGGCAGTTCTATTTTCAACATTCTGAGGAACCTCCATGCTGTTTTCCAGAGTGGCTGCACCAGCTTGCATTCCCACCAACAGTGTAGGAGGGTTCCCCTTTCTCCACATCCTCGCCAGCATCTGTCATTTCCTGACTTGTTGATTTTAGCCGTTCTGACTGGTGTGAGGTGATATCTCATTGTGGTTTTGATTTGTATTTCCCTGATGCCGAGTGATATGGAGCACTTTTTCATGTGTCTGTTGGCCATCTGGATGTCTTCTTTGCAGAAATGTCTGTTCATGTCCTCTGCCCATTTCTTGATTGGATTATTTGTTCTTTGGGTGTTGAGTTTGCTAAGTTCTTTATAGATTCTGGACACTAGTCCTTTATCTGATATGTCGTTTGCAAATATCTTCTCCCATTCTGTCAGTTGTCTTTTGATTTTGTTAACTGTTTCCTTTGCTGTGCAAAAGCTTTTGATCTTGATGAAATCCCAATAGTTCATTTTTTCCCTTGCTTCCCTTGCCTTTTGCGTTGTTCCTAGGAAGATGTTGCTGCGGCAGAGGTCGAAGAGGTTGCTGCCTGTGTTCTCCTCAAGGATTTTGATGGATTCCTTTCGCACATTGAGGTCCTTCATCCATTTTGAGTCTATTTTTGTGTGTGGTGTAAGGAAATGGTCCAATTTCATTTTTCTACATGTGGCTGTCCAATTTTCCCAGCACCATTTATTGAAGAGGCTGTCTTTTTTCCATTGGACATTCTTTCCTGCTTTGTCGAAGATGAGTTGACCATAGATTTGAGGGTCTATTTCTGGGCTCTCTATTCTGTTCCATTGATCAATGTGTCTGTTTTTGTGCCAGTACCATGCTGTCTTGATGATGACAGCTTTGTAATAGAGGTTGAAGTCCGGAATTGTGATGCCACCAACGTTGGCTTTCTTTTTCAATATCCCTTTGGCTATTCGAGGTCTTTTCTGGTTCCATATAAATTTTAGCATTATTTGTTCCATTTCTTTGAAAAAGATGGATGGTACTTTGATAGGAATTGCATTAAATGTGTAGATTGCTTTAGGTAGCATAGACATTTTCACAATATTTATTCTTCCAATCCAGGAGCATGGAACATTTTTCCATTTCTTTGTGTCTTCCTCAATTTCTTTCATGAGTACTTTATAGTTTTCTGAGTATAGATTCTGTGCCTCTTTGGTTAGGTTTATTCCTAGGTATCTTATGGTTTTCGATGCAATTGTAAATGGGATTGACTCCTTAATATCTCTTTCTTCTGTCTTGCTGTTGGTGTAGAGAAATGCAACTGATTTCTGTGCATTGATTTTATATCCTGACACTTTACTGAATTCCGGTATAAGTTCTAGCAGTTTTGGAGTGGAGTCTTTTGGGTTTTCCACATATAGTATCATATCATCTGCGAAGAGTGATAATTTGACTTCTTCTTTGCCGATTTGGATGCCTTTAATGTCCTTTTGTTGTCTGATTGCTGAGGCTAGGACCTCTAGTACTATGTTGAATAGCAGTGGTGATAATGGACATCCCTGCCGTGTTCCTGACCTTAGTGGAAAAGCTTTCAGTTTTTCTCCATTGAGAATGATATTTGCGGTGGGTTTTTCATAGATGGCTTTGATGATATTGAGGTATGTGCCCTCTATCCCTACACTTTGAAGAGTTTTGATCAGGAAGGGATGCTGTACTTTGTCAAATGCTTTTTCAGCATCTATTGAAAGTATCATATGGTTCTTGTTCTTTCTTTTATTGATGTGTTGTATCACATTGACTGATTTGCGGATGTTGAACCAACCTTGCAGCCCTGGAATAAATCCCACTTGGTCGTGGTGAATAATCTTTTTAATGTACTGTTGAATCCTATTGGCTAGTATTTTGTTGAGTATTTTCGCATCTGTGCTCATCAAGGATATCGGTCTATAGCTCTCTTTTTTGGTGGGATCCTTGTCTGGTTTTGGGATCAAGGTGATGCTGGCCTCATAAAATGAGTTTGGAAGTTTTCCTTCCATTTCTATTTTTTGGAACAGTTTCAGGAGAATAGGAATTAGTTCTTCTTTAAATGTTTGGTAGAATTCCCCCGGGAAGCCATCTGGCCCTGGGCTTTTGTTTGTTTGGAGATTTTTAATGACTGTTTCAATCTCCTTACTGGTTATGGGTCTGTTCAGGCTTTCTATTTCTTCCTGGTTCAGTTGTGGTAGTTTATATGTTTCTAGGAATGCATCCATTTCTTCCAGATTGTCAAATTTATTGCCGTAGAGTTGCTCATAGTATGTTCTTATAATAGTTTGTATTTCTTTGGTGTTAGTTGTGATCTCTCCTCTTTCATTCATGATTTTATTTATTTGGGTCCTTTCTCTTTTCTTTTTGATAAGTCGGGCCAGGGGTTTATCAATTTTATTAATTCTTTCAAAGAACCAGCTCCTACTTTCGTTGATTTTTTCTATTGTTTTTTTGGTTTCTATTTCATTGATTTCTGCTCTGATCTTTATGATTTCTCTTCTCCTGCTGGGCTTAGGGTTTCTTTCTTGTTCTTTCTCCAGCTCCTTTAGGTGTAGGGTTAGGTTGTGTACCTGAGACCTTTCTTGTTTCTTGAGAAAGGCTTGTACCGCTATATATTTTCCTCTCAGGACTGCCTTTATTGTGTCCCACAGATTTTGAACTGTTGTATTTTCATTATCATTTGTTTCCATGATTTTTTTCAATTCTTCTTTAATTTCCCGGTTGACCCATTCATTCTTTAGAAGGATACTGTTTAGTCTCCATGTATTTGGGTTCTTTCCAAACTTCCTTTTGTGGTTGAGTTCTAGCTTTAGAGCATTGTGGTCTGAATACAATGGTAAAAATATTAGATTGGCAGCTGACTTATCCACAGAGACCTGGCAGGCCAGAAAGAGCGGGCATGATATTTTTAGAGCACTAAACGAGAAAAACATGCAGCCCAGAATACTATATCCAGCTAGGCTATCATTGAAAATAGAAGGAGAGATTAAAAGCTTCCAGGACAAACAACAACTGAAAGAATTTGCAAATACCAAACCAGCTCTACAGGAAATATTGAAAGGGGTCCTTTAAGCAAAGAGAGAGCCTACAAGTGGTAGATCAGAAAGGAACAGAGACCATATACAATAACAGTCACCTTACAGGCAATACAATGGCACTAAATTCATATCTCTCAATAGTTACCCTGAATGTGAATGGGCTTATGCCCCTGTCAAAAGACACAGGGTATCAGAATGGATAAAAAAACAAAACCCATCTATATGTTGCCTCCAAGAAACTCATTTTAAGCCCGAAGACACCTCCAGATTTAAAGTGAGGGGGTGGAAAAGAATTCACCATGCTAATGGACATCAGAAGAAAGCAGGAGTGGCAATCCTTATATCAGATCAATTAGATTTTAAGCCAAAGACTATAATAAGAGATGAGGAAGGACACTATATCATACTCAAAGGGTCTGTCCAACAAGAAGATTTAACAATTTTAAATATCTATGCCCCCAACGTGGGAGCAGCCAACTATATAAACCAATTAATAACAAAATCAAAGAAACACATCAACAACAATACAATAATAGTAGGGGACTTTAACACTCCCCTCGCTGAAATGGACAGGTCATCCAAGCAAAAGATCAGCAAGGAAATAAAGGCCTTAAACGACACACTGGACCAGATGGACATCACAGATATATTCAGAACATTTCATCCCAAAGCAACAGAATACACATTCTTCTCTAGTGCACATGGAACATTCTCCAGAATAGATCACATCCTTGGTCCTAAATCAGGACTCAACCGGTATCAAAAACATTGACTTTTTAATCACTAAATGCTCATGGCAATATTTATTGTGAGACTTTTTGTTGTTCATACCTTTTTTTAAATTGTGAGACTTTTGATATGAAATTTTAATGCTTTCATTAGTCTTTAGAAAGAACTTTTCACTTTGTGACATTTGGAGCTTCTCTCTGTTCGTCTGCCTGTCTGTCCTCCTGTCCGTCCTCCTGTCCATCTGTAGTGGTTTTCTTCATTATGGAAATAATGGGTTTAAGTGTATCACTTTACTAATAGCCATTTTAAAATTTTACTGATTATTTTCTATATAATAAGTAGGTTTGAAAATATGTACAGAGAACATGCTTTTATTATATAATCATAAAAATCAGATTTTTAGAGTTTATTCAGTTTGGCCTTCTACTTTTGGTCTCTTCCACACATAAATCATACCAATTAAATAAAGCTCAGTATACTTTTGTGAAATTTGGGATAGATTCTACAACTTGAAGTACCCATTTTTGTGGTTAAACATGTTTTGTTCTTTGGGCTGTTTTATTGTTAATCTGGGTCTTTTATTTGCTTATTATTTGTTGTTGGGAAAAGAGAGCATATCCGTTTGAAATCTGTTTATTTGGAAAAAATTTGAAGATCTGCAGGACTCCCTTATCTCCCAGGGAATCTCTTCCTTTCTCTCTCTTTTGTTTCCTCGGTTGGAGTATGGAAAGTTGTCATACTGCATTAGAAACTGCGTCCCAAGAAGCGGAGAGGAGAACTCATTTAAGTATTCTTCCCCCTCTGTTTTCTTTGCACACGTTTCTTTGAAGCCAACTCTGTACCATCATGATAACGGGGTCCCTTAGGTATGTTACTAGCTGTGGGCAAGTCCCGCATAGACTGGCTTTAGTGAGATTTACTCCATTGCTATTTTCCAAATTCAATTTTCTGCCAAAATGGAACTGTAATGGAAGGTCTTGGCGTATGTGTTACTTCCTCAACAGCAAAAGGAAATCCCCAACTTAGTTCACGTTCAATCTTCAAAAGTTCTTTGTCAGTCACCTATATGAGCATGTTCCTCACTTGATTGAGGCTGGGGCTCTTAGAACAGAGCTGAGAAAGTCATCCAGTTTCTCTAAAATTGTCCCTTTTGTGCTTTCTTGAAAAAATCCATTTGGATATTTTCCTCTATTTCCTCTCTGTCATTCCCTGACTCCACACTTGCTGCATAACATGACAGAGTTCAGTCAACAGATGGACTGCGTGCCATGGAGGTTACTCTGGTGCAGGGAAAGACGTCGCAGTGTTCTGGTCAAGAGTTGGCCCTTTCCCTTGTGTCCATAAAGCTGAGGGGGAGTCATCCTGCATGACTGGTTAATTTGGATCGGGGATGTTAACCAAGCATTGGGACTAAATAGAAGTGGATGTGTTAGGATTTTTTGGTAAGACTCCAGAGCAGTAGTCACATCTCTTGAGTTTGTCTGCGTTTTTTTAAAAAAGATTTTATTGAGTTGAGAGAAAAAGAGCGTGTGAGCAGGGGGAGAAGGTGAGGGAGAATCTCAAGAGACTTTGTGCTGAGTGAGGAGCCTGTCGTGGGGCTCGATCCCATAACCCTGAGCCGAAGATCAAGTCAGAGATGTAAGCGATTGAGCCACCCAGGTGCCGTGTCTGCATTTTTTTAATAAAACTTTTTTTTTTTTCCTGGTGCTTCCTTCCTTTACTCATTACTCATGCATTTTCAATCATAAACAAAGTGATCCTGTCATCAGACTTTCAGTAAACTCAATCCTTGATTTTTTTCTAAGATATTTAACACTATTGGTAAAATACCACATGCATATCTAGAGATTATAAACTATAATCTGATCAACCTCATTACATATAACAACAAATAAAATAGTCCTCAAAATTAAAACCGAATTGAATATGCTCTTTCCTATTTTTGTTCCCTTAATAAAATGTTTGGTGGGGGCGCCTGGCTGGCTCAGTAGGTAGAGTGTGCAAGCCCCATATTGGGTCTGGAGCCTCCTTTAAAAACAAACAAAAATTTCCCTGGCTGTTTCATGAATCCAAAATTCCTTAACTTTGTCTTAGAATTTTAGATTATTTGGAGATTAATTTCTAAGAAAATATTGGAGTGGGGAAGAAATACAGGCACTTCTGAAAGATTAAGGGTAAAAGTCTTGAAATCCTGGAATTTTGAAGACTTGCCTGGAATGGCTGATAGGAGATGCTTAACACTATTCAACAGTGCCCCCTTCTGGTAAGAGTACAGATGCCAGAAATGACGTTTCTGCGGAGCCTGAAGTTTCTCGGAGAGGGAAAAGGGACTAGTAACAGGGGTTTTCTTTTTATAAAGAACTGAATTGGAAATAATTTGAATTCCATTATTTTAAAGTCTTATATTGAGCTATTTCCAGATTTTCCAGCTTGAGTGACTGTGGAAAAACAGGACTTCTTTCAGGTTGGAGATTTACATTCATACTTAGTGTTGCCAGAAGGGAAATTTGGGTAGGGTTTGTTTGTTTGTTTGTTTGTTTGTTTTTTAACAGAAAAATTATCTCAATTTATAATTGTGGTTTTTTTAGTTACTTCTTTTTGCAAGTTGTCACTGTTTCTAAAAGAAGAGTTAAAATAAGACAATACCAAATAGGAATTCAAAGCTGCTAGCCATGAAAAAGTGGCAAGATATATATTAAAAAGACCAGGAGATGAAGGAAGGTCACTAAGAATTCTAGTATGCAAGAATGATTAATAAATGGGGGATAAATAAATGGGAGAAACTGACTTTTTCCTTAGACTTGAATTCCGAACCTGTAGATAAGGAATCACAGCTAAAATGTTATTAAATGATGTCAAACAGTTCCTGACCTCATTCGTGAAAGGAGGAAACAGCTGTTCCCTTACTGAGGTACTGTACTAATAACAACTGTACTAGGGGCACCTAGGTGGCCCTGTCAGTTAAACCTCTGACTTGAATTTTGGCTCAGGTCAGAATCTCATTGAGCCTTGCCTAGGACTCCATGCTTAGCGGGAGTCTGCTTGAAACGTCTCTCCTTCTTCCCCCCTCTTTAGGAAAAAAAAAAAAAAAAGAAAAAATAATTATAATAATAACTAATGAGTAATTATTATATAGTACTGTTAAGTAATTTAGGAAAGGCATCCCTCTCCCCATGTGTGAATCATTACTCATAGAAGTTTAGTAAGAAAGTTTTATTTCTTATGGTATTGCTTCTTTTTTATGGCATTTTTGTATAGTTCTGTCATCTGTTTATTTGTGGCTCAGGAGTAGAGGACTTGTAAAATGAGGAATAAAAACATGTTAAGCATTGGTGGAGTCTTGATGGTTTGTAATCAAAAAAGAAATCCTTTCCACAGTATTTGAAGTTGGTATTGTGTGGCATTCTGATTCCCTTTTCCTACTGTCTGGGCTCTAGACAAAAATATGTTACTGTTTCTTAGAACACTTAGACAAGTTTTACAAGCAAATTAGTTTTTGTTTTGTTTTGTTTTTTTTAATGTGAAAGAGAAAAGCTTCTGGCTGTATTTGTATTATGAAAACCTTAGGATTATTTTCTTTTTTCTGTTCCAAATGTAACATTCATGTTATGACAATGTATTTGTAAATTACAGGGCCCTCATCCACCCTCAAGCTGAGAATCCTTGGTTTAAAAGGTTTACATTTCAAAAAAAACAATAAAAGGATTTAAATTCCATTCCATTCTCCCAGACTGGGTTGATGAACAATCTATATTTTTGTTAGACAAAGGAAGAAATTGTAAAAATATTTTTATAAATAATCCACAGATCACTGAAAAGGCCCTAAAAGTAATGGCTTTACTAAAGAAAATTTTTCTAGTTAATTTTTAAAGTTGGAATCTATATGGTGATTTTTAGTCCAGAAATAGCTGATGATTGATGTATGCGATTGGCTACCTTTGTTAATCAAAATTGAAAGTCACCTTTTAACTCTTAAGCATAGGAGACAAACTGAGGGTTGCTGGAGGGGTGGGGGGTGGGGGGATGGGGTAAGGGGGATGGGCATTAAGGAGAGCAGTGATGTGAAGAGACTGGGTGTTATATAAGACTAATGAATCACTGACCTCTACCTCTGAAACTAATGATACATTATATGTTAATTATTTGAATTTAATTTTTAAAGAATTACCTTTGATTTCCATAATCTCATGATTGTGGGCCAGATGCATGGAGAATTTAAAATAGTGTTTTAACTAGAAAGATGCTTTGGGCCTCAGGGAGATACATTTATTTCCATTTGTCTGATCCAATTCCTACAACCTGAACCCAGGGGCTTGTTGACTAGGTTTCCAAGCTGCTATTTTGGCCTACATAGGTGTGTTGTTGCTTTCCTGATATGTTTCATTGTTCCTCCTTTGACAGGGGCTAATGCAAGAGATCAATGATTTGAGGTTAAGAGTCAGTGAAATGGACAATGAAAGACTTCAGTATGAAAAAAAGCTGAAATCAACCAAGGTAAGCTTTCTCAATGGCAAAAATTTGTAAACAGCCTGCCTCACTTACCTATGATCCATAATACAAGTTCTCAACTCAATAGATGATAAAGAAGTTATCTTACAAGTGAATGAAATTTCCCCCCAAGCTGGAGACTTTCTTGAATTTGAACACCACTATTCTGAATTTTTAAAAATTGGGGCTTTAACTAATCTAGTGAAACATAACCTGTTATTTCTGTTAGTTAACCTAACCTCCTTTATAAACCGATACTATTTTCTTGGATATTTAGGCTTGTCTTTTTCTATCTGTGGTTTCTTTCACACCTCTGTCTCTCTACCAGTCTTTAATGGCCAAACTTTCTAGCATGAAAATCAAGGTGGGTCAGATGCAGTATGAAAAGCAGCGGATGGAACAAAAATGGGAGTCACTGAAGGTGTAGTAGACTTTGGGTAATGGGGTCCTGGGCCTGTTTGCTTTCTGGCTTGCGCTGTTTTGCCGTGATAGTGTTTTTTAGTAGCATGTGCATTCATCGTGTGTGTGTCATCTGTTTTTTTAAAAATACATTTAAAAAAGTTGATGGAAGGGCCAGTGCGATCCCTGATGTTGTTTTCAGAAACATATGAAATAATTAATGAAAAATAATAAATGGGCAAAATAAAAATATTCATTTAGAAATTTGATCTCATTCTCTTAGAGTACCTGAGATCCAAGCTTGGTAAAATAGTTGTAAAAATGCACCTGGAAAAAGATATCCATTTTGCCTCAGACTGCTTCTTCCTTTGGGACTTTCTTACAGGTTAACTGTATCATGACAGTGAGTTGAAATTACTGCTGTAAAGAAGCTTTTTGCCAGTGCTACTGAAAATTCCTTGTACTTGGGATCCATGCCTATCATAAGTAAAAAGTATAGGGCCAGCTTTCTTGCGTCTTTGGAGATCTTCTCATAGTACTAAACACAATACCTACCTTAAGAGACTGAAAATAAAATGTTTATCAGTTATAAAAATACACTTATTAGCACTGCATAGCTTTATTTTCTGTGCTAAAATACAGCCAGCAAAATTTCAGTTTGCTAAAGCTAATTCTTCACCAAAATTAAACTGAAAATTTAACATTAGTAAATAGAATATTGGACTTGGAATCTTTAATAGCTACATAGTAGACAAGAAGGGGGGGGGATTTAAAATCTGTTAAATCTTTTTTCCATTGTTGTGGGAGACTCTGTCCTTTTATTTTGGTGATGAAGATGAATTAGTTAGTCCCATGATTTGGCTAACATTGTTCACCACTTGCTACCTTACCCATCAATTAAGCTCTGCCTTGTTCATGCTCAGGGAACATGAATGCCATCTTGAAATACTAAATAAATCTCAGTCAAGTCTTGATATATATTTTCCAATTTGCATTTTATTTTGCTTTTATGACACTCGGGGTCTAATTTGATTATCATCCTGGATTAACTGGGGGAGGGTTTTTTTTGTTTGTTTAACATAAGCTTTAAAACTTAGGCTACTCAGGTCCTAATTACACTTTAAAGCATTTTGTTTTAATTTGGTCACACAGAAACTTGAAACACTTATTCCAGAATTATTAGACATTGACCTTCATTAATTGTCTTGCTTCCTGCTTCCTCTTGCCACTGTCTGGTTTCTGAAGTCTGCATCTAGATTCCTATCGTTTTTGTTTCATTCCCAAAAACTCATTATTGACTTAAGAGTTAACATGCTCCCTGAATATTCTCCTTTAGTCATAATTCCCTGTTGTAAAACGAGCTTATCATTTGTAGGACGAACTGGCATCTTTAAAAGAACAGCTGGAAGAGAAGGAATCTGAAGTAAAAAGGCTACAGGAAAAACTGGTGTGCAAGATGAAAGGAGAAGGGGTGGAAATTCTCGATCGAGGTGGGCACATACATTTGACATTTGTTCTCTTACTTTCTTAGAAACCTCCCTGTGCAGCCCTCCCTTCCTCCCCACACCTGCAAAAGAACCCCGTGTCAGTGGTGAGTCCTTTCAGAGAAAGGAGAAGGGTAGCGGAAACCAGCTGAGGCCAGGACAGCAGGGCCTCCTCCGAAACTCTTCCCTGTGCCTGGGGATCTAGTAGCTTCCTCTTCAGCAGCTGGAGGAGAGCAACTCTGTACTTCATGCGGTGTTTATTATGCATTACTAAGTTGTGAATTCTGTTGAGACAGTTCTTGTTCTGATGGCAGTACAAGGAAGTGATAAAAAGCATTAAAAGGGAACATTATCATGTCCCAGGTTTAATCTCCCTCTGAACTGAACTTGAAACAGCATGAACTAAGAGATTTAGAAACCGTTCCTTACACTTTTGAGAGAAGAGAGGAAAGGACTTTGCATCTTTGGAAGATCAAGGAAAATTTCTTATGGTGGACTGAGCCCTCAACCTGCTAGAAAGCAAAAATAATCCTCTTTTTTGAAAACGTGTGTGAATTTATCAAAAATTTTTCTCATAACTGAGGAAGTTTGTCTTGAATATTGTATGGACTGTCATTTTTAATACACGTTATATGTGATAGAAAATAACTTGAATGAAATGTGTTTTTTATGTTATATTTGGAAATATAAATGCACAGAACACCTGACAACACTAGGTTTGATTTAACCTTTCTTTGCTATTATAAATCACTGTGGCATGCAAACTACAAAGCAACTTCTGACTCTTGAAACTAAAAATTCCATTGAGTGTAGCTTTAGTACATTTTTATGTGAGCATCGGTAACCTCACTGTCTGAATAATGAAGGGCTTCAGTTAGGTTACCTATAATGTCTTTCTTGGTTCTAGAATACCCTGGCTTTATATCCCTGTAGTTGTAATTCCCTATGGATCAGAAAGCTAACTCATCAACCATTGAAGGATTTTTCCCCCCTTGTGTATTTTGGCATATAATAGAATTCTGGCGTTGTGTTTTTTTGTTTTTTAAGGAAGCTCTACACTCAACATGGGGTTGGAACTCACCTCCCCGAGATCAAAAATCACATACTATATACTGACTGAACGAACCAGCAAGGCATCCCTAGATTTGTGTAGTCTTTAAAGGACGTTCACAGATAGGTCATGCCTTTAGGGTTTTAAGAATAAAATGGAATCATGTTGTGGGCTAGAGGACGTGTTGGAGTAGTGGTTCCCAAAGACGGACGCTGGTCTATGAACTGCTTATCGCCAACACACAGCCCGATAAACACAAGAGTCGGGAGCAATGTTTAGAAACTTCATAGCAATCTGATGTTGGCATAAGATCTCACTGCGTGATCAGTGGACTCATCTCATTGAACGGGAGGTAGACCACGTCAGAGTCATTGAATTTGAGTGGTGAGGTTCATGTGTCCTAAGCCAAGTGCTGGGCACATTCAGGAAAGCCATGTGCTGACCCGTAATGGAAATGTTACAACCAAACATCACTAATGGTGTTTTCACCCCGTAGAGTATAAGGACTGCTTGTATTCCACAGACCTAACTTTAATATGCTAGGAAATCAGGGTTCACAGAGAAGAAGTGACAGAGGTAGGAACTCAAATCTAGGTCTTTGGATGAATTATATTCTCTTTCTAACCTTACACAGAGCATCATGCATTGCAGTACCATTCCTAAAGCCACAAAATAGTGTTTAATATTCAGTTTTTATAGGGTTAGCTTCTTTATCTTAGGCAAAAGACTAAATAATAGTACTTTAAAAATATTTATTGTTGTATATACTGACTTCCAATTCGATGGGTTTTCCTGCACAGATGAAAATTTTAAAAAGAAGCTCAAAGACAAAAGTAAGGTTCTTGGTGTCTTTCCATCAGCCTTTAAATTCACCAAAAGTACTACTTGGACTGTTCTTTGCATGTGTTTTAAAAACATTTATCTCACCAAAGATGTGAAGTTGCTTCATCGATAAGCTCCCCATTTCTTCAGAGTGCACAAAATAGAGGGTAAATAAACAAACAGTAAAAACAAGGAGTAAAAGGTCATTTTGCTGATTTCTCCCCCCTCCCCCCCCCCCCCCCCCGTTTCAGCCCTTTTGCTCCACAGGGTATAGCAGAACACCCAGAGTAACAGAGGGGAGGAAGAATTTTTTTTGTAGTTCGGGAGACAGAGTATCAGAGGAGAAAATTACTTTTCAAGGTTTTGTAGCCCACTTCTTCCCTGAGATCTACATTAGGAACTAAACATACCCTGTTGGTGTTAGACAAGATTGTACCCAGGCTGATTAACAGAACCAGCCTCATCGAGATAAATCATTAATTAATAGACTCTTTCCTCCAGATGTTGAATTCTTACACCCAGAGAATTGGGCATCAAAAAAAAAAAAAAAAGGCAATTTCTACAGAATATACCTTCATATTGAAAGTGTTGTATCAGTGATGAATGATGCATTTTAAAACTTACCTTAAGTAGTAGTTTGTTTGTTTTTCTCAGAAGCAGGTAACCTTAGCTCAATTTTTTTTTCTGTTTGAATTTTTTTAATTTGTGATTTCGTTTTAGGTTGACATTTCATCTTAAAATATTGGTTCTTTTATTATTAAAGTAATGTGCTTTTGTATTTGACTGTCAAATTTTAAGGAAAATCACATTTACCTTTTAAAATAGTGTCATAAATGATGTTTATAGATGAAGCAAAGTACTTATCCTTCTGTATGGAACCTACAACCACCTTCATAGCATGACTGCTATAGATGCCACATTCCATCAGGCTCTTGCCATTCATGCCTCCATCTTGGTTAAAACTGAGTATCCTGTCCTCTGCTTATGTCATTGTGTACACCGTCCATCGCTTTCGCCCACTGCTTTCTAGGTTTCTTGTTTCTTTTTTTTTTTTTTTTAATTGAAAAGCCGTGTTTTTATGGTTGTAGCACTGAAATTTCACCTTCCGTGTTCTCGTGAGGATTTTGTTATTGCTTCGAGAGAGGGTAGTTAGCTCTGACCCATATTGTTTGCTTCCTGGAGTGATAACTATTCAGGCGACATGGAAGGTGTTCATTTTTCAGATTTTCCCCAAAAGAGGATATGGACGGTAAACATTTCATTAAAACACTTCAGTCTGAAGAGTCAGCCCCTTGTTATTGTCACACACCTTAATAAAACTGACTTCTGACGTGTTCTTGTGATATTTTCAGATATTGAAGTGCAAAAAATGAAAAAGGCTATGGAATCTTTGATGGCAGCAAATGAAGAAAAGGTATCTAGATGAAATTAAAGTATTTATGTGGGTGTGTACCACCATTTTGATCACTCCATGAGTTTTCTTGAGATATGCCAGGTTGGAAGAACCCTACACACTACTGATGTTGAGGGACAGCCGTTCTGCCTTTCTACCTTCATGTGCCTGCTCTCGGTGATGGCAGTTGTCATTGTGACTGTGTGGGTAGAGTGGTGACCGGCAGCACTGGGTCCACTGAGATCTCCCTCTCCCACCTCCCTGTGAATCTGGAAAAATGTTCAAGCCCTCAGATCATTTCTTTATATTCAGGTGGGAAATGAGAGAAAGGATACAGTCCATAGTGCATCCTTTCTGGGCTCGCATGAACTCTGAAAGGGGTGGTCCCTGACAACTGTTAGCTTCCCGATGAGGTTAATTTTCTTCATATCATTTTCTTCACACTCCTGGATTCTTTCACATGAGGGATTGTCTCTGTTCTCCTGAGAGGTGAGATACGAGAACAGAGGCATCAGTACCATGAAATAAAATATGGCCCTAGGCTGTCTTTTAGCTTTGTTGGCCAAATGCCAGGGACTCCAGAGTCTTCTTTCCTGTTGCTTCACTGATTTCATTCTGATGAGAGCAGGGAAACAGTGTCCTCTAAAGCAAGGTGTTTTTTCATGGCCTACCTGATCAGCCATATACCCAGCGGACAGCATCAGTCGGGTTCAGCTCGCATCATCAGAACTACTCTTACACCTCATGTTACTCAATGAATAGGACAAGGAGGCATTTTCCCAAGAAAAGAGTCATTTCAAGGAAGTAAAAAAACAAGCAACTGCCAAAGAACTTTGCCTTGATCTTTTTGTCTCAGCTTGTTTCTTTCTCTAATTCTTGTGTTCTCTGTTTTACTCTATATTTTTGCCGTTCATTCTCTTTATTTGCTCTTTATTAGGAAATAAACTCATTGCCCTCTCCACCCACCTATATTTAGGTTTCTTTTTGCTAGTCTTTACCACTGTGGAATAAAAAGGAAAGTCATTAGCAAGGGGCCCATGTAGTTTTTACTTTTTTTTTTTTTTTAAGATTTTATTTATTTGAGAGAAAAACAGCGAACAGGGAGCTTGATATGGGGCTTGATCCCAGGACTCTGGGATCACTACCTGAGCCAAAGGTAGACGCATAACTGACTGAGTCCCCTCGGTGCCCCCATAGCTTTTACTTTTAAAAAAGTAATCACAAATTCATTTAGTCTTAATTTCTCTCTCTCAAAAAGCATCAATAACAAACAAATCTCCCAGTGTTGACTGAGGGCTTACTAGACATTCAAACTGCTTTAGGAGCACCAACGCTGACATAAGTTTTTAGTAGTTCCAGAAGGCTTCAAAGAGGTTGCATTTGAGCAAAATCTGAGGAAAGGCAAGAGTTGTTTATCAGGAAAACGAAAGCTGCTAAGGAGAGTATCTATGAACTAAACATGTCTCAAAAGCCCAGACTTGGCACAGCCTAGTGCATGTTGGGAAAGTTCAGAATGAGATAAGGTAGAGGGGTATATGACGCTGACATTTACACAGGTTGACAGGGTTTTTGAAAACCTTATTTTGGATTTGAGGGCTCCTGGGTGGCTCAGTTGGTTAAGCACCTACCTTCGGTCAGGTTACGACCACAGGGTCCTGGGATTGAGCTCCACATCAGGTTCCCTGTGGGAGCCTGCTTCTCCCTCTCCCTCTGCCCCTTCCTCCTGCTTCTTCTTCTCTCTCTCTCACCCTCTTTTTGTCTCGAGTAAGTAAAAGTCTTTGAAGTAATTTTTTTTTGGGGGGGGGGATTTGAGAACAAGTTTCTAGTTTGAGTAATGAGGTGAATGATAGTGCCCTCAAAGAGTTAAGGGAATCTAAGCTCAAGTACCAGGGGCAAATAATGAGCTTAATTTTAGAGACATTCACTTCGATGTGCTCATGGGACTTTTAAAAGGAGATTTCTCATAGAAAGTTGGAAAATGAATCTAAATTTGGGGGTTAATGTATAATTATAGATGGGGTAGGGAGTGAACCCAGTCCATTTTAGGAAAAATACAGAATTATAGATTTTCGGAGACTAAGCTATAGTTGATATGTAAATTAGCTTTTGCTCCATGACAAATCACATTTATTATTTCTCATACTTCTGATGGTTGATTAGGGGGTTCTCCTGGTCTGGGCTGGCTTTGTTGATCTCTGCAGTTAGCTGGTGGGTGGGATGGGGCTGGATGGTCTAGGCTGTGTGACTCACATGTCTAGTGATTAACATCCTTGCGTAGATTGGGCCCATCTGGGATGTCTCTTTTCCAAAAGATATCTTGTCTTCCATTAGACTAGCCTGTGCTTCTTCACATAGTGAAGGTTCCCTGGAGCAGAGAGAGAGGGCAAACCCTAACCACATTTGTTGATATCTCTTTGACCAAAGCAAGTCACATGGCCAGGCCCAAAACCAGTGAGAGAAGAGCTAGGGAGCCCATTTTTTTAGGATCCACCAGAGTGGGGGTAAAGGACAAAATCTTAAAGCACTAACATTTTATAGACTGGGCTGGGTAGATAGTGGAAGTAGAATATCTATCTGGTCAAGGGATTAAGAAATCAAAATAGAAGAAAAGAAAGAGTGGAAAGAAAAGTGAAGGAAAAAGGAGGAAAGAGTGGGGTCAGTCAAGTATCAGAGGTCAAATTAGAAAAAGGATGAAAAGTTCTCTTATTTTTAGTAAATGTGAAGTCTCTGATGACTCTGATGACTAATTGGTACAACTTTGTTTTGAGAAGAGAAAGGCCAGATTATGATTGATGACAGCAGGTAAAGACAACAGGTGTAGTAGATCTTTCTTTCAAGACCTGCCCATAAGTTGGAGAGGAGAATAATTAAAGTTGATTTTTTTCTTGTTTTGTTTTTGTTTTTGTTTTGTATCTTATTACCTTGTTTTGTTTTTGTTTTTAAAGATGGCAGCTGAAGGATAGGATCTCTAAATTTAGAGGTACTTTTTCTCTATCTCTGATGTACGTAGGAAAACTGGTAAAATGTAGATATTACCAGTTTTACTAAAGTTTAGAAATATTCCTTGAATAATGTAAATAATTCATGTCTCCCTATTCTTTGTGTTGCAATTACTTTTACTGTTTAAAGTCATAGTTTAAAGATGACAATTTATTTTATTAATAGGATCGGAAAATAGAAGATCTTCGACAGTGCCTGAATAGGTACAAGAAGATGCAAGATACAGTGATACTGACCCAAGGTAAAAAAGGTACTGTAGCTCTATAGGTTTTTCTACTTTACTTGATTTTAAGTGGCTATGAACTTTAACATTTGTTTTCATTTTCCTGGAATATCCATTATTCCAAAATAGTTTGTTTATTCATTTATTCAACAATATCATTAGGAAACAATATCACACACTTTCTTGGTGAGTAGGCCAAAGAGAATACTGTGGACTGGTTGGTCAAGGAGAACCTCTGTGTGGAGTTCATCAGATAGCATTCTAGACAGAACAGTGTGTTCTAGAGCCTGGGGGGAGGGGCATCTGGGTGGCTCAGTGGGTTAAGCATCTGCCTTCAGCTCAGGTTATGATCCCAGGGTCCTGGGATCGAGTCCTGCATTGGCCTCCCAGATCAGCAAACAGTCTGCTTCTCCCTCTACCCTTCCCTCCTGCTTATACTTTCTCTCTCTCAAAAATAAATAAGTAAATTTTATTCATTCATTCATTTATTTGTTTGTTTGTTTGTTTGTTTGTTTATTAAAAGAGCCTATGGGGAAAATGGGCTCGGTGTATTTAAGTAGTAAAAAGACCGTTGTGACTGACTGGAAGGAAGTGATCAGGGGGAGGATGAGAGGAGATGAGCCGAGCGGATAGAAGTTAGCGTTGGCCAGGTCAGGCAATGTGAGGCATTCAGCTCTGTGAGCCCAGAGGGATCCACGGAAGGGTTTTTACAAGTCTGCGGCATTTTCGTAACAAATGGACCATATTGGGAGGAGGGAGCAGTATCAGAAGAAGAGAAGCCAGTCAAGAGGCTCTTGCAGGATTCCAAATGGAATGTTAATAATGGTACTGATTAGAAACACATTTTGGTGTTCGAACTAACACAGTGGTGTGACGAATTAGATGAGAGTGAAGAAGAGGAAAGAATCAAGAAAGACTGATGTTTTTGACTAAAGCGACCGGGGGTGGGGGGTGGGTGTGTGATGATTCCATTTACCAAGGTAGCGAAGCCTAGTGAGGGCGCACTGAAATGATTAAGGGGGGTTGTGTTCAGCTTTGAATGTGTTAAGTTAAAACATAAAATAAAACCAAAACCATAAGACATCTAAGTAAAAATAGTCACGCTTTGATGGGGATTAAGGAGTGCACTTGTTGGGATGAGCACAGGGTGATGTTGGGAAGTTTTGAATTACTATATTGTATACCTGAGACTAGTATTACACTGTATGTTAATTAGAATTAAAAACTTAATAAAATAGTTATGCCTTTTGATGTGGTATTATTCTATAGGTGCATGGTTCAGTTGGCCATCCTCAAATGTGGAAAATCTCTGGGGGTCATTTAAAACAAAAGTGTTAAGAACGTTGGAAGTTTTCTCATTCATTAGCAATGCAAGGTGGGGTTATTTGCTCTAAAAGTAAACATGAGTAATAAATTTTTTCAGAGATACTTGTGAAATACTCAGATTTTGGAATTTCAATTTCGATGAGTTCAAAAAGAAAGAAAATCCTACTTCAGACGAGGATTTCTGAGAGGGGAAAAAAAATGGATCTTCATCTTATTTTCCACAGGACTTAGTGTATGTTAAAATTTTAAATATCCAAATGAGCAAGCAAATGAACCTCTGTCAGTGTTCTTACAGCGATTCTCATCACTCAGCATTTTCTCTGCCTTCAAGAGAGTGTCTCTTTTTAGACAGTATTGCAAATTAACAAGTGATTAATTTTTACATAGTCATAACATTTATTTTTTTTTAAAGATTTTATTTATTTATTTGACAAAGAGAAAGATCACAAATAGGCAAAGAGGCAGCTGAAAGAGAGGGGAAAGCAGGCTCCCTGCTGAGCAGAGGACCCTGAGATCATGACCTGAGCCGAAAGCAGAGGCTCAACCCACTGAGCCACCCAGGCACCCCTGTAGTCATAACATTTAAAACAGTATTTGATTTTATAGAATCTCAATACTGTAGTTTTTATATTTAAAAATCAAAGGAAAACATTAATTTCTATAATTATGAAACATAAGAAAATCAAGAAAAGAGGTATTCTTCATAATTGCACTGACATGATCATTTTTGTCAGTTTCATGGGGTTTTTTGTTGTTGTTGTTGTTTGTTTAATCTGGTTTTGTTTTAAAATAGACTCCATGACCAGCATGGAGCCCAACATAGGGCTTGAACTCACGACCTGGAGATCAAGACCTGAGCAGAGATGGAGTCTGACGTTTGGAGCACCTGGGTGGCTCAGTTTGTTAAGCGTCCGACTCTTGCTTTCAGCTCAGCTCATGATCTTATGGGTCGTGAGATCAGGCCTTACCTTGGCTCTGCACTCAGGTGGAGGCTACTTGAAGATTCTTTCCTTCTGTCCCTCCCCTGGCTTGTGCGTGCATGCAATGCTCTCTCTCTCTCAAATAAGTAAATAAAGCTTAAAAAAAAAAAGAGAGAGAGAGAGACACTTAACCAACTGAGATACCCAGGCACCCCTCCTGTACTTTTTTTCATCTTTTTTTAATGCATATAAAATGTGTAGAAAAAGGAGGTTGTTTTTCGTTTTCTTTTCCAAAGTTAGTTGTATTATTTTACATTGCCAACAGCAATGTATCACTTGCCAACACTTGGTATGGTATTTTAAACTTCACAATCCTGTACATTTGATATGATTTTGATTTAATTGGTTTAGTGTTTAAGTATTCTCGTCACAAGTCCCTCATGATGAAAAGTATTGGACATCTTATCATGTACTTACTGACATTTGTATATTAAAAAGAGGGAGTTTTTAACCACCATTGAAAATTATGTCCTGTTCTAATGAATAGTTTATAAACAGTGATTTCTAACTAGTATTTGTATTTACTTAGTCCTTAGAGAATGCGAATAATACCTACATTTTAATGAAATTAGAATAAATGCCTAATAAAAATATAAGAAGGTAAGTCTAGTTAACAGCTTTAAATGAGTTTAGGATTTTGTACTATTCAGAGAATAGTGTTTTAAGCATCAATTTTTGGTTTTAAAAAAGAATATCTGACATAGTTGTTCAGCAGCTAATCCTTTTCATTGCTGAAGATGTAGAAGTAGTTCTCAAAGTTGGCCGCTTTCCTGGGTATGTGGTTGCATTTGTCCATAAGGCTGTTCTTTCTTCTTTAAAATAAATGGCACAGAAGGATCATCTTAAGGAATCAGAAGATTGCCTATTGTTGTTTTTTCTTCTTTATATGTATGTGGTTTTTGTTTTGTTTTGTTTTGTTTTGCTTTAAGAACACAGAAAGGATGATGTGAGTGCTGTGAAATGTGTAAACCTGGCAATTCACAGACCTGTACCTCTGGAGATAAAAATACATTATTAGTTTATTAAAAATTAATAAAAAATAAGAACACAGAAATGATGAATGATGAATATTGAGTTTCTCATGGTGACTGTGTTGCTGTTCAGAATTAGTTTTTTTACCACTGATATTCTCCAGCTTGGTTGTTTCTTTCTTTTTCTTTTTTTTTTTTTTTTTTAATTTTTTATTTTTTATAAACATATATTTTTATCCCAAGGGGTACAGGTCTGTGAATCACTAGGTTTACAAACTTCACAGCACTCACCAAAGCACATACCCTCGCCAGTGTCCATAATCCCACCCCCTTCTCCCAAACCCCCTCCCCCCAGCAACCCTCAGTTTGTTTTGTGAGATTAAGAGTCACTTATGGTTTGTCTCCCTCCCAATCCCATCTTGTTTCATTTATTCTTCTCCTACCCACTTAAGCCTCCATGTTGCATCACCACTTCCTCATATCAGGGAGATCATATGATAGTTGTCTTTCTCTGCTTGACTTATTTCGCTAAGCATGATATGCTCTAGTTCCATCCATGTTGTTGCAAATGGCAAGATTTCATTTCTTTTGATGGCTGCATAGTATTCCATTGTGTATATATACCACATCTTCTTGATCCATTCATCTGTTGATGGACATCTAGGTTCTTTCCATAGTTTGGCTATTGTGGACATTGCTGCTATAAGCATTCGGGTGCACGTGCCCCTTTGGATACCTCATTTGTATCTTTAGGGTAAATACCCAATAGTGCAATTGCTGGGTCATAGGGCAGTTCTATTTTCAACATTTTGAGGAATCTCCATGCTGTTTTCCAGAGTGGCTGCACCAGCTTGCATTCCCACCAACAGTGGAGGAGGGTTCCCCTTTCTCCGCATCCTCGCCAGCACCTGTCATTTCCTGACTTGTTGATTTTAGCCATTCTGACAGGTGTGAGGTGATATCTCATTGTGGTTTTGATTTGTATTTCCCTGATGCCGAGTGATATGGAGCACTTTTTCATGTGTCTGTTGGCCCTCTGGATGTCTTCTTTGCAGAAATGTCTGTTCATGTCCTCTGCCCATTTCTTGATTGGATTATTTGTTCTTTGGGTGTTGAGTTTGCTAAGTTCTTTATAGATTCTGGACACTAGTCCTTTATCTGATATGTCGTTTGCAAATATCTTCTCCCATTCTGTCAGTTGTCTTTTGATTTTGTTAACTGTTTCCTTTGCTGTGCAAAAGCTTTTGATCTTGATGAAATCCCAATAGTTCATTTTTTCCCTTGCTTCCCTTGCCTTTGGCGTTGTTCCTAGGAAGATGTTGCTGTGGCTGAGGTCGAAGAGGTTGCTGCGTGTGTTCTCCTCAAGGATTTTGATGGATTCCTTTCGCACATTGAGGTCCTTCATCATTTTGAGTCTATTTTTGTGTGTGGTGTAAGGAAATGGTCCAATTTCATTTTTCTGCATGTGGCTGTCCAATTTTCCCAGCACCATTTATTGAAGAGGCTGTCTTTTTTCCATTGGACATTCTTTCCTGCTTTGTCGAAGATTAGTGGACTGTAGAGTTGAGGGTCTATTTCTGGGCTCTCTATTCTGTTCCATTGATCTATGTGTCTGTTTTTGTGCCAGTACCATGCTGTCTTGATGATGACAGCTTTGTAATAGAGCTTGAAGTCTGGAATTGTGATGCCACCAACGTTGGCTTTCTTTTTCAATATCCCTTTGGCTATTCGAGGTCTTTTCTGGTTCCATATAAATTTTAGCATTATTTGTTCCATTTCTTTGAAAAAGATGGATGGTACTTTGATAGGAATTGCATTAAATGTGTAGATTGCTTTAGGTAGCATAGACATTTTCACAATATTTATTCTTCCAATCCAGGAGCATGGAACATTTTTCCATTTCTTTGTGTCTTCCTCAATTTCTTTCATGAGTACTTTATAGTTTTCTGAGTATAGATTCTGTGTATCTTTGGTTAGGTTTATTCCTAGGTATCTTCTGGTTTTCGATGCAATTGTAAATGGGATTGACTCCTTAATATCTCTTTCTTCTGTCTTGCTGTTGGTGTAGAGAAATGCAACTGATTTCTGTGCATGGATTTTATATCCTGACACTTTACTGAATTCCTGTATAAGTTCTAGCAGTTTTGGAGTGGAGTCTTTTGGGTTTTCCACATATAGTATCATATCATCTGCGAAGAGTGATAATTTGACTTCTTCTTTGCCGATTTGGATGCCTTTAATGTCCTTTTGTTGTCTGATTGCTGAGGCTAGGACCTCTAGTACTATGTTGAATAGCAGTGGTGATAATGGACATCCCTGCCGTGTTCCTGACCTTAGCGGAAAAGCTTTCAGTTTTTCTCCATTGAGAATGATATTTGCGGTGGGTTTTTCATAGATGGCTTTGATGATATTGAGGTATGTGCCCTGTATCCCTACACTTTGAAGAGTTTTGATCAGGAAGGGATGCTGTACTTTGTCAAATGCTTTTTCAGCATCTATTGAGAGTATCATATGGTTCTTGTTCTTTCTTTTATTGATGTGTTGTATCACATTGACTGATTTGCAGATGTTGAACCAACCTTGCAGCCCTGGAATAAATCCCGCTTGGTCGTGGTGAATAATCTTTTTAATGTACTGTTGAATCCTATTGGCTAGTATTTTGTTGAGTATTTTCGCATCTGTGTTCATCAAGGATATCGGTCTATAGCTCTCTTTTTTGGTGGGATCCTTGTCTGGTTTTGGGATCAAGGTGATGCTGGCCTCATAAAATGAGTTTGGAAGTTTTCCTTCCATTTCTATTTTTTGGAACAGTTTCAGGAGAATAGGAATTAGTTCTTCTTTAAATGTTTGGTAGAATTCCCCCGGGAAGCCGTCTGGCCCTGGGCTTTTGTTTGTTTGGAGATTTTTAATGACTGTTTCAATCTCCTTACTGGTTATGGGTCTGTTCAGGCTTTCTATTTCTTCCTGGTTCAGTTGTGGTAGTTTATATGTTTCTAGGAATGCATCCATTTCTTCCCGATTGTCAAATTTATTGCCGTAGAGTTGCTCATAGTATGTTCTTATAATAGTTTGTATTTCTTTGGTGTTAGTTGTGATCTCTCCTCTTTCATTCATGATTTTATTTATTTGGGTCCTTTCTCTTTTCTTTTTGATAAGTCGGGCCAGGGGTTTATCAAATTTATTAATTCTTTCAAAGAACCAGCTCCTAGTTTTGTTGATTTGTTCTGTTTTTTTGGTTTCTATTTCATTGATTTCTGGTCTGATCTTTATGATTTCTCTTCTCCTGCTGGGCTTAGGGTTTCTTTCTTGTTCTTTCTCCAGCTCCTTTAGGTGTAGGGTTAGGTTGTGTACCTGAGACCTTTCTTGTTTCTTGAGAAAGGCTTGTACCGCTATATATTTTCCTCTCAGGACTGCCTTTGTTGTGTCCCACAGATTTTGAACCGTTGTATTTTCATTATCATTTGTTTCCATGATTTTTTTCAATTCTTCTTTAATTTCCCAGTTGACCCATTCATTCTTTAGAAGGATACTGTTTAGTCTCCATGTATTGGGGTTCTTTCCAAACTTCCTTTTGTGGTTGAGTTCTAGCTTTAGAGCATTGTGGTCTGAAAATATGCAGGGAATGATCCCAATCTTTTGATACCGGTTGAGTCCTGATTTAGGACCGAGGATGTGATCTATTCTGGAGAATGTTCCATGTGCACTAGAGAAGAATGCGTATTCTGTTGCTTTGGGATGAAATATTCTGAATATATCTGTGATGTCCATCTGGTCCAGTGTGTCGTTTAAGGCCTTTATTTCCTTGCTGATCTTTTGCTTGGATGATCTGTCCATTTCAGTGAGGGGAGTGTTAAAGTCCCCTACTATTATTGTATTATTGTGGATGTGTTTCTTTGATTTTGTTATTAATTGGTTTATATAGTTGGCTGCTCCCACATTGGGGGCATAGATATTTAAAATTGTTAAATCTTCTTGTTGGACAGACCCTTTGAGTATGATATAGTGTCCTTCCTCATCTCTTATTATAGTCTTTGGCTTAAAATCTAATTGATCTGATATAAGGATTGCCACTCCTGCTTTCTTCTGATGTCCATTAGCATGGTAAATTCTTTTCCACCCCCTCACTTTAAATCTGGAGGTGTCTTCGGGCTTAAAATGAGTTTCTTGGAGGCAACATATAGATGGGTTTTGTTTTTTTATCCATTCTGATACCCTGTGTCTTTTGACAGGGGCATTTAGCCCATTCACATTCAGGGTTACTATTGAGAGATATGAATTTAGTGCCATTGTATTGCCTGTAAGGTGACTGTTACTGTATATGGTCTCTGTTCCTTTCTGATCTACCACTTGTAGGCTCTCTCTTTGCTTAGAGGACCCCTTTCAATATTTCCTGTAGAGCTGGTTTGGTATTTGCAAATCCTTTCAGTTTTTGTTTGTCCTGGAAGCTTTTAATCTCTCTTTCTATTTTCAATGATAGCCTAGCTGGATATAGTATTCTTGGCTGCATGTTTTTCTCGTTTAGTGCTCTGAAAATATCATGCCAGCTCTTTCTGGCCTGCCAGGTCTCTGTGGATAAGTCAGCTGCCAATCTAATATTTTTACCATTGTATGTTACAGACTTCTTTTCCCGGGCTGCTTTCAGGATTTTCTCTTTGTCACTGAGACTTGTAAATTTTACTATTAGGTGACGGGGTGTGGGCCTATTCTTATTGATTTTGAGGGGCGTTCTCTGAACCTCCTGAATTTTGATGCTCATTCCCTTTGCCATATTGGGGAAATTCTCCCCAATAATTCTCTCCAGTATACCTTCTGCTCCCCTCTCTCTTTCTTCTTCTTCTGGAATCCCAATTATTCTAATGTTGTTTCGTCTTATGGTGTCACTTATCTCTCGGATTCTCCCCTCGTGGTCCAGTAGCTGTTTGTCCCTCTTTTGCTCAGCTTCTTTATTCTCTGTCATTTGGTCTTCTATATCACTAATTCTTTCTTCTGCCTCATTTATCCTAGCAGTGAGAGCCTCCATTTTTGATTGCACCTCATTAATAGCTTTTTTGATTTCAACTTGGTTAGATTTTAGTTCTTTTATTTCTCCAGAAAGGGCTTTTCTATCTCTCAAGAGGGTTTCTCTAATATCTTCCATGCCTTTTTCGAGCCCGGCTAGAACCTTGAGAATTGTCATTCTGAACTCTAGATCTGACATATTACCGATGTCTGTATTGATTAGGTCCCTAGCCTTCGGTACTGCCTCTTGTTCTTTTTTTTGTGTTGTATTTTTACGTCTTGTCATTTTGTCCAGATAAGAGTAAATGAAGGGGCAAGTAAAATACTAAAAGGGTGGCAACAACCCCAGGAAAATATGCTTTAACCAAATGAGAAGAGATCCAAAATCGTGAGTGGGGAGAAAGGGCATAAAAAGAGGTTCAAAAAGGAAGAAAGAAAAAAAAAGAAAAAAGAAATTAAAAAAGAAAAGAATTTTTTAAAAAAGAAAACACCTAAGAAATATGTAAAAAAGAAAAAATATATATATTAGATAAACTAGTAAAAAATCGTTAAAAAAGAAAAAGGTAACAGTTAAAAAAAAAAATTTACCCGAAGGCGAGAAGGAAAAAAAAAATGAAAAAGAAAAAATTAAATTAACTGCAAGACTAAAAAAAATCACAGGAAAAAACCATGAGTTCCGTGCTTGGCTTTCTCCTCCTCTGGAATTCTGCTGCTCTCCTTGGTATTGAAACCGCACTCCTTGGTAGGTGAACTTGGTCTCGGCTGGATTTCTTGTTGATCTTCTGGGGGAGGGGCCTGTTGTAATGATTCTCAAGTGTCTTTGCCCCAGGCGGAATTACAGCGCCCTTACCCGGGGCCGGGGTGAGTAATCCGCTCGGGTTTGCTTTCAGGAGCTTTTGTTCCCTGAGCGCTTTCCGTTGAGTTCCAGAGGACGGGAATACAAATGGCGGCCTCCTGGTCTCAGGCCCGGAGGAGCCGAGAGCCCAGGGCCCCAGAGAACAGCGCCCAGTTACTCCCGTCTGCCTGACCTCCAGCTGCGCTCCGAGCTCACCGAGCCTGCGACCGGTTCAAGGTAACACTGAGCTGTGAGCCTACTGTCCGCTCTGTCTCTGTAGCTGGCTCTCCCGTTCCAATACCCGCAAGCTCTGCGACACTCAGACACCCCCGATCCTTCTGTGACCCTGCGGGACCTGAGGCCACGCTGACCCCGCGTGGGCTTCGCCCCGGTTTAGCCTCTGGAGCGATGTCCCTCAGCGGAACAGACTTTTAAAAGTCCTGATTTTGTGCGCGCTTGCTCCGCTGCTTGCCGGGAGCCGGCCCCTCCCCCGGGGTCTATCTTCCCGTCGCTTTGGATTCACTTCTCCGCCGGTCCTACCTTTCAGAAAGTGGTTGTTTTTCTGTTTCCAGAATTGCTGTTCTTCTTCTCTTCGATCTGCCCATGGATTTTCAGGTGTTTGCAATCTTTAGATAAGCTATCTAGCTGATCTCCGGCTAGCTGAAGCAGTCTCAGCTTGCTACTTCTCCGCCATCTTGACTCCTCCCCAGCTTGGTTGTTTCTGAACTGAAATTTGTAAAGCCCCCAATTCTGAAACAAAATTAGGGAAGGTTGTTGGACTAAATGAACTTCTGATTTCAAGGCTGTGAGTCTGTGGTAATAGCTATTAATACCACCCTCAGGCTCCAGGTGCTCATAGTTTAACATTTCTCCTAGAGGTCCTCTTGTTATTTTTCTAAGGATTTCAAAGGAAACTCACTTTTGATTTTTGAGGATGGGAAAAATGTTTATATTCAGTTGGTATTCTTCCTCCAAAAATGAAATGTAAATGAAAAGCTGCCATTTTTCTCCTTTTCCTAGACCAAGATGGCGACTTGGACGGTCTGCTCACTTCTGGTTCCGTCTCCACTTTGCTGGATGCGCAGGGTTTTAGTGACCTGGAGAAAAGTGTATCATCTACACCAGTCACGGGATCTCCCAGTCGTGACCCATTTAACACAAGTGTTCCAGAAGAGGTATTTACAGACTCTCAACATTATCTTTGTAGTGAAGAGACTGTGTCATTGAAGGTTAAAATGCTGTTGACAGCAGGAAAGACCTGGGATCTTTTCTCAGTGTGGCTACTGACTGAGTCTTAGCAATTTTCATGTCAAAACTCAGTCTGCTAGGACTTTATTTGAAAGATTGGTTTTCCCCCCTCTTTAATAAATAAATACCTTGGGCAATGTCAAAATTGCTTAAATAATTCAGGAAGAACATGGGAGAAAGATGTCATCCTAAATGGATTACAATCTACACAATAATAATCTTTATTAGTAAAGAACAAATAGGGAATAAATGAAGAGGGATAACGTGAGATTATATAAAGAAGTTGGTTTTAGTCACTTCCAATGTTGTCTCTGAAAAATTCTGGTCTAAAATCTTCCCTGACTTCTTTAGACTTGGAAAAAAGCAGCTGGACAGGAATATTTAGTCTTGAACTCATCATTAACTTTTCTTTCACACATCAGACTGGTGCCAAAATCTGTTTCCATTACCTATTGCAAACCACCCCAAAAATTTGTGGCTTGAATGACAGCACTTGTTTTGCTAACAAATGTGTGATGTGGGTAAGGCTCAGCAGGAGCATTTCTTCTTCGCTCCACTGGGCAATAGTTGGAATGGTGTGAAGGCTGGAGGCTTGAGTCATCCGAAGGCTACCCATTTGTATATCACATGGTTGGTTGGTACTACTGTTGGACAGGACCTCAGCTGAGGCCCTAGCTGGAAATACCTGTGACTCCCTGGCTTTCTTCTAGCAGAGCGTTTAGATCCTAAGGATGAGCATCCCAATAAGAGGACTGGGCATATTTATATCATCTTTTATGCTATGACTCGGAAACCCTGTGGCATCTCTTCTCCTGTAGTCACAGGCCCACACACATTCACAGAGAGGAAACAAAGACCCTACCTCTTGATGGACAAGTAATATCACATTTGAGAAGAACACATGGGATGGCATATACCCCTACGACCATATTCGACTAGTACAACTGCCCTCCACTCTCTGGCTACAATCATTTATATCCCTCCCCCATGCAAAATGTCCTCATCCCCTCATCAAAGACCTCTTGGTCTTACTCCAGTCAGGCTTCCGCATCCCAAGACCTTGTCATCCAGACCCGGTCAAGATATAGGTGCAGCTGCTCAGGTTTGGCTTCTCGAGTAGCACTCCATTCCATGTAAAGAACCAGGAAATTCAAGGTCAAGTCATTTGTCCCCTACACACCTGACATGCAGTGGTGGAATGGGCATAGTAACTACTGGGCATTCCCATTCAAGAAGAGGGAACATAGACATGGAAGACACCCACGTATCATTAGTCAGTAGCAGTTCCCAAATCCAGCCAGGCTCGTGTGGCCAGTTCCTTGACAGGGCCCAGACCTTTGGGCTCTTGGTTGTTCCTTGGGAGTCATCTTTCCATTTCCAGGAGAAAGAACCTGTAATTGCAGATGAGTTGTTTTCTGCAAAAGTATCTATACGGGTCTAGGGCCTTCTGCCTTCTACTATCTCTGTCCCTCTTGGTTCTATTTGGTATAATATTTTATTCATTTGGCATTTCTTATGAATCAATTTATAATCCACTCCATCAGGTAAAGGATATCCACAATTATCTTCACCATAAGACTTTCTCTATCTTAAGTTTTCTGTATGGCTGCTATGGAATATCCCTCTGTTTTTAGAGTTGTCGAACTTTTTGAAGGTTTCAATGAGACAGCTGTACCTTAAGTCTTCCTGAGGTCTTAACCTAGGCACACCCGTGGCTTCCTGACAGCACCTCCGTCTTTGCCCTAGAACTTTTAATTTTAGTGCAGTGTACTGTCTAGAGAAACTGGAATGGGAAAAATTGTTTTTGTTATTGTTGTTTTTGTTTTTTAACTAAATAGTCTTGACTACCTTATGTTTTCCAATTCCCCCTTTGGTCGTCTTTCCTTTAACATATTACTGTATTCAGTGAGAAAAAAACCAAGTGGCATCTTTTCTTTTCCTATCTATTCCTGCTGATTACCTAATGAGAAAATGAAATTTGAATTGCATGAAAATGAATTCAAGGAGGAAACATTTCTCTCTTCACTATAGGAGAGGGCTAAAAGATGTCAGTCATAAGGATTACTGGGTAGGGGAAATTGGAAGGTGGTGATCAAAAGGTACGGACTTCCAGTTATAAGACAAGTGTGCTGGGGGTATAAGGTACAACGTGATGACTATAGTTAACACTGCTGTCTGGTATGCTGGAAGGTTGCTAAGACTGTAGATCCGAAAAGTTCTCATTGCAAGGAAAAAAATGTGTTTTTTTTTCCTTTCCTTTTCTTTTTTCTTTTTAATTTATACGGTACTGCATGTCAGTGATATCCCAATAAAATTGGAAAAAAGAGGCAAAGGATTAGTTAAGGAATAAAAAATATTTTAGAGGGGGAAATAAAAAATATGTTAGAGGGGGAAAATCCCCTAATTGCTAATTATATTTCTACTGAAGGGAAAAATAACATTTGACAGCCAATGAGTATGCTTGCTGCCTATTTACAGAATGGCAGATGTTACATGTAAGATTTGCCCAGATAGTCTCTTTAAAAAAAGTCTTTCCTATGTGAATTGTACTTTAATGAGACTTTTTGTTTGGAACCAGAATGATTTGATGAGGATTGAGTGTGTTCAGCCATATTGTTAAAGAAGAGCTAGAAGGGAGATTGGAGTTGGGAGTTAAAGTCCTAAGTTCAAAACGAAATCAAGGAAATGGATCAGTTTGTTAGTGGGCCATTTCCTTCCCCATGTTAGGAACCCGGGGAGCTACTGTGAACTTGACAACACAAGGGATGATGGCTCAAGAATTCGCCCAGAACTAATCATAAAGATTCAAATTTAAAAAAAAAAAAGAAAAAAGAGAGTGAAGTAATCTCCTATTTTACAGCAATAGGACTTCTTAAAGAACAAAATTCAGGGGCGCCTGGGTGGCTCAGTAGGTTAAGCCTCTGCCTTCGGCTCAGTTTATGATCTCAGGGTCCTGGGATCAATCAAGTCCCACATTGGGCTCTCTGCTCAGCAGGGAGCCTGCTTCCTCCTCTCTCTCTCTGCCTACTTGTGATCTCTCTGTGTCAAATAAATAAAATCTTTAAAAAAAATTCAGCTGAGAAAATTTTTAACACAGGGATGATGGCTCTGTAAATTGCCCAGAACTAATCATAAAGATTCTAAAAAAAAAATAAATAAATAAAAAATCGCGAAGCAACAAGATCAGACTTGTTGTTAAAGAACAAACTTCAAATGAGTAAATTTGCAACATCTTACTGGCTTTATTCAGCAATTTATGAATCAGGCAATGTCCGTTTTAGCAGATGGAAAGGAACTCTACGGATCTGTACAAAATGAAGGGCTTTTTTAGGCCGAAGGAAGCAGGAGCAGAGGATCAGGCTGGTCATTTGCTGGTTGGTTAAGTAGGGTTACTTTCCTTAATGTGCAGCAAAGAGAAGTCTCGGGGCGGGGTGGGTCAGGTAACTTACTAAGGGCAGGCAAGTGCCGATTGGTTGACCTAGGTCTGCCTTTTCTGGGAGTGCCGAGCACGGAAACTTAGCTAAGCTTGGGTTTACTGACATGGAGCTTAACACGAACCACTCCGTCTTGGGCCCAATCAGATTATTTCAACAGACTTCACATGTTATAACCTCTTAGTGTCAAGGAATGAGACCACCGCTCAGTAACTGGAACAAAAAACCACAGAGCTAAATGTATTGCTTATTTAGTTACCTCGGTGAACTTTGTTGGTCAGGGACAGTCTCTTTGATCATATGTGGGGCATGTGGGGTTGCTTGGAGCTCAGGGATTGAGGGACTCTCAGAGGCTAGAGAGAGTTGACATCCGCTGTGGATGTGTGGTTACAGAGGTGAGACTGTCATTGATTGATTGGCATCTAGAAGTGTGTTCCAGGTTGTAAGTCCCTACCTTCCTGGCTGACTTCAGAAGGAGGGACGGTCAATGATTGGTTGGTTGACTGGAAGACTGAATTCACTGAGGAAAATTTTATTTTTTTATCACAATATTTTTTAAGTGATTCATGTATTGTAGTTTATGATGGGCTCTTACACCATAATGCTCTATAGTCATCGAAAATTATTTAACCCCAGAGTATAAAATTTGTTCCATAGATTCCATCCTTAGGGTACACAAAGCATTTGTTTAGGAAGGTGTTTTTAGGCATTTTTGTTGTTGCTGCTGTAGTATTATTAAGCCAAGTGTTTTAAGTGGTATCCACAAAGAACTGGTTTGGGGGGTGCCTAGGTGGCTCAGTCGTTAAGTGTCTGCCTTCTGCTCAGGTCGTGATCCCAGGGTTCTGGGATGGAGCCCCTCATCAGGCTCCCTGCTCAGGGAAGTGGGAAGCCTGCTTCTCCCTCTCCCACTCCTCCTCCTTGTGTTCCCTCTCACCATGTCTCTCTCTGTCAAATAAATAAAATCTTAAAAAAAAAAAAAATCTGGTTTGAACAACATTCTGTATTAGACTAGTGATAGAAAATAAAGTGAAAACAGATGTGTTTACAAAGCACTTTACCCAAATCTCATCTCAAATCATGACAACCCTGTCAGGTAGGCATTGCCATTCTCATGTTACAGAGGAGAAAACTGGTGCCCAGTTAAGTGACTTGCATAAGGTTAGAACCAAAGTTTTTACTAGGGCTTAAAGTTGTCAGGATCAACTATTGACTTACTTGATGGTATTATGTTTTATTCAGAACCAAGTTCAAAAATGACCTTCCTTGGGGCACCTGGGTGGCTCAGTGGGTTAAGCCTCTGCCTTCAGCTCAGGTCATGATCTCAGGGTCCTGGGATCGAGCCCTACATCGGGATCTCTGCTAAGCAGGGACCTGCTTCCCCCCTCTCTCTGCCTGCCTCTCTGCCTACTTGTGATCACTCTCTCTCTGTCAAATAAATAAATAAAACCTTTAAAAAAAAAAATGACCTTCCTCCAGAATGTTTTCTCTGACTTTAACAGTCATTGATGTTTATATCCAGAGACCATTTTATAAATAGAAGAATAGTGTTTTTAAACATAGGTGTATGAAATTTTTTTGATGGACCATGTAATTGTCTCCGTTATTTTTATTTTATCTCTGTGACTTCTGTCTTATTTATTGGATTTTTTACTTTCTCTAATTACATTACAGTTCCACACCAGCATCTTACAAGTTTCAATCCCTTCATTACTGCCAACATCTAAGGGCCTGGAAACGTCTGAAAGCGCAAAATTGCCTCCTCAACCAGAGACTTCATTTGAAGAAAGGTATGTCATTTATGACCCAACATTGCAATATAAATGTTCAGCAGAGTAGATCAAGCAAACACAAGAGTGCATTGCAATTTATTTACAGACACAGGTTTTACTGTGAGAGGCAAGAAACTGTAAGGCATGTGCCAGGGGACCAGTGTAAATCAATCACTACAGTCAGTTCTGGATTATTGAAATAAAGGGTGTGAAGCAAGAAGTCCTAGGGCAGGAGTCCAGGGAGGTGTGGTGTTCAGGTTAGAGAGAGATTTTAGGGGACTCAAGTTTTATGTCCTAAGTCATGGGGAGCCGCCAGTGGGTCCCAAGCCCCATAGCAATGGTCATGTGGCCCAGGCTGTTCGGAAGAAGGATTTGGGACAGGGATACAGTAGTTTCTCCATTAACAAGTAGAATTTTGAGGGAGCATGTTCTCAATTACTTAACCTTATAATGAGACCAAATAAAAGAAAATATAATAGAATATTTTAGGGGCACCTGGATGGCTCAGTGGGTTAAGCCTCTGCCTTTGGCTCAGGTCATGATCCCAGGGTCCTGGGATCGAGCCCCACATAGGGCTCTCTGCTCGGCAGGGAGCCTGCTTCCTCTTCTCTCTCTGCCTGCTTCTCTGCCTACTTGTGATTTCTCTGTCAGATAAATAAGTAAAATATTTTTTTAACAAAAGAAAATATAGTAGAAAATTTTAAAAGAGAGGGGCAGCTGGGAATCCTCAGTAAATTCAGCAGCTGACTCAATCTCAGCTCAGGTCTTAATCTCAGGGTTGTGGGTTCAAGCCCCATGCTGGGCATGGAGCCTGTGTTTAAAAACAAAACAAAAGAAAACACACATGACTGTTTTAAAAGAGAAATCGCTTCCCCAGCACAATTTTTTGTTTTTTTGACAGTTCTGCTTACTTAGAATATATATGGTCTTTTACTTGTGAAGCACACACATTCCATCTTTTTTTTTCCTTTTCTTTTCTTTCTTCTTTTAGTGATGGAAAAATAATCCTTGGTGCTTCTGTTGAAACCCAGCCGTGCGATAGTCTTTCGTAAGTCATGTTCTTGAATGTGGAAAATGTCATTGATACCTGGGAGAGAGGAAGCTTCTGACAAACTCACAGTGACCACTGTGAGAAGCGGATGACTGAGGCCTGAATACATTAATGCAGGTGTGGTGGTTGGATGTCAGGGAAAGGGGAGGTTGTGAGTTAACAAAGAGATTCTTACTCATGGACTGTTATCCATTATCTCGTGCCAAGTGTTTGCACGGCTTTAGCCTTCCTTCATCAGTTTTCATGTGAAGTGCAGTGCTTTGAATTTCAGGTTTGCACTGGCTTGCATTTTGACCCTAGCAGAAAAGAGTCACAGAGAATGATGTAATGGCTGGAAAGGCTGCAGTAGTTTTTTGCATTCTCCATGTAGTAAACCGGTCCATTATCTATGTTTATCCAAGTTCAAGTCTGAATTAGGAAAATCTCTTACCAGAGCAGTATTCAAAGATGAGATCTTCTCTTTTCTCACCAATATCTTTTACTTTATTTGATACTGGACAAGTCTAGTAACTTATGTACACATGAGTACATGAGAATTGCCTTTTAAAAGTTTGTGTATGTGTGTTACTCTGCTTCTTAGAGCTTTTTTCTCTCTCTAAACTGGTCACCTATTCCTGACTTCCATTTTTGAAAAGACAGCCCTGTACACTTGAATGCTAGTTATGTGAAAGGGAAAAAAATCTCTGGATGTTTACAGTGTCACTTCACCTTTGCAAGGATAGCAAACAAATTATTATGGGCAGCCAGAGGGATTTTTCTTGTATGCCTCGATCAGAACTGTAAAATGAACTACTTGGCCAGATTCAGAAAATGGATTCCTTTGTGAATTGAAAAGTAACACTTCTGTGCTTTATTTTAATTACAAGGATTATATATAAATAGTATGTGAGTATTTTAGAAGTTCCCTGGTATATTAACTAAAATTTAAATAAAAATAAAAAATAAAAAAGTTCCTGGTCTAAATGTATACATAAAAGGATACACCACTGGTCCATGGAAAAATGCTGGTTTATTTTCAAATGTTGACATCACAAGGAGAGTCCTAAGTGTTTTTCCAGCTATTCTAACATGTGTGGGACATTTAGAGTTATTGGCAGGACAGTTAACCACCTCTGCTTTTAAAAGAACTCAATGTTATAATTTAGTAAAGCACATAAGTGACTGCCTGAATCCGGATTTTCTTTTATGACCAGGATTCAACCCACACACAGTTTTAGTTTCTTTCCAAGATATTCTCCTAAGAAACAGTGGCACCAGAGCCACTTATTATTAATCCTAATTACTATTATTGTTATTTTTAGAACTTCAAGTCTGCAAAAGTCCAGCAGCCTGGTCAATCTGAAGAAAGAGTCATCAGATGGGGTTGGTTCTGTGTTGTTTCTCTGTCTGTTACCCTGAGACGCAAATATTTAGGGATCCTCACATTTTCCCATTTTCCAAAGAAAACTGTCAAGAAGAGTTTGAGGTTTCTCTAATGCAGATTTATTAGATACCACAGTTAATGGTAAATATTAAGAAGGGTGAATATGAACAGTTGAAACTAGTGTATATAATCACAACTGAAGACTAATTAGCCATTATTGGAAATAAATGGAACTGAGATTGTATAGCTTAGAAGTAGATAAAAGTTTATTTTAATTTCTAGAATTGTGTGTAACAGTTTGTGAATATATGAAGCCATTCCTATGTCCAGATTACAATGGAAAAATGTTTGTGATGTCTGATACATGGGATTGCTTAACTGTCTCCAAAAAACCCAAACTCAGAACCTCCAAAACATGTTATATGAAAGAAACCAGATACGAAAGATCAGATAGTCCACGATTCCATTTATGTGAAGTATGTAGAGTAGATAAATCCATAGAGACAGAACCCAGTTTGGCGGTTGCCAGAGATGGAGAGGGAGGAACGGAGAGAAACTGCTTCCAGGGTGAGGGGTTTTATTCAAAATGATGGAAATGTTTGGGAGCTAGGTGGAGGTGGCAGTTATATAACACCGTGAGTGTACTTAATGTCCCCTAATTGTTCAGTTACTTTTTATGTTTCACCTCAATAAACTGTTGGGGAGGTACAAAAAACAGACAAAACCCCCAACTCTCAATCAGGCTAGTGATATTCTTAATTATCATATTTGGGCTTCCTAAGACCTCACAAAACATCCTTAGGTCACCCGCCCGAGAACAGCTGTTTATTTAATATAGCCACTGTGTATACAGCAAACATTTTGGTGTTCTGTTTTTTTGTCTTTTTTTTTTAAAAGGCCTCATCAACAAGGGCTCTCGTTCTTCCTCCAATTTTCAACCATTAACTCTGTAAAGGCTACCTTCTGGTAGGCCACTTCCAGATGCACTCCCTTGACTGCTGGCTCTGAATGCCTTGAGTTGTAATGTAGGTGTCCCTGATAAGGCATGGACTGTGCACACAGCTGTAATTACAGGCATCCTTTGTCCTTTTTTGTCTTGCCAATTCAATAAATGATTAAATGATTTTGACATCTGTGGTGAGACATAGGTAATAGTTGCACTAAACTGTGGCATCTATAAACTTGTAGTTACGATGAGCAATAAATTCAGAGGATAAAATAACCACCTTCAAAGCTTGTGTCCCCTCTCCCCTTTCTCTACCTCTGCAAAAACAAAAACAGAGGGCAGGAGATGTTAGAGGAATGAGGGCATGCAAATCAAAGCATCTTTGGATCCTACTAAAACAATATAATAGATCATGTTACTGGAACTGCTAATTCAAATAACAAGAAAGCTAAAAAATCAACAGTACTTAGAAGCATAACTTAATTACAGTTAAGTTTCGCGATAAAGACCTTGACCTATTAGAGACAGCCAAAGAATCTTCTGAATCGATGAAGAAAAATTTAATTATAACAAGTTTAGTTTTGGTGTTAAGTGTATCAAGCATGTCATAGTGTTTGAAAATTGGTGATCTGTGTCGGGTAACTTGCAGGCAAGGTAATGAATATGTCTCAGAACACCCTCTCAAAAACAAAATGTTTAACAGTCACTGGTTGTGTCCTCATTTGACTAGTAATTCCTTGAGTAGAATATTTAAATAACTGGAGTAGAATCTCTTTCTGCTGCTGGTGTAGAAGCTTGGAGATAACGCCTACTTTGCACAGTGATTATATTACGCTGGGCTTCTGATGCAGTTACGGTACAAAGACTGTGAACTGCATTGTAGCCTAGTCATGTCATAACCATTCGAAAAATAGGAAGCCTGCTGGTATTCTGGTTATGCAGTACCTTATTTCCATGTCATTGGGGGAATGAGGCAAATAAAATAAAGCTTGAGAATTTCTATGTCCTAAATACTTCACATATGAAGCATGCCGGTTATAGGTCAGTGATGAACATGTTTTTGTTGCTGCTCTTGCTTCCTAAGTAGCTTTCAGAACTGACTTTCTAAATTGTAATATGGTGCTTGGTGTTCATAATCAACTTATCAGTTCTGTGATTCTTTTAAATAAAATCACATGTGTAACAGATCAGGTGTTGTGCCCAGCGTGTACTCCTAATTGTGCACAGCCACGCTGTGTTCCATTTATTATTACTTGTCTTTTAGGATAAAGCTCCTGTAGAAAGCAGCCCATTCAGGGGCCTCCCTCCGAAAGCTCCGGGGCGTGATGCATCCGTGGACGACAACCCCTTTGGCACTCGGAAAGCCAGATCATTCTTTGGGCGTGGCTTTTTAAAAATAAAAAGTAACAAGAGGACAGCAAGTGCACCAAACTTGGGTACGTATGGCCAGCGTGCTTTTGCTTTAATTCACTCAGGACGAGGACAGGGTCAATCCCCTCCCTTCCCTGGTTCATTGATCTGTGCGTTTCTCGTTCTCAGAAATGAAGGTGAATGCAAGAAACTGACCCCTTGGGTTTAATTCGGTGGTAAAGATAGCTCTGTGCAGGCCATCACCCTGCTCTCCTTGTTGGAGTACAAGTGTAGAGGAAAGACCAAAACCCTTGACACTCTCTGAGTTCATTGTAAACAGCTTCTCATCTGTTTCGAAAGTGGACCAATTAACCCCATATTGTTCCTGCTAATGGAGTCTGCGATGTTGGAAGCACAGCGCAGTGCTTGCCTTTCCTCCCCCGTGTGTATTTTGTGAGTAGGACTTTGAGCTGTGTTTCATTTTGTCATTCTCCTGTGTTCTCTCCATTGGGCTGCGTGTGATTGTGTGCATTGTTGGGATATCTGAAGATCGTAAACGAAGTGCCAGTGCACCCACCCTAGGTATCGTACCCCTGCATGCCAGCCTTCGCCAGTGCTGTCCTCCAGGCTGACTAATCCTTGCTCTTGGTATCTGCGATCTCTAGAAAGCAAGCTGGCAGCGATCAGAAAATGTTGTCCTCGACTCCAGAGAGTTCCTTCCAACTGCTGCTAAAGTGAACTTTCTGGAGAGTCTTTGCTTCCCAGCCTACGTGCTGTTTTAACCCCTGCTAATGACACCTTGCCAGGAGCTCTGGGAGGACCCAGAAGCACACGGCACCCTCAGAGTCCAGGGCAGGACTCTCCTGCCTCGTACCTTCCAGCTTTCTCACCCTTCCAGTGCATCCTGTCTCACACTAACTCCCAGGTCCTAACAGTTCCTTCTCCATGTCTCCATTATCCCCAGAGAGCAATGTTTTCAGCCAAATCGAGAAGTCTGTAGAAGACATTGCAAATGATTGCTTTAGACTGACTTTTCTTAAGGGAATGTTCTTCTGACATTTATTGCTTTGAAGATGGAAGTGGCATTTAGTGACACTGGAGGAAGATTTCTGGGATATTTAAGGAGCCTCCCCTAGAGTGATTTTAGGAGAGGGGAAACTCCGTTTTCCTTTTTAAAAGTGTGGGGCATGGGAGGGAGGAAACATCCTCAAAACAAAAAAATGGAAACAGGATGCTTTTAGAATGAGGGTGAGTTAGGCAACATTTTCTGGTATACCCGTACCCATGATGGCTTTGGGGTTTGGATGGAAAGGTTCCTTTGGATTTTCCCTGAGATACCCATACACCAACTCATGTGGGTCAGCACAGGTTACTTTTCTCCCTTTGCAGTCTTACATTTCTAGAATACACATGGGATAAATAAAATCCAGACAACATTTTCAAATGTTTTTGCATCTTTCTTAGAAGAAATACATTGTTAATGCTAAGAGCCCAGTGCTGCTTATTATAACCTATAATCACAGCTGTGCTTCGTAGAAAAGTCAACCTCTGCAACTTTTGTATCTTGCTGAAACACCATTTCTGTGATTTTTGTACAACTTTTTCTTTCCCGTAAAAGTGTCGTCTCACACTGAGGAAACAGTACTGCTTGTGTTTGTTAGTGGGGGATCATGTCTTAAGGGGCAGGTAAAAGAATTAAGAAATAGAGAGTGCTGGGAGAACTGGGCGTAGCAAATTTGGATGTTACTCTTTCAAGGCAGAATCAACAGACACTGATTTTATATCAAAAGAAAAATGTGTGCATATCCAGTACAGTCTTTTCTCAGTAGGACATAGCAAGTTATAAATAGGAATAACTCTCTTGAAAAAAGACTGCCAGGGCTTGGTGACTAGGATCTGATGTAAATGCCAAAGGAGAGGAGGGAGTGAAAAGAAAATGCCAAAGAGTGTGAATGGGAGTAACAGGAAGAATATTAATTAGTATCAAGGGAATATTAAATAAGAAAATCTAAGAGAATTCTTCTGAGAATTGGATGGATTTGTTGAGTCTAAGATGTTCCTGGCACAGCACATTGGGAATATCCATAAACGTTCAGATCCTGAGTCTGGGGAGAGAGATTAGGACCAGAGATTGTGATACTGGCTGCTTATGAATGAGGGAAGCCATCATTTTGTGCCAGGCACGGAGTGGGTGAACTTGTTCAGAGATCCTGCTGGCAGGAGCCTAGAACAGAATCTCGGAGTGGAAGAAGAGGAGAAAACAGGTCCTATAGCAGAGAAGAAACGATCAGATGACAGATCTGGGAGATTGTCCTAACAAGATGAAGGAGATGATGTTTTTGAAGAATGTGGGAAGAATGTCAGCAGTACCAAGTGCTGCAGAAAAATCGAGATTAATTTAAGTGATCTCAGATCACTTAAAGAATGTGGCAATCCTATCCCACCTTTGAACTTCAAAGAGGTGGCAATTTGTGAGTTAATGAATTTAGGCACAATATCATATGTGATATTATACACATCATTCACTGATACACAGCAGACGGTAAAGCAGAACATAAATTTGTGTTCCATCTGTAATATTTGTAGGGTGCTCTTTACAGACCAACAGAAGAAGAATTTGTGAAGAGTTGCTAAAGTTAAGAAGGGTAGCATCTAGTCATGTTCATTCCGTACTTTAAAACTCACCAAGTATGTATTCTGTTCTTGGGATAGCTGAAACAGAGAAGGAGACAGCTGAGCACCTAGATCTGGCTGGTAGATCTTCCCAGCCGAAAAATTCGCAGATATCTCCACCATCGCCGGATTCCAAAAAGAAATCCAGAGGGATCACGAAACTCTTTAGAAAGTAAGTAACACAGCAGACAACCGGAGGGGGCTTTGTGTTGTGTGTTGCTCAAATGTAGGAATAAATGGAAGATTGCCTAGAAACAAGTATGCAGTTGTAAGGCTTTGCTGTTCCTTTGATGGAAGGAAGATTGTGATCTGGGATGCACTGACTCACTGGGTCTCAGTTAAAGTGTAAATCCAGACATCTTTTCTGACCATACATAAGCAATGTTCTCATTAACTTTAAAGTCCTAAGGTCTCCTCAGGTCTCTACAAGGCAATGTGATGTTGTTTCTTCTATTCAGACTTAGGAGAAGTCAGTCAACTACATTCAACCCAGATGACCTGTCTGAGCCTGAATTTAAAAGAGGAGGGACAAGGGCAACTGCAGGGCCACAACTGGGTTGGTCTCGAGATTTGGGACAATCTAACAGGTGAGAAAAACTGAACGAATGGACTTTGACATCTCTACCCACATGTCCAGGCTATGAGCACTTGCAATGTTAGTATTGTCCCTGGGCTGAGCAGTAGAATCCCTTGCTTACCCCTTTGCCTGGCAGAGGGGTCCGTCATCTTTAGAGCAGTGCGGGTTGGCAGTGGTTGGTGAAAATCATGCAGAAGATGAGGGCTGCGTGAGCCAGGGGAGGAACCAAAGCTAAAGTGTCAGCAACATCTGTGTAAGAATGATTCTTTGACTTCAATCTGACTGAGAAAATAGTTACTCCAAGTACTCTAAAGCATAGCTCTAGAGAGATGGGCTAACATAGCGGTTAAGAGTAGGTTCTAGAGACAGACTGCTTGGATCTGATTGCTGGCTTGGCTGCTTCCTGTAACCTGGGTGACCTTTGAGCAACTACATCCATACTCTACACCTCCGTGTCCCCTGGTATGAATTAGTCTAATTATGAAGATTAAAGGAGTTTATATGCGTTGAGTATCTGGTAAATAGTAACTGTTCAGTGAACGTTAATGACTAATGGATTCTGTGAACGCACCTACATAAATTCATTAAGACACAAATTCTAACGGAATTTAATCAGGATTAAATAATCCTGAATTTATCAGGACTATGTAATGCTTTATCTGTTAAGACTCTAGGAACTTTTCCTACACCCTTACCACAATTGAGGGCTGTTTTGAAATTACTGTACTGACCTACTGAGCATGAGAAGGATGGGGTTGGCAAACATCTAGCACAAACCATTACACTTAGTCTTTGGAACATGGTCTCTCCTACCCTCGCAGAAGACTGGGCACAGGTTTTATCAAGGAGGAAACCCTGGCTTTCTCCAAACACATGAAGGTCTCATTTGCCATGTGTTCTCTTTATACACAGTAGAGGATCTCCTTGTGCTGTTTTAAAAAAAAATAAAGAAAATTTTTGTTTATCTACATTTTTTTTCCCCCAAAGAGGAACACGATTTACATGTCAAAGTAGAAAATTTGACCCAGAAATTACTGTGATTATGTTTCCCTGTACTCAGTGATGGCATGTTGCGCTCTTCTCACTGATAACCATTTGGAGAGAAACCATAATTCTGCTACAGTTCAAGTTAGACTTGATTTCTTTCCATCTAACCTAGTGTTTTCTGTTTAGAAATTCAGTCTTCAAACCACGTTGACTGAAACTAGTACAGTGACTTGACTTGTTGGTTCAACTTGTTTTTCTTCCACAAATATGTTTCTTGCTCAAACATATTGAATCTTTTGTGGTTTCATTTGAAAATGAAAGCTGTGGTCCTTTTGAGGTAACTTTCAATGCCAGTACCACCTCCCCTAAACATGGACTGAAAAGTAAGCTTTTCATGGTCAAATAGGGCATTACTAGGGAATTTCTACATTCATTCAGTATAAGTTGGTCAACCTTGAGAAGCCACAGGGCTGGCTTGGAATTGTTCTTCACACAGTTGTTCGTTTTCTTATAGCGACTTGGATATGCCATTTGCCAAATGGACCAAGGAGCAGGTTTGCGATTGGCTTGTGGAGCAGGGCTTGGGGTCCTACGTGAATTCAGGCAAGCACTGGATTGCATCTGGCCAAACACTTCTGCAGGCTTCTCAGCAAGATCTGGAGAAGGTGACTGCTTCTCTGTTTTGTTTAGACAATGGCTACTGAGAAAGAGAATATGATTGTAGAATTGTTTTATACTCCAGAAAGGGGAGTGGGGGGAGCCAGTCAGTACTCTTGAAAAACTGTGTTTTCTGCTTCACACTTTTTTTTTTTAATTTAATCGCATGGATTTAACAAGAAGGACCTGATCTTAATGATTCCTTATGAAACATGTAAGCCACTGGCTATTTTAATGAGAAATAATTGTATAGACATAATAATAAACCTTAAGCTCATATTTCTCAGAATCTTTGTGAGGCTTTAGCATTGGCCCAACTTCTCAGTGTAATGTATGCAATTCAACTTTACTTTGCAAAAAGGAAAAGGAAAGAGCCCTACATCTTACGTCAAATTATTTAACATATTTCCTAATTGTTTAACCTTTTGTACAGAAAGAATAGAATTCCAGTCTTGCTGAGGAAGGAGCCTACTAGGGAATGGAACATCCCACTAAACTAGTTGCTGTGGTCTTGGCTTTCTAGGGGCCTTTTGTTCAGCAACATTTCACCAACTTGACTTGGCATGCTGACTGAACAGGATTGTCGGGTCTTTAACACTGGCTTCGTTTGGGGGGAGCTGGCATCTTTTGCCAGTGGCATCTAGCCCATAGTGACAGAATGGTCAAACCAGTGTTTCTGCTTATTATTTCAGGAACTTGGGATTAAGCGTTCACTTCATCGAAAGAAGCTCCAGCTGGCACTGCAAGCCGTGGGGTCTGAAGAAGAAACCAACCATGGAAAGCTGGATTTCAACTGGGTTACTAGTAAGAGATTTTTAAATTCACTCATTCATGAATGAGTAAATGAGTGACTGACTGAATGAATGAATAAATGAATGAAGCTGCTTTTTCTTTTGAATCACAAGTACAGGTGTTGCATGGCTTACTAACAACACCGATTTCTCTCCTGTAGGGTGGTTGGATGACATTGGTCTCCCCCAGTACAAGACCCAGTTTGACGAAGGACGGGTAGATGGTCGAATGCTCCATTACATGACTCTTGTAAGTGATTGGCTCCTGGGAGTTGGGGAAGGGGAGTGTCAAATTGCTTTTCTCTGGAAAGACACAGAAATAGTGAGCAAAATACATTGTTTTCACAATGATTCCACCAGAGTTTCAGGGTGTTGCCTTAACTTGAGAAGAGCCAGAAGAGTTTCTGTTAAGTTGAAGTCAGAGGATTTGGTGATTGCAGTATCGTTGGGAAATTTAAAACTTGGATTTAAGCTGTATGAAGGCTAATCTAAACTCAGCTCTCCAGGAAGATGGTTTTATGTATATTCGACAATGTAGACCCTGAAGTGCACGCTTTGAAGGGGTAAATTTTCGCATAATTTTATATGCGAATTATATGTTATGAAGATGCTTTGTTTTATTTTATTTTAGATTTTATTCATTTATTTGAGAGAGAGGGTGAGATAGAGCACGAGCCCGGAGAGGGTCAGAGAGAGGAGGAGACTTTCACTTAGAAGGGAGCCTGATGTGAGGTTTGGTCCCGGGACTCTGGGATCATGACCTGAGCCGAAGGCAGCCACTTAACTGACTGAGCCACCAAGGCGCCCCTCTCCTAACGATGTTTAAAAAATAGAGTGTAGAGTGTCGAAGCCCTGGGGGTTTCTGAGTTACACATTCCTATATGCAGTGACTGCTCAGAAGAGACCACCCTTTTGACCTGACATCTAGAGACCCGTCTCCTCTCCTCCCTTCTGCTTTGGAGAATGTTACCCAAAACCTGCCTCCTTTCTCTCTTTAGCCCCGTTCCACTAGGGGAGTAATCGCAGAGGCAAGAAGTAGACTGAGGTGGACTCTCTGATTCCTGCATTACTGTTCCGTATTTTTATCCTTCCATCTAAGAGGTAGAAGGACTTTACAACAGTGGAAGAGACGGTTTCCAGGAGAACTTGTTCTAGATTCCGCAGTCCTGTTAGTGCACTGCTGCTTTAGATTCTTTTCTTTAAAAGGCCTTTTGTGAGCTACGCTCTGGAACCAACCCCGAGAAGTATCTTCTTTAAGTTTGTTGAAAATTTGGGGCATCTGGGTGGCTCAGTGCGTTAAGCCTCCGCCTTCAGCTCAGACCATGATCTCAGGGTCCTGGGATTGAGCCCCGCATCGGGCTCTCTGCTCAGCAGGGAGCCTGCTTCCTCCTCTCTCTCTCTGCCTGCCTCCCTGCCTACTTGTGATCTCTGTCTGTCAAATAAATAAATCGTTTTTTAAAAAAAAGTTGTTGAAAATTTCAAACAGCTTATTTTTCAATGTCAGAATTGTGGGGTACCTTTCATGGGATTCATTTTCTTCTCTGTCATTGAACCAAAGTCCGTACCTTGGTGGGCACCTGCTTGTAATAACACGAGCGCGTGGCACATTGCATGTATACTGTGTGCCAGACACTCTTCCAAGCTCCGTACTCCTATGAATACTCCAGTTTCAGCAAGCCTTGAGGTGACATTCTTGTTATCCCCCAGTGTTTAGGTGAGGGAATGAGAAACTTGAGAAATGGGGTAGTTCAACCAAGTTTCCACAGCCAGAAAGTAGTCAGAAGTCACAGGGTGTTTGAACCCAAGATGTTTCCAGATTCCTCCTCTTAATAGCTCAGCCTGCAACAAATTCAGTAAATACTTGCCTGCTTGTCTAGGTAGGTATGCTTCTGCACGAACATGAGTAGATTCAGGCTTAAAACCACAAGAAAAGTGCACATAAATTTTGTGACTATAAAAGAGTAAATCATCTTAGACAATTAGACCTCAAAAGTTCTGAGTCACAAAAATACCTATTTGAACATGATATCCTGGGCTGGATCCTGGAATAGAGAAAGGACCTAGTGGAAAAGCTGGTGAAATCTGAGTAAAGTCTGTAGTTTTAATTACCATTTTTTTGTTTATGTTAATTCCTCAGTTTTGATGACTACATTATGGTTATAGAAGGTGTTAACCATTAGGGAAAGCTGAGTGAAGGATATATGGAACTATTATCTCTTCTTTGGCAACTCTTTGGTAAATTAAAATTACCTAAAAGATTTTTTTAGGGGCACCTGGGTGGCTCAGTGGGTTAAGCCCCTGCCTTCGGCTCAGGTCATGATCTCAGGGTCCTGGGATCGAGCCCTGCATCAGGCTCTCTGTTTAGCAGGGAGCCTGCCTCTCCCTCTCTCTCTATGCCTGCCTCTCTCCCACTTATGATCTCTCTCTCTCTGTCAAATAAAAAAAAAAAAAGAAGAAGAAGGCGGCGGCACCTGGGTGGCTCAGTGGGCTAAACCCCTGCCTTCGGCTCAGGTCATGATCTCAGGGTCCTGGGATTGAGTCCGGCGTCGGGCTCTGCTTAGCAGGGAGCCTGCTTCCTCCTCTCTCTCTCTCTGCCTGCCTCTCTGCCTACTTGTGATCTTGCTCTGTCAAATAAATAAATAAAAATCTTTAAAAAAACAAAAGATTTGTTAAAAAATCTAAAAATAGTATCTGTTTTGATTTAAAACAGCCCTCTAAAAAAAATGTCTCAAGCTAAAATAATTTGCATTGTATTTACATTGTAATCACGTATTTAGATTTTTTTAAATCTGAAAAACTTGAATTAGTTGAAACTGACCCACGTGGAAATGTTTTGAATGGGTGTCTCAATCTTAGATTAAAATGTGTTGAATGCCTTCTAACTTACCATAAGGAAGTGCCTTAAAGAAATTGATCCAAAAAAAATTCAGGAAATAATTTTGCTGAGTAGCTTTAAGAATTTAAGCTGATTGTCCAATATTTTTATTTAAAAACTATTTCTATAATAGATTATCACCCCCCCACCACCACCAACAAATGTGTTTATCAGTAAGGTGTGTCTAAAATGGATATTTTTCTTGTTTTATTTTCTTGATGTGTTTGGAAATAGACTGGTGCTTATCTTGACACTGCCCTCCACATCACCTTCTGAAATAATTTGTTTTGGTGTGTTTGGTATGTTTGAAATGTTCCCAATAACCACAGACAGGAAAGTTACACCTGGAAGGAACTGATGGTGATACATGTTGCTACTAATAACTTCTTCATGTCTCCTTTCTCTTTAACTCTCACCAAAACCTTCTCATCGATCACAGACTCTGCTGGATAGAGCATAATAATCAAGAACTAGAGATTCCTTGAGGCTTGGGGAATACTATAACAGAGATACTTTTCTGATTTTCTCCCAAATGGTGATGTGCCTTAGTTCAGCAAACCTAGTTCTGCTGTCCTCACTGAACATCATGGGCTCTTAACTCTTTGCTTTATCACACCAAATCAAAGTGTAACCCAGCCAATTCCTTTCCAACTGTGCTCTACAGAGCTGTGGGGTCTCACGATCCTGTTTCAAAGTGTCCGGAAAAGAAACAGGTGAAACTTGGCTTCTGTTGATACAACACTAATTTTTTGGTGGTTGTTTTTAATTTGGGGTCCTGGAGAGGATTTTGTTGGGAACAGGAAAAAAAGTGTTCTGTTACCAAATAAAGGGTTTGAAAATACAAGCGCTCGAGGCCTGTTGGTAGAGGGGTTTCCTAGTTTTACTTGTTTTCTGAAATTTCCCTGAGAAGGTCCTCCTGCTCTAGGCCAGCTCAGTGAACTCCTCTTTTTGTTGTTGTTTTGTTTTGTTTTTTTTTCAGGATGACTTACTGTCTTTGAAGGTCGTGAGTGTGCTACATCATCTCAGTATCAAAAGGGCTATCCAGGTCCTGAGGATCAATAACTTTGAACCGAACTGTTTGGGGAGGCGGCCGTCTGACGAGGTAGCACCTGAGGTTGAGATTCCCGCTGCATGCGCTCTCCATGCACGGGACAGCTGTGCGGGCAAAACAGACACACGAGTCTTCATGGGCCGGCAGGGAAGGCTTCTGCCATCCTCAGAGCCTCAAGTCCAGCCTCATTACCTTCTCGGGCTTTATTTTCCTATATCCCCCCCATTGTGATGGGTCTACCTGTGTAACCACAAAGATTGTGTTTTAATTTCCCTCCCTCCTTTTCTCAGGTGTCTCTTATTTTCTTGCCTCCTTAAGCCACAGAGTTAAATATCACTCTAGAGACTTGTTTTCCTAAAGCACTGCTTCATGAGTTTGTGAAAAAAGCTTGGAACACTGGCACGGATGCCTCAAAACAAAACTGAGATTAGCAGACCCCTTTTCACCTTTTCTGTAAATACTTAGTGGGATGTCGAGGGAATTGTGCTCTAGAAGGCAGACTTTGTAGAAGGTGCAGTTTGAGTGTTTGGGATCCCACAGTCAATGGACTAACGCTCCTTTTATTTTACTTTTTTCATAAAAAATAAAATGTTCCAGATTTCATTGTTTATGCACCACACCCAGTGTTCCATGCAATACGTGCCCTCCTTAATACCCACCACCAGGCTCACCCAACCCCCTACCCCCCTCCCCTCCAAAACCCTCTGTGTGTTTCTCAGAGCCCACAGTCTCTCATGACTGAAGCTCCTGGTGGTTGTTTGTTCTCACAGAACAGCGTCACCCCGTCCGAAGTTCAGCAGTGGACCAATCACCGGGTGATGGAGTGGCTGCGCTCCGTGGACTTGGCAGAATATGCCCCCAATCTCAGAGGCAGTGGTGTCCATGGTGGGCTCATGGTAAAACTCTCTTTTAATTGAAAAACTGACTTCTCATTTTGTTTCCATCAGTCAAATGAGTTAGGACATTATCAGTTTGCTTGTCATAATCCTAGCACCATCAAACTGAGCCCTCCTGTAACCATTTCTAGGGAGTCTTTACTTTCCGAGTATTTTTCCCCATCATGTATTTGTATCATGTAGGGTTAGATCAGATTTCAATCCATTGTCTGTTATCTTATGTGACCATCTGGCCACCGGTTCTCATGTGAGGCGCAGCACCAAAGGCGTGAAACACCTGCCACATCCAGATTCTATTTCTGCACAGTGATATAAGGAGTCGCCTTCCAAAGGCTCCACTTTGGGGAGCTACAAGCCCTAACTTTGGAATGCATGGATGTTGGGAACGGCTCTACTTCTCACTGGCTTAGGCAAAATAAAGATCTATAGCTTGAAAATCGGTCTCTCTGGGCTGTTGTGGGATCATTGGTGATGACTAAATGAAGGAACTTTGCCAATTACAAAGCACAGGGCAGACATGCATGATACACAGTGCCTTAAATGACTTTTTTTTTTATAGGTTCTAGAACCTCGTTTTAATGTAGAAACAATGGCTCAGCTATTGAACATCCCACCAAGTAAGACCCTCTTGCGAAGACATTTGGCTACTCATTTCAACCTTCTGATCGGGGCCGAGGCCCAGCACCAAAAGCGTGATGCCATGGAGTTACCAGATTATGTACTCCTGACAGCCAAGGCCAAAGTGAAGGTTGGTTTAGGCTTCTGTCTTCTAATAACTGGTTAAAGCAAAAACTAAAGCTGGGGCTTGGTTTTGACCTGACTGTCCCATTTTCTGGAGTTTCCTGAGTCTTGTGGATGGGTTAATGGTCTGTGCATCTTTAAGAGTAATTAAGAAAATGCATTTTTGCAAGTGTCTTTCTGGGGGAACCTTTGCTCACATTTATTCTATTAGAGTTAACAGTGATGAAGAAGATGACGTTGGGATGCAGTCAAAGTATTGCCAATGCAGAGTCCATGACTTGGGCTCAAACATTGATTGCAGTTGTTCTATGGATAAATCCAGCAGAAGAGGAAGATTTCTCACACAGATTCAACTTGTCTGGCTTGCAATGAACCAATCTTGCAAGTTAGAAAAAGATACTTAAGAAATGACTCAAGGTAGACCAACAGAGAATGGCTGTTTCTGGGTATACCCAGATTCATGGGTCATACCAAATTCAGATTACATTTTCTTCTTTTTAATCATTTCTCTGTGAACTCTTATGAGTCTGTTATCTCAACCAACTTAATGTGGAGATAGAGTTTATCAGCTCTTCTGCAAATTTGTACTAATTTCTTTATATATAGAAATATAGATATTTCTCTCTCTCTCTCTCTTTTACCTCCTCTACCTGCCTGACACTTTCTCATTAGCTCCCTTTCTCTCTTAAGAGATCTGCCAGATTTGAAACTTCTCAAAGACTCTGTTCTATTTAAATTCTCACCATCAGCCTGATCACCGTCTGCTGAACTGATAGTCTCAGGGACTATGCAGTGACTCAGATGGAGTTTCTCTTCCAAGTATCATTAGAAATTCTCTCTCCAAACAAGCGAGGATTCCTTTAGCAACCTCAGTTCTGTTATGGAAGCATAGCCGGCAGACAGGATAATCATAGCTTCCCCTGAAAAGAAAACACAGTTAGGGGTGCCTGGGTGGCTCAGTGGGTTAAGCCGCTGCCTTCAGCTCAGGTCATGATCTCAGAGTCCTGGGATCGAGTCCCGCATCGGGCGCTCTGCTCAGCGGAGAGCCTGCTTCCCTCTCTCCTGCCTCTCCATCTACTTGTGATTTCTCTCTGTCAAATAAATAAATAAAATCTTTAAAAAAAAAAAAAAAAGAAAAGAAAACACAGTTAGGACCATTCTCTTTTCCTGATCTGAGATGGGAAAACCTTGCAAAACTGGATTCATCCCTGAGAAATATCATTGCATTAAGTCCTGTTTAATCAAAAACTAAGGCTCTTGGCATTTTTTTGCGTATCACCGTGACTGCGCAGCTAATTGGGGTGAATAAGTAGAACAAGCTTAATCTTCTGAGATTCATAATCTGGATCATTTATTATATTTGGGCACATCAGTCATACACACACAGGGTGCTTTTATTTTTGTCACACCAATTTAATCATCCAATTGCTTTTCTCTGTAAATGGAGTGAATATTTGAATCATGCATATTCTCAATTCTCTGCCATATGAGTTTTATTAAATCCCTGGATGTTTGCTTTTCTTTTAAAGCCAAGGAAACTTACCTTCGGCAATTTTTGGAAACTGAGAAGGAAGAGACAGGAAGATAGGGAAAAATATATTTGTCCTATGGAACTGGGACATCCATCAGGAAGTACCTCTAAGAAGGGATTTAAACCTGGATTGGACACGCGTCTGTATGACGAAGATGATTTGGACTGGTTGGAGCAGGTAAAGGCAATAGGACATGCCTGTTTTCTTTCAAGTTCCTCCAGCCATGAAACACTAAATGGAAACTTGATGCACTGTGTCTACTAATCAGTTTTTTCTCTAATATCTGAAAATATAATAAGAAAATAATAGTCAATAGCTTCCCAGTTGCTTGCTATGTCCCAGGCACTATCCTCAGCAGTTAACGTATGTCAGCTTTCACTGACAGAGCCTTGTCATCCTCAGTGTAGGGGGAAGGAAACCGAGGCACGGAGAGGCTGAGTAACTCACCTGAGATAGAAGAGCAGCTTGAAGACCTGGGCTTCCAAGCTGCCAGGCTGGGCTGCTCACTGATGTTATACTGTCTCTGGGTTATGGAAATCTGTGTATTAAGTCAAGTGGAAATACACAGCTCATGTAGTCTTTTTCAATGCAAAGTCCTGGATTTGAGTATTGCCCCCTAGTCACCAATCCTTTGATGTCATTGTCAATATCAGAGCATTAGGCTAGAGGTGCCAGTAAAGGGACATTTTGGCTCATTCTTAGCCTCTGGTTGCTGTAACGAAAGGAGGTATCCCCAGAAGTGTTCTGTTGCTCCCAGCCCGTTTCATATCACTTGCATTATTTCTTCTTCGACTTCTCATTTTGCTGTCCTTTCTTTGAAATGATGCAACCGAGTAGGTCACATGATGGGTGTGTTCTTTACAGATGGAGGATTCAGAAGACACAGTGAGACAGATACGGGTGTTCACCGAAGGCATCAACAATCTAACGGTAAGTCTGTAAAACGAAGTTAAAATGTTATTCTACAGGGGCACCTGGCTGGCTCCGTTGGTGGAGCGTGCGATTCTTGATGGGGTTGTGACTTCGAGCCCTACGTTGGGGGTAGAGATTACTTAAAAATAAAATCTTTAAAAATGAGAAGAAGTTTAAAATAAAAATGTTATTCTAAAAAGATATTTAAAATAACCCCAAAGGACTGCATGTTTTAACGGAGCGTGTGTCGTGCCGAGCTCCTGCTTCCTGTTTCATGACCCCATCCCCTTGTTTTCCAGCGCAAGTTAAAGGAGGACGACATGTTTCGGGATTTTGCCGCCCGTTTCCCCAGTGCCAGCATCACTGACGAGGACTCCAATGTTTAATCTGAGCACTTGGACGAGCATGAGGAGCCCCTTGGCTTTCCTCCACCTGATTTTTCAAACAACTCAAAGAATCTAGAACAAACAACAGATTATATACAATTGATCATTCCACCTTCTCGGAAATGGACACGGAGGCCTGGGTTGCGGGGGACAGCGTGTGCCTATTCCGAAGACGCCATGAAAAATGAGACACTGGTGAATGAGAGTGTAGTGGTCTGTCCTCTATTTAATGTAAAAATCTGTGATATATTTAAAGTGTTGCATTTAATATGAGTGTTTTACTGTAGCATTTCACGTTCCCATTCAACAGTACCCAGGATTTGGGGGTCAGGAAGCAGTGCGTGGATGATCTCGTCACGTCAGTGTGACAACACTGTAGCTGTCAGCATAGGACATCACATGCTTTCAAAATCCGTATGTGGAATTTCCTCAAGTGTTCCACGTGCCTGCTAAATGCCAGCGGCCACCTCCACTTGCCACCTCTTGTCCTATTTTATATATTTTTCTAAATACGTGTATATATTTAGTACATAGAAAATAGAACTTTTATTTTGTGACATACAGGAGATGATGAAAAGCAAATGCAGTGCTCCAAACAGTCATATACCAAGTGGTCCTCGAAAGGTTGGGATGATCTCTCCTTCTCCAAGCTGAATTTTAATGATATTAAAAATGAGTTAATATTGATCATCCCAACTAAATTAGGGTATATGAAATGCCCCTTCTCTGATGACACATCACCCAGTTAATTGTTGAAGAGTTGAAAGTTTCAGCCTTCATCTTGGATCCTTTAGCCTCAAAAGGAAGAACACCAGGGACATTTGAATACTATTAACTCAAATGAATTCAGAAGTTCCCCCCCAAATTTGTAGAAATTTCTGAAGAAATCAGACCCAAACAAAAACCTTCACAGTATTAAGCTGCTTATTTTCCTTCTTGCTGAGTATCTCATGACATCAAAATACTAACCATCTACCTACTGTTATTAATTGTATATTTCTCAGGCTATCAGTGGATGGGATTTTGTTATGTTAAGCTGAATATGCATCTGAACATTTCGTCTCAGAGTTCAGTAACGCTGAGGCTGCACAAGGAGTTTTAGAATGGCTATATATTGATGAGAAAACGTAATTCATGTTTTTAGCACAGGGCCCAGATGACATTTATTTCTAAAGGAAATAGCGGTGGCAAAAACTTACTGTGTTTATCATTATTTTTAGGGGTAGTCGAAAAAATAACCTATTTTTTATTCACTACTACACTTCCCACGATAGCCAACATGGTAAAGACACGTCACAAATTGGTGTGGGGAGAGGCAGTTCAGTATGTGCCCATGGATTTGCTTATAAATTCTATTTGAATATCAGTGGTGTGCTCTTGCAAGTTCTTAGCAGGTTACCAAGCTTTTCAGCAAGGGCCTATAATACCAAATTACTGTTTATTCGTGACTAAAATGATCTGATGCTAATAATAATCCTTTACTCTCTACTATTCATTGTCTGGTAACTGTATTGGACTCTTACATACTAGTATTTTTTTTAATGTGAACATATGTCACCATTTGAAAAACAATTTCTTATTCAAACCTGGTTAAAAAAAATATGCCAGAAGACTGTTAGAGATGCCAAATATTCTTTATTCAGGGCAGTGTAACATAACTGATGATATGTGATAAAGTTAAATATTTTTTTGATGAGATATATTTTATTTACAAAACATTGTGCACTGCTGGTTTTAACATATGAAAAGAAATAAAGTCAGTTGATAATTGTCTCCTGTTTTTATGCTCTGTGACTTTATTTTCCTTTGTGCAGAATACCCAGTAGGCTTTATTTCTGACCTATTAGAACAGTGACACAGATGCTTTATCATTTGCAAACTCCCATAAATTTCATGGGGGAGGGTTATAGCATATATCGACAGGTAGAAATTTGAGGGCTCTGAGGAATTTCTGTACAAAAGGAAATAGGCAGCTGGACTGGGTGGGGCGTAAGGAATCCTAGTAGAGGGGTTATTAGAAAAGCAAAGGGAAATGACTCGCCATCAAAGTTGAAGAAGTTTGTTTTAGAAGGAGATGTATATTCCTTTAAAGAACTAAATACTGTCTTTAAGTAAAATTTGAAAAGCGGAAACCTATCTTGGAAGAGATTGCCCAATATTAGAAGTGGAGTGAACATCGCTAGAGAAGAACAGATGTTTTGGTGAGAGTTAATCATCTCTAACTTAATAAACCAGCAGGAATGTGTGAATACAACACACCTCATTGGCAAACAGAGAGACCGGGCATGTTTGTTTAGCTGTGTGTCTATGTGCTCAGCTACGCCACGTCAATGCTGAGTCAGAAAACTGGGACTGCATTACCAGACATGACTTCACTGTAAAACACCGTAAAACTTCTCCGAAGAAGTCATTCTGCATGAGCTTCATACGTTCGATCTCCGGAAGCAGTATTGATCAGGTGAAGAGGAAATATGGGGCAAAACTCATCGCAACAGTTGCCTCCGAAGGACAGCAAAGAGGATTCCAGCATCTGTGAGGTTGTCAGCGAGGCTATAGTCCATGCAGCTCCGAAAGTGAGGGAGTATCTTGGATTCGAAGATCCTCTGAGCAATCTGTGCCCAGCTTCCAACACTCTGAACGAGATCTTCTTAATCCACTTCATCACTTTCTGCCAAGACAAGGGAGTGGATGAATGGCTCACCACCACCAAGATGACCAAGCACCAAGCTGTACTGTTCGGGGCAGACTGGATTTGGACTTTCTGGGGAGCCGACAAACAGATCAGGCTTCAGCTGGCAGTGCAAACTCTGCAGATGTCTTCCCTCCCTCCTGTGGCATCTCAGCCCTGTGACATGTCCCCTCCAGAATCCAGGGCAGGGGGGTCTTCCAGGAAGAGAAGTCGATTTGATAAGCTTGAAGAATTCTGTCACTTGATAGGAGATGACTGACTGGGCCTGTTTATCATCTTTGGGGTGCCAGGTAAGCCCAAAGACATCAGAGGAGTAGTCCTGGACAGTCAAAAGTGAGACCGTGCGGGGCCAGTTGCCAGGACGGAAGGCCGTGGCACAGTTTGTCCTGGAAACGGAAGAGTGTGTGCCCATCAGAAAGCTGCTGGGGAACTGTCTGAGTAAGAAAGATGGGCTGAGAGAGGTGGGCAAGGTTTATATTAGCATCCTCTGAACTGGACGTGGGCAAAGAGACTGTAAGGCAAAAAGGAAAAAGTATTTCAGCGAGCTCATCCACATGCATCATCCCAGCATGGGATTTTTTTTTTTTTCTCTACCCACCCTCCATTGCAAGAAAATAATCACCTGGATCAAAGCATATAATGTCATGACAACAGGGGGGGAAAAAACCCTGCTCATATTGCAGGGAAAATTAATTTATTCAATAATAAAAATAAGAGGAGAGAATAAAGTCAGCCTTGAAGTTTGATTTGCTAAGAAAAAGTCTTTAATTGTTTAATAAGTCTAGAACTGTAAAGTGTAAAATGTATTTTTACTGCTTGGGTGGGAGGTGGCAGGGTGGGGGATAAGCTGGTCCGTGAGACTACAGAATGGGATTAATTACACTGACAGCACCAGTCCGATTCAGGACCCCTAAACAAAACCTCATTCCCTCTCTTCCTATGAGCTCTGCCCTTGATCCCATCTCCTCCCCAGCTGCTTTTTCTGCGCACAGAGACTCTTGGTAGGATTCACTTTGGCACTTGCTTGAAGTGTCCACTTTCCCTATGCGTTAAACACAGTGACCCCTGAGGTGCCTGGGTGGCTCAGATGATTAAGCATCTGCCATCAACTCAGGTCATGATCTCAGGGTCCTGGAATTGAGACCCACATCAGGCTCCCCGCTTCTGCCTCTCCCTCTACTACTCTGTCTGCTTGTGCTCTCTCACCCGCCCTGTCAAATAAAACATTTAAAATAGGGGCGCCTGGGTGGCTCAGTGGTTTGGGCTGCTGCCTTTGGCTCGGGTCATGATCTCAGGGTCCTGGGATCGAGCCCCGCATCGGGCTCCCTGCTCCGCAGGAAGCCTGCTTCCCTCTCTCTCTCTCTCTGCCTGCCTCTCTGCCTACTTGTGATCTCCGTCTTTCAAATAAATAAATAAAATCTTTAAAAAAAAAAAAGACATTTAAAATAAATAAACAGTGACCCCTATAGCAATCCCTCGTAATGATGATTAACATGTATCCACTTATAAAAAGCATCTTTGCTTAAAAGCCTGGGTGGAATTGTAATAGTAGTAAAAGAGAGGAAAACTAAGTGAAGCAAAAAGTGCTTAGGAATGTAAATGAAAGATTCATTCACATGATTGGTAAATGCCTAGTTTTATGTCAGGTGTTGTCCTACACCCTTCCAATCCAGTAGTAAGAACAAAGTCCCTACTCTTGGCGATTTCTCTTTTAATGATGGAAGACTGACAATTGACAAATATATGATTATATAAAATGCATCTTAAAAATATATCTAGTGTTATGTGAAAGCACGGATAAAGGGATAGTGAGTGAAGGGGGTACTACTATATATGGGGTTTAGGTTAAGGAAGACCTCTGAGAAGGGATAATTGACCAGAGATCTGAATGAAAAGGGAGAGCATTAGTACAGAGAGATCTGGGAAAGAATGTTCTAGGCTTAGAGTACTGCAAAGGCAGAGCCTGAAATGGGAGCAGAGTCAATGTGTGTAAAGCAAAGCAGAGGCGGCTGGTGTGAATGGAGTCCAGGGAGCCCGGGAGAGAGTGATAGGAGTTGAAATTGAAGTACCCAGCAAATGAAACAAGCAAATCACCCTTGTGAGGACCCAATTTTATTGTGAGTGATAAAGGGACAGACAGACATGCCTTGATCAGATTGATCAGACTTACTCTTCAAAAAAAATTTCTCTTAGGCACCTGGGTGGCTCAGCTGGTTAAGCCACTGCCTTCGGCTCAAGTCATGATCCCGAGTCCCCGGGTGGAGTCCCGCATTGGGCTCCTAGCTATGCGGGGAGTCTGCTTCTCCCTCTGACCCCTTCCCCTCTCATGCTCTCTCACTCTCTCTCTCTCAGATAAATAAATAAAATCTTTAAAACAAAAAACAACACCTCACTTGATTACTGGGTGGCGACTAGGCTGTAAGGAGGAAAGAGTGAAATCCGAGCCCATGGGAGCAGCTGGGAAGCTGTTAAAAGAGTTGAAGGTAAAGCATACAGCGTTTGCTGATGATTGGATGTAGGGATGAAATCTACCACAATTAATGCTGTATTTCCAAACATCTTAAATATTAAGGATGCAAGGGAAGAAATAAAGGCACACACTTTGAATGAGCCTGGAAGCTACCCTGACACTCAATGTTTCCTTGGCATATGTGGACCCTATCTGTAGCAATGCTGTGTCAAGGAAACTATCAAGAAGGTGGTTAGGGTATGGGGATGAGTTCAATTAATTTGAAGGAGATGATGCTTGTGATAACATTTTTCCATACTAAATTATAAGCTAACAATAATTTTGGGAACTCTAGTACAAATTGTAAATATCCATGTTCTAAACAACTGGAAGATATAAATCAAAGACGTACCATGTCTTCTTTTTTTCATGAAAATAAAAATGTGAAGGTTTTGCTGATTTAAAAAATATTGTATTTTTTAAAAATCTGCATTCTGCTGTAAAAAAGTATGGAAATACAGAAAGTTAAGCCTTCGGGAGTCTCACCCTCTCTCCATACCCACTCTCTCCAGTTTGCTGGAGAGTTAACATTAAGAATATTGCTTAATTAACAATTCTGCTTAATTAAGAATTTGCTTAAGAAATTTGCATAATTAAGAATTAAGAATTTTGCTATTAACTAAGACGTTTTGAAGAAGTTTTAACTAAAAGTAGCTCTCTGACAGAAAGTCACTGGATTAATCTGGGTTTTAGATATAATAAAACCCCATTATAAAAATCCTTAATATTTAAAATTATTCCACGCAGCATTGGCTATAATTTGCAGGGCCATAATTTGGTAAGAAAGCTGAACAAAAAGTTTTTATCCTAAGTGAGCAACTGCACTTTTAAGAATTCTTCCAACTGAAAAATTATGTAATTCTTAGTGACTCCTAGGTACATGTGTTACTGTTTACACTGCATGAAACATATTATTGCCTGCTGACAGGATTGCAAATGAGTTCTTTTAATTCAGAAGGAACCTTACTGTACTTGATGTCTGGGAAAACAGTAAGTATTTTTCTAGGTCCTCTAACTCTGGTCATGTCTGTCCACTAACGTCTTAGGGAGATAGTAAGACAAAAAGAAAACACAGGAGGGCAGGGTGAGGACAGGAGTCTCAACTTCCTGCTCAGAAACCGAGAGATCCCTGAATATAAAGTAATTCTGTAAAGATTCATAATTCTTTTGTCCCTAAATTTGTATGGTATAGGTCTTGTAATTAATTCACTGTCCTAGAACATACAAACTGGAGAGTACAAAAATCACAGCTGTATTGACCATGAGCTTAATTCCAATGACCACCATTTATTTATTTTAAGATTTTATTTATTTATTTAGCAGAGAGAGATCACAAGTAGGCAGAGAAGCAGGCAGAGAGAGAGGGAAGCAGGCTCCGTGCTGAGCAGAGAGCCAGATGCGGGACTCAATCCCAGGGCCCTGGGATCATGACCTGAGCCAAAGGCAGAGGCTTAACCCACTGAGCCACCCAGAGGCCCCATGACCACCATTTATACTCTGCCTTCTGCAACATAACTACTTAAATCACAACAGCTCTGAGGAAGATCTTAAGGTTCCATTTTCCACGAAACTGAAGCTCAGAGATGTTAGATTTTCTCCAGAACACAAAAAAACAGAGCCTGGATTCAAACCCCATACCCATCTGACCAAAAGGCTGTACTTTTAATCTTAAAAACAGAGGAGACGGTAGCTCACCATGTGAAGACAGAAGCAGGGATTGGAGCCATATATCTACAAGCTACTGCAAACCATCAGAAGTGAGCAGAGAGGCATAAACAGATTCTCAGAACTTCCAGAAGGAACTGTTAATCTTAAAACTGTCAATTATTTTACCAGCAAAAATGAGTTTACTAGGGATTAGCAGAGACTTGCAGTTTAGGACATGAATGCTACAGCAAAACCATTGGCATGTATGGAGAACAAATGAGATGACTGCTTTGTTACAAAGAAGGGAGTTGGGAGGGGCTGTTATGGATGAAAAGTCCTAGAGAGTAAACTGGGAGTTTGTTGAGGCATGTTGCCTTTTCCTTAGCTAATCCTGACAGTCTCTTCCTGACTGGGCTGTTTCCTGCGGGGCTTAGTAAACTGGTATCCACTGGCAAGACCTGCAAGGTACTCTCTGTTCCTGGTGGGGTCTGTACTTGCTGGCTAGTGGTAGGATGTGAGAGCTCCCTCATCTGGCCTCTAGACTTCATTTTAAATGATATTTCCTTTTATTAATTTCTCCTGCTAACACCTGGATTTGGGGTTTTTCGCATCTAGAACTGGTGAGAGAATAAATGTTATTTTAAGTCACTCAATTTGTGGTACTTTCTTAGGGCAGCCCTAGGAAACTAGTCCATTTAACACACTGTACTTCTGCTTTGGAACAGTTATGGGATGGTAAAAGGCCAGGAAAGATGAGAATGGTGATTATCACGAATACTTGTCCCTATCTGCCAATTACCCTCCCCCACCCCCCAACAATACTGATTGATGTCCATAGCACAAGGAATGCTTGCACACACACTACTCTGGGACACCTGCACCCCCCTGCTCTACTTGGTATGCTTACCAAGAGTCAGTCGTGTTGGTTCCCAGTTATTCCTGTTACTGTAATTTTGTACTTTGGTTAAATATTATAGTACCTATTAAAAACAATAGAGGATAATTTTTTAATGGTTGTACATTAATCCATCCTAGGGTTGTCAAAATAGGTTTCAATCCAAGATGCCTCGAGGCAGGAAGACCTTGAACTCACCTCCTTTACAGACACACAAATCTACAACTTTTTATTGAAATAGAGGAGGGCAGAAAAAAAAAAATCTCATTTTAAAAATGACCATTAGGGGCGCCTGGGTGGCTCAGTGGGTTAAGCCGCTGCCTTCTGCTCAGGTCATGATCTCAGGGTCCTGGGATCGAGTCCCGCATCGGGTTCTCTGCTCCTGCTTCCTCCTCTCTCTCTCTCTGCCTGCCTCTCTGCCTACTTGTGATCTCTCCGTCAAAGAAATAAATAAAATCTTTAAAAAATAAATAAATAAAAATAAAAATGACCATTATTGGGGCGCCTGCGTGGCTCAGTCATTAAGTGTCTGTCTTTCTCTCAGATCATGATCCCAGGGTTTTGGGATTGAGCCTCCAGCCCCGCTTGGGGCTCCCTGCTCAGCAGGGCGCCTGCTTCTCCTGCTCCCCCTGCTCATGCTCCCTTTGCTCATGCTCCCTCTTGCGCTCTGTCAAATAAACTTTTTAAAAAATCCTTAAAAAACGAAAGAATGACCATTATTTTTGAGGTCTTGATGAGGTCTTTTTGTAATTCTAACCTGATCTACAAAGGAGCTAACGAAATCATTAATAACAGTCACAGCCTATGCACACAGGGCGCTCACTGTAGGCTAGCAGTTCACCCAGAGCTTTCGCTATATTTACTTGATTAGGATCAACCCAGCCAAGAAAAAATGAAGTCAAGTTTTAAACAGAAGTAGTTTGGCTAGAGGCCATCCTTTTAACTACTCTCAGATACTGTCTCGTTCTTAGAGTATATCACTTGCACCAGCTCAAGACTTCTTTAAACCGAGAAAGTGTGGAAAGGCAGCAATGGCAAAGGAGCAGGGCCCTAAGGTAAACTGCCAGACTCTTGTGTCATCTGAAATCCCAGCCAGATCACATTTGCCTTCTGTAAGCCACATTTTTCCCCATCCCTTACAGTCCTCTTTGGACTCACTGCGTATGTATGTATGTATGTATGTATTTAAAAATTTTGTTACCTTTTTGTTTTCTTCTATTAGTTTTTCCTATTTTGGGGCTATCTTCTTGCACATAGAATATAGAATTATTTTTGATGGTGCTTTTAATAATTATGAAGCCTGGGATGTGTGTATTAATCTCACCAGTTTGGTCTTACGCTGTAGGCAAGTCTATAAAAGAATCCGAATCCTAAGGTCACTTGTTGAGGATGGAGTCAGAACAGAGACAAATTATTAGATGGAAGTTAACTGGTACCAAATTATAATTATCTAGAGTAGTTATTTTCACAGGAATATTACCTTCTTCCAAGGCGTACACTACCCTAGTTTTGGTATTGCATTATTGGGCATTGCCAGATTTTGCTTCTTTAAAACCCTACTTTTATATGCCAGCCGTCCCCTTCTAATGAATACAGTTTTTTAAAAAATACGTGTATGTTAATGTGATTGACTAACCTGTCACATACCTGTTCTCTGAAACTAGGAGACATATAATCTCTCATTATATATGTATTCAGTTAGTTTAACCTACTTACTTATTTCTAAGTTCATATTATTTATTTCTTATTTCCTCTAGTTCTCAGTTATCAGTGTCTTCTCCTGTACTGACTTCCATCAATAAAGTTCTGAAAACTATTTTAACTTGGGAAACATTCACCACCTTACACTGGTTCAGCTTATAATTTTTCAACTTTATAGTGGTGAGAAAGCAGTACACATTCAGTAGAAACTGTTCTAGGAATTTTGAATTTTGATCATTTCCTAGGCTAGCATTATGCGGTATGAGCTTGTGCGATGCTGGGCAGTGTCAGTTAGGTATAGCCACAGAGTCATGAGGATAAATAACCAATATACTTAACAACCAGTCTGTACCTTATAACTATTCTTTTTTTTTTTTGTAACTTTCAGTACAGTATTCAATAAATTATATGACATATTCAACACTTTATTATAAAATAGGCTTTGTTTTAGAAGATTTTGCTCAAATGTAAGCTAATGTAAGTGTTCTGAGCACATTTAAGGCAGGCTAGGCTAAGGTATGCTGTTTGGTAGGTTAGGTGTATTAAAAGCGTTTTTAACTTATGGTGTTTTCAACTTAAACACTGAGTGTCCAATAAACCCATCATAAGTTGAGGAAGATCTGTATTTCAAAATACATTGTTACTCTTCAACAAAATGTAAAAAATTTGCTAAAAGTCTAAATCCACAGAAATTTTTAGTGAAGGAAGTATGCTATTAAAGAAGATCCTTACCAGAAGCTTTGCAGAAACAGTGCAAAAATATTAGGTAGATTTGGTGTTTTTCATTTGAATAGCAGCAGCTTTATAAGAGGTCAGATTTTACATCAGTTGCAATTCTGCTTGTGTTTCTTTTTTTGTAGGTTTTTTGCTTTAAAATTAAAGATCATATTCATATTTAAAATACTAAACCATTTTATGTTCTATGGGCACTACCTCCTAGGACAGAGAAAATGACTGTTGACCAAGATTGGCCTAGTGTTTATCCTGTTGCAACACCATTTAAACCTTCTGCTGTACCTCTTCCCATTCGAATGGGCTATCCAGTAAAAAGGGGGGTGCCCATGGCAAAGGAGGGAAATCTAGAACTATTAAAGGTAAGGTCAATTGCTGATTCATTGGCTAAGACTTATTTCTAAAGAAATGCTGGTCCTCTTCCCACTCCTACCCTGCCTTGTACTTGAGGGTTCAGTATGTAGCAGCAGGTATTGTATTTTAGTTTAAACTTTTTTTCAGGTAATCATGGATGATACATTCTGATTGTCCATGGTAGAGAAGACTCAAAGAGTCCTGAGCATTTAAGAATATAACCAGTTGATCCTATGGCTTCCTTTCTGGCTTTTTCTTTTCTATTGTATTTTTTCTACCTATATCTTTCAAGTGGAACTCAGAAAAATGAAATGACCTAATTTGAGATTGAGAATTGTGACTGAAATTTACTTTTTTTTTTTTTGGTAAGATTTTATTTATTTATTTGAGAGAGAGAGGGTGAGGAACCATGCACACAAGAGAACACCAACGGGGCAAGAGGCAGAGGGTGCAGGGCTTGATCACGGGGATCATGACCTTAGCTGAACACAGGCGCCTAAACAGCTGAGCCACTGAGGTGTCCCTGAAATCTACTTTTAAAGATTTTTATTTATTTTTGACACAGAGAGAGAGAGCACAAGTAGGCAGAGAGGCAGGCAGAGACAAAGGGGAAAGCAGGCTCTCCACCGAGCAGAGAGCCCAATGCAGAGTTCAATCCCAGAACCCTGAGATCATGAGCCAAGCCGACGGCAGCGGCTTAACCCATGGAGCCACCCAGGCACCCTTGAAATCTACTTTTAAAGAGATTCTAAAACTTTCTGCCCAGAAAAGTAGAATATCATTTAATATTGTTATAGTCCTTCAACTTCTTTATTTCGTGAAGCAAAATATGTCATATTCAATGCTTCAGTTGGTAGCATCTATAATGATTTATGAACTATAAGCTTTTTTTTGAAGATTTTATTTATTATTTTTGCAAGATAGAGGGAGCATGAGCAGGGGGAGGGGAGGAGCAGAAGGAAAAGAAGACTCCCCACTGAGCAGGGAGCCCAATGCAGGGCTCAATCCCAGGATGACCTGAGCCGAACACACACACTTAATCAACTGAGCCACCCAGGTGCCATGAACTATAACCTTTTTAAAGAAAATATGAATATGTTTTGCCTGAGAAGGCATATCTTAGATGGTTCGTGTTATATACGGTAAAATTGTCATAAACTGTGTTTTCCACTATATGAGAATCTTTTTCTTCTTTTTTTTAATTGGAAGTATAGTTAACACACAATTTTACATTAGTTTCAGGTATACAACGTAGTGGTTTCACAAGTTTTTGTGCTATATGGTGCTCACTACAAATGTAGCTAGCATCTGTCACCATACAGCCCTATTACAATATCATTGACTATATTTTCTATGCTCTACCTTTTGTCCCTATGATTTACTTACTCCATAACTGGAAGCCTTTATCTCCCACTCCTCTTCACCCATTTCTCCCATCCCTCCATGTCCCTTCCCCTCCAGCCACCAGTTTGTTCTCTGAATTTAAGGGTCTGTTTCTGCTTTTTGTTCATTATGTTTTTAGATTCCACATGTAAGTGAAATCATATGGTATTTTCTTTTTCTGACGTACTTCACTTAGCATATGTATGCTACTTTTATATGCTACTTTTATATGCATCGCATATATATATGTTTAGTATTGAAAAACCGAAAAACAAAAAATAAGTTGCTAAAAGATGGTGGTTAAAAAATGAGATGGTAATATGGAGAAGGAGTTGACTGCTGCTAGAGAGGGGTAAATGAAATTTGGAAATCTGAATGTTTCAAGGGATAAAAGAAAACAAACATTGAAGAAATTGATCATTTCTTTAAATGAAAGAAGGGAACTTAGTTTAGGGGTGTTTGGATAGCACAGTGGTTGAGTGACTCCTGATTTTGGAGTCATGATTTCAAGGTCGTGCAATCGAGCCCCACATTGGGCTTCGCACTCAATGCGGAGTCGGCTTGAGATTCTTCTCCCTCTCCCTCTGCCCCTCCCAGCTGTGTGCACACATGTGCACGTTCTCTCTGTCTCAAATAAGTAAATCTTTAAAAAGCAGTTTCTACTGAGGGTTGCTGGGTGGAGGGGGTTTGGGAGAAGGGGGTGGGACTATGGACATTGGGGAGGGTATGTGCTTTGGTGAGTGCTGTGAAGTATGTAAACCTGGTGATTCACAGACCTGTACCCCTGGGGATAAAAATATATGTTTATAAAATGGTTTTCCCTTGGGGGAAAAAAAAAACATAGACCAAAAAAAAAAAGCAGTTTCTAGAACAGTATGAATCCATTTATGTAAAGTCATATACATGTATCTATTTTTTAAAGAGATGTCTAGAAGGATGTTAACCAAAGTGTTAAGACTGTAGAACCTTGAATAATTTGTAGTCTTTTTGTATTCCAGGGAAATTAAGATGATTAAACAATAATCTGTGTCCTTGAGTGCTTTTAGTTTTATAACTAAAATATGTGTACCTGTAGATTTTTGTCAGGAAGAGTACTATAAGAACAGCATTTTTCCCCCCCACAACGGCCAGTCATCATAAGATACATCATGAATCTATATTTCCCAGAATTCATTTATTGAATTCATAACACATGTGACATAGAATTAATATTGTAAAAACTAGATTTTATTTATTACAAGGTTTGTTGTGCTTAGGATTTAGTTTTATGAAATTTTTATTTTATGTTTTTGAGGTAGTAGGTGAATTTATCCTTTAAATTTCTCTATTTTAGATCCCCAATTTTCTGCATTTAACTCCTGTAGCAATTAAAAAGCACTGTGAAGCTCTTAAAGGTAAGTGATTGTTTCAGTATATGAACTTAACAATAACTTTGAACATAAAAATTTCATTTCTAATGATAAAGGGGTCAGTTCATCAAGAAGATATAACATTTGTTTATGCACCTAAATTTACGCATCTTAGTTTATGCACCTAAGATAGGAATACCTAAGTATATAAAGCACATATTAACAGAACTGAAGGGAGAAACAGATGGCAGTATAGCAATAGGAGACTTCAATATACCATTTCCAACAATAAATGGATCAGTCAGAAAATCAGTAAGGAAACACTGAATATAAACTATATGTTAGACTGGATGGGTTTAGCAGATGTTTACTGAACGTTGCATCCAAAAGAAGCAGAATACAGATTCTTCTCAAGCACATATGAAACATGCTCCAGAACAGATCATATGTTAGAGCAAAAGACAAGTCTCAACAAATTTTAAAATACTGAAGTCCTATCAGGCACCCTTTCTGATCACAGTGGTATAAAACTAGAACTCTATTACAAGAAAAACCCAGAAAGTCTTCAACAAAATATTACTTAATCAAATTCAACAGTACATTAAAAGGATCATGTCAGATCAAATGGTATTTATTTCAGGAATGCAAGTATGGTCCAACATAAAAATCAGTCAGAATGATGTATCACATTAACAAAACAAAATTAGAAGAAAACATAGGCAGTAAGCTCTTTGACGTGAGTTTTGGCAATGAATTTTGGATTCGATACCAATATCAAAGGCAACAAAATAAAAATAAACAGGTGGGACTATACCAAACTATAAAGCTATAGCACAGCAAAGAAAACCATTGACAAAAGGAAAGGGCAGTCTACAGAATGGGAGAAAATATTTGCAAACTTCGGGTCAGAGGTTAGTATCCAAAATATATAAAGAATTCATACAACTCAATGATAAAAAATCCCAGACAACTCAATTTAAAAATAAATAGAGGATTAGAAGAATTAATATTGTTAAAGTGTTCATACTACCCAAAACAAAGTACAGATTGAATATAATCCCTATAAAATACCAACAGCATTTTTCACAGAACTAGAAAGAAGCATCCAAAAAATTTGTATGGACCCACCAAAGTCCCTGAATAACCAAGAGTCTTGAGCAAGACCAAAGGTGAAGATAACACAGTCTCAGATTTCAGGATATACAATAAGCTACAGTAATCAAAACAGTATGATATCAGGATAAAAGTAGACATATAGATCAATGGAATGGGATAGAGAGTCCATATAAGCCCATGCTTATATGGTAAATTCAGCTGTGACAAAGGAGGCAAGAATATGCAATGGGGAAAAGACAGTCTCTAATAAATGATGCTGGGAAAATGGGACAGCTGTATGCAAAAGAATGAAACTGGACCACTGGCTTAAGTCACACACAAAAATAAACTCAGAATGGATTAGTCATAAATGTGGACCTGAAATCATAAAACTGCTTAAGGAAAACATGGGCATTTCTTCGACATTGATCTTAGCACTATTTTTCTTGATGTGTCTCTTTGGAAAGGGAAATAAAAGCAGAAATAAACTTTTGAGACCACCAAAATAAAAAGCTTTTGCGCAATGAAGGAAACCATCAACAAAATGAAAAGGCAACCTACTGAATGGGAGAAGGTATTTGCAAGTGATATATCTAATAAGGGTTATATAAAATATATAAAAAACTTACACAACTCAACACCAAAATATCCCAAATAATTTGATTAAAAAATGGGCAGAGAACCTGAATAGATGTCTTTCCAAGGAAGACATACAAATCATCAGTGGACAAGTGAAAAGATGCTCAGTATAACTAATTGTGGAAAGATTAGTGCAAATCGAAGCCACAAGGAGCTGTTGCCTCTCACCTGCTAGAAATAGTTACCACCCAGAAGGCAAGGGATACCAAATGTTGGTGAAGGTGTGGAAAAAAGGGAAACCCTATTGTACTAATGGCTAGGGATGTAAATTGATATAGCCAGTATGGAATATAGTATGTAGGTCCCTTAAAAAATTAGAACTCCCGGGCGCCTGGGTGGCTCAGAGGGCTCAGGTCATGATCTCAGGGTCCTGGGATCGAGTCCCGCATCGGGCTCTCTGCTCAGCAGGGAGCCTGCTTCCTCCTCTCTCTCTCTGCCTGCCTCTCTGCCTGCTTGTGATCTCTGTCTGTCAAATAAATAAATAAATAAAATCTTCAAAAAAAAAAAATTAGAACTCCCATGTGATCCAGCAATCACACTTCTGGATATATATATGTATGTGTGTGTGAATGTGTATATGTGTGTGTGTGTGTGTGTGTATATATATATATATATATTTTTTTTTTTTCAAAAGAAAAGGAAACATGGTATTGAAGAGATATCTGTACTCTTCTGTTCACTGCAGCATTATTTACCACAGCAAAAAATGGAAACAACCTAAGTGGGGAGTGCCTGGGTAGCTCAGTCATTAAGCGTCTGCCTTCAGCTCAGGTTATGGTCTTAGGGTCTTGGGACTGAGCACTGCATTGGGCTCCTTGCTCAGTGGGAAGCCTGCTTCTCCCTCCCCCACTTCCTCTGCTTGTGTTCCCTCTCTGTCTCTCTTTCTGTCAAATAAATAAATTAAAACCTTAAAAAAAAAGTGGGGTGTGTGTTTGATATTATTTAGTTATGAGAAGGAAGGACATCCTGCCATCTGTCACAACATAGATGGCCTTGAGGGCATTGTACTAAATGAAATAAGACAGAGAAAAACAATTGGATTATTATTTCACTTACATGTGAAATTTGAGAAGGCTGAACTCAGAAGAGTAGGGGCTACGTGGGGGAGGGAGATGTTGGTCAAAGAATACAAACTTCCAGTTTTATGATAAGTTCTGGGAATCTAACATACAGAATAGTGATTATAGTTATTAATACTGTGTTCTCTACCTGGAATTTGCTGAGAGCAGATCATAAATATTCTTAAGAAGAAATGGTAATTACGTGACACTGTGTTAGTGTTGTGAATGTAATCATATCGTGTACCTTAAACTTACACAATGTTTTATGTCAACTATATCTCAATAAAAATGGAAGAACAAAACCTCATTTTTATTGTATTAAATTGTCTTATATTCATTGCTAGTTTCTCCTTTTTTTAGAAAAATTTTCAAGTTTTCAGTGAATTGTTAAGATGTCAAATCTGCAAGTTCCTTTTTTTTTTTTTTTTCTTTTTTTTTGCAGACTACTCTGCAAGTGGCTATGAATAATAAATAGAACCGGAAATTGTAGTCCTTGTTCAGGTAGACTAGGGACTTAATTGTTGCATTATAGATAGCACATACATAAAGTGATGGAAGAAAATATTGCAGAGTGTTGCCTATAGATAGAAGTCAGTATAATCCAAACTGAAGATAATGTAGAAAGATGCCAAGTCAATAGTTATAGAGTCAGTAATGGGATACTTTGCAGAGAGTTATCTTGAAGAAACTATTTAAAATAAGAACTTCATAGTGATACATAGATGTGGTAACATCAAGTAGCAGAAAAACTGATGATGAAAAGCAGTAGTCTTTTATTTCTCCCTTCCCCTCAGCCCCTCATTTTAGAAGTGTTCTCTTTTAGTCATTGTTTAGGTCTGATAATTACTTGCTGAGAGTATATTTGCTTATTTTTTCCACATAGTCTCATATTTATGTATGTATGTATGTATGTATTTGACAGAGAGATCATAGGCAGAGAGGCAGGCAAAGAGAGAGGAGAAAGCAGGCTCCCCGCTGAGCAGAGAGCCAATATGGGGCTCGATCCCAGGACCCTGAGATCGTGACCCCAGCTGAAGGCAGAGGCTTAACCCACTGAGCCACCCAGGTGCCCGGTATAGTCTCTTTCTATACAGTATTTATTATATATTCTTTCTCTGTATATTTTATATATGTATAGTTATGTTAGTATATATTTTTCATTATACATACGTAAAATGGAAGTAATCACCAGACCATGACTATATTGCCAGTTCTAAATTTATTGAATTTGAACAATATTTATTGATTCCTAGATATTGGCAGAGAGAGCATGCAGAGGGGAGGGAGAGAGGAAGAGGGAAAGAGAATCTGAAGCAGAGGGTCACCTGGGTGGCTCAGTAGGTTAAAGCCTCTGCCTTTGGCTCAGGTCATGATCCCAGGGTCCTGGGATTGAGCCCCACATTGGGCTCTCTGCTCAGCAGGGAGCCTGCTTCCTCCTCTCTGCCTACTTGTGATCTCTGTCTGTCAAATAAATAAATAAATAAATAATCTTAAAAAAAAAAAAAAAAGAAAAGAATGTGAAGCAGACTCCTTGCTGAGTACAGAGCCTCACAGGGGACTCAGTCTCATGATTTTGAGATCGTGACCTGAACCAAACCAAGAGTCGGCTTAACTGACTGCACCACCCAGATAGCCCTCACTCACTTATCCTTTTTCCTTCCCACATGCACGGAGGTAAAGGCAAAGAATTTTTTTTTCATAGTTTTATGCATGTTTTCATATATACATAGACTCAATTTCTCATCTCATTTGCATTGGACTACATACAGAAGGACATTAGAATTGTTTTAGGTTCACAGCTGTTAGTGATTGGTTGTGTAGTTTAATTCAAGAGTTAGTACCTTTGAATGAATTCTTCATGCTAATTAAAAAGGAGATATATAAATGCTCAGTACACTTGTTAAGGCTTTTCAGAAAAGAAATGAAATGCAAAAGCTCTTCGCAGGTAACGTGATAATGCTGGAAGGAGAAATAGTATAGTGATCATGATTATGATATAATTTGAGCTTTTGGAAGGGCCTTTTATTGAGAAATGTAAGGAAGAAATAAAGAAGTCAAAAAGTAGGAAGAATGACTTTACTCTTACATGAAGGAAGAACAGCTTCTCCTATCTTCTTTCATGGATGTGGTCTTTTTGGGATAGTAGAATGCATTTCTATCCTTTTAGTATGTTTCTGTTTATATTGGTGCCTAGTGATAGACTGTCACTGATCATTATTCCAGATTTGTTCCTTGTTTGGCACAAACCATGTAGCACTTTTTGATCCTTTGTGAAGCCAGTTAAGGAATGTTCTGCACTGTGATAAATCTCATTTTTTTCCTTTTTAAACATTATTTTGGAATGTGCATTTATAATCTAGAAATGGGTTTTTAAATGAGGTACTTCTAAAATACTTCATAATTCTTAAATGAATGGTTTTCATATAGCACATTCAGAAAAGTTGCATTATATTTTAAGTGTTTAAGTGTTTAATCTTTCTTTGATTTTGTCTTTACACTTTTGCCAGCTTCTAGATTTAGCTTGTATCTTCCAAATAACTCAAAAGCTTTTAAAATATTTCTTCTCAATTTTCTTTTAAAGTAGGTCAGTTCAGATTTTATATCTAACTTGCAAGTGGAAAATCTGAAGCACAGGAAAGTTAGGTAATTTACCCAAACTTTAATAATCAGTGGTAGAAGTTAAGTAAAAACCAAGGTCTTTCGGATCTAGTCTATTGCTCTACCTATCAGATGAATAGGGGTCTATTATGTACTTTCCAGTTGGCTGTATTTTTTAGACATATAATCCGGTAATTTAAAAGTTGTAATTATCATCTGGTTATTGAAATGACTTATTCAAAGTTATAAAAAATAAAAGAGTCAGTACAAACCCAAGAACTCATAAAATTCTCCAAACTAGTCTCTTATAAAGTGCTTGGCAGTGTGGCATCTTAGAGTGCAGGATATTGGAATTGTTCCATGATGGGAATAAAATTTAACTTCAGTAATCATGCTCTTTCCATTTTATTTAAATGTCAGAATTGTGGAGCTACTTCTTTCCCCTCAAGTGTGTGAGTATTGCTCTCTTAAGCAGGGTGTTCAGGGAATGGTGTGAGCTATACTTAATTTGTTACCATATATTTAGTTATAAATCTTGGAGAGTCTTTGTGGCATTTTGCTGACTGGTATTAAAGCCTATAAAGGGAGCTAAATATAGTACCTACTATAAGAAAATTGTTAACTAGGGTAAAGCCTCTGCCTTCGGCTCAGGTCATGATCCACGGTTCTGGGATCGAGCCCCACATCGGGCTCTCTGCTCAGCAGGCAGCCTGCTTCCCTTCCTCTCTCTCTGCCTGCCTCTCTGCCTACTTGTGATCTCTGTCTGTCAAATAAATAAATAAAATCTTAAAAAAAAAAAAAAAGAAAGAAAATTGTTAACTATAGGAAATGTTATTGACAAAGTACCTTTCACTGTCCCTTAAATCGTCACGTGGAAGGGTTTCCACATATGCCTGTGCTTGTGACCAGCCTCTCCTGCAGTCATGCTTTTTGGAGAAAGCACAGACTCCCTGAGATTTAATAGGTTTGACCTAAGAAACCAATTACTTTTAGGTATTCTTCGAATGAATGAAGATTCTTAGAATGCAGTGAAATTTCCATGGAGGGGAGGCTGATAGTGCCAGAAGTACATCTCAAGCTGAGAGCCCTCTACCTCACTAACTTTATAGGAATAGGGCAAAATGAAATCAGCTACCTTCTTACGGAGTCCCTCAATACAGATAGCTGTAGGACATGCCAGGAGCTCTTTTTCTTTTCAGCCCCCTCTCCCCTATTCCCCACCCCTCCACTGAAGGCCTGAGTTTGTATGTGCTGTGGAGATCTGTGCTGTGGAGATAGACGATGCACCACATTTTTGTCACAGTGCTTGAAACTTCCCATTGTGGCCCACTTCTCACAGCCAGTCCCATCTCCCCTTTAGGCTAGTTGTGTTGCCTGAATCTGAGGACAAGTCTGTTCCTTTTTCCATTTAGCTTCGTTGGCACAGAAGTCACCTAGAGGAAACATGAGTTACTGTAAGGATCTACTTAGTAATGCCCTAGCCTGTACCTGTTCAGTTTGAGGCCCTATTCAGCTCAGTTTCTGAGAGAATGGAGACCATATCTCTCTTCTAAGAGCTCTTTCAGAGCCTTTTTCAGTTCCCCTCAGAACTTTAGTAACTTTCATTTGGGAATGAATTACTATTAACTGTTGCTTTTCTCAAAAATAATTCACTCTGAGCACTATGAACTGTTTGCTTTTAGTTGGTGAGTGAGGGGGGATTAAACTGCCCCATAACTGGGTATGTGCAAAGCTATAATAAGCTTCTATCAAGTCATAGCTTCCTTTTAACCAAGCTTACTGCTCCTCACCAAACCCAAGTTATCTGAGTCTTTCATTTAATCACATTCCCTAACGAGGATTCATCTGAGAAGAAAAGGGGTGAAGGATGATGATGTGTTTGTGAGGTGCAGAAGAGAGTCTGCTCTTTCATTCCATGTAGCTCGAGAGTCATCTCCCTCAGTGATTTGGTCTGGTAGCGCACATTGCAACGAGAATGTACTTGGCGAAACTATACTTGAGATTATTTTTCTTAATTCTCAGATTTCTGCACTGAGTGGCCAGCTGCTCTGGACAGTGATGAAAAATGTGAGAAGCATTTTCCCATTGAAGTGGACACAACTGATTATGTTTCAGCAGGACCATCTATCCGAAACCCCAAAGCACGAGTAGTAACCTTAAGGGTAAGGAATATTTTTCTAAAAATAAGAATTATTATAATACATTAATTCAAAATAACATTTTGTATATAGAAAACTGATACTGTAGAAAATTTGGAAAACAGTGAAAATTTTAAAGTATTAAATAAAATTGCCTCTAATTCTACTACTTATAAATAACCTTGACTACTGGAATTCATTTTAGTATATATATAGTCAACCTTTGTGTATGTTAATAGGATGATACTATATTTGATTAGTTATCTGCTCTTTTTTATTTAACAATGTGAATTAAAATTTTTCCAAGGTTATTAAACATTCTTTAATTTTTTTATTGAAGTATAGTTGACATACATTATTATATTAATACCAGGTGTACAAGCTAGTGATGATTATATACATTACAAAATACTCACTATGATAAGTGCAGTTACCATCTGTTAGCATACAAAGTTATCACTCTTTAATATTATTTTTTTATTTTATTTTTAAGTTATCTCCAAACCCAAGGTGGGGCTTGAACTCAAAACCCCAAGATCAAGAGTCACATCCTCTACTGACTGAGCCAGCCAAATGCCCCTCTTTAATATATTATTAATGGCTACATAGAATAACGTAAATCAGGGTCTTTTCTATGCTAAGAGAGTGTTTGAGGCTGAACACTTACATATAATAAGAGACCAAAATCTGAATATTTGGGCTTTTTGTTTACTCTTTCAGAGATTTCTTAGGAAATGAGTGATAAATAAGAGTGGTTTTAATTCTCCTTTTTAAATATCTATACCTTGTTTTTATCTTTTCTTTTTGTCTTTTTCATTAGGTGAAACTTCTAAAATAATGTTTATGTAGTCCTTTATGCTGTTCTATACAATGGATGTGCCTCTGGCTTTTAGCTTCTAAGTATACACTGGTATTCAGTTTGAGATAATAGCCTCTATTAGGTTAACGATGTGTCCTAGTCTTATAGCATTTTTGAAATGATCTCCTTCGAATTAATGTAGTAATGAATTATATGGTTGTATTTACACTTACTGAAGTGTTCTGAACCCTGATTATTTCATAGTACATCATTCTTTTGCCTTCCTATGGATCTGCTCTGTTAGCATTTTCTTTAGGATCGTTTGTTGCTTGGAGAAACATTAAATCCCTGCTCCTACCCATCAGAGCATGTCACATACTATTGCAGTTCCAAGTGTCTTGCTGTAGTAACTTCCAAGTTAGTATTTGAAACCACTGTTTTCTCCGGTAAGAGTCTTGATCCACATGGCATAGCTTTCTCACACGGCAGTCACAGAGCAGTTACCTGATGGGTTTTTGTTTTTTGTTTTTTTGTTTTTAACTAAAAAAAATTAGATTTATGGAAAACTTTCAAGGATAGTTTACAGAATCCTCCTATATTTCACACCAAATTTCTTATGTTGTTAACATTTTTACTATTGTGGTACATTTATTACAACGAGCCAATATTGATACATTATTAATTAAAGTTCATACTTTATTCAGATTTTCTTTTTAAAGAGCAGGGGGAGGCAGGCTTGCCGCTGAGCAGGAAGCCCTGTTGACACCAGGCTCTGTCTCAGGACCCTAGGATCATGCTCTGAGCCAAAGGCAGATGCTTAACAGACTGAGCCACCCAGGTGCCCCTATTCAGATTTCTTTAGGCACCTCTTGACTGTGGTGGTTTCTCAGAATTTACTTGTTTTTAGTGACCTTGACAGTTTTGAGAAGTACTAGTTATGTATTTTGTGGAATGTACTTCATTTTAGATTTGTTTGATTTTCTTCTCATGCTTAGACTGGTATGTATTTTGGGGAGGAAAACCTCACCAGTAAAGTGCCATTTCATCCTATCATAGCAAAGGTGGAGACTCCTTTTTTTTTTTTTTTACACTCAAAAAATTAGATTTTGTACTCCATGTAGTTTTTATTTTAAATCAGAACAGTCCATGTTTGGGGTGCCTAAGTGGCTCAGACAGTTAAGCGGCTACCTTTGGCCAGGGTCATGATCACAGGGTTCTGGGATCAAGACCTACTTTGGGCTCCTTGCTCAGCTGGGAGCCTGCTTCTCCCTCTACCCCTCCCCTGCTCATGTGTGCTCTCTCTCTCCCTCCCTCCCCTTCTCTCTTTGTCTCTTTGACAAATAAATAAAATCTTTTTAAAAAATGAAAAAGAAAGGGCTCGTGGGTGGCTCAGTGGGTTAAAGCTTCTGCCTTTGGCTCAGGTCATGATGCCAGGGTCCTGGGTTCGAGCCCCATATCGGGCTCTGCTCAGCGGGGAGCCTGCTTCCCCCTCTCTCTCTGCCTGCTTCTCTGCCTACTTGTGATCTCTGTCTGTCAAATAAAATCTTAAAAAAAAAATGAAAAAGAACATTCCATGTGGACTGCAAAAATATGTTGACAGTCTCGCAACCATTTTTACACTATAAGGTAACAAGTAGATAAACTTTAATTTCTAGAAATATTATTAGAGGTACATCCATGTTTGATTTGTAATTTTCTTTCTTTGAAAGGTTTTGGTATCAGGATTGTGCCTTCTTTATGAAATAAATTTACAAAGCTCGTCAGCCTTTTTTTCCCCCCTGGATTAGTTTAAATATCATAGCATTATATTTATATGTTTGGAGAAATTGAAAATATTAAAATCACAAAAGACAATACATGTTTACTGTATAAATTTTAGAAAATCTAGATAAAGGGGGGGGAACCTTAAAATTATGCTTGTCCAACATTCCACAGGTTAATATAAATTGCCTAAGGAGTAAGGCGCCTGGCTGGTTCAGTCAGAGGAGCATGTGACTCTGGATCTCAGGGATGTGAGTTTGAGCCCCATGTTGGGTATAGAGATTACCTAAAAATGTTTTTAAAAATTTTTTTAAAAAGTACCTAGGGGTAATTAATACCTGATATATTTTTAATAATTTAGTAAATGTTGCCTCTTTTTAATAATAATGATGATAATGACAACCAGCTGTTGTCAAGCTCCATGTTAAGTGATTTAAAAAATCTCTGAACTCAGAATCAGGAAATCTAGAATTTTGCCTTACTTTTTGTGGGCCTTAATCTTCAGTACCAGAATAGACATCCGGTTCCCTACTTGTTCTGTTTGTTTATTTTATTTTACATAAAAATAATCCGACTGCATTATTTGAAGTATCCCACAAGATACCACTTACCTATCAGGCCGCCATCCACTTTTGTCTCCTTTTTTTAAAATTTTTTTTTTAAAGATTTTATTTATTTATTTATTTGACAGAGAGATAGAGAGAGAGATCACAAGTAGGCAGAGAAGCAGGCAGAGAGAAAAGGGGAAGCAGGCTCCCCGCTGAGTGGAGAGCCCAAAGTGGGGCTTGGTCCCAGGACCCTGAGATCATGACCTGAGCCAAAAGCAGAGGCCCAACCCACTGAGCCACCCAGGGGCCTCCTGTCTTCTTTTTGTCTTATACCACCATGTGAAACCTTCATCACTTCTTTGTGTTCTTTTCCTAACTCACATCTGCCCTTCTCGGACTCTTTTCACTCTACACACTGACAGTTGAAGCTCAGTGGTGGTGTCCTGAATGGTATCATTTCAAGGGTAAAAGTAGGTAAAACAGTGGGACTAAAGCATGTGCATTCCTGTGTGACTTATTTTTTTATTTTATTTATTTTTGGGGGGGAGAACATGAGAGAGAACCTGAGTTCTCTTCGGGGGTATAGGGAGGGAGGGAGAGAGAATCCCATGCAGTCTTCTTGCCCAGTGCAGAGCCCAGTGTGGGGCTTAATCTCACAACCCCAAGATCATGACCAAAATCAAGAGTCAGATATTTAACCAGGTGTCGCCTGGCATGATTTAAAGTAATATTGTGAAGCCAGTCAAATAGTATAAAGTACTATATTAAGAGATACTCGAGGCCACTGGGTGGCTCAGTGGTTAAATCCTTTGCCTTCGGCTTAGGTCATGATCTCAAGGTCCTGGGATCGGGTCCCGCATCGGGCTCTCTGCTCAGTGGGGAGCTTGCTTCCCCCCTCCCTCTGCCTGCTTCTCTGCCTACTTGTGATCTCTCTCACTCTGTCAAATAAATAAATAAAATCTTAAAAAAAAAAAAGATACTCAAATTTTTAAATTCAGAGAAAGAAAGATGGTATCATATTTTTCTTGATGGTCATAAAGGTAGTGCTGAATTAAAAACAATATTTGTGTAGGATTTTTCTTTAAAAATGGCTTTCTTCTATTTATTCTCATTTATTCCTGACAAAAATCCTGTGAGTACTTTGTTTTGTAAATGAGGAAACAGTAAGATCACGTGATTTAAGGTCACTTAGCAAATAAAGTTGCAAATCTAGAAATCAAACCCAGGTCTTGTCTTTTGTATATAACTATAGTTCTTTAACTGACGTACTATGCTTCTAAATAGAGAAGGTACTTCACACAATTAGGTTTATTTCTCAATTTATGTAACTCTTAAATATGGGCATTTGAAAGTATATACATAAAACCATGATCTCCTATGATTTGAAATGTCAGTGTTGTTTTGGGGGATAATGTTAATACAGTATTGATGCTTTAAAATGTAGCAAAAGAAAAGTCCAAGCATTCTTTGGAATTTTGGAAAAAGAATGGTAATGATTGCTGCTCAATTTCAGAGTCAGACTGTTCATCTAGTTTAATGACTACAATTTTGCAGTACCTTTGAGTGCTAGCAGGTGGCGTGAGTGTACCACATGGCTCTAAAATATTTGGAGTTTCTGGCATAAACGCTATATAATTTTTGAACATTCAAAGTGTTAATGTGAATGTTAGTTTTAAAGCAGTTACAATAATCAGCATTGGTGCCATTTTTTTTTTACTACTTCTTACATAAAAAGCTAGAACACTTAAACTTTTTAAATTGTAAATTTTTAAATTTATTGTTGAAAATGATTACATTGAAGGGAGTTTTAAAAGGAAAAAAATCATTCCATTCTCTTATTCTAACGTAAAAACTATTCTTTGTACTGTATCTGTATGCATGCATATGTACAAGTATGTTAATAATTAGGGGTACATTCATTTCACTATTTCCTTTTAAGTAATTCTTATCGTTAATAATCAGAATTATATTTCTTATACCTCAAGCTGATAAACTGGTTGTTGATACGTATTCTTTCCAGGGGACTGTGGTAATTTGCACTGCCTGCACATAGGACCATTCTGTTAGGTTGATATTTAATAGTCAATGTTTTTCCTGCATTTATTCTTTAAAAGTATATATTTATTTATTTATTTCCTATATTTTCTTAGTTCAAATAAAAATTCACAGTGCTTAAAAAAACATGTATCCTTTCTTTTTTTCATTTATGTGTTCATTCAACAAATACATGTCATATGTTCTTTAAGTGTTAGGCCATCACCAAAAATGGGACTGATACCGTTCTTACCCTGGAGAGTTTGCAGGCTAGTGGGAAAAATGGAAAAATAAATAAGCTCTTCTGCTATAAAGGCTTGAGGGAAGTGCAGGGTTATTGAAGCTAACGAGAAGTAGATGTGATTGTAAAATCTTATTGAGCCTTTTTTTCTCTTCATATAGTTATGGATTTTTCTTATTCTTAATGCCGTCCATGGAAAAACAGTGTGTGGCTTACCTTACTTAACTGTATTCTCATATCTAACCTATTTTTCTATGTCAAGTCTAGTTTTCTTTTAGATACCTTCAATCCATGCCATAATTCTCTCCAAATTAAAAACTGTTCATGTAGTCCAGTGTTTCCCAAAATATGTTTTAAGGAAGACTAATTCCATGAACTGTCCCTTGAAAAATAGAATATGAGGTCAGATAAATCTGGAAATTGTTACATAAGAACCCTGCGTCTTGAAATTTCAGAATGCTCATTAGCATATTACCACTTCTAAGAAGTCCTTCTATAAAGAACCCAGTTTAACTCTGTATTATCTGAATATATTCAACAAAAATAGCCTTTTTAGAGAAATAATTCTTTTTTTTTTAATATTTTATTTATTTATTTAACAGCCAGAGAACACAAGTAGGCAGAGAGGCAGGCAGAGAGAGAGGAGGAAGCAGGCTCCCTGCTGAGCAGAGAGCCCGATGTGGGGCTCGATCCCAGGACCCTGGGATCATGACCTGAGCAGAAGGCAGAGGCTTTAACCCACTGAGCCACCCAGGCGCCCCGAGAAATAATTCTACTTAACAGCCTCTGGGACTAGTATTAACATTTTGAGAAATGTTGAGCTGAATTTCAAATGTCTTGATCCTTCATGAATGCTCTATACCATCTTTCATGAGATACCTGTACCTTTTAAAATAAATACCCCTAAGCAAGTTGCAATGATAAAAGTCTCATAATTGCATGGTAGAAATATCTTAAAGCATTTTTGTTTTATCCCATTATTCTTATATTCCAGCTTTACTAATACTAATTGAGTTTAATTCTTAGTGCTACTCATAAGCTGTAATATCATTTATTTAAGAGACTTATTGGTTTTAACAGGAAAGGTGCTAATGCCCAGAACTTTCAACTCAAAACAGTTTCCTCCTCCTCCTTTGTTTTTTTTCCCCATGAGTAAGATCAGGCTTCATAATGCATGCCGTTTGCTAACTCTACATAGACAACAGTACAGGTTGCAAAAGTTTCTTTTTGGTTAGTTTAACATTAAATGATATTGTTACTGGGTTTTGGGGTTTTCTTTTCACTAAACAAAGTATCTGAAATAATTCTTTTCAAATAACTTTTTCTTGTATTTTTAATGTTAAACTTTCCAGTTTGAATTTAGATGATCATGCAAAGAAGAAACTCATTAAACTTGTGGAAGAGCGATGCTGCAAGACTACAGATGTACTTACCATCAAAACAGACAGGTAAAGAAAACTTCAGCCAATTGGTCATTGTGTTGTTTTTATTGGTCATTGTGTTGTTTTATTATCTTCCAGTCTTCTGGCAGTCCTTTCCTTAAGAAATGACATTGAAAATCGGGGTATACATAAACAATGAATTCTGGTACACTGAAAAGAAATTAAAACAATAAAAAAAAATCGGGGTAGCCTTATACATCAACATAAACTAACGTATTAGGTCAGTGAAGTTGTCCCATTCATGTGTTTATTTATTTTATTTTTTCTTAAAGATTTTATTTATTTGACAGAGAGAGACACAGTGAGAGAGGGAACACAAGCAGGGGGAGTGGAAGAGGGAGAAGCAGGCTTCCCACCAAGTAGGGAGCCCGATGCAGGGCTCCATCCTAGGACCCTGGGATCATCACCTGAGCCAAAGGCAAACACTTAAGAACTGAGCCACCCAGCCACCTACATTTCATGTGTTTAATATCTTCACACTAGTCTACTGTTGCTGTCCTCTTTATGGACATGGAGAGGCTTGCCTAACTGCCTAGTTAAATTATTATTGTTATTTTTCAGTCTGGATTCTAATACATCCATGTGAATAAGACTCAGGGAAGATGTTAGAAGAGAACAAAAGTGTGATTTGCTAGTGATTAAGGTTTAAACTGATTTTTACAAAGTCAAAGATCTTTCAGTTCAAAATTTAAATGATTAAATACAGAAATTTAATTTACCCAGGCAATTTTGTAAATAAGAATTTTAGTGAATTTGCTTCATAAAAACAGTATTAAATTTACCTCATGAATTTATAAATTGTGTTATTTGAGGTGAAGAAGGGTTATTGGTATGTTTTTACAAAAGGGTTATTTTATTTCTGTTTCTGGAAGGCGGGGAAGGGTAGAAGGAAAGGGGGAGAGAGAGAATCTTAAACAGGCTCCATGCCCACCACGGAGCCCAACACGGGGCATGATCTTGTGACCCCAAGATCGTGACCTGAGCAAAATCAAGAGTCAGACACTTAACTGACTGAGCCCCCAGGTGCCCCAGGATTATTTTATTTTTATCTTACCATATTTGGCTGTTTCTGAATTATGTCAAAATATAAAGACCTGCCTTTAGAGAAAAGCAAGTGGGCAGATATCTTCTCTCCCTTCCCATTCTAGTTTCAAAGCTCTTGGAAGTCATTTAAGTTTTATGTCCTCCTTCTTAATGGTGAGAAGAAGTAGTATGGCATATATAAATGAAGGCAATAATGTGGGGTGGAAAAAACTTGGGAACCCTGGTTTTAGAGTATTATAGTATGGGGGAAAATAGATTTGAGATATATTAGTAATATTCTTTTTTACTGTCTTTAGAAAATGTAAAATAAGGTTGAGTTTTTAGTTGTGCAGCTTAAAAAATTACTTTTAAAGTGTTGCTCTTTGAAATTCTGTAAGTATCTGACAGAGTTTTTCCCTAAGTTTTCCAGTGTTGGTGGGTGTGTGTGTGTGTTTATGGTAGCAACTATTTAGAGAACTATTAAACCTAAATATATAGAATAAACAGAGTACTGTTAAAGTGACTTGTCATGTGATGGTTTTTTGTTTTTTTTTAAGATTTTATTTATTTAATTGACAGAAAGAGGGAAAGAGTGAGTACAAGCAGGGGGAGCAGCAGGCAGAGGGAGAAGCAGGCTCCCCACTGAGCAGAGTCCAACATGGGACTCCATCCCAGGACCCTGGATCATGACCTGAGCCAAAGGCAGATGCTTAACTTACTGAGCCACCCATGTGCTCCTGTCAAATGATGATTTTATTTTATATTTAAAGAAATTGGAATTAATGATTTCTAAAAACTTAATTTGTTATCTCCTATATATATAGAAGTTTTATGTAGTATTTGGTCATTAATTCTATTTTTTTTTTTTTAAGATTTTATTTATTTATTTGAGAGAGAGTGGGTGACAGAGAGTATGAACAGTAGGGAGGGGAGCAGCAGAGGCAGAGAGAGAAGCAGGCTCCCTGCCGAGCAAGGAGCCCGATGTGGGACTCGATCCCAGAACCCTGGGATCATGACCTGAGCCGAAGACAGCTGCTTAACCAACTGAGCCACCCAGGCGTCCCCATTAATTCTATTTTAAATACAACAACTTCTGTTTAGCATTGAATAGTGTAGCTCATTTTTTAAAAACGTGGCTCTGGAGAAATCAAGATGAACGTTTTGATTAGCCACTGTCTTTAATCTATCTCTGTTTTTAAAATGAACTCTGTAGATACAATCACACTGTCCAGCAGACTCTTAGCCCCAAGATTGTGAAGCGCACTTAGATTGGACACAGTCATATCAAAAAATAGTGTAAAACTATTATCAGATACAAATAACTCCCATTAGTGATGAAAACAAAGAGAAATAAAAGGTAGGATATTCCCTGAATATAGAGAATACCTGAATCTAAGTTATCCTTTGTATTTAGTGTTTGTATATTTTGCAAATTATTTTATGTACTGAATTTTTAAAATTTTGACTTCTTCTCTCTCTTTCTCTTACAGGTGCCCTTTAAAGAGACAGAATTATGATTATGCACTCTATCTGCTAACAGTTTTATACCATGAGTCTTGGGTAAGTGATTGTGTGTGAATGTTTAATAATTTTGTCAGGATAATTTAGATGGTGTTAACATTTCAAAACAGTCTATGACAGTTAGTCGGTTGAGGATTTAATGAACCACTAAACTACAGATGAAATGTTATAAATAATTTCTACTGACATTGAAATTGAGGACCTTGAAATAGATTATGCAGTCCATCTCAGTTCCATCTTACAGAAATCAGATGACCAAATACTAAATGCCTTTAAAATTCAGAGTTTCTGTCTTCGTTTAGAAGATCTGAATTTTTTTTTTCTTTTGTTTGACTTTGGCTGAAAGTTATCAAAGTTATAGAAGGGAGTTCATCTGTATAACTCAAGAATTTAGAATGCATCCTGCTGTTCAAATAAACTTCATAACAAAGCCCCAAAACTTTATAGAAAGGTATTTTAAATATTTATTAAAATTTTTAGTTAACACATAGCCTTTTGTGTGAACATTTCCCTAGTTTACATCAGGGACAATTAAGGGCAATTATTTATTTAATTTTAGTATTAAAAATAGTCTTGTGTCTGAGTTTTTTGAGATTTAATACAGGCATACACATTTATTTATAAGGAAGTTTTTGCTTGAGCATCAACTTACTAATTTAAAGTTGGTATCTAATATGTTTGGGTAACTCAAAGTTTTAAATCTTATTTTTAAAAATTAAAATAATTTAAAATATGCATAAATTAATTTTTTTGCAGCTTGCCTAACAGACATGGGACTCAGTAGTATTTTCTATTAGGAACATATGAAGGAATGGAGATAGGAGAGTGTCACTCTCTTTAGATGTTTGAAGGACTTCATATTAAAGAAAGGTTAGATTTGTTTTTCATGACTTTTAGGTATACAACAAGGTAAAAGTAATAGAGAAACAGACTTTGTCACTGAGTACAAACTTTCTAAGAGAGTCCTCTAAAGATGGAGTGTGCTACTTTTAATTGGTAGAGAACGTTCCATCCTTTGGCTACTTAATGGAGATATGGTGGTGAAAGGATCACTCTCTGTGGATAGATAGTTGGATTAGATGCCCTTGGGAATCTCCTGCCATCCCTGAGTTGTTGTAATTGAGTAAACACATGCAACCATTCTCCAGACTGCTCACAGCATTCTCTTCATAATAACAGTAAAACTGTAGCACAAGAGCTTAAGTGGAAAATAAAAGAAAAGGAAATTTTGTTGCCAGGTTACTAAAGAACAAAAAGTAGCTGGTAGCTTTTCTCTTCTGAGGTATTCTAATTATCATACTTTATCCAGATTTTCTAGTTCCTGGCTTCAGGAGCAACATCATAATAGCAGTTAATCTCTCTTTCCTGTCAGTTGATTTTATAAATGCCTTTGGCTTAATGTAATTAAGTTCTCTTTTGAACCAGCAACATGGTTGAATTAGCTATAGCTCTATGGCTGATCCTGAAAGAGTTAATACCAAACAATAAAAACTGACCAGTTTTGAGTCTCTTTTGCCAGCAGCCTGTAAATTGAATTTGCCCCAAAGGAAATGACAGGCATAAATAAATTCAGTGAAAGTTGACTTACTGGATTCTTTCTGTGGTTCCATGACATAGAATCCAAACAAGTTTGTATTCTGGATTCACACAAGTAGCCTTTGATCTTTAATGCTAATTACTTTGATGCCAGAATAAGTGGCCACATACATCTGTCCTAAACAGATATAATTAAATAATTTCTGTATTAAACTTGGCTCTTAATCCTTTCTAAATAAGTACCATCAATGAAGAAGCTTTAAGAGAATGCAGATGAGCTGTGAAATTTTGCAGAGCTGGTGGAACAGAATTTTTATTGAATTGAAGTTCTTTTTTCCTTCACTTTCCTTTCTTTCTGGAATTCAGACTTAAAATTGATGTTAGCAAACTGGTATTTAATCAAATATTTAGAGAACCCCCTTTTAATCTGTTTCTTTATTTTTTAACTAGTTTCGGAGTATTTAATACCTAAAAGTAAGCTGCTCTTAATTTTCTGGCTTTTTAACCTTTTTGTGGAGGTTACTTCTAAGTGTTGAGGGGAAAGTAATTGATTTTATGTAGCACACAGTTCGGAAACTTCTATGAAAACGTGTTCATCTAGACTTGAGGATAAAGAAATTACTACTGTATGCTATTCAAACAGTTTAACTTTGGAAGTATCAAAGTAGATGTCGAAAAGCATAGATTTCACATACTGTAGACTTCAAGCAGTGAGTTAAAGAATGGTTATGGCAGTGCTAGGAGGTGATGAGACATGCTTTAGACCATTTATCCTTCCGCAGTTCAAAGAAGGAAAGAGAGTTGTAGAAATTTGTTTCAGTCTTTCAGTATGACATGTTGTTAGCATAGGAGTGAATTAACTTTTATCCTTTGGAACCTGATTGACCTGGATTTGAATTCCATTACTTCTTATGTAGCTTTGGCCAGCTATTGGCCTCCTAGGTTCACTTTTCTTCTAAGTGTTTTCGGGTAGAATTTGCATGAAATGTCTGGCAGGTAGCAGGCTCTCAGTAAATGGTGGCTATTAACATTATTGTTAATACTAAAAGGAAGAAAGATTTGTCTTTGGATTTCAAATTCATTTATTCTCATTTAACTTGACAGAGACTTTATATAGGTAATCAGATCTGTACCCTATTGTGTTTGAATTTTTAGAACAGGTATCCTTCTCAGCATTCTGACATGCTGATAATAACAAAACTTCCTAGATTTTAACTTCGTGCCATGATATTCTTTAAAGCTTCCACAAGTAATTTGGTTAAGAAATGATCAGATGAAACATTTTGTAAAATGATTTGCACAAAAGATAGACACTGGGGGAAGAAAAAAACACTTACTTTATAGAGATCTGAAATCAAATTCCAAGGATTCTTGAATAATTTGATATTTAATTACTTATAGTTCCTTTTTTAAATTTGAATTTTCAACTGTCTTATGTGGATTCCATGATAGTCTTATTGCCAGTCAAAAATACATCTAGCTTTATACTAAATTGGTTCTGGAAAGCCACATAACAAACTTCTGAGTCGGGTAATTTCACACTCAGAGTTCTTTTCTTTTTTTTAAAGATTTTATTTATTTATTTGACAGAGAAAGATCACAAGCAGGCAGAGAGACAGGCAGAGAGAGAGAGAGGAGGAAGCAGGCTTCCCACTGAGCAGAGAGCCCAATGTGGGGCTCGACCCCAGGACCCTGGGATCATGACCTGAGCCGAAGGCAGAGGCTTTAACCCACTGAGCCACCCAGGCGCCCCTCAGAGTTCATTTTTAAACAGTTCATTTTTGAAGTAAAGAGTTCATGTTAAAGTAAGAAGTTCAGGGGCAGTGGGGTGGCTCAGTTGGTTAAGCATTTCTTTTCAGCTCAGGTCATGATCCCAGGATCCTGGGATTGAGCCCCATGTTAGGCTCCCTACTCTGTGGGGATCCTGCTTCTCCCTTTCTCTCTATCTCAAATAATAAAATCTTAAAAAAAAAAAAAGTTCATTTTTAAAGCAGACGTTATTGCAGATATATCTGATAATGAAGAGTCCTTTTGCAGCTCCATCATCACCATTTAATGTTTGGGCTGTGAGTTCCTTATGATGTGTGGAATACATGGAATGAACGTATATTTCCAGGTGATAGTAAAGAACTCTTGAATGATGTTTGTAATGTTGTGTACTCTTTCCTGCATTCAGCAGTAATTTTGTCTTGTGTACCAGGTACAGTGCTAGGTATTGCTCAGACTATCAAAGTGAAAGAGCTCTGCCTTTAGGTACCTTTATTTCTGGAGAGAACCAGTAAGTTATAACATAGTTGGTTTCACTCAGTAACGGAGGTAGGAACACGGTGCTGTGAGAGCCACCGATGAGTATTAATTCTCCCTGGAAGCTTCACAAGAACTGGTGACTGGTTCTGGAAGATAAATAGGAAGATGCAGTAGAGCAGTGGGTGAAGGACTCTGGCCTTGTGGATGTAGAGAGCCGGCGGAAGTTGGGTGTGGCCGGGGTGTAAGGCTGATAGGGCAGAGGTAAGGAGTTGAGACCAGGAAAACAAGTCAGAGCCAGGTTGTGAACAGGTTGTATGGCTTATTTACAGAGTGTAAAATTGTATCCAGAGGGCAAAATTGAGCTGAGGTAGCATTTTACTAGTTGTTTAAGAAGGTACCCCTTTCACTTTTTTAATGTTTATGAAATAGTAAACCATCCATATAGCAAATGTCAGGTGTGCTTTCATTAAAATGAACTGTTTATTGATTGATGGGGTAAAAGTTTACTGGTTGCCTATTACTTGCTTGGTGTTGTTGCATATGGGGTTTATTATATAAGGAGGAAGACTTTGTCTTTTCCATTGAGGAACACTAGTAGAAACAAGGTTTAGTAGTAAATATTACAAAAGTGTTGTTGTATAGTTTACTATGTTGTATAGTTTACTATTTAATTTTTAATTTTTTCTACTTATTGTATATCCTTCAACACTTCAGTTGATACCTGCTTTGAGCCTATTTTTTATGATATAATTGATGTGTATAATATTATATTTGTTTCAGGTGGTAAAGTGTAATGCTTCCATAACATATGTTATGAAATGATCACATTATGTCTAGTTAACATTCATCCACTCATCACTGCATATAGTTACAAATGTTTTTTTCTTGTGATGAGAACTTTTGAAATTTACTCTTAGTAACTTTCAAATATGCAGTACAGTATTATTAACTATAGTCATCATGGTGTACATGACATCCCCAGGATTTGCTTTCTAACTGGAAGTTTGTACCTATTAACCATCTTCACTCACTTTGCTCAACCCTAGCCTCTAGCAGCCACCAGTTTGTTCTGTTGCTATACGTTGAGGTGTTTTAGATTCCACACATAAATGAGATCATATGTTATATATCTTTCTCTGACTTTTTTTCACTTAGCTTAATGCCTTCAAGAGCCATTCATGTTGTCACAGATGGCAGGAGTTTCTTTTTTTGGCTGAATAATAGTCCATAGTGTATATGTATGTATGCTTGCATACATACACACTTAACTCTTTATCGGTTTATCCATCATTGGACACAGAGATTGTTTCCATGTCTTGGCTATTGTAAATAATGTTGCAGTGAACTTGAGGGTGCAGGTATTTTTTCAAGTTAATGTTCCTTTTCTTTGGATGTATACCCAGAAGTGGAGTTGCTTGATCTTGTGATAGTTATATTTTTAATTTCTTGAGGAACTTCTGTACTGTTTTCCACAGTGGCTGTACTAATTTACATTCCCACCAGCAGTGCACAGAGTTCTGTTTTCTCCTATCCTTATCAATACTTGTTATTTCTTGTCTTTTTGAGAATAACCATTGTAACAGGTGTGAAGTGTTCTTTCATTGTCTTTCATTGTCCTTTTGATTTGCATTTCACTGGTGACTGATGTGGAACATCTTTTCATGTGTCTTTTAGGCCATCTGTATGTCTTTGGAAAAGTGGGTATTTAGATCTTCTCATTCTCAAATTGTTTTTCTGCTTGAGTTGTTATGAGTTCTTCATATATTTTGGATATTAATTCAGCAGATGAATTTGAGCCTTTTATTCTTTGCATAACTCCTATCTCACATAAATAGCAAGTTATACTGTCTCATCTATATTGGTTAATAGGGCCCTTGACCACAGACAGTTGTGCCATGTATGACTGGAAACAGTTGACTGTTTCCCATGTGTGTTTTTGTTATTCCATATATGTTTTGTCTTTCTGACTCATCATAAGGTCCTCATTAGCATATATCCAACCTTACTGTATTTTGTTCTTCATAGTATCTAGGTCAGTGCTATGTAAGAACACTGAATGTTTAATAATAGTTGTCCATTCTTTTAGATTTCCATAGACCTTTTTTTTTTTTTTTAAAGATTTTATTTATTTATTTGACAGGCAGAGATCACAAGTAGGCAGAGAGGCAAGCAGAGAGAGAGAGGAGGAAGCAGGCTCCCTGCAGAGCAGAGAGCCCAATGCAGGGCTAGATCCCAGGACCCTGGGATCATGACCTGAGCCAAAGGCAGAGGCTTTAACCCACTGAGCCATCCAGGTGCCCGATTTCCATAACCTTTTGAAGTACAAGTCTTCAAAAGTAAGGTGACAAAGTATCAAACTCCCTTTTTAGTAAAAACGTAGCATACTTGTTAGATGTTAGCAATGATTAGCTTACTGTTCTAGCTTAATGATCTATTGAGAAAATTATTAATAATCAGCAATCATAATTGTGCCCAGTTTATAAAAAATATCTTTGCAACAGTTTGAGATACTTAATTTTCATGGGTGTATGATTTATGTGTAGATTAGGTTTGCTTTTCATTTGATTATGTTTTCTCAAATATTTACAAAGTATTCTTAATTCCTTATTGTTTTGGAAGTTTTCCACAAACATTTGCTTCTATGAGTTTATTTCCTGATGCTAATTTATATTTGACTATGGTAGTATCCTCTGTATTATAGAAAAATAATGGCTGCTGTAACAGGGTACATCTCTTCAATGTGAAATGTATTTATGCATAAACTTCTGAGTAATCTAATTATGCATAAACTAATATTACAGTGTTTATTAAAGAAAAAAATAACTAAATACATTAATTGGATTCCCATGATGAGTCTGAGCATTGTTGTAGAGCAGTAACAATAAAGAGTGCTTACTTGCTACCTTTTCCTTGATTCCAGGCAAATAGCACATCTGGCCTTTATTTAATTTATTTTTATTTTTATTATTGTTATTGTTATTTTTAGAGAGGGAGCAGAGAGGAGACAAAGAATCTTTTTTTTTCTTTTTCTTTTTTTTTCTTTTTTATAAACATATAATGTATTTTTATCCCCAGGGGTACAGGTCTGTGAATCGCCAGGTTTACACAGTTCACAGCACTCACCATAGCATATACACTCCCCAATGTCCATAATCCCACCCCCCTTTCGGAAACCTCCTCCCCCCAGCAACCTTCAGTTTGTTTTGTGAGATTAAGAGTCACTTATGGTTTGTCTCCCTCCCAATCCCATCTTGTTTCATTCATTCTAGGAAAGAAAGAATCTTTTTTTTTTTTTTCCTAAGATTTTATTTATTTTATTTGACGGAGAGAGAGAGATCACAAGTAGGCAGAGAGGCAGGCAGAGACAGAGAGGGAAGCAGGCTCCCTGCTGAGCAGAGGGCCCGATGCGGGGCTCGATCCCAGGACCCTGAGATCATGACCTGAGCCGAAGGCAGCGGCTTCAATCCACTGAGCCACCCAGGCGCCCCGGAAAGAAAGAATCTTAAGCAGGCTCCAAATCTAGCACCCAGCCAGATGTGGGGCTTGGTAGCACAGTCCTGAGATCATGACCTGAGCCAAAATCAAGAGTTCGACACTTAACTGACTGAGTCACCTAGGCTCCCCTTGGCTTTCGTTTTAAAAGAAATTTTTAGTCTTGCTCCAGGAGTCACCTGTGTCTCTTTTTTTTTTACCTTTGCTTTCCAAATGATCACCCTAGATAAAAATAAAAAGGAAACCAAAAAGGGGATGAGGAGTGAGAGAGGAGCTCCATTTTTTTTTTTTTAAGATTTTATTTATTTATTTGACATAGAGAAATAGTGAGAGATGAGCATGATGAGCAGGGGAGAGAGGGAGAAGCAGTTTCCCGCTGAGCAGGGAGCCGCATGCCGGTCTCCATACGAGGATCCTGGGATCATGACTTGAGCCGAAGGCAGACGCTTATCTGATTGAGCTGCCCAGGTGCTCTGAGGAGCTCCATTTTTAAAAAGTGCTTTAAAATGGTGTCTTTTTTCTGAACACAATAGTGTTTAGTGTGCCCATCCATTTTAAATTAGTACTGACTTTGAAGATCAGGAATCAGATTTATCTGTTACAACCTCTTCATGATATAAATTGAGAAATCAAGATTTAGAGAGATACATAGTTTTTCTCAAGTTTACAGAGTTTGTTGGCTGAGGGACTCGAGACTTGAACTGCAGCTTCAAAGTTCATATTCTTCCCATGGTATCATATTTAGTGTTATTCAACTTTGACTTCTATTAAAACAGATTATTAAATAGGAGATGAAATCAAATCTGCACTTTAGCTGCTAGCTTACTATGTTCTCAAACTGAACAATTGACAGTTGAAAATTTATTTCCAGGGCACCTGGGTGGCTCAGTTGGTTAAGCTTCTGGCTTCAGCTCAGGTCATGATCCCAGTGTCCTGGGATGGAAAGCCCTCTATTAGGCGCCCTGCTCAGGGGCGAGCCTACTTTTCCCTCTCCCTTGGCCTCTCCCCCTGCTTGTGCTCTTTCTCTCAAATAAATAAAATCTTTTTAAAAAAGAAAAAAGAAAGAAAATGTATCCCCCTAACCTGTTTTCAGGGAGGGGTTGCATTAGACTCACCTGGGAAGCTTTTTTTAAATTACGGATCCATGAACTCTACATAATTAACATCTCTAGTGGTGAAATTCAGGAAGGTTTCATTTTAAAGTCTCCACAGAGGAGTCTGATATAAGTTCTGATTGTGAATAATTTCCCCAATCTTTGAGTCTTCTTAATAAAGAAACTACACAGAAGGCTGGTATATCTCTTTTAAGATGGTTTTTGTATATGTGTCTAGTATCAGTTAGTTGAGTGACCGCCTTCAGCTCAGGTCATGATCCTGGAGTCCCAGGATTGAGTCCCGCATTGGGCTCCCAGCTCCACAGGGAGTCCGCTTCTTCCTCTGACCATCTACCCTCTCATGCTCTCTCTTACTTGCTCTCTCTCTCATATAAATAAATAAGATCGTTAAAAAAAAAAAAAAAAGAAGAAGGGCAAAAAAATTTGTCCATGATACAGACTTTTTTGACTTGATGTGTTAGGCAATAGGCAGCTGTTCTGTATTCTTGGATGATGGCACAATTAAGGTGACACTTCTCTTTGCTGTCAGGGAAAACATCATATTACATCCTTTAAAAATATTTTCTCTTGGGGCGCCTGGGTGGCTCAGTGGCTTAAGCTGCTGCCTTCGGCTCAGGTCATGATCTCAGGGTCCTGGGATCGAGTCCCGCATTGGGCTCTCTGCTCAGCGGAGAGCCTGCTTCCCTCTCTCTCTCTCTGCCTGCCTCTCCATCTACTTGTGATTTCTCTCTGTCAAATAAGTAAATAAAATCTTTAAAAAAAAAAAAATATTTTCTCTTCCTGTTGCCTACTGCTACCACCCTGAGTCTTCATCATCTTTTAACTATAATAGCCTTATTGATTTTCCCACCCCGTCTATCTGCTGGATTTCTGTTAAAGTAATTGTTTCTAAAAAGCAAATCTATTGTGTCATATTGCTTTATAAAGTCCTTCAGTGAGTGGTTCCCTATTACCCAGGATAAAATCTAACCTACATAGCCTGTCTGTTCACAACAGTTTGCCACCTCATTACCAGTTCTCAGGAAATATAAGCTATGTATTCTGTATCTCAGCCGTAATGAACATAATGTGTTCTTTTATAACTTTACATATGCTGTTCTTTCTGCTTATGATTTTTTTTTCAAATTGATCAGCCTTGCCGATTCATATGAATCTTTTAATACACTTCAGATGTAGCCCGTCCTAGAAGTTATCAGTGTATCCTTTCCTCCTCCTCCTGTTAGCATTCTTCTTATTGCTTCTATGGTAATTGTCTGACTGACCCTGTTAGACTGTGAGATTACTGAGGAGAAGGACGTATCTTTCATTTATTGTTGCATTCCCAACCCCGAGTACAATGTCTGACAAAATAGCATTCAGTAAATTTTTAAAAAACCAATCTGAATTAAATCGAGTTCCTTGACATACTCAGTTAAACATTTGGCCATGGTAACTGAAAGAATTGGCAGTAGTCTTTCTTTTTTTAAAAAATCCACTATGGATATTTACCTCTTCTTATTTTTTATGATTTTCAAATAACTTGAATTTTCTTCTAATGCTTAAACTGTTTTTTCCTCATGTAGCACAATGCCTTACTTATAATCATGAGAAGTGGAATATTACTGTGATTCATGTTCTAGGCAAAGGGAGCTGTAATTAAGATGGTAAAAGGTGACAACTTTGTGTGTTCAGTGGAACAGCTATTTCTTTGCCTTCTGTTACATCAGAATACACTGACCAATGCATGGAATGCAGTGTTTTTCTTTGTATTGAATTTATGCTTACAAGAGGACAAAAAGGTGATAGATGCAATTAAATTATTCTTTTGTTCTTTATATTCTTTTTTACAGTGTATCTGTGTTCCTTGGAATATGTTGTTCTGCCACTAAAAAGCAGTATGATTTGGCAAATTATTTAATGGGTCTGGGCTTCAGTTTTTGGTCTATAAAGCAGATAGTAATAGTACTACCTCATAGGGTTGTTGTGGAAGTTAAGTGAATTATTGTATGTATGGTGCTGACATACGTAGTAAGTATTCTAAAGTAAGTATTCTAATAGCTATATTCATCCCATGCTGCTTTCCTCACCTTGGCCTCCATTCAGTTCCGTGATTATACTGAGGTCTTTGCTATCTCCAGGTCTTTCTGGATGCTCTTTTCTCTGCTGGGGTTGCAGTCTTCCATTTGATTGGCTCCCACTCAACTCCAGGTTTCCTACTAGACTGGCAATTGCAGGACAGCACAGTGTGTGCCTGGCAGGGTAGTTGTGCAATAAAGATTTATTGAGCAAACGAATAATTGAGGCTTTGTAGAAAGGAGAACAGATCGTGTAGAATGAAAGGTTGCTTCCTCTAGGGTTGTAGTCAGAGCAGGTTCTCTCGTTGTAGGCAGGGAAGAAAAAAGAGAGCCCAGATATGTGTATATGTATTATATACACACTCATACAAATTAAATGCTAAAATTATAAATGTTTAGTGGTTGAAGTATTAAAATAGGAGTCTATAGGTTAATCAAACTCTGCCTAAATGGTGATCAATTTAAGCTTAGTGATATTTTTAATTGCCACCCAGTAATTTGAAGACGATATTATTTATACTTTAAAATTAATATATTGCAGCTACACTTCAAAAGAAGAAACTCTTGGGGCACCTGGGTGGCTCAGTTGGTTAAGCATCTCCCTTCAGCTCAGGTCATGATCCCGGAGTCCTGGGATCAAGCCCTGCATTGGGTTCCCTGCTCAGCCAGGAGTCTGCTTCTCTCCCTGCCCCTTACCCCACTCATGCTCTCTATCTCTTTTGCTCTTTCTCTTGCTGTCTTTCAAATAAATAAACAAAATCTTTGGGGGTGCGGTGGAGAGAGACTGGTTGAGGAGTACGTGACAGTTTATATAGTGCTATCTCTTTTGTATGTGTTTGAAATTTTCTGTAATAGACTCCTTTAAATCACAAAAACAAAATGTATTTAGCCTCATAGAAAATGATTAACTTAGAGGTGCCTGGGTGGTTCAGTCAATGGAGTGTTGGACTCTTGATTTTTGGCTCAGGTCATGATTTCAGGGTCATAGGATCAAGCCCCCAGTTGGGCTCCGTGCACAGCACTAAGTTGGCTTGTCCCTCTTCCTCTGCTCCTCCCCCTGCTAGCATGTGCCCTTTCTCTCTAAAAAAAGAAAGAAAGAATTAGGAAAAAAAGAAAAGAAAAGAATTAGCTTATAAATTGGATTTTGGGGGCACCTGGGTGGCTCAGTGGGTTAAAACCTCTGCCTTCGGCTAGTTCATGATCTCAGGGTCCTGGGATCAAGCCCTGCAACAGGCTCCTTGCTCAGCGGGGACCTGCTTCTCTCTGCCTGCCTCTGCCGACCTGTGATCTCTGTCTGTCAAATAAATAAATAAAATCTTTTTTAAAAAATTGGATTTTGTTCCACTACATTATTATTGTATTTGAATAATGAGGATTTTTTTTCTGTTTTTTATTTCATCAGCAGATGCCTAATACGAACAAGCATAGGTACCCTTTTTCTAAAATGCTTGGATATGAAAACATTTATTTTTAGCCAGGGTACCTAGAGACATCCTGCTTCTCCCCGTACTGCCTAGCACATGGTGGGTTCTCAGGAAATGTTTTGTGAAAGAGTATGCAGGAGCAGTCACAGACCGAAAGGGAGTTTTGTCTGTTGAGCTCTTTCATTGCAATTTATTTGTTGAAGAAACCTTGGGCTCTTGTTTGCTGTGGGCTTTCCCATCATTTGAATTCTGCTGATTGTATCACCATACTATAATTTTTTAAGTTGATAGTTGTATCTAGAGCTTCATCAGATTCTATTTTGACTTTTTAAAAACTACTGTGTAATTAGTATTGTGCTCTTCCATCAGGAAGTCTATGGTATCAGATTATTTTTGTGAAATTTAACACTATTAGTTCTTTAAGTTTGAAGTTATAGAAAAATTATGTTTTAGATGGTGAAAATTATAGGCTTTTGAATAAACTTATTGGGGGCGCCTGGGTGGCTCAGTGGGTTAAAGCCTCTGCCTTCGGCTCAGGTCATGATCCCAGAGTCCTGGGATCGAGCCCCGCATTGGGCTCTCTGCTCAGCGGGGAGCCTGCTTCCTCCTCTCTCTCTGTCTGCCTCTCTGCCTGCTTGTGATCTGTCAAATAAATAAATAAAATCTTTTAAAAAATAATAAATAAATAAATAAACTTATTTAAGAAAATTGATCCAGACTAAATTTCCCAAAATTTGTTATTGCAAACTTAAAAAATAAGTTTTGATTTTTATTTGTATAAGACATTGTCTTATTCCATTTAGGTTGCTATAACACAGTACCACAGACTGGTCTGTTTATAAACAAAAGAAATTTGTTTCTTGTTTTTTTGAAGTTTGAGATATCTAAGATCAAATCATTGGCAGGTTGGGTGTCTAGTGAGGGCTCACTTCCTGTTTCATAAACAGCTATCGTTTTGCTGTCTCCTCACATGGCAGAAGGGGCAAGGGTTTTCTCTGGAAGCTCTTTCACAAGGGTGTTAATCTCATTCATGAGGGCTCCACCTCATGACCTATGCATCTCCCTGTGGCCCGCCAACGCTCGCCCGCGAGGAAGGAAGACCACCGACACAGGATTCTTCTCTATCACGCTTTATTGAAGTGCACTTGGTTGAGGTTTGTAGGGTGATGGAAGCAGGAAGCGCCTGGGTAGAGCCAGGGCTGCACATATATACAGGCTAGCTGGGGCGTGTCTCATTCTGGGGTACGTGGCTCACTATGGTAGGTCAGCCTTGTTGCTGGGCAGAATAAGCTTAAGGCCACGCGTCCAACCACTTGTTTACGAGGCTCTCCGGCGCCATCTTGTAATGGCGGCAACGGGTTGCCACATCTCCCCCTTTTTCTTTTATTTTGCAGTCATGGCTAAAATCAGAGGAGTGTCCCCTAGTAAACATGTCCTCCTTTGCCTAGGGACGGGAGAGAAACGGAGGTACCCGTATGCAGACACTCATGACTTTCAGGGTGGCTCACCCTGTGCACTCCTAGGTGCAAACCACCCGCGGAAAATGCAAGGTTGTCTCTATTCGGGTGCAATGGGCTACTCAAAGCCCTCCGAGTGCAAGAGCACAACCTATGTTTCATTTAACATGCTGAGCCAAGCTTGGGGAGATGTTCCAGCCTCTATAGCGGCAAAGGCACGCGCTATGGCCACCTTCTCTCTTCTGCGAGCCCTCATTACCCTCAGAATTAAGAACAAAGCCACCAGTAGTCCTGCAAACATTAGCATGCCCATGACTCCTACTCCAGGAGTGGTAAAGCACAAGGTGCCTTGAAGGTTGAAATTTGTAGCGTTATAACGCTGTACCTTATTATTGATTTGTTTACAGGGTAAATCAAAAACACATTCTGGAACATACAGATGGGGTAATATTTTTGTCGCGTTTGTGATTGGCATGGGGATGGGCCATGTTCTTGAAACGGCCCAAAAGGTAGCTCCCTCAACTCTGGTCAGGCAGATCATCAGCACTATCAGCATCTCCAGGGTTGGAGTCCATGTCTGCTTCTTTGGTGTTGTCATCGGTTCTTTCATCCAACTTTCGCGTCAGTCGTGATGGCACCCACACCGGATCCGAGCGGTCCTGTGGAAAAACACAAACAGCTCCCCTGGATCTCCTAATCACGGGATCCGGTCCATACCATTTGTTATCCAGGATATCTTTCCACATTACACGTTCCTTTATGGCCTCAGCCTCTTCTGCGTGTCTATCTGCCGCACTTTTGCCATTGGCATCCAGAATTAAAAAATTGATAGTAAAGATTGCTAGGGATAGGCGATCTCGAGGGGTCATAACCGCCTCTATTCCCCCTTTTTGTTTTTGTATTAGTTCTTTAAGCGTGCGGTTAGCGCGCTCAAACCCAATCCCTTTCTATCATTTTTCAAGCTAGGACTGACTAGCTCTGATTCTCTCTGCAAGTATTTACCTAGGCCTTTGCCTGGCATATAGCCTTGTTTCATCATCAAATCTTTGCTCTGTTTGGAAAACGTTCCCTCATTAGTCAGAATTAGATTTAATTGACTCTGGACATCTCTTCCCCAGAGATTGATGGGAAGGTCCAGTACGAACGGCTGAAAAGTCCCTTTGTTCCCTTCCATCCTCCAATGTAGAGTTTTTGCACTAATCTCAGGTGTGTTTTGATAGCCTAGCCCCTGTAATGTTTGAGAGGCCTTTTGCAGCGGCCAATTCCTTGGCCAGAATCGTTGGCTCATGACGCTTCGGTCGGCCCCCGTATCTATTAGACCGGTGAAGGCCTTTCCTTCTATCTCCAAACTACACATGGGGCGACCTGTTAGCTCCAAAGATAAGTAGGCCATATCGACTCCAGAGGATAATGCCAAAAGGTGAGTGACACATAACCCTAATTGTACCCTGATAGTCTGGGTCAATGATCCCGGGGAGGACCAATAAGCCCCTCATGGTGCTGGATGATCGGCCTAAAACCAGCCCAGCCGAGCCTACAGGAAGAGGTCCTGACATGTCAGTAGGAACCGCTTGTATACCCATACGAGGGGTTAAAACCAGTCCGGCGGTGGCGCAGAGGTCCAGCCCCGCGGAGCCTGTCGTGGCTCGTCGGGTGCTCTCGGCGGCTGAAGGATCCCCTCCTGAAACGCCCCATATATTTTCGGGCCCTGAGGGCGTGGGCCCCTCTGCATGTTTTTTGACTCCGGGACATATGGGTTATTTATAGGTTGTCCATTAATGTCTTTTGTGGATCTACACTCATTGGCCCAATGTTTCCCCTTCTTGCATCTTGGGCATGTCCCTGGCTGCTTGGTATTTGGTCCCTTTGCCCTAAAGCCTTCCTTGTTAGGACAGTTTCTCTTTACGTGTCCCGGCTGTCCGCAAATGAAGCAGCCATCACGTCTCCCGTGCTTAGTAGCCGCTATCATAGCTCTGGCCAGTCCTTCATTGGTGAGTGGTCCTCCTATCTCTCTGCAGGCCTTTAGCCACGCATCTAAACCTTTTCCTTTCCATGGTGTGATTGCTCGCTGGCAATCCTTAGTGCATTGCTCATAAACAAGCTGTTGCACTAGAGGCATGGCCTCCTGAGCGTCTCCAAAAATTTTTCCAGCTACCTCTATCATTCTAGCCACAAAATCTGAAAAAGGCTCATTCGGTCCTTGGATTATCTTAGTCAGGTTTCCTGATACCTCTCCCCGTTTAGGTATCATCCTCCATGCTCTTTTAAATATTTCTACGATCTGCTGATAAACAGGCACCGGGAAGGCCGTCTGGTTATCAGCCCACTGTCCCTGCCCCAGTAGCATATCAGCAGTCCAGGGTGCTGTGTTTGGTGTACGAGCATTCACTCGCGCCTGATTATGCGCGGCTTCTGTAACCACTGCTCTATAGTCTAGATACTGTTCTGTGTTTAGGCACGCTCGAGCTATCTCCCACCAATCATTTGGTGTCAGGGCTGCGGTGGTGATCCTATCCAGTAAAATTAACGTATACTGTGCATTGGGCCCCCAAGTACGGGCGGCCTCTACTAAGTCCTTCAACTGTTTGTAGGGTATGGGCTCATGATATCTTTGCTGGTTTTGGTTTTCAAAGACAGGGAACGCAACAGCGTCCAGCGGGGTGAACTCGGCAAGGCATCTGAGCGTTTTTCGAGAGAGCCTATGGGCCCCTCCGTTCTGCTTGCCTGGATAAGGCGGAGGCGGAGCTCTTGCCGGAGGCGGCAGTCCGTATCGCTCCTCCTCATATCTAGCCGCCTCTTCCTCTAACTCCTCCTCCTCGTCCTCCGTTAGTGAGTCATCTCCCGAGTCCCTCTCTTGCTTTACACTGAGAGCGGCGAATTCCTCATAGAACTCATCTAAACTCGGGTAGATGGGTGCACTGGGAGCGGTTGCCTGATGTTTTTTGTGCTTACTTTTATCATCTGTTTCCTTTTGTTTTTCACTTCCTCTTTTATATCCCTTTTCTGACTTCTTCATTTGTTTTTTGTTTCCCCCTTCCTTTATACTACTTGATTCCGAAAGGCTGTCCTGATGTTCCGCTAAAGCACGCCTGCCCTTTTTCAGATGCTCTACGTGTTTTCCGTCCCGTAAGCACGCATGTATAACTCTCCATAAGGGTAGGGTGCCTGATTTAAGCTGCTGATTGGCCTTGGCTGCATCCAGATCTCTTCCTAACTTTTCCCAGCAGGGAAGGTTTAAGTCCCCCGACACGGCAAACCACGGGGCACACTCATCTATGTCTTTAAGAACGGATTTGACTGTCCTCTCTGAGATCCTTAACCCCCTCTCTTTTAATAGTGCCTGTATGGGGCTCACGAAGTCTGGATATTTGCACTCACGTATCCAAAAGCAAAAAAGCAAGGCTACAACTGCAAGGACAATTATAGCTATAGCAGCTACCCAAGGCTCAAGTGTCCAAAATAACATACCGGGGAATACTTACCGGCGCCGACCACTTCGCATGTAGAGTTCTGAATCCTTTCTAGGCTCCCCGCGGTGTCCGCCGAACTATCCCGGGTCTCGGCACCAGCTGTGGCCCGCCAACGCTCGCCCGCGAGAAAGGAAGACCACCGACACAGGATTCTTCTCTATCACGCTTTATTGAAGTGCACTTGGTTGAGGTTTGTAGGGTGATGGAAGCAGGAAGCGCCTGGGTAGAGCCAGGGCTGCACATATATACAGGCTAGCTGGGGCGTGTCTCATTCTGGGGTACGTGGCTCACTATGGTAGGTCAGCCTTGTTGCTGGGCAGAATAAGCTTAAGGCCACGCGTCCAACCACTTGTTTACGAGGCTCTCCGGCGCCATCTTGTAATGGCGGCAACGGGTTGCCACATCTCCCAAAGACCCCGCCTCCAATGCCACCATTTGGGAGTTCCATTCCTACAAGAATTTAGGGTGGGCATTGGGGGGGCGGAGACCCAAGCATTCAGTCTATAAGAAATATGTTAAGATTTGTTGGAACTTGTTAAGTAGAATCATTGGGAATCTTGGAGTTATATCATAAAATATAAAAAGATTTCAGAATCTCATAGTTATAATCCCATAGTACAGATCTGATATATATAGCAATGTAGTTTTGTGTTGGTCTGTTTTGGCATTCATTAATTCTGACTTCTGCTCTATCTAGACTGTTATTAATCCCATCCAGCTCTTCCTTAGGCATAGCCTTCAAGGCTTTTGATTGGGAACTTGGTTAATCAACTTCTATATCTGCTGTAGAGTCATTTGTACTTTTCAGAAGTTTTGAGCTTAGCTTGGTGTAACCTCTAACCTTGAAACAGAATCTGGTAGATGTTTTAAAAGGGTGATTGGGGTAGGGGGTGCCTGGGTGGCTCAGAGGGTTAAGCCTCTGCCTTCAGCTCAGGTCATGATCTCAGGGTCCTGTGATCAAGTCCCACATCAGGCTGTCTGCTTGGTAGGGAGTCTGTTTCCCCTTCTCTCTCTCTGCCTGCCTCTCTGCCTACTTGTGATCTCTGTCAAATAAATAAATAAAACAAAAACAAACAAAAAAAAGGGTGATTGGTTGTGCATTTAAAACACACTTCTTCCTTCTAGTGCGACTTTGTCTCCTAAACATTCTGAGATTATGGGGGATTTTACTTTGCTTTTTAGAGGTGTGATTATGATTTCCCAGCTTCTCCATAAGTAACCCCAGAACTAAAACCAGTCATGTTTGGGATTCTTCAGTTCCAGTCTGTTTTATAGAGCCCTGTGTAACAGCTCAAATTTCACGTATTCCTCTATACCCAAGAAGAATCCTGCATTTGCCAAGTGCCAGTCTTGTACAGAATTGGAAAATGCCCTCAGGAAAGAAAATGTTTAAGGATTTTCAAAAGGATCCTTCTCACATCCTTGCAGCCTGGAATTCACATTCGTCTAGTCATCACTGATTCTGTAACTCTGATATCTTTTTTTTTTTTTTAAGATTTTAAAATTTATTTTAGAGAAAGAGTGAGAGTGGGGGAGGGGCAGAAAGAGAGGGATTCCCAAGTAGACTCCCTGCTGAGGAGCAAGCCCTACTGGGGGCTCCATCCCAGGACCCTAAGATCATCACCTGAGTTGAAATCAAGAGTTGGGTGTTTAACTGACTGAGTCACCCAGGTGCCCCAAGGATTTTACATTTATACCTCTTAGAAATGAAAAATATTCTAACGTGACAAGTAGTATGGACAGTATTACTGCCTTTATATCATTGACAAAGATTAAGATGTTTTAGAATAGCTTCCTAATATATCATTTATAGAACAGCATCTCTTTTAGTTAGTTCTGTTCTCTCTTCACTGACAAGCTCTATTTGGTTGTTACTCATCTGTGAAAGCTTATACATTAATGAGTAGTAAAGATTTCCCTCAAAAAGTAAATAAATTGATAATAATTAGCTTTTACTTTTCCTGCTTGAAAAACAGAGACATTCTAAAGATGCTGTAAAGATATTTTCTTCCATTTAACTCAGGACTTCAAAAAAGTAAATTTCTTTTTCTTGACAAGAATGCTATTTTGTGTGCGTGTGTGTGTGTCTGTGTTTTCTAATCTACATCTGATTAGACATAAAATGCCTATATCCGAAGGAGACTGCAGGAAAACTGGAGATAACTTAGTAAGAATAGGCAATTAATTGGGAAAATTTAATCAGTGATAGCATTTATCAAGAAGACATGAAGTTACAAGAATCACGAAAAACATTACCTTTATATCAGGGATAAGAAATAAAGACTTCTTGTTTCTTTAACTATTTTATCTAAACATTATAAAAATAATGATACAATTTTGTGAGTGGGAATAATTGCAGAACATTCGAACAATTTGGTTTGTGTTTATATTTACACTGAAAGTTTCTATTTATTGTTTGATGGGGGTAGTGATGCCCTTGACATAGAAACACATTTTGTAGGTAGGCTAACAAGGATTTGAATCCCACTCTCTTTCATTCATCTTCATAAGCTATGTTTTATTCGTAGCAAGCATTTATTTAGTGTTTACTCTTGGCCGGTTGCTCCTTACCTATTTTATTTTATTTTTATTCCCTACCTCTTTTAATTCACAGAACAGCCCTTGGAATCACTTCTTCTGTAACACAAGTCTGTCACAGTAGTAAGTGATGAAGCTAGGATGTAAACGGAGTTCGTAAAACACCAAAGCCCATATTAAATATTGTGTCATACCACCTCCCTGTGCGATCCTGAGCAACCACACACACACACACCCTAACTCTGTAACCCCCAAAGCTTTGGAAATTGCTAGTTTTTTCATAACTTATTTGGTGGCAAAATGAGACTTGAATGGATGAAAAACATTTACAGCCTTTGTTTATCCCATTTAGTGTGACTGCATACATGTTGCTGCAAAAATGGTGATGTATTTGATTTAGGGTGTCCTGTGGTTGATCTTCCCTGGAAATGTTAACAAAATATATGGTGTATGCACTGTATTAATTTTCTAAAATGTAAAAAATTCTGAAATCAGAAACATTCCCAGGTGGCTATGGCCCCTATTTAACTTCCATATTACTTTATTTTCTTTCTGTAGAGATGTTAACATCAAACCCAGTAGGTTTTAATAAGAATTATATGAAATAATTAATGTATGTAAGCATTTAAGGTCCGTGGCATATAAGTATTTAATTTATTGGTATTGTTACTATCATTACCTTGGAATTTATATTCAACTGTGCAGAGTTTGGATCCTAAAGTTATTAGAATTGTTGAAAACATGAGTTTTGTTTAGCTTGCAGCTGAAGCCCAACACTGCTTTGTGTCTGTGTAGGATTAGTAGGAAACTATGCCTTCTACACATTGTAGTCACTTTGACTTCCACTGGCTATTTAACACAGTATGATTTTCTCCTGTAAGTGTTTGTTATCCCTTAGTGCAGTATTTCCTAACCTTTTTTGTGTCGCTGCACACAGAGAAAAGTCTTTCCTGAGATCAGTGAAGGAAGAGGGTGCTTGTGCACCGCTGCTCCAGGGTCTCCTGGCCACCTGAGGGCCGAGAGAATCAATAGCATGGCACACTGTAACACTTTGACAAAGCAGCCTAGAATTGTGTACACCAAACATAAGCGGAAGATAAATGAAATGATGAAGATTACAGTGAATTTACTTTTGTTTACCTCTTTAAGTATCTATTTCAGAATAGGTGAAAAAATCCACATAAAACTAGGTGAAAGTTATAATTTTTTAAATTGTTCATTTCTTAATTGTCTTCTAGCAGTCAAGAATGAAGTAGATTAGAATTTTTTTTAAAAAGTAAGAGGTAGATTGACTGTTTTACATAGTGCTTTATATAATGTATTTGTTGGAATCTTAAGGATACTCATTTGTAAGTTAGAATTATGAAGAAACCATGACACTGTTTCATCATTTAAAGCACTTCCAAGAGTAGATAGGACCAAAGATACATTTAATTTAGGGCATTTGTTTTTTTTAAGGGTCTGACATTTATTTTTTCCCCAAATATTACAGTAAAACGTAGGTAGGGTAGGATGATTTTGTCAGTTTTCTTTTTAATGTAAAATTCAGAGTTTGGCTGTTGGAAGTTATTTGCAACAGGCTTGTATGCACAGGATACAAGAAGTTGTTTCACATTATTCACCCACCCCGCCCCTTTGCCAAGTCTATGGGGTGAATCACAGCCAGATTAAAAAAGGAGTGTAGAGTTAATTCTCAACCAGATAATATGTTTCTAGAATGTTAGTTGAGATGTTTTCCTCAGCTATAAATTCAGGATAGGGAGGTGGGGCAAACAGTATATAGGGAGTTGTGAGTATAGCCCCTTTGGCTAAGGAATTTGAGGGTCAGGGAGACACTCCACATCCTATTGGTTTATCTTGAAGGAAAGGTTATTTAGTTTGAAGGATATAAACAGGATTTCTTTTTCTTGTGGTTCTTTGTGGAGGAGACTCTTTCCTTGCCTTCAGTTAACCCAAATGGGGTTAGCTGAGTCCATGGCATATCCAGGGGCCTATTTGCAGTTGGTGGGGCTCCTCTTTACCTTTTGAGGGATGCATTTCCTGTGCTTTTGCTCTTTTCCTTTTTTGTTTCTTAAGATTTTTTAAAACTTTTATTTATTTGATAGACAGAGATCACAAGTAGGCAGAGAGGCAAACAGAGAGAGAGAGAGGAGGAAGCAGGCTCCCTGCTGAGCAGAGAGCCTAATGCCCCAGGACCCTGGGATCATGACCTGAGCGGAAGGCAGAGGCTTTAACCCACTGAGCCACCCAGGCGCCCCTCTTGTGCTTTTTCTTTTTTCATGGACTCGAATAGTGAGGTTGGGGACAGGAGGGAGGCAGAAGTGGAAACCGACTCCTTGGTACTCACTTAATTCTGAACAGACTTGGAGCTCTGTCTGCTCAAGTTGGGGTCTTTTTCAAGAGGAGTTTTCAGAGATAAAATAATTTTGACAGCCTTACAAATCTTTCTTTTAATACTTCAGAAATGTTCTAATTTGCGGGGTTTACCACCTTCAAAAGCTTTAAGAATATTAGATGATTCTATAATAGTATATAGCTCAGAATATGTTATTTTGGAAATAAATATTGTTAATATGTTATATTATGTTAGAATATGTTAGTTTGAAAAGAATGTGGCTGGCATTCAGCACTTCATTGAACCAGGGCTTATTATTTATCAGCTGCGTTCCTTGATTTTTCACAGAATGTTACATCTTCATCTAAATCACGAATCTCAATTATATTACTATAAAACCTAACAGTGTTCCCTAAGATAGCATAGTAGTAACTTTTGTAAGAAAAAACATGTTAGTGGGGAGCCTGGGTGGTTCAGTTGTTAAGCATCTGCCTTCAGCTCAGGTCATGATCCCAGAGTCCTGGGATTGAGCCCTGTATCGGGCTCCCTGCTCCAAGGGAAGCCTGCTTTTCCCTCACCCGCTCCCCCCTGCTTCCCCTCTCTCACTGTGTCTCTCTCTATCAAATAAATAAATAAAATCTTTAAAAAAAAAAAAAAGAAAGAAAGAAAGAAAGAAAATAGAAAACAAGTAGTGACAAAAATTGTTTCCCTTAGAGGAATAGAAAATAAAGATAATAACAAAATAAAATTCCAGAATATATGAAGTCATTAGGACTAAAAATCATGTATTACACATGTATTTTATATTTTTTATTTTATTGTAATGATTGGTATTCCTTGTCATCCCCACAGGCATGTTACAAAGATAAATACAGTCTTTTCTCAACTCTTTATTATTAACCTCAGAAATGTGCAAGTGTTGATGTGTTAAGAGTTTAGGGATTAGAAAGCTGCAAAAAATGAGTTTTCTGTCTCTTTTGGGAAATAGTGTTGCTTTGTGAGTGGAATTTGCAAGCCAAATAAATTCTGTAGAGTTAGTGAGTGGTAATGTAGTAGTCACTTTACAGAGTGTGGGGTCCTGAAACAGTTGGCGCAGGTGGATAGCAGTGCTATCAAAGTTCACATACAAAGTATCCATAGGGACTCCACATTTTGCAGATTCTCTTTCCCTAAAACAAAAACAAAACTTTGTTTTTGGATCGTATTTCTCAGATTTCAGAACTCATTTTTTTCCTTTCAGAAAACTGAAGAATGGGAGAAAGATAAGACTGAAGCAGACATGGAAGAGTATGTATGGAACAATAGCTCCTCTGAAAAAAATATTCTGGAAACACTTCTCCAAATCAAAGCTGCTGAGAAAAATCTGGATGTAAATAAAGAAGAGCTCCTTGCTACAAAAGAAGTTGAAGAGTACAAAAAGTCTGTTGTTAGTCTTAAGAATGAAGGGGACAATGAAAATACCCTTTCTCAGTACAAAGAATCAGTGAAGAAACTATTAAATCTAATGTGATTTATTTAGAAAAATCTCCTTGATTTAATTTTTATTTTATGATTTTTAAAAATCTCCTTGATTTAAAATCTCCATGATATAATTTTATAATTATCTCACTTTATATAAATTTGAAAATGCTAAAAAAAAAACCGTTTTTACACATTTCAGATTTTTTTTATTAGTTTCAGAGGCTTAGTGATTATTATTAGTTTAGTGATTCATCAGTTGCATATAACATACCCAGTGCTCATTCCATCGGTTTCCCTTTTTAATACCCATCCCCCAGTTACCTCATCACCCCACCCACCTCCCCTTCAGCAACCCTCAGTGTGTTTCCTAGAGTTCAATGTCTCTTACAGTTTGCCTTCCTGTCAATTTTCATCTTATTTTATTTTTCCTTATCTTCTCCTGTGTTCATCTCTTTTATTTCTTAAATTCCACATATGAATGAAATCATATGGTATTTGTCTTTCTCTGACTTACTTATTTTGCTTAGCATAATACTCTAATTCTATCCACATTGTTGAAAACGATAAGATTTAATTCTTTCTGAATAAAAATACTACTGTGTATATATACCTCATCTTTATCCATTCATCTGTCAGTGGACATCTGGACGCTTTCCATATTTTGGCTGTGGTGGACGTTGCTACTCTAAACATTGGGGTGAGATGCCCCTTTGGATCACTGCATTTGTATCTTTGGGGTAAATACCCAGTAATGCAGTTGCTGGTTCATAGGGTAGCTCTCTTTTCAACTTTCTGAGGAACCTCCAAACTGTTTTCCAGAGCGGCTCACCAGTTTGCATTCCTACTAACAGTGTAAGAGGGTTCCCCTTTCTCCACATCTTCACCAACATCTGTTGTTCCTGACTTGTTAATTTTAGCCATTTTGACTGGTGTGAGATGGTATCTCATTATGGTTTTGATTTGTATTTCCCTCATGCTGTGTCTGCAAGCCATTTGTATGTTTTCTTTGGGGTAAAGTCTGTTGGCGTCTTCTGCCCATTTCTTGACTGGATTTTTTGATTTTTGGGTGTTGACTTTAATAAGTTTCTTTATAGATTTTGGATACTGGCCCTTTTTTTTTTTTTTTTTTTTTAAATTTTATTTACTTGACAGACAGAGATCACAAGTAGGCAGAGAGAAAGGGGAAAGCAGGCTCCCCGCTGAGCAGAGAGCCCGATGCGGGGCTCGATCCCAGGACCCTGAGATCATGACCTGAGCCGAAGGCAGAGGCTTTAACCCACCGAGCCACCCAGGCGCCCCGGATACTGGCCCTTTATCTGATAAGCCATTTGCAAATATATTCTCCCATTCCATAGGTTGCCTTTTAATTTTGTCAGCTATTTGCTGTGCAAAAGCTTTTTATCTTGATGAAGTCTCAATAGTACATTTTTGCTTTTGTTTCCCTTGTCTTTGGAGACATATCTAGCAAAAAGTTGTTGCAGCTGAGGTAAGGTTGCTGCCTATATTTTCTTCTAGGATTTTGACAGATTCCTATCTCACGTTTAGGTCTTTCATCCATTTTGAGTCTATTTTTGTGATGGTGTAAGGAAATAGTCCGGTTTCATTCTTCTGCATGTGGCTGTCTAATTTTTTCAGCACCATTTGTTGAAGACACGGTCTTCTTTCCATTGGACATTCTTTCCTGCTTTGTTGAAGATTAGTTGACCATAGAGTTGAGGGTCCATATCTGCTCTCTGTTCTGTTCCATTGATCTATGTGTCTGTTTTTGTGCCAGTACCATGCTGTGTTGCTGATTACAGCTTTGTAGTAGATTTTGGCTTTATTTGCTGGTCTTTTCCCAGCTCCTTTAGGTCTAAGGTTAGGTTGTGTATTTGGGACTTCTCTTGTTTCTTTCTTTCTTTCTTTCTTTCTTTCTTTCTTTCTTTCTTTCTTTTTTTTTAAAGATTTTCTTTATTTATTTGACAGACAGAGAGAGAGAGAGAGATCACAAGTAGGCAGAGAGGCAGGCAGAGAGAGGGGGAAGCAGACTCCCCACTGAGCAGAGAACCTGATGTGGGGCTCGATCCCAGAACCCTGTGATCATGACCCAAGCCGAAGGCAGAGGGTTTAACCCACTGAGCCACCCAGGCACCCTACTTCTCTTATTTCTTGAGAAAGGCTTATGTTACTATATACTTCCCTCTTAGGACCATCTTTGCTGTATCCCAAAGGTTCAGAACTATCCTGTTTTCACATTTATTTCCGTGTATATTTTGAGTTCTTCTCTAATTTCCTGATTGATTCTTTAATAAGGTGCTCTTTAACCAACATGTATTTGTGTTCCTTCCAATTTTTCTCTTGTGATTGAGTTCAGGTTTTAAAGCATGGTGTTCTAAAAATTTGCATGGTATGATCTCAGTCTTTCTGTACCAGTTGAGGCCTGATTTTTGATGCAGTATGTGATCTGTTCAGGGGAATGTTCCATGTACACTCAAGAAGAATGTGTATTCTGTTGCTTTAAGATGAAATGCTCTAAATAGATCTCTTAAGTCCATCTGGTCTGGTGTGTCATTCAAAGCCCTTGTTTCCTTTTTCATCTGCTTAGATGATCTGTCCATTGCAGTGAGTGGGGTGTTGAAGTCTCCAACTATGATTGTATTATTATCAGTGTGTTTCTTTAATTTTATTAATTGGTTTGTACAATTCGCTGCTCCCAAGTTAGGGGCAAAAATATTTACAGTTGTTAGATCTTCTTGTTGGGTAGACCCTTTTATTATGATACTGTGTCCTTTTCATCTCCTATTATAGTCTTTGGTTTAAAAAGTCTAGTTTGATGTAAGGATGGCTACTCCAGCTTTCTTTTGATATTCATTAACATGATAAATGGTTCTCCACCCCCTCATGCTCAATTTGGAGGTATCTTTGGGTCTAAAATGAGTCTCTTATAGACAGCATATCAATGGGTCTTGTTTTTTATCCACTCTGATATCATGTGTCTTTTGATTGGAACATTTAGTCCATTTACATTCAAAGTAATTACGTAGGAAGTTATACCATTGTATTTTCAGTAAAGTCACTGTTTCTGTAGATTGTCACTGTTCCTTTCTGCTGTTTGTTACTTTTGGGTTCTCTTCCCTCAAAGGATCCCCTTTAATATTTCTTACAGGGCTAGTGTAGTGGTCAAAAATTCCTTTAGTTTTTGTCTAACCTGGAAACTCTTTATCTCTCCTTCTATTCTGAATGACAACCTTGCTGGATAAAAGTATTCTTGGTTGCATATTTTTCTCATTTGGTACCCTGAATATATCATGCCAGTCCTTACTGGCCTTCCAGGTCTCTGGGCAAGACCGCTGTCAGCTTTATGTTTCTACCATTGTAGGTTATGGACCTCTTGTCCTAAGCTGCTTTCAGGTTTTTCTCTTTATCTGAAATTTGCAAGCTTCTTTATTGTATGTCCAAACACAACTCCAAACTGAGAGTAAGGGGTTAGAGAACCATTTATCATTACCTCAATCTTTTTATTGATTTTGAGGGGATGTCTCTGTCCCTCCTGGATTGAATGCCTATTTCCTTCCCCAGATTAGGGAAGTTCCCAGCTGTAATTTGTTCAAATAAACCTTCTGCCCTCCCTCCTTCCCCTTCATCTTCTGGGACCCCTATTATCTGGATATTATTTTGCTTTATGGAATCACCGATTTCTGGAAGCTTTCCTTCGTGATTAAGTAGTTGTCTCTCTTCGGCTTACTTATTTTCCATTATTTTGTCTTCTATATTACTGACTCTCCTGTGCCTTATTTATTGTCACTTTCAGAGCCTCCATTTTTTACCGCATCTCAGTAATAGCATTTTTAATTTTGGCATGACTGTATTTTAGTTCTTTTATTTCTACAGTAAGGGATTCTTTAGTATCTTGAATGCTTTTTTCAAGCCCAACTTGTATCTTTATAATCATTGTTTTAAGTTCTAGTTCAGACATCTTACTTATATCCATATTAACTCCTGTTCTTCTTTCTTTTGTTATTAAGTTTCTCCATCTTGTTATTATGTCCAGAAAAGAAAAGAAGAAAGAGAGAGTAAAGACGACAATATTTCTAAGAAGTGGCCACTTTTCTCTTTGTAGCATTGCAGCATTTCTTTTATCAGATCTCTGGTTGAAAATGCAAGTGTTCAGAATGATTTGATAACTATCTAGCTGAATTCCAGGGATAAGACTAACATAGGGTCCTTACTACTCCACCATGTTAACTCTAGAAGCCACATCACATTTAAAATATTTTCTCATACTAATGCATCATGGCAATTATTCAGCAGTTTTCTTATTTGTATGGTGTGGCAGTAGAACTGATTAGACGACCTGTGTGATTCCTTCTGGTTTGAAAGTATTTTAATTTTATTTCTGCCATCACTTTAATATTCATGTATATACATATGTTGTTATTTTATCTCCTATTTCTTTTTATACAAATTAGCACCTATTGGTTGCTTTTAAATCCAGATCTTCCTCAACTTAGGATGGGGTTATGTCCCAATAAATCCATCTTAAGATGAAAATATCGTAAGTTGAAAATATATTTAATACACCTAACCTACCAAGCATCATAGCTTAGTTCAACCTACCTTAAACGTGCTCAGAACAGTTAACATTAGCTTACAGTTGGCCAGAATCATCTATCACAGAGCCTATTTTATAATTAAGTGTTAAATATCTCATGAAGTTTATTGAATACTGTACTGAAAGTTAAAGAATGGTTTTATGGGTACAAAGTGGTTGTCATTATACAGGTTGTTTACCCTTAGGATCACATGGCTGGATAGGAGCTTCGGCTGCTGCTGCCCAGTATCATGAAAATGTATCATCATATATCACTAGTCTGGGAAAAGATCAAAATTCAAAATCTGAAGTATGGTTTCCTCAGTATGTTACTGCTTTCACACCATTATAAATTCAAAAAATCGTGAGTCAAAATAAGTCAGGACCAGCTGTAATGACTTTGGATATTTAGGAGGCTAAGTCCAGAACGTACTTCCCTGTATATAGTTCAGTGCTTTTTTTTTTACATAACTACTGTCCACCCAATGCCTTTTCTACAGATGCCAATTGTGATTAGAAACAGGTTCTTGGAAGTATTTTTCTAAACTGAAAAGTTTGCTCCATTCCTCTCTTTTGGGCTCACTTTATGTTAATTCAACTCTGCTTAGCATCCTTCTTTCTGTTTTCTGGGGCTCACTTCTCCAAGCCAATGCTTGCAGAAAAGTGGAAATGGAGGTTAACTGGTATTCATCTCTTTAGATTCCCCAGTTAGAGTTTCTGCAGCTCAGAAAAGAGATGAGGTGTAAGACCTTGAAATTAATTGGAGTAAATGACAAAGTAAGACTTGTCCTATGAAACATTCCATTCAATTTAACTGTCAATTCACTATTTTTATCTATTATGTCTACCACTTCCAAAGTTGTAAGTGGTTAAGTTAATTAAAATAGAATTTTATTTTCTATTGAGTTTAATTACTTGGAATTAATGAGTTTGTTACTTGTCCAAAACTTACTTTGCCTAACAGAATTAGAGAACATAAATGAAAGCCAAAAAGAATTTGAAAACAGTTACCCAAAGGATTTATATGAAATGAAGGTATGATTTAGTATTAGCAAGTTCAAGAATCTGTATGTTATTAAGTATGATAAGATGACCTTGACTGCAAAAAGAGAGATACATTGTAACCCACTGCATAGAAATAGTAAATTAGGGTGCTTGGGTGGCTCAGTGGGTTAAGCCGCTGCCTTTGGCTCAGGTCATGATCTCAGGGTCCTGGGATTGAGTCCTGAATTGGGCTCTCCGCTTGGCGGGGAGCCTGCTCCCCCCACCCCTGACCCCCCCGCCTGTATCTCTGCCTGCTTGTGATCTCTCTCTGTCAAATAAATAGATAAAACCTTTTTTAAAAAAATATAAATAAGTAATAAAAATTAAAAAATTTATATTAAAAAAATAAAAATTAAAAAATAAATTAAAATTAAAAATTAAAAGCATACTTTAAGTGTATTGAAATGTTATATTTCTTAGAGATTCATGGAGTTTAAGGAATTTCAGATGCAGAAACAGTATTGAAGAAGGGAACATTTTGAAAATAGAGGTTGAGGAGAAATCCTTTGGGAACATGTAAAGAGATGGTAGGTTAGGGTCATCCATCTTTTGAAATAATACTATAATAGTAGATAAAACAGAGGAGGTAATGCTGTGTAATAAAAAATCTGACCTGGCCCAAAGAGAGGTCTGGCCTTTGCTTGCAGCTTCTAGGAGGTAACCTATGTCATACCTCATAGGAATATCTTTGTTTAGGGTGAGAGCCAGTCACAATGGATTTTAGGGTGGGGCTGGCCACACCTGACAGTCTTAGCCATGCCGGCAAAACCACATGATTTAGAGGAAGGGGCATTAAGTCACCTGGGATCAGTCCACCTGGCAGCTGAGATCAACCACCCAGGTAATCACTCGGTCATACCCATGCAATAGAGCCTCTATAAAATCTTTGAACTGCTAAAGTTTGGGCAGGTTTCCCTGGCTGGCAGTACTCTGGGCATATTACCATACACTGGTGCAGGAAAAGTAACATATCTTGCCTCTAGGGGCAGACACCAGAAACTATAACTTTGGAACCCTCTGTGACTTCATTCTATGTGCTTCTTTCCTTGGCTGACTTTAATCCATATCCTTTACCTGTGATAAACCATAACCATGAGTATAACAGCTTTCCTGGAGTTCTGTGAATTATTCTAGTGAATTACCAAACCTGAGGGTGGTTTTTCAGACAGACCTCCCCGCTCCAAATTTATACTTGGTGTCTCACAGAGCACTGTACCCTCTAGCCTTTGCAGTTTGGGTATCTCCAGGCAACTGATCTGAAGATAGGCTGTAGCACTGACACCTAATGGCAAAATCTTAGAGCTGTGAGATTAATACAGAACTGCCTCAGATAGAAAGCAGTTACGATCATTATAATTTTAGCAATAATTAAACTACTGTTTTTCATTAATCGGATCTTTACCCATCCTTTAAGATATTAATTGAGCCAATATATACAATGAACATCATATTTATCCTTTAACCAAGTCTAAGGGATATTTGCTACATTGATAACACATTGACTGCTGACATCAAACTTAAAATTATATAACTCAGAAGTTGCTTAAACACATAGGCAACTAAGAAGTAGGATAAATCTGTTCCCTTAATTGTGACATGCTTTAGTTCTTTCTTTGCATATGTCTTCCCCAACAGTGGTAAGTATTTCATAATACTGGACAGTTACAGACTTTTTAAAAGAGGTCTGGCTAGTTATAATGTTGGGAGGATTTCAGTATTATCATTACTTTGCCATTGAGTTTAACAATCTTGGCCTTGGTTGTTGACTGGTTGTTGGCCTTGAGAATCTTTTATTGTTTCTTAAGAAAGTTTTAAATTCTATTCAGAAGTTCTCTTTTGGTCCTTGTGGCTTCCAGGAAGGACATGGTTTCTAGGCTCGGCGATTTTTGCTTCCTGGCTGACACTGGCCTGGTTGCATCTGCAGTCTAATAAATGTCTTCAGTTTATCTGATGGTCACAGATAGTGGCTGAAGAAGAGGAGTATGAGTTTGGTTTCTTACAAATGTAAATATGTTTTCTCAAATTATGGTCATTTTTATAAAACTACCAATTTTAGGAAATGAGCAAATTCTAAGAAACCCCAAGGAAGAAAAATGTTTTTCTAGCACCCCTGGTTTTTTGGAAACCTTTAAAAGCTTGTATATAAAAAATAAAATAAGGTAAATTAAAAACTTGCATATATTTTAAAGAAAAATAATCTTTTAAAAGATTGTACAAATAATTTTTAAAGACTGCTTCTTGAAATATAATTTTAGGGTAATTTAAGTCTTTATATCCTCCCTATGTAATATGAATAATTTTTTTCCTAATGAATTGGGAAAGAAATTGATAAAATTTAATATTTAATATCATGACTAGTAAATAAGGGTAAGATGATGACATTTTAAAAATCAGATTTTTATTTGTAGCTAATATTCCACTGATAGAGATTTTTTATATTTCTTCCTTATATTAAAAAAAGAAACAGACATATTTTTCCCCCACATAGTATCAACACTAGGGAAAGAAACAGAAACACCTCTTAAGCCACTGGACAGTTTGTTTTAACATAAGAGAGAACAATACTGTTTTATTAATCCTGTAATAGGGCTTTCTTTTATCTATTCTTGCTTATTGGCTGTGTTTTAGTATCTCTCCTCACATTTAAAAAGAGTTTCAAGGGTTAGATTAAGGGTCTAAAGCTTAAAATCATTGGAGACTTGATTGAATTAAAGTGTCTGCACTTCAGGGTGGGGGTGGGGGTAGATCTGGTGTAAGATTTGGACAGAGCTCAAATACCTACAGCTAATGTTTGCACCTGGGAAAACACTACATACACGTGAGGGCTGTAAACTAAAACTCCCAAACTTTATTCAACAGAGATCAACACAATTCCAGTACCAGAGTTAAAGGCATGTCAACTTTAAAAAATGAAGATGGTTTAGGATTAAGAAGAATTAATCAGTCGAACATCAAAACTAAATTTTTTTAAAAGGTAGCATTTGCACATGTGTTAGTAACTGTAATAATAGCACTTTTCTGTCCAATCCACTAAAAGATTTTATTAACATACATGACAATTATTTGACCTTGACAGGAAACATATGATATTATGGTGTTTTCCTCTCTGTATTTTTTTTTCCATGTTTTTTGGAGGCTTTTAATCTAACAGTGATTTCCAGCATGAACTTTTGAACCAGATATCTATTAAATCCTGCCCTCCCTAATATTAAGCTATGTGACTTTAGGGAAGATAGCCTCTCTCTTCTCATTTTCCTCATCTGTAAAATGTGATAATAATACTATAGTCATTTTAAAAAGTATATCTAATTCATAAAATTATATCCATGAGGGAATACATGTATAGCACTTAGAAGCATATCTCTCACACTGTGCTAAACAAGTGCAGGGGTCAGAATTTTGGAACTTTGGCAAAGGGTAGACTATTCACAAAATAGAAATGATCAAAGCAGTTAAGTTTATGAAGATTATGGCCTTGCAATCCTGTGCAATATTTATTTTTTTTAAACAAACAGCCCTTGTCTTACAGAAAACTAAAAACGATACCCTTGAAAGCTTACAGTCTTGTAACTTTTACTATGAAGAGTTCTTCTTTAGAGTGTTAACTTTTTGACATGCCTGGATCCTGCCTTTCTCTGCCCTGGCTTATACTGGCCCTGCTGCTTTCTCCAGCATCCAGATGCTAGGATGATCAATACAACAGCAAAGAAAGATGACAGAGGTACAGAGGGCCACTGGAGCCAGCCACATCTTTGAAGTCACAGATGCCCCATCAGGTGTCATGTCTTCATTCTCAGCTGTGTGGTTTCTGCTGTTGGACCCCTTGGTTTTATTTAGTAATTGCTTGCTACTGTTGAGTCGGGATGGAATAGGCCTATGAAAAGCTTTTGTGTCTATGGGAACAAAGAAAGGAGAAATAGTCTTGTTATCTGGATTATTGATGAAATCAGTGCTGTGTGACACCATATTTACCTCTGTGGTAATGGAGTTATTCAGGGAAATGAGTTTTGCCCAAGAATCTGTGGTTAACTCCTTGGAATACCTAGTACTGTTTGTGTTGACAACCAAATCTTGATGTGTGGTTGATGACGGCATCTCTGTTGATGGTAGCATTTGGTTTATCACTGTGGTTTGTTGTTCATCTAAATGCGTAGCTTTTAAAATCCTTAGTCTGTCCCGTGTGTTAGATGAGGAACGAGTATTTAGATATGTGGGACGTGATTGTTCAAAAACCAGCAAATCTGGATCTATACCTGAAAGATAAATAAGGCATCATTCATTTTATTTTTTATTTCAAGGAGAGAATATCAAAGCACAGCTTGGAGAAGTCTTGGGTTTGCCACCAAGTTAGTGAACTGAGCTTAAGTTCAAGTTCTACTATTGCATATTTCTGGAAGGCTTAGAAACGTCCTGGCCACATTTGAATTTATCTTAACTTTCAAGAACACTTTCTGTTACAAACAGCTGGCTCCATCATGGAGGATTCTTTGTGTCTGCCGGGGCTTCTGGGTAACAATAGCCAATGTTAGTGCAAGAATTGCAAAAAAAGCAGTAACCATTTGATATATGTAGCATCTTAAAGTTTTAAAAAAATAAATAATACAGAAGTATAACTGTATTCAAAATCATGAGCAAAGCCCTCTGTCTCCTCCCTTCCCAGTCCCTGAAGGTAATGACTTTGTCTTCAGTATTTTCTCTCTTGTAAAGGAACTCCTTTCCCTCTGACTTCAGACACAAGCAAATATTGCTCTGTCTATAAAGGGGAGGGGAAAAAACTTCTCAACAGCTTTTCAGTTGTCTCTCCTATCAGTTTCTGTCTCTCTGCCTCTCTCCCTCTCAACATAACGATATCCATTTCCTTTCTTTGTTGTTTGCCTTCTGCCATCTTGTTCCATCCACACTATTCTGTCAGAATTATGCTTCTGAGATAATCAGTAGTTTCCATATTTCCTGGCCACCTCATTGTTCTGACTTCTCTTTTACCCTCAATCCTGCTGGCCATCCTTTCCCTAAAATTCTCCTTTTGTGACTCCCTCGAATGCAGACTCTCTTGACACTTTATCTCAGATTGCCTGTTTCTCATTTTTTCTTTCTTTAGCTGGTTCTCTCCTTGGTTCAAATTAGTTGTGTGCTTTCCACAATCTTTAGTCTGTTCTCTTTTCCCTTCATCTCACCCCTTCACCACACACACACACACACACACGCACACACACACACACACACGAGTATCCTCATCGGCTGTCACCATTATGTCAGTGGCACTGAAATCCGCATCACCTGTTATTTCCTCTTTCTCGTTCCCTGGTCTCATTGCTCCTGTGGTCTACTGAAGGTTCCCACCTAGACATCTCATGTCATCACTGAACAGTCCCAAAGCCAAAATCATTTTGTCTGGCGCTCTATCCCTTTCGGTGACCTCACCAATCTTCCATCACCCAAGCTGGAATCTATGTACTGCAGAGCAATCTTGGACTCCACTCTCTTCTTTTCCTTCATCCAAAAAGTGGTTCCTATCTGGTTCCCTCCCAATGTGCTGGTAATCATCCCTCCTCTTCATTGCAGTTATGGTCACCTTCTTCAGATCTAATGCTTCCCTGACTAGATATTCTAATTCGCATCCTGCATATCATTTTTCCAGACTAAAGACAATCACACTCATCACTTTAATGATGACGTTCTCTCACTAAATTCCTTTGCTGGTTCTCTGTTGCTGACAATGTCAAGTCCAAACACTGCTTTGTCCAAAACACTTTTGTAACCTGGCCTACCCTATCCTTACCCAGATTTTCATTGCAACCCCGAAAGTGCCCCTTTTGTAGCCAGATCTGTTTTCTACTCTCCCGTCGTACGATACAGAACTCCTTGTCTTGCCTCTGCCTGGCCTCTTCCACGAAGCTGCCTCTGAACATAGGTTTCTTTAGTCTCCTCTTCTTTTGAGTGCTTGTACTTGAGGCAGTATCACACATTTTTGTATTTAATTAGGTTCTACACTAATTGTGAGCCTTGTCATATCAACTAGATTGTAAGAAACTCGAGGGCAGACATACAGCTGCCATCTTCTGCAATGCTGCTCCTGGCCTGAATTAGGTGTTCAGTAAATAAAACCAATGACGAAATTTAGCGCCTTTGTATCCGGATGGCAAAAATCTATTCTTTCACATTTACCAATTTGTACCATGTGTTTGTATACATGGGCAAGGCACGCTTAAATGTGTATTTATCTAAAATAATAGTTATCTTGGGACCATTGGTAGGCTAATGTATGTTAGTAAGTGCATTTCCTTGTCCTTGACATCAATCTTTGTAGAAGCCTTGTATACAGTGTCTGTCCATAGACCTCAAAACTGCCACTAAGCATTTTCTTTGTTCCTAGTAGTACGCTTAGCCCCTCCAGTAGGAATGCCTTCTTCTTCTTTTTTTTTTTTTTTTTAATTTACTTATTTTTTTCAGCGTAACAGTATTCACTATTAGGAATGCCTTTTTGGGCTTTTGCTAGGGGCTCCTGGAATATAGGTAATGCTTAAGCTCTTCTTTGATCACATACAATTTGTTATCATCTGGAATGAACTCATCATTGCTGACCATGCCAAACTAGAGCAAATTTATTTGTAGTTTTCTGCCCTGGATGCCCAAAAGTTTTCCAGATAGAGATCATGGGAAAATAGTGGTTCAGGTTGTTACCAGCCAGTTTCTAGGTTATACATCTCTACTAGAGCGTTACCAACATTCTTCAGCATAAACACAAAATGCACAAATCATTACCTTCTGTTACGTTGTATAAAATGGCACTGGTTCCAGGCTCTAATATGCAGCTCTCCAGTGTGGGGCAGTGAACATGGAGGCAGTTGACATTGTCATGCATGGGATCATGGTAGAAGACAGCCACGTTACAGGAAACTGAAAGGAAAAGTGCATCTGCAGGTGGTTTTGGTTTCTCCCAGCTGGAAGAGCTCTGAGTAGCTTCTATTTCTTCCAAGAACATGGCATTCACACCAGTATATTGCAGGGCTATGTTCAGACATCTCACAGAACATGGTGAACTACAGTAACTGTTTCTATAAATGTGGAAAATGCCCTTTTAAAAGAAACTGTCCATGGATTTTTCTCTAATCTTTCACACATTCCATTCCACACAGGATTACCTGGAATCATTTTCCAATCCCAGGATTTTATGTTCATGAAAAGTTCAGTTGGCTACAGAAGCCCCTGGGGCTTATCAGATTTCTAGTTGCAGTGCCCTCTCAGATTGCTAATGCACCGGAGTTCACCAGAGAAAGAAAAACAAAAATCAAGTGACAGATGTTGTAACAAAAGAGGGAGTCATGGGAAGGCAAACACTGCAATTACTGGGAGAGGCCCGGATGGTAGAAAGGCAGCAGGCCAGGTGAACGCTACCCTGACCCTGATTATAGGGGAGCACTAGCCCCATTTGCAAATCACACATCCAACGGAAAGCCCATTCAATGTCCTTTAAAGAGGAAGAGAGTCCACTGACAAGGATGTGAACATTTGGAATTCTAGTGGGTGGGGGGACGTCACTGATGCTATCCCCCTTCTCCTAAATAACATTGCTCCATAAAATGCATCATGTTATTTCTGGAAACCCTGAAGTCTGATTTGCTGAGTGCCAGTATCCAGTCTGTCCTCCCTAAAGTACAAAACAGACTTTCCTCCTGCTGCAGTGTAGTAGGAACCATGCGCTGGGAAATCTCCATTGACCAAAGGTATCAACTTCTTTAATAAAATAAGATTACAGAGGGATAGCATACAATTACCAGACCTCAGAGTATCCCTAAAGCTGTTGTGGAACTGTGGTTGGCCAAACCTTTGCTGCTTCTGTGTAAGGTTAACTGTGGGGAGCTCTATCCCACCCCTCCCCTGTTACCTCTGGGCCAGCCAGGAGGATAAAGAAGAGGGCAGAATTCAATGAATAATACATTGCTAATACATTTTAGATTACAAATGCATTCCTTAAAGACTGGACTGTCAAGTTTAAGGGAAAGGATTAAAAAAGATTCAAATTTAGACATTTAAATTTTTGATAAGAAAGTAGTTGATGCTGTAAAGAGAACAATTTTAAAAGAAGTTTTATATTCCTCTTCGTGTACATTTTAGAGTTCCAGCTCTGAACAGGTTAGTTATTGCAGGACTGTGGCTTTTTAAAGTTCTGGCTTCCAGCTAAAAACAGACGTGTGTTCGTGCCCTTTCTTCTGGAGGAAGAAAACCACAACTTGGAAGCTACAGAGGCTCTAAAATCATGGAATTCTACTGGATGCTTAAAGTATCCCTGGAAGTCCAGAGGACACAGTTTCCCTGCGATGGACAGTCAGGTAAATGGATACCATGGGAAAATGCTGAAAGGTACACCCCCACACACACCTTCCCTTCAGGCTTATGGGAGTTAGAAGCATCTTTAAGGTGAGAATCTAGATTGGCAACCTTTTCAAAAAAATTTCCCTTTGGGGCACCTGGGTGCCTCAGTCAGTTAAGCGTCTGCCTTTGGCTCAGCTCATGATCCCGGGTCCTGGGATCAAGCCCTGCATTGGGCTCCCTGCTAAACGGGAAATCTGTTTCTCCTTTCCCTCTGCTGTTGCCTCTGCTTGTACTCTCTCTCTCTCACACACACACACACACACACACACTCTCTCTCTCTCTCTCAAATAAATAAATTCTGTAAAAAAAAAAAATTCCCTTTAAAAAATTAATTGCTCTCTTGTGTGCCTGATTAACTTTCTAGGGCTTCGCCCGGGACAGCTTCTCACACTGTGGTCAGTTTACACCCTTGGGTACCCTCAGTACACATCCCAGAAATCTGCCATGTGTACTTGGATAGGAGGCACTGGCAATTAATAAGTCAGTATCAAACCATGGAAAGAAAGTGTAGAAGAACCAAGAGAATTATTTTAACGTATTGTGTTGCTTTTGCTATTTCTTTCCAAGTAGCTTTAAAATCTTGGAAAAATGAAAAACAAATGAAAGTAGTCTTTAGACAATTATAACTGGAAATTCTGCAATAATGAAATGTTTTCCTTATTATAAACCTTGATCATATGACATGGGTGATGCTTAACTCTGATTCTGGACTTCAGACAAAAAAATCAGAATATTTAAAATATATATTTATTTTCTTTCTTTTTGCTAGTTGACATATATCTACCTGTGTCCTTCAAAACATCTAAACAATCTAAATTCTTGCTCCATGCAACCCACATTTGCTCAACACAAACAAGCACATTTCAAAAATTTGAAATATTGAGATCACCAAAAGAAGTTTGAAAAAGAAATTATTGTATTATTTTTTGAAGCCAAATATGCCATTTTGGGGGGATGTGGAAATATTGTTAGTTAACCCTCGAGGAAATCGTTTCATTTAGCACTTTAGTGAAGAAAAGAAGATTCTGTGTTACCTGTGGGTTCCATGGCACTCTGGATCATCACCAGATTTGTAAACTGAGCCAGAACTGATCCAAATGGCAAAGTCAGCCTCAATCTCTCTCCGGCCTCCCCCATCCCCTTGTCTCTCCCTCATCTTCCCTAGTCCTGATCATCTGTTCCCAGGTGATTTACTAAGATGTTTGGAAAACACTGACATAACACTGACTGCAAAAAAAATGGAAGTTTTACTTACATTAAGATGCTCAATCGGAATTAAATATGAACGATTTTTATTTTTTTTTAATATTTATTTGAGAGAGAGAGAGTGCACACATGGGGGGGTCAACGTGGGGGTAGAGAGTGAGGGGGAGGAAAAACAGACTCCCTGCTGATCAGGGAGCCTGACCTGATGGGGGTGGTATAAAGATGAAAGGGGTTGGATCTCCTGTCCCTTCCCAGAGATCATGACCTGAGCTAAAGCCAAAAGTTGGATAGCCAACACACGGAGAATCACCCAAGAGACCCTGAGCCATTTTTAAAGAACTGTACTACTTTATAGTCATTTAAATTGTCCCACATGCTTGCATGAAAGGAAAATATTTCAGTTTTGCTTGTTAAAAAAGAAAAGGAAATAATCTTTATTAAGATGTTTTGCTTTTTATTAAATTGATATATGTTTCACTTTAAATACCCAAACTTTTGGGGCACCTGGGTGGCTCAGTTGTTAAACATCTACCTTCGGCTCAGGTTGTGATCCCAGGGTCCTGGGATTGAGCCCCACATTGGGCTCCCTGCTCCATGGGAAGCCTGCTTCTCCCTCTCCCACTCCCCCTGCTTGTGTTCCCTTTCGTGCTGTGTCTCTCTCTGTCAAATAAATAAATAAAAATCTCTAAAAAGTTTTAAAAAATAAAAATAAAATAAAAATCCAAACTTACAGTAAAGCACAAAAAGGAATAAAAACTACAGTCCTATAGTCTTAACACTTTCATTAACATCCTTCTAGACATCTCTATAGAAAATATATATATATATATATATATATATATATATATGCCATTGTATGTAAATGGATTCATGCTGTTCCAGAAACAGTTTTTTAAAGATTTATTTATTTATTTATTTATTTGTTTTAGAGACAGAGAACATGAGTGGGAAGGGCAGAGAGTAGGGAGAGAGAATCTTAAGCAGACTGTACACTGAGCATGGACCCCACTCAGGGCTCAATCCCACGACCCCGAGGTCACGACCTGACTTGAAACCAAGAACCTGATGCTTAACTGACTCTGCCACCCATTTGTCCCTCCAGAAACTGTTTTCTAAATACCCAGGGTAAAATTATATTTTTCAGGGTTTCTAAAGAAGGATCTACATGTTTATCCTAAGTTGTAATGGCTCTCCAGTATTTCATTCTACGAATGTACCAAAATTTACTCTGTACTTCAGCTTCCTCAGCTATGAAGCAAAATAAAAAATTGTATTGTAATCCACAAAATCACCGACAAGTCAGTGCTTGGCATATAATAAATACTCAATAAATGCTGGCTACTATTACTATTATACGTTATGTTTTCTAATTATTTATTATTAAAAGCAACAATGTAATAAACATCTTGTACTTAAATATTTTTTTTCTTCTCAGTCATTAAGGTTGTATTTTCCAGAAATTCTTAAAGAAACAGCCTGTGTCTGACACTTACTGTAGTCTTTTGTAAAAAGATCATAAAATATAAAGTGTCTGAAGTGAGTCATAGTACCACAAAGGCCAGTCTTTATTATTCATTGTTCAGTCAATAACAGATCTATAAAATTATACCACCAACTATATATGAGCAATATTTTCATAAGGCTTAGAAATAATATTTTAGATCTTTTATAAATGAGTTTATATTGCTTTGACTTTGCATTTCTAGCTCAACAGAAAGCTTACTGTGTAAGTTATAAAAATGATTTGTCTTTTAAGATACTTCAAATCCTAAGTGACATTATTATCATTATCAGGGTCAAAAAGCTTACAGGTTTAGTGCCTGGTATTGTCAGACTCACACCCCAGATTCCCTGCCCAAGCTAATCTTACTCTGATCATATTACTGTGCGTGAATTGCCTTTCTGATGTGCATCATTCTTTGAGTGTGATTTTTTTGGGTCTCTTTTTAGAAGGCAAGAAAATACCAGTCTGAGGCATATCCATGACGTTTGGAAACAAAAGCATCCATTGGTGAAAGATTCTAAAAGGACAGGGAAGAGACTAAGAGCCTGTTCTTCTTGGCTGACCCACTGAATCTGGCATTGTTGCCAGTGGAGGCACAAATAAATCCCAAGTCCAAGCCTCTTTAATAGAGGATGTGCCTCCCAGCAAAATTTGCCAGTTTAGGGCCTAATACTAGAGGTGTCGCTTTACTTTCCCAAAGAGGTTGCTAAAGTCATGGTTGCCTACACCCAAGAAACTTAGAATGTCTTGACTGCACCCTTATTGAGAACAGAAGTGTGAGAAGTTGCTTGAGAATCATTACTTTTATTAGTAATGATTTAAAGTCCAAGAAACAAGGCGAAAAGATAAAGTTCACAGATTTAAAAACAAAAAACAGATGAATAAGGCAAGTCATAGATCCATCCTTGTCTCCTTCACTTTTCCCAGGGAGGCCAGAATCTACTAGAATTTTTTTCTATGTCTTTAATATGTTAGTTCCTTATCCATGGTGTTTTATAGAGAAGATAATGGAGGACAACTCACCACGAGGCAGTTAAGTTACATAGTGAGAAGAACAAATTAACCAAAAAGGTGCTGAAATGATTTCATGCTTTACCAATCTTTCTTCTCTGGTTTTTAATGCTTCTCCCCTTACTAAGGTAAAATGTTAATCCGGTTGTAGGAGATAACTTGTTTCAAAAAGCGGAAATGTATTTATGAAGAAGGTGTCATTTAACAACTTGCCATTCCAGAAGACAGATGAAGCTTGTCATAATAAAAACAAAGCCCAAATACATCTCCTCCCCAAGTTGAGGACTATTACGGAAGAATCTTGGTCTGGGAAAAATTTCAAAAATTTTTTGTTTTTGTTTGTTTTGTTTTTTAGGATAGGGTGCCAGTTCCCTCCCAATCCTTATCCCTCCATCTACCCAAAGCTAACCTAACAGTATCCCTCTCACTCTCTTCTAAGATTAATTCATATCTCATGAACAACACGAGGTCTTCATTATTTGGCCTGAGCTTTTTACTCATCTCTTTGCAACGTCCAGTGACAGAAGACCGGGAAGTTGCCCCTCCTTCAGTAGTCCTCATGGGCTGGGGAACATAGGGTGGCAAGAAACGCCACTCGGTAGGCCAGTATGACTAAAGGCGGCCAGATCTTCTGCTCAGACCATCTGTCATGGCTAGCCCAACCAAACTGAAATAGGAAAAGCAATAACTTTTAGACGAGGTTTTAAAAGAAGTCACGTGTCCTCACTTAAATTGTCTTTCTTTTAAGAGCATAAAAAGACTTAACGGGCCCCAGCAGCAAATACAAGCTCGTCTGCTTCCCGACCCGTTTCATCTGCTGTACTGTGCAGCCCAGCGAGCCCTGCAGAACTGCTGCCATCTGCCTGGACCTTCTTTCTGCAAGATGGCTCCTCCACGATGACCCTGGCGAAGAATCAGCTCTAGGTGTCACCTGCGTGTGCAGGGACGGCCTATGTGCCTCAGGCCCCGGGACACTATGCCGGATTGGGCTAGAGGGGCGATCCCAGATGTGATGTCATTTTGACTCCCAGGACCCCCGACTCCCATCATCCCGGTCCCCCCACGCCTGTTTCTTCTTCTCTTCTCTGTCTCCCCGCTCGTAAAGCAGCGCGGAAGAAACAGCGGACTGGCTTCACCTCGCCTCCAGTCCCCCTCCCAACCCGCGCGTCGCTGCGGAGCCCGCAGGCCGCAGAGCCGCTGCGCCGGGCGTGCGGGGGAGGCTGCGGGGACGTGGCCGCAGCCGGAGCGCCGGGGCCCGCGGCCCTCCCCGACGACGGATCCGCTCGCAGGTCTGGCGGGCGGCAGGGGTCCTGCGGGCGGAAGTGAGAAGCGAGGCGTGGCAGGAGGCTGCGGGCTGGGGGCTGGGATCCCCTCGGCGGCGGACGCGGCCCGGACAACCCGGACGAGGACGGCGGCCGCCTCCCGACGCCCGGCGCGCGGCAACCCGGCCTTTTGTGGCGTTGAGGCAGAGCAGACCGGCAGGGCGGCCGCTGCGGGGGAGCGAGGCTGAGCCGCCGCCCCCGGGACCAGGAGGAGGGGCTGCCTCGGGGGCGCCGCCGCGACCAAGAAAGGCTGGGCGGACGCGGGAGCGGGCGGCGGCCCGTCGCCTCCCTCCTCCTCCGCGGCGCCATCCCTCGGCGCGCCCAACCCGGAACCCGGCGAGCGCGTGGGGGCGGGAAGGCGAGCGCGCAGAGCTGGCGGGCACCCCCGCGGCCCCCGGCCCCCCAGCCATGTCGGCCGAGGAGATGGTGCAGATCCGCCTGGAGGACCGCTGCTACCCGGTGAGCAAGAGGAAGCTTATCGAGCAGAGCGACTATTTCCGCGCCCTCTACCGCTCCGGCATGCGCGAGGCCCTGAGCCAGGAGGCCGGCGGCCCCGAGGTGCAGCAGCTGCGCGGCCTCAGCGCCCCGGGCCTGCGCCTGGTGCTGGACTTCATCAACGCCGGCGGGGCCCGCGAAGGCTGGCTCCTGGGCCCGCAGGCGGAGAAGGGCGGCGGGGTGGAGGAGGAAGAGGAGATGGACGAGGTGAGCCTGCTGGCGGAGCTGGTGGAAGCGGCCTCCTTCCTTCAGGTCACGTCTCTGCTGCAGCTGCTGCTGTCCCAGGTGCGGCTCACCAACTGCCTGGAGCTGTACCGCCTGGCGCAGGTGTACGGGCTGCCCGACCTGCAGGAGGCCTGCCTGCGCTTCATGGTCGTCCACTTCCACGAGGTGCTGTGCAAGCCCCAGTTCCACCTCCTGGGGGCTCCTCCTCAGGCCCCCGGGGATGTCAGCCTGAAGCAGAGGCTGAGAGAGGCCCGGATGACCGGGACTCCGGTTCTTGTAGCCCTGGGGGATTTCCTGGGGGGCCCCCTGGCCCCACACCCCTACCAAGGGGAGCCCCCGTCCATGCTCAGGTATGAGGAGATGACCGAACGTTGGTTCCCGCTGGCCAACAACCTTCCTCCCGACCTGGTGAACGTCAGGGGTTACGGGTCTGCCATCCCGGACAACTACCTCTTCATAGTGGGCGGGTATAGGATCACTAGCCAGGAAATCTCGGCTGCGCACTCCTACAACCCCAGCACCAATGAGTGGCTCCAGGTGGCCTCCATGAACCAGAAGAGGTAAGCGCCCAGCGGGGCTGCTTCTGCTTCTTTTCCCGTTCCATTCATTCACTTGCTCACTAGTTCGTTCATTCCCTTGATGTTTGCTGGGCAATCGCAGGAGATTTTGCTGAAGTGGGAATGACATCTTCAGGAGTGTCGCTGGCCTGGACTCTGGCAGAGTTCCCAAGGAACTGAGAACTTGCGAGGAAGAAGTGGCCCCCGCCAGGTCAACTAACCGAGTACTTTCCTTGCAGGTCTCGCTCTTTCAGGCAAACTGCCTTTTTGCCTCTTTCCCAGTTGGGGGGCGTGGGGTGGGGGATGTCTGTGGTTTCCTGGAAGGATACTGTAAAGGAAAACTTTTTTTAAGTTTGCTTTCATTTTTACCTTTTTTTTTAATTTTTTAGGCTCTAATCCTGATTACAGTGACAGACCGGGCAGTGACCTGTAATGCGGTCTTGGGAGGATTTTTGTTGTTGTTATTGACTTTGAAGCTTTCCACACTGGGGCCCCAATCTGTAATCAGATTACCATTAGAATTGTACCTTGGATTGTCTTTTTTATTTTGTATCCTCTCTTTTGCATCTCCCTTCCTTCCCAGACAGTTTCGTCTTTGTTCTAAAATTTGAGCCTGGCAGTGGTCACCTACAAAATTAGAACGTTTCAGTGCACCCAACCTTCCCCCTCCCATCCTCAAATCCCTCCCAACATGCCCTTGGGTGACATGAAGACAGGTAAAGGAGGAGGGGAGGCGAGGGAGAGTAGGGAATAGAGGTGGGAAAGGAAAAGGAAGAAGAAGGAAAAAAAAAAAAAAAAAGAGCAGAGCAGATACAGGAAGAGATGGTAGGAAAGAAAGATGGAAGGACTCAAGATGGCCCAGAGCCATTCACACTTAAGTGGGGAGAAGAATCAATCAGTATGATCCAGGAAAGGACAGGAATACCCTTTTTTCTGCTATTCTTGTATCCATCTCAACCCCCACATGGGCCCTACCCTGAAGTGTGGAACAAGTAGTTGGGGGACTCACCACCAGGCAAAGAAAGTTGTAACTGGAATGGGAAGACCATTATACATACATACTTGACTTAAGGGTACCCCAGCCTAGGGGGGTGGGGGGAACAGTGGCTTTATTTCTACTCTAACATGAAATTCATTTTGGAAAGTGTTCTTTTTTTTCTGGTGATAAAAATAATACATACTTATTTTAGAAAAGTGGAAAATGGAAAAGAATCAAGAAACAGAAAGACTATCACTCCTGCTCCCTCCCTCACAGAGGCAATACTGTGTAGAGATTGGCATGTTTTCTTCCAAGCCCTTTTTAGTGTATTATTTATACCACTGAGATGATACTGTATTTAAGGTTTGGTATCAGAAGTGTTATTTTTAGGCAAATTCTACAAGCTTTAATTGAGGTAACAAAGGGACATTCAGTGGTTACGAATGGTGCTCAGATTTGGGGTGGAAGGCCCAGCCGGTTGTCTGTCACCTCTACACACGTGTGTCCAGCTGTATCAACTGCTGCTCAACAGAACCCCTCCACCCCCAAATCCAGCTTGAGTTCTAACATAACACCTCACAGAATTCTTATTTTTTTAGAGAAGCGGGGAAGGCCACAGGGGGAAAGTGAATCCTAAGCAGGCTCCGTGTCCAGCACAGAGCCTGACGTAGGGTTTGATCTCATGATGCTGGCATCATGACCTGAGCCAAAATCAAGTCAGATCCTTAACCAACTGAGTCACTCCAGTGCCCCCTTTTCTTTCTTTACAAATCCTTGATAGTCGTTTTTCTTTTTTCTTTTTCTTTTTAGGAATATTCTTTATGTCCTCCAGGGGAAAAAAAAAAAAGGTATTCAAGTAATTCGTAAATACATGCTTAGAAAAATTACAAATGACACGAGAAACCACAGAGTGGAAGATATGTGTATCTACTGATATATATTTATATATTATACATTTGTAAATATATGTTATAAATGTACATTTATATAAACATAAGTATGTTAATAATTGTTAGGGGAAAATGTTTGTATGTGTGTACATGTAGGGGTGTCTGTTCATCTTCTATATATTTTTACCATAGGTTGATTAGGCTGTGCTGATTATTATGACAATTCCACTTGGAGAGTTTTTTCTGTATCAACAAATATCAACATACATAGAGCTGTCTCACTCATTAAGAGCTGTATTCTAGCCTTTGGCTGTATGGTAATGTAATCAGCCCATCCCTTACTCGTGAGCATTTAAGTTGCTTCTATTTGCCATTATAAACACTGCTATAATGGGATGCCTGGGTTGCTCAGTGGGTTAAGCATCTGCCTTTGGCTCAGGTCATGATCCCAGGGCCCTGGAATGGGTCCCATGTTAGGCTCCCTGCTCCTCGGGGAGTCTGCTTCTCCCTCTCCCTCTGCCCCTCCCCACACTTGTGCTCTCTCACTCGCTCACTCTCTCTTTCGAATACATAAGATCTTTTTAAAAAATGCTATATTGAACATCTTGGCATAGATGTGCCTCTCTTAGCAGGCATTTTTCAGTAGTCCTAAATAACAAATTCCTGGAATCTCTGGATAGGTGGGCCAAAGTATATATAAGTTTTAAATTTTGGTAGCCCCTGCCAAATTGCCCATCAGAACATTGTTCAGATCTCCTCTCCTATCAACAGTGTCTGAGCTTGCCAGTTCCTGTACTCCTGCCAAGACAGGATATTATCATCATTTTATATTTTTACCAATCCAGTTGGCAAACACTGATGTGAATCTTTCTGCTTGGGAGAGAAATTTTTCCTCTCAGATGTTTATTGGCACTTTGTATATATTTTATAAGTGGCCTTTGCCAATGAAAAATAAAATTGGTTTATCTTTTTCCTATTCCGTTTAGAAATTCTGTTTACATACGTAGAATCAATCTCTTGTCTCTTAGGTAATGTTGCACTGTTTCCCCCCTGCCTTTATTTTACTGGAAGGCCTCAAAAATAAAAATCCACAAAGTGACTAGGCTGGTGAAGTCAATGAGTAGAGGGGTGGGTTGGAGTGATGATGAATCGGAGAGCTGTCACCCTACCGCAAGAGGGCCCCACCCCTGTCACCCACAGCTTGTTGCTATCTCCAAGTATAGAAAGCATTGCCAGATAGCCAGATGCCCTGATTTTTAAAGACTGGCAACTTACTGCATTGAAAAAACCAACATCAACAATAACAGAAACCTTGCAGACCAAACAAACTGTAGGACAACACTGGCATTGTGAGCCTCCAATTTTGGACATCAGATTTTAAATCTTTAATATGTAATACCTAATCTTCATTATAATCTTAAAAAGATCTCTTTATACAAATGTATCACGTATTCTTACATGAGGAAATTTAAATTTTGGGGGAGTCAAATTTGTCATACATACTATTAGCTTTTAATCTTGCACAGGAAAGGTGTCTACAAGTTAAGAATATACAAATATTCATCTGTCTTATAATCTATTTTATGGTTTTGCCTTTTTACATTTATATTTGAATGTGTTTGGGATTTATTTTTATGTAAAGTATAATGTAAGGTTATAGCATGTTTCCTAAATGTCTCAGTGGCCTCAGTCCTCACTGTGATTTGCACAACCAGTTATCAGATGATAATTTTCCTGTTTCCATATTGACATATTGGCTTTTCCTTTACCAATAGCATACTTTTATTTATATTTATTTATTTATTTATTTATTTATTTTTTCCAATAGCATACTTTTAAATTATTGCAGCTTGGTAAACTATTCTGTTATCTCGTGGAATAGAGACCCATTTTTTTCTGTTTATTTTTTTTTTAAGATTTTATTTATTTATTTGACAGAGAGAGAGAGAGACACATCACAAGTAGGCAGATCAGCAGGCAGAGAGAGGGGGAAGCAGGCTCCCTGCTGAGCAGAGAGCCCAATGCTGGACTCGATCCCAGGACCCTGAGATCATGACCTGAGCCAAAGGCAGAGGCTTAACCCACTGAGCCACCCAGGCACCCCTTTTTGGTTTTATTTTTATTCTCTTAGCTATTCTTTCTACATTTTCCCCTTCAGAGAAGCTTTAGAATCCAATTGTCAAGTTCTGTTGGAGTTTTGATTGATATTTATCAGTTAAGTTGGAGGAGGATTAATAGTTTCATAATACTTTGCAGATAGAAAAATTGTTTTTCCATGTATTTAGGTCTTTTGGTCTTTCAGGAAAGGTTTATGATCTTTGTATAGTCTGTATATTTTTTGCAACTATTCTCAGGAATTTTCTAGTTTTTTTTAAAACTTTTGTTTATTTTTTTTTTAAGTAAGTTCTGGGCGAAGGTGGGGCTTGAACTCAAAACCCTGAGATTAAGAGTTGCGTGCTCCACTGACTGAGCGAGTCAGGCAACCCCGAGCTACTGTTTTTTTTCTACACAGATACTTTTTTCCACCAAATTTTAAAATTGGGTGCCATGTTGGAATTTGTAACCTTCTTTATCTCTCTCATACTTTGACTCAGATTTGAGGGTCAGCTCAATTGGATGTCCCTTTCTGAACTCTGAGTTAGGCTAAATATTCAAATTCTTTGTTTCTCTAGAATACTTTCCACCTCGAATTGAAGTTTTCTGCTTATGTCTGCTTCTCTCCCTTCCAGTCAGGTCCAGTTCATTGCTTCTGTGTGCCCCTACTGCTAATGTGGTATCCAATAATTCATAGATGCTCAAAATGCACCATTGTTTTTGAATTATGAACTATATCATATATTATTGTAATAAAAGTGACTATATTATTTTATTTTTTTAAATGTAATATTGTGAATATTTTTATCTTGTAACAGTCACTGTCGTTATTTAGAATAGCAGAAAAATAATATTAGGTAACATTTAACTGAACATTTACTCTGTGCTAGGTACTGTTCTTACTGCTTTGCATGTATTATCTCACTTATTCTTCACAAAGACTGTATCAGGCAGGTTCCCATTTTACAGTCAGAAACTGTAAGTAAGTAATTTGCTAAGGTGTGTAGTAAGTAGCGTAACCAAAATGTAAATATCCATTGAATAGATATAACCATTTAGAGTATTTACAGTTTGGCTTCTAGACTGGCAGTGACCATCTTCATGTGCATTTTTTAATTTTCTTAAAAATTATTTTCTTCAGAGAAGTGGAGCACAGATGCTTTGTGCTGCTTTTAAAAATTTCATTACATGTGTTTGAGCTTCACCACAGCCTTCATTCATGTCTAGCATCTTTCTAGTCACTATTGGGCAAACAACAAAGACAACATGGTTCCTGTCCTCAAGGAATTTAGATGATGAAACAAGTAAAAATGAAACTTAGAATGGGATTGTTTCTGGATAATGTATCTAATACAGTTTCTGGAAACACCAGAGGAAACTTAGAACCTTGAGGAAAAGCAGATTTCAGCCCCTGTGATTACACAGCATTTCACATCTGGCTTGATTCACTGCCTCTGTGATGTACCTTTACATCACAGTACCTTTACTGTTTTACTTTGACAAAGTGGTCAAATGCAAAGCAGCCCACATTCCTCAGCAACAGAATAGGGTGGTGATCTCAGAATCTTAAATAGTATGGGACAGGCAGGAACCCTAGCTTGAGAGATTCTGTAAAGCCCTTTGCACCCTGGATAAAATGGTGCATGTGACCAGTAGTGTTCCCCATGCCCCCCCCCCCGCCCAAAAAGGAAGAAAGAGATGTTAGTGTTGTGCCGGCACACTTGAAAATGGCAGTGTGAGTACACAGCAGAGCAGAGAGGCTGCTTTGAAGTCCAGGGATGCCCCACTGCCCAGTGGTCTGCATGTGGGTTTGATCTCAGGAGTTGTCAGGACATCTGTGCGAAAGTCTGTGTACCCACAACATTGCTTGCCCTCCCTCCTTGCTTCCATTGGTGATAACTTGCAGGAACTGGCCACTGTTGCAGCAATCCTGGTCGTTCATTTCTCCGTCTCTAACATCTCTAGTCTCTCTGATTGCCCTGTACTTTTGCTCTGCAGTTGTTCTGTGTGTGAATACAAAGCCGGGAGAGAGTTAAACAAGTTTCCTGGCTGAGACGGAATTACTGTCGTCAGCCTTAGCTGTTCCCTTTTTCTCTGGGCCAAAGTTTAGTATTTTAGGGCATTTCTGGTCTCCTTTCTAGTTAAGGTTGCAGCCCGAGAATAGTGGGAAGGAAAGAAAACTATATGTCTGTTCATCCCCCACTCATTGTGATTTTGTCCAGTAGTTGCTTCGTGTGCTCCAGTCTCTCAGACACCTAGTAGGTAGCGACCTGCTGGTCCTCAGGGGAGGTTAATCCATAGGGAAGTGGCAGAAGGTAGGCAAGAGGAGGAGGAGGAGGGGACACAAGGACCTGAATGCTCCACAAACTATATGTCTTTTCTGTGTGGTTGAGAAAAGATCTTGCCATTTTTCTCTGATGTTTACTCCAATGGCAACAAACTTTTCTTTGTACCAAACCTTGACAATGGTTCCTATTTCTTGAGCTCTTAACTCTGGGCTACATGTTGTAGACACTGTTTTAGATGTCACTTCCTATTTCACACTCACAGCATCTCTTTGGAGTAGTCTCTTTTTAGATCTTTTTAATCTCTTTTTAGTAGTATTGGCTCCATCTTCCCAAGGGGAAATTGAGGATGAGTTTCATAAGTTTGCATGGTTACAGGGCCAGCACTCGAAGCCGCTCCCACCTCTGTGTCACCGGCCGCCCTACAGCTGTATACAGCTACTGTTGATCTGTGTAGCAGGGTTCAGCATGTTTCATGTCACTTAGTTTTTAAGGATTTGCTGGGCTCTTTATTTCCTTGAGGTGAAGTAGTAATTAAATCAGCATTTTTTCCCCTTTATTTCTAAGTCAGTCAAGGATGTAGCTACAACACATCATTATTTGGTTTAAAAATTATTCTTTTTACCCCCTGAAGGTAGTATGTCAGGGATCAATATTAAGAAAACACTAGAGATGAATTTTTTTTTTTAAAGCCGTAGCTTGGATTCATACTTTCACCCTTCCAGTAGGTGAAGAGTGAAAGAGTTACTTTCAAAGAGTAGGAAATGAGGTGCTTCATGGTGAGAATTTATGGATGAGAGAGCACTTTGTATGTAATTCCAGAATACATTCCAGCCGGTGACTGTTGCAGTTAACAAATGACAAAGAGATCCTCTCGGAATTAAGAAATTTAGTCTTATGACACCCAGAAAAAGCATTCCCTCTTGTGACCCCTTTCTGCAGGTGTTCCCCTTTTCAACTCTTCCTGTGTGATATATGTTCCTTTCTCCACTTCACAGGTGGGGAAACTGAGGACGAGATGAACTGAGATTTAGTGACTTATCTAAGGTCACACAGCCATTGAGTGGTGGAGCTAAGATCTCCCCGTGTGAGCCTGGGCTCACAATCCTCAGCAGGACGCGTGTTCACTAAGTGGTCCGCGTTGGGGTGGCAGTTTCATCTTCAACTCAATATTGAAAAGCGTCTTCTTTTCAAGTGAATTTGAGCATGCTGGGTCTGGAGAGATGGAATTGTTTACTTTTAACTGCTTACTCATTCAGCCCTTACATGTTTACTTAGGACAAATGCTTATGCTGGATGAATATTAAAAACCGTTTTGATCTTAGAAAATTTACTATCTGTGTACCTTTGGGAAGCAAAAACAAATTGCAGACTGGTAAAATTTAGTCCTTATTTGCAAGCTTTATTTCCTTTGGTTCCCCAAATTTGCACACACAGAGAGGGCATCATGGTCAGATTTTTTTTTTTTTTTAAAGATTTTATTTATTTATTTGACAGAGAGAAATCACAAGTAGATGGAGAGGCAGGCAGAGAGAGAGAGAGGGAAGCAGGCTCTCTGCTCAGCAGAGAGCCCGATGCGGGACTCGATCCCAGGACCCTGAGATCATGACCTGAGCCGAAGGCAGCGGCTTAACCCACTGAGCCACCCAGGCGCCCTCATGGTCAGATTTTAAGGACCATTGGCAGCAGGAAAAGTAAGCAACATGAAGTAGAGACCCCCCCCCCCCCCCGGTGGCTGCCACCCCAGTGAAGTCGGTTGGCATAAAATGTGACTGGCTGGCTAGGTGTAATGGACAATGTGAGGTTCTTGCTGAAGAGTATTCTGTTCACTTTGTCATTTGAAAAACAAAATAAAGACTCATTTAAACGGACACGTTGCAGGCACCTTTGAAAACATCTTACTGTTTTAGTAGGTGTAGGTGGCTATTACCCACATGTCCTATGTCATGGTACATCAGTGTTGATTAGACTCCTGCTAGGAGATCACACATGGCCAACTTGTTCCCTGTTTCTTCCTCATCTACCCTCTTACCTGCATTTTTCAAATGTGGGTCTCCCCATTCTTTCTTAGGATATTGTTAATTTTGAAGACATTGTTGTATTAGTGGTAGATGTGGTCTCTAAATTTACTACTTTATTTCAAACACTAGAAAACTAAGAAATTATAATGGTAGTATCTTATCTCAGTGTGGTACTTCCTGAGAAACTGTTGCCTGTAATGTCTTGACCATCCTGTGATGAGTATTATCCCCATACCAGCAATAGTGAATTGGTGTGTTTGGACTAGGGTCAGAGAGCTGCTTCAGGTCTTTCTGTTGCATTGTGCTCTGCTCACACTCCTGTAAACTTGAGACCAAGCACCAATCTGGGAGACTGACCCAAATGTGTATCCCATCTGGCCTTCAAGGAGTCATTAATTTCTGTGCGCTACACTGGAACAAATTCGTTTTTTCTTTTCAATTCAGAAGTTAAAAGTTACAAGACTTTTATGTAGCATCTGAAGCTGATGAGCAGTATTTGATTGTATTACTGAATATGGGGCTTAAAACCAGTGTCTTCTCCTTTTAAAATTATTTTATTTATTTGAGAGAGACAGAGATAGTGAGAGAGAGCATGAGCAGGAAGGAGAGGGAGAAGCAGACTCCCAGAACCCTGGAATCATGACCTGAGCCAAAGGCTGACGCTCAACCAGCTGAGCCACCCGGGTGCCCCTAAAATTATTTTCTATTATGATAAATGAGCATTTGTTGATTTAAGTATTTGTTAACATACGGAAGCCCCCGTAAGGGTGCTGTATCAAAATATGTTTAGTTTGGTGTTTATGTAGCCCTTTGTATTGTGTTGTGAAACAGTATATAAGATGCCCTCGGATGGAGCGGTGGGATGGGGGGGCGAGAGATCTGCCAGGAGCACTTGTGGTAAAGGGGTCTTTGAACCACCCTCTAGCACCCACCCTTAGCATATGCACCATAGAAGGTGCTAGTGTGTACCTAACATGGAGCCTCCTCAATGGGGCGGAAGAATTGGAAACATGCTGAGTAGAGAGACAAGGGAGGTTATGCGTTCCTCCCTTAACACTTGCTCCCGCTGTTGAAAGAAATATTAAAATATTAAATGTTAATATAAATTATTATTTAATGTTAATATGAATAAATTAATATTACTATTAAAATATCTTTGGTTCTTGGCATAAGGCTAAGCAAGACTACTCTTGGTTATATTGAGTTGCTTATCTCTAATTGCTAACATTTGAAAAATGCTTCATTCTTGTGAATTCTGAGATAGGAGTGAAATTTGAGGTGTCATTTGGCCATTCCTCTGTCCCCAGGCAGAATGGCACCCAGCTTGGAGAGCTAATTTTCTTTAGATCACCAGCACATTCCTCAGTCTGCTTTAGCAGTTGATGCCATTTGCCTTCTTAATGGTTAAGAAAACTGACTCTCTGGGCCTTTGTATCTCTCTTTCAGGTCTAACTTCAAACTTGTGGCTGTTAATTCAAAACTCTATGCCATTGGTGGGCAGGCCGTTTCTAATGTTGAGTGTTACAATCCCGAGCAGGATGCCTGGAATTTTGTGGCACCCTTACCAAACCCTCTGGCCGAGTTCTCTGCGTGTGAGTGTAAGGGGAAAATTTATGTCATTGGAGGATATACGACCAGAGGTAAGTGAAGGGGCCAAGTAAGTGATCCTCTTCCACGTGAGCTTGGGCAGCCTGGGGAAATGCTCTGATGTACATATTGTAATTTCATACATTATATACTGGACATTTGCATATCTGGGAGGAAGAGAGTTGAGTATTACAAGGGTACTTTGGACAGAAGGGACCTTTGATCCCTTTGTGTGAGCATGAAAATTGAATGGGGTAGAGGATGTGATGAAGAGAATACGTATTTTCTTTTTTTTTCTTTTTTTAAAGATTTTATTTGTTTATTTGACAGAGAGAAATCACAAGTAGATGGAGAGGCAGGCAGAGAGAGAGGAAGGGAAGCAGGCTCCCTGCTGAGCAGAGAGCCCGATGCGGGACTCGATCCCAAGACCCTGAGATCATGACCTGAGCCGAAGGCAGTGGCTTAACCCACTGAGCCACCCAGGTGCCCCAAGAGAATACGTATTTTCTTTCTTCTCTGGAAGCCCAGCCTTGTGAGCAGCTGTATTGTGACTGGACTGGGTAAGTGCCATCCTTCTTCCAAACACATTTAACACTATGGAATTTAGGGCCAGAACATCCTTGTGGATCTGTGTTTTCACTTTCTTCATTCTTGAGCACAAACCTATCAGACAGTTTCCAGAAGCTCAGCTCAAGGCTGTTGTTCACATAGTGTAAGAGGATTACAAAAGACAACAATATAAGAGAACTTTTTCCTGACCAGAGGTGGGAGGTGGTTGTGCTTTTTATTAAGCTGTACTGTTTTTGGTGGGCATTTGGCATTGATAATTTGGAAATAAGTTTTCCCAATAGGTTTTTTACTGCTGTTCTTGGTAGATAGCATCTCACATGATAATGACAAACTTGGTTGTGTTAGGAGGCGGTGGGGCCCACCAGATAGAAGTGTGTCTTGCCTTTTATCACTCTCCCCCACTTGTGTCCGAGTTACCTCTTGGCCAAAAAAATTTATTTATTTTTTATTTTTTAAAAAAGATTTGATTTATTTATTTGACAGGAATAGAAAGCGCATATCTTTGAGGGAGCCACTGTTGAACTCAGTACAGGTGCTGTGTTTATGCATCTAAGGAGAGGCAGTGACCAAGAGAAATGCATGGGACGCAGTGAACTTTTTTGTTTTTTAATGCCCTCAAGTTTTTATCCCTGTGGAGCTAGTCCCAGTGCCTCTCCCTCATGACTTTCCAGTAAAGATAAGATAATTGCCAGCTTTTTGGGGTAATAAATAATTGAAAAAGAGAGAGAGAGACATAGCAACCATTTCTTTTACCTTCTACATTGGTGTTTGGGTACGGTGGTCAACTTCATGTGTTTAATGAAACCAAATGTTCTTACAAAGAACATTTGTTGTAAAGGCCTGTAAAATACATTGTTTGAATTTTAGAGATAAACCTCATACCTGTCAAGCAGGTTTATATAACACTGAAAAGTAAGCCCAAATATGTAAGCAAGTCTGAAGAAAATGATTTTGTTTTGCTGGTACGGCGCACATACTTTTTTCTCTCATTGGGATCCTACTGAGTAAAAAATTGACATGGGGTGGGCAATAAAATTTACGTTAATCTCTCCAATTCTGTGTGTGGAGAAAGCTGAATGCTCTCTATGTATGCTTGGTAAGTTTTCACGACAGTTTGGCCCATTATGACATTATTGATTCTAGAATATGAGTATCTAAGGTAACAAACACTTGTCTAGTGCAACTAGCTGAACTTTGTAGGTTTCAAGGTTGAGCGGTTCACTTGAAGGAGTTGTTTTAGTTTTGGATATTATGATAATGGGAATCCCAAAATGTTTTGGTTATTTCGGTTAGCGTGTGTCTGGCAAGTGCGTTCATTCGAAGCTTAAGATCACAGCAAAGGTAGGACCTTCCAGGGACCACTTCCATTTTGCTCTCAGTCCTTTTGATGTATAATGGGCCTCCTCTAACCCCAGCCCCATGTGTGTGACAAAAAGTGGAGAACCTGGTCGTAGTTTAACATGTAGCTAATAGCATCATAGCATATTTGACACCATAATGAAGAGGAGATAATGAAATATTTCCTGTTTTTAAGCACTTTGACTTGCTTTCTGAGATATAGCATGATAACCCCAATGAGACAAAGAACATTTTTTGTAAAGGCCTGTAAAATACATTGTTTGAATTTTAGAGATAAACCTCATACCTGTCAAGCAGGTTTATATAACACTGAAAAGTAAGCCCAAATATGTAAGCAAGTCTGAAGAAAATGATTTTGTTTTGCTGGTACGGCGCACATACTTTTTTCTCTCATTGGGATCCTACTGAGTAAAAAATTGACATGGGGTGGGCAATAAAATTTACGTTAATCTCTCCAATTCTGTGTGTGGAGAAAGCTGAATGCTCTCTATGTATGCTTGGTAAGTTTTCACCACAGTTTGGCCCATTATGACATTATTGATTCTAGAATATGAGTATCTAAGGTAACAAACACTTGTCTAGTGCAACTAGCTGAACTTTGTAGGTTTCAAGGTTGAGCGGTTCACTTGAAGGAGTTGTTTTAGTTTTGGATATTATGATAATGGGAATCCCAAAATGTTTTGGTTATTTCGGTTAGCGTGTGTTTGGCAAGTGCGGTCATTCGAAGCATAAGATCACAGCAAAGGTAGGACCTTCCAGGGACCACTTCCATTTTGCTCTCAGTCCTTTTGATGTATAATGGGCCTCCTCTAACCCCAGCCCCATGTGTGTGACAAAAAGTGGAGAACCTGGTCGTAGTTTAACATGTAGCTAATAGCGTCATAGCATATTTGACACCATAATGAAGAGGAGATAATGAAATATTTCCTGTTTTTAAGCACTTTGACTTGCTTTCTGAGATATAGCATGATAACCCCAATGAATATTTCAAATTCTGTTTCTTACAAAGAACATTTGTTGTAAAGGCCTGTAAAATACATTGTTTGAATTTTAGAGATAAACCTCATACCTGTCAAGCAGGTTTATATAACACTGAAAAGTAAGCACAAATATGTAAGCAAGTCTGAAGAAAATGATTTTGTTTTGCTGGTACGGCGCACATACTTTTTTCTCTCATTGGGATCCTACTGAGTAAAAAATTGACATGGGGTGGGCAATAATATTTACGTTAATCTCTCCAATTCTGTGTGTGGAGAAAGCTGAATGCTCTCTATGTATGCTTGGTAAGTTTTCACGACAGTTTGGCCCATTATGACATTATTGATTCTAGAATATGAGTATCCTAGGTAACAAACACTTGTCTAGTGCAACTAGCTGAACTTTGTAGGTTTCAAGGTTGAGCGGTTCACTTGAAGGAGTTGTTTTAGTTTTGGATATTATGATAATGGGAATCCCAAAATGTTTTGGTTATTTCGGTTAGCGTGTGTCTGGCAAGTGCGTTCATTCGAAGCTTAAGATCACAGCAAAGGTAGGACCTTCCAGGGACCACTTCCATTTTGCTCTCAGTCCTTTTGATGTATAATGGGCCTCCTCTAACCCCAGCCCCATGTGTGTGACAAAAAGTGGAGAACCTGGTCGTAGTTTAACATGTAGCTAATAGCGTCATAGCATATTTGACACCATAATGAAGAGGAGATAATGAAATATTTCCTGTTTTTAAGCACTTTGACTTGCTTTCTGAGATATAGCATGATAACCCCAATGAGACAAAGAACATTTGTTGTAAAGGCCTGTAAAATACATTGTTTGAATTTTAGAGATAAACCTCATACCTGTCAAGCAGGTTTATATAACACTGAAAAGTAAGCCCAAATATGTAAGCAAGTCTGAAGAAAATGATTTTGTTTTGCTGGTACGGCGCACATACTTTTTTCTCTCATTGGGATCCTACTGAGTAAAAAATTGACATGGGGTGGGCAATAAAATTTACGTTAATCTCTCCAATTCTGTGTGTGGAGAAAGCTGAATGCTCTCTATGTATGCTTGGTAAGTTTTCACGACAGTTTGGCCCATTATGACATTATTGATTCTAGAATATGAGTATCTAAGGTAACAAACACTTGTCTAGTGCAACTAGCTGAACTTTGTAGGTTTCAAGGTTGAGCGGTTCACTTGAAGGAGTTGTTTTAGTTTTGGATATTATGATAATGGGAATCCCAAAATGTTTTGGTTATTTCGGTTAGCGTGTGTCTGGCAAGTGCGGTCATTCGAAGCTTAAGATCACACACAGCAAAGGTAGGACCTTCCAGGGACCACTTCCATTTTGCTCTCAGTCCTTTTGATGTATAATGGGCCTCCTCTAACCCCAGCCCCATGTGTGTGACAAAAAGTGGAGAACCTGGTCGTAGTTTAACATGTAGCTAATAGCGTCATAGCATATTTGACACCATAATGAAGAGGAGATAATGAAATATTTCCTGTTTTTAAGCACTTTGACTTGCTTTCTGAGATATAGCATGATAACCCCAATGAGACAAAGAACATTTGTTGTAAAGGCCTGTAAAATACATTGTTTGAATTTTAGAGATAAACCTCATACCTGTCAAGCAGGTTTATATAACACTGAAAAGTAAGCCCAAATATGTAAGCAAGTCTGAAGAAAATGATTTTGTTTTGCTGGTACGGCGCACATACTTTTTTCTCTCATTGGGATCCTACTGAGTAAAAAATTGACATGGGGTGGGCAATAAAATTTACGTTAATCTCTCCAATTCTGTGTGTGGAGAAAGCTGAATGCTCTCTATGTATGCTTGGTAAGTTTTCACGACAGTTTGGCCCATTATGACATTATTGATTCTAGAATATGAGTATCTAAGGTAACAAACACTTGTCTAGTGCAACTAGCTGAACTTTGTAGGTTTCAAGGTTGAGCGGTTCACTTGAAGGAGTTGTTTTAGTTTTGGATATTATGATAATGGGAATCCCAAAATGTTTTGGTTATTTCGGTTAGCGTGTGTCTGGCAAGTGCGGTCATTCGAAGCTTAAGATCACAGCAAAGGTAGGACCTTCCAGGGACCACTTCCATTTTGCTCTCAGTCCTTTTGATGTATAATGGGCCTCCTCTAACCCCAGCCCCATGTGTGTGACAAAAAGTGGAGAACCTGGTCGTAGTTTAACATGTAGCTAATAGCGTCATAGCATATTTGACACCATAATGAAGAGGAGATAATGAAATATTTCCTGTTTTTAAGCACTTTGACTTGCTTTCTGAGATATAGCATGATAACCCCAATGAATATTTCAAATTCTGTTTCTTACAAAGAACATTTGTTGTAGAGGCCTGTAAAATACATTGTTTGAATTTTAGAGATAAACCTCATACCTGTCAAGCAGGTTTATATAACACTGAAAAGTAAGCCCAAATATGTAAGCAAGTCTGAAGAAAATGATTTTGTTTTGCTGGTACGGCGCACATACTTTTTTCTCTCATTGGGATCCTACTGAGTAAAAAATTGACATGGGGTGGGCAATAAAATTTACGTTAATCTCTCCAATTCTGTGTGTGGAGAAAGCTGAATGCTCTCTATGTATGCTTGGTAAGTTTTCACCACAGTTTGGCCCATTATGACATTATTGATTCTAGAATATGAGTATCCTAGGTAACAAACACTTGTCTAGTGCAACTAGCTGAACTTTGTAGGTTTCAAGGTTGAGCGGTTCACTTGAAGGAGTTGTTTTAGTTTTGGATATTATGATAATGGGAATCCCAAAATGTTTTGGTTATTTCGGTTAGCGTGTGTCTGGCAAGTGCGTTCATTCGAAGCTTAAGATCACAGCAAAGGTAGGACCTTCCAGGGACCACTTCCATTTTGCTCTCAGTCCTTTTGATGTATAATGGGCCTCCTCTAACCCCAGCCCCATGTGTGTGACAAAAAGTGGAGAACCTGGTCGTAGTTTAACATGTAGCTAATAGCGTCATAGCATATTTGACACCATAATGAAGAGGAGATAATGAAATATTTCCTGTTTTTAAGCACTTTGACTTGCTTTCTGAGATATAGCATGATAACCCCAATGAGACAAAGAACATTTGTTGTAAAGGCCTGTAAAATACATTGTTTGAATTTTAGAGATAAACCTCATACCTGTCAAGCAGGTTTATATAACACTGAAAAGTAAGCCCAAATATGTAAGCAAGTCTGAAGAAAATGATTTTGTTTTGCTGGTACGGCGCACATACTTTTTTCTCTCATTGGGATCCTACTGAGTAAAAAATTGACATGGGGTGGGCAATAAAATTTACGTTAATCTCTCCAATTCTGTGTGTGGAGAAAGCTGAATGCTCTCTATGTATGCTTGGTAAGTTTTCACGACAGTTTGGCCCATTATGACATTATTGATTCTAGAATATGAGTATCTAAGGTAACAAACACTTGTCTAGTGCAACTAGCTGAACTTTGTAGGTTTCAAGGTTGAGCGGTTCACTTGAAGGAGTTGTTTTAGTTTTGGATATTATGATAATGGGAATCCCAAAATGTTTTGGTTATTTCGGTTAGCGTGTGTCTGGCAAGTGCGGTCATTCGAAGCTTAAGATCACACACAGCAAAGGTAGGACCTTCCAGGGACCACTTCCATTTTGCTCTCAGTCCTTTTGATGTATAATGGGCCTCCTCTAACCCCAGCCCCATGTGTGTGACAAAAAGTGGAGAACCTGGTCGTAGTTTAACATGTAGCTAATAGCGTCATAGCATATTTGACACCATAATGAAGTGGAGATAATGAAATATTTCCTGTTTTTAAGCACTTTGACTTGCTTTCTGAGATATAGCATGATAACCCCAATGAGACAAAGAACATTTGTTGTAAAGGCCTGTAAAATACATTGTTTGAATTTTAGAGATAAACCTCATACCTGTCAAGCAGGTTTATATAACACTGAAAAGTAAGCCCAAATATGTAAGCAAGTCTGAAGAAAATGATTTTGTTTTGCTGGTACGGCGCACATACTTTTTTCTCTCATTGGGATCCTACTGAGTAAAAAATTGACATGGGGTGGGCAATAAAATTTACGTTAATCTCTCCAATTCTGTGTGTGGAGAAAGCTGAATGCTCTCTATGTATGCTTGGTAAGTTTTCACGACAGTTTGGCCCATTATGACATTATTGATTCTAGAATATGAGTATCCTAGGTAACAAACACTTGTCTAGTGCAACTAGCTGAACTTTGTAGGTTTCAAGGTTGAGCGGTTCACTTGAAGGAGTTGTTTTAGTTTTGGATATTATGATAATGGGAATCCCAAAATGTTTTGGTTATTTCGGTTAGCGTGTGTCTGGCAAGTGCGGTCATTCGAAGCTTAAGATCACAGCAAAGGTAGGACCTTCCAGGGACCACTTCCATTTTGCTCTCAGTCCTTTTGATGTATAATGGGCCTCCTCTAACCCCAGCCCCATGTGTGTGACAAAAAGTGGAGAACCTGGTCGTAGTTTAACATGTAGCTAATAGCGTCATAGCATATTTGACACCATAATGAAGAGGAGATAATGAAATATTTCCTGTTTTTAAGCACTTTGACTTGCTTTCTGAGATATAGCATGATAACCCCAATGAATATTTCAAATTCTGTTTCTTACAAAGAACATTTGTTGTAGAGGCCTGTAAAATACATTGTTTGAATTTTAGAGATAAACCTCATGCCTGTCAAGCAGGTTTATATAACACTGAAAAGTAAGCCCAAATATGTAAGCAAGTCTGAAGAAAATGATTTTGTTTTGCTGGTACGGCGCACATACTTTTTTCTCTCATTGGGATCCTACTGAGTAAAAAATTGACATGGGGTGGGCAATAAAATTTACGTTAATCTCTCCAATTCTGTGTGTGGAGAAAGCTGAATGCTCTCTATGTATGCTTGGTAAGTTTTCACCACAGTTTGGCCCATTATGACATTATTGATTCTAGAATATGAGTATCCTAGGTAACAAACACTTGTCTAGTGCAACTAGCTGAACTTTGTAGGTTTCAAGGTTGAGCGGTTCACTTGAAGGAGTTGTTTTAGTTTTGGATATTATGATAATGGGAATCCCAAAATGTTTTGGTTATTTCGGTTAGCGTGTGTCTGGCAAGTGCGGTCATTCGAAGCTTAAGATCACAGCAAAGGTAGGACCTTCCAGGGACCACTTCCATTTTGCTCTCAGTCCTTTTGATGTATAATGGGCCTCCTCTAACCCCAGCCCCATGTGTGTGACAAAAAGTGGAGAACCTGGTCGTAGTTTAACATGTAGCTAATAGCGTCATAGCATATTTGACACCATAATGAAGAGGAGATAATGAAATATTTCCTGTTTTTAAGCACTTTGACTTGCTTTCTGAGATATAGCATGATAACCCCAATGAATATTTCAAATTCTGTTTCTTACAAAGAACATTTGTTGTAAAGGCCTGTAAAATACATTGTTTGAATTTTAGAGATAAACTTCATGCCTGTCAAGCAGGTTTATATAACACTGAAAAGTAAGCCCAAATATGTAAGCAAGTCTGAAGAAAATGATTTTGTTTTGCTGGTACGGCGCACATACTTTTTTTTCTCTCATTGGGATCCTACTGAGTAAAAAATTGACATGGGGTGGGCAATAAAATTTACGTTAATCTCTCCAATTCTGTGTGTGGAGAAAGCTGAATGCTCTCTATGTATGCTTGGTAAGTTTTCACGACAGTTTGGCCCATTATGACATTATTGATTCTAGAATATGAGTATCCTAGGTAACAAACACTTGTCTAGTGCAACTAGCTGAACTTTGTAGGTTTCAAGGTTGAGCGGTTCACTTGAAGGAGTTGTTTTAGTTTTGGATATTATGATAATGGGAATCCCAAAATGTTTTGGTTATTTCGGTTAGCGTGTGTCTGGCAAGTGCGGTCATTCGAAGCTTAAGATCACAGCAAAGGTAGGACCTTCCAGGGACCACTTCCATTTTGCTCTCAGTCCTTTTGATGTATAATGGGCCTCCTCTAACCCCAGCCCCATGTGTGTGACAAAAAGTGGAGAACCTGGTCGTAGTTTAACATGTAGCTAATAGCGTCATAGCATATTTGACACCATAATGAAGTGGAGATAATGAAATATTTCCTGTTTTTAAGCACTTTGACTTGCTTTCTGAGATATAGCATGATAACCCCAATGAATATTTCAAATTCTGTTTCTTACAAAGAACATTTGTTGTAGAGGCCTGTAAAATACATTGTTTGAATTTTAGAGATAAACCTCATACCTGTCAAGCAGGTTTATATAACACTGAAAAGTAAGCCCAAATATGTAAGCAAGTCTGAAGAAAATGATTTTGTTTTGCTGGTACGGCGCACATACTTTTTTCTCTCATTGGGATCCTACTGAGTAAAAAATTGACATGGGGTGGGCAATAAAATTTACGTTAATCTCTCCAATTCTGTGTGTGGAGAAAGCTGAATGCTCTCTATGTATGCTTGGTAAGTTTTCACGACAGTTTGGCCCATTATGACATTATTGATTCTAGAATATGAGTATCCTAGGTAACAAACACTTGTCTAGTGCAACTAGCTGAACTTTGTAGGTTTCAAGGTTGAGCGGTTCACTTGAAGGAGTTGTTTTAGTTTTGGATATTATGATAATGGGAATCCCAAAATGTTTTGGTTATTTCGGTTAGCGTGTGTCTGGCAAGTGCGGTCATTCGAAGCTTAAGATCACAGCAAAGGTAGGACCTTCCAGGGACCACTTCCATTTTGCTCTCAGTCCTTTTGATGTATAATGGGCCTCCTCTAACCCCAGCCCCATGTGTGTGACAAAAAGTGGAGAACCTGGTCGTAGTTTAACATGTAGCTAATAGCGTCATAGCATATTTGACACCATAATGAAGAGGAGATAATGAAATATTTCCTGTTTTTAAGCACTTTGACTTGCTTTCTGAGATATAGCATGATAACCCCAATGAGACAAAGAACATTTGTTGTAAAGGCCTGTAAAATACATTGTTTGAATTTTAGAGATAAACCTCATACCTGTCAAGCAGGTTTATATAACACTGAAAAGTAAGCCCAAATATGTAAGCAAGTCTGAAGAAAATGATTTTGTTTTGCTGGTACGGCGCACATACTTTTTTCTCTCATTGGGATCCTACTGAGTAAAAAATTGACATGGGGTGGGCAATAAAATTTACGTTAATCTCTCCAATTCTGTGTGTGGAGAAAGCTGAATGCTCTCTATGTATGCTTGGTAAGTTTTCACGACAGTTTGGCCCATTATGACATTATTGATTCTAGAATATGAGTATCTAAGGTAACAAACACTTGTCTAGTGCAACTAGCTGAACTTTGTAGGTTTCAAGGTTGAGCGGTTCACTTGAAGGAGTTGTTTTAGTTTTGGATATTATGATAATGGGAATCCCAAAATGTTTTGGTTATTTCGGTTAGCGTGTGTCTGGCAAGTGCGGTCATTCGAAGCTTAAGATCACACACAGCAAAGGTAGGACCTTCCAGGGACCACTTCCATTTTGCTCTCAGTCCTTTTGATGTATAATGGGCCTCCTCTAACCCCAGCCCCATGTGTGTGACAAAAAGTGGAGAACCTGGTCGTAGTTTAACATGTAGCTAATAGCGTCATAGCATATTTGACACCATAATGAAGAGGAGATAATGAAATATTTCCTGTTTTTAAGCACTTTGACTTGCTTTCTGAGATATAGCATGATAACCCCAATGAATATTTCAAATTCTGTTTCTTACAAAGAACATTTGTTGTAGAGGCCTGTAAAATACATTGTTTGAATTTTAGAGATAAACCTCATACCTGTCAAGCAGGTTTATATAACACTGAAAAGTAAGCCCAAATATGTAAGCAAGTCTGACGAAAATGATTTTGTTTTGCTGGTACGGCGCACATACTTTTTTCTCTCATTGGGATCCTACTGAGTAAAAAATTGACATGGGGTGGGCAATAAAATTTACGTTAATCTCTCCAATTCTGTGTGTGGAGAAAGCTGAATGCTCTCTATGTATGCTTGGTAAGTTTTCACCACAGTTTGGCCCATTATGACATTATTGATTCTAGAATATGAGTATCCTAGGTAACAAACACTTGTCTAGTGCAACTAGCTGAACTTTGTAGGTTTCAAGGTTGAGCGGTTCACTTGAAGGAGTTGTTTTAGTTTTGGATATTATGATAATGGGAATCCCAAAATGTTTTGGTTATTTCGGTTAGCGTGTGTCTGGCAAGTGCGTTCATTCGAAGCTTAAGATCACAGCAAAGGTAGGACCTTCCAGGGACCACTTCCATTTTGCTCTCAGTCCTTTTGATGTATAATGGGCCTCCTCTAACCCCAGCCCCATGTGTGTGACAAAAAGTGGAGAACCTGGTCGTAGTTTAACATGTAGCTAATAGCGTCATAGCATATTTGACACCATAATGAAGAGGAGATAATGAAATATTTCCTGTTTTTAAGCACTTTGACTTGCTTTCTGAGATATAGCATGATAACCCCAATGAGACAAAGAACATTTGTTGTAAAGGCCTGTAAAATACATTGTTTGAATTTTAGAGATAAACCTCATACCTGTCAAGCAGGTTTATATAACACTGAAAAGTAAGCCCAAATATGTAAGCAAGTCTGAAGAAAATGATTTTGTTTTGCTGGTACGGCGCACATACTTTTTTCTCTCATTGGGATCCTACTGAGTAAAAAATTGACATGGGGTGGGCAATAAAATTTACGTTAATCTCTCCAATTCTGTGTGTGGAGAAAGCTGAATGCTCTCTATGTATGCTTGGTAAGTTTTCACGACAGTTTGGCCCATTATGACATTATTGATTCTAGAATATGAGTATCTAAGGTAACAAACACTTGTCTAGTGCAACTAGCTGAACTTTGTAGGTTTCAAGGTTGAGCGGTTCACTTGAAGGAGTTGTTTTAGTTTTGGATATTATGATAATGGGAATCCCAAAATGTTTTGGTTATTTCGGTTAGCGTGTGTCTGGCAAGTGCGGTCATTCGAAGCTTAAGATCACACACAGCAAAGGTAGGACCTTCCAGGGACCACTTCCATTTTGCTCTCAGTCCTTTTGATGTATAATGGGCCTCCTCTAACCCCAGCCCCATGTGTGTGACAAAAAGTGGAGAACCTGGTCGTAGTTTAACATGTAGCTAATAGCGTCATAGCATATTTGACACCATAATGAAGAGGAGATAATGAAATATTTCCTGTTTTTAAGCACTTTGACTTGCTTTCTGAGATATAGCATGATAACCCCAATGAGACAAAGAACATTTGTTGTAAAGGCCTGTAAAATACATTGTTTGAATTTTAGAGATAAACCTCATACCTGTCAAGCAGGTTTATATAACACTGAAAAGTAAGCCCAAATATGTAAGCAAGTCTGAAGAAAATGATTTTGTTTTGCTGGTACGGCGCACATACTTTTTTCTCTCATTGGGATCCTACTGAGTAAAAAATTGACATGGGGTGGGCAATAAAATTTACGTTAATCTCTCCAATTCTGTGTGTGGAGAAAGCTGAATGCTCTCTATGTATGCTTGGTAAGTTTTCACGACAGTTTGGCCCATTATGACATTATTGATTCTAGAATATGAGTATCCTAGGTAACAAACACTTGTCTAGTGCAACTAGCTGAACTTTGTAGGTTTCAAGGTTGAGCGGTTCACTTGAAGGAGTTGTTTTAGTTTTGGATATTATGATAATGGGAATCCCAAAATGTTTTGGTTATTTCGGTTAGCGTGTGTCTGGCAAGTGCGGTCATTCGAAGCTTAAGATCACAGCAAAGGTAGGACCTTCCAGGGACCACTTCCATTTTGCTCTCAGTCCTTTTGATGTATAATGGGCCTCCTCTAACCCCAGCCCCATGTGTGTGACAAAAAGTGGAGAACCTGGTCGTAGTTTAACATGTAGCTAATAGCGTCATAGCATATTTGACACCATAATGAAGAGGAGATAATGAAATATTTCCTGTTTTTAAGCACTTTGACTTGCTTTCTGAGATATAGCATGATAACCCCAATGAATATTTCAAATTCTGTTTCTTACAAAGAACATTTGTTGTAGAGACCTGTAAAATACATTGTTTGAATTTTAGAGATAAACCTCATGCCTGTCAAGCAGGTTTATATAACACTGAAAAGTAAGCCCAAATATGTAAGCAAGTCTGAAGAAAATGATTTTGTTTTGCTGGTACGGCGCACATACTTTTTTCTCTCATTGGGATCCTACTGAGTAAAAAATTGACATGGGGTGGGCAATAAAATTTACGTTAATCTCTCCAATTCTGTGTGTGGAGAAAGCTGAATGCTCTCTATGTATGCTTGGTAAGTTTTCACGACAGTTTGGCCCATTATGACATTATTGATTCTAGAATATGAGTATCCTAGGTAACAAACACTTGTCTAGTGCAACTAGCTGAACTTTGTAGGTTTCAAGGTTGAGCGGTTCACTTGAAGGAGTTGTTTTAGTTTTGGATATTATGATAATGGGAATCCCAAAATGTTTTGGTTATTTCGGTTAGCGTGTGTCTGGCAAGTGCGGTCATTCGAAGCTTAAGATCACAGCAAAGGTAGGACCTTCCAGGGACCACTTCCATTTTGCTCTCAGTCCTTTTGATGTATAATGGGCCTCCTCTAACCCCAGCCCCATGTGTGTGACAAAAAGTGGAGAACCTGGTCGTAGTTTAACATGTAGCTAATAGCGTCATAGCATATTTGACACCATAATGAAGAGGAGATAATGAAATATTTCCTGTTTTTAAGCACTTTGACTTGCTTTCTGAGATATAGCATGATAACCCCAATGAATATTTCAAATTCTGTTTCTTACAAAGAACATTTGTTGTAAAGGCCTGTAAAATACATTGTTTGAATTTTAGAGATAAACTTCATGCCTGTCAAGCAGGTTTATATAACACTGAAAAGTAAGCCCAAATATGTAAGCAAGTCTGAAGAAAATGATTTTGTTTTGCTGGTACGGCGCACATACTTTTTTTTCTCTCATTGGGATCCTACTGAGTAAAAAATTGACATGGGGTGGGCAATAAAATTTACGTTAATCTCTCCAATTCTGTGTGTGGAGAAAGCTGAATGCTCTCTATGTATGCTTGGTAAGTTTTCACGACAGTTTGGCCCATTATGACATTATTGATTCTAGAATATGAGTATCCTAGGTAACAAACACTTGTCTAGTGCAACTAGCTGAACTTTGTAGGTTTCAAGGTTGAGCGGTTCACTTGAAGGAGTTGTTTTAGTTTTGGATATTATGATAATGGGAATCCCAAAATGTTTTGGTTATTTCGGTTAGCGTGTGTCTGGCAAGTGCGGTCATTCGAAGCTTAAGATCACAGCAAAGGTAGGACCTTCCAGGGACCACTTCCATTTTGCTCTCAGTCCTTTTGATGTATAATGGGCCTCCTCTAACCCCAGCCCCATGTGTGTGACAAAAAGTGGAGAACCTGGTCGTAGTTTAACATGTAGCTAATAGCGTCATAGCATATTTGACACCATAATGAAGTGGAGATAATGAAATATTTCCTGTTTTTAAGCACTTTGACTTGCTTTCTGAGATATAGCATGATAACCCCAATGAATATTTCAAATTCTGTTTCTTACAAAGAACATTTGTTGTAGAGGCCTGTAAAATACATTGTTTGAATTTTAGAGATAAACCTCATACCTGTCAAGCAGGTTTATATAACACTGAAAAGTAAGCCCAAATATGTAAGCAAGTCTGAAGAAAATGATTTTGTTTTGCTGGTACGGCGCACATACTTTTTTCTCTCATTGGGATCCTACTGAGTAAAAAATTGACATGGGGTGGGCAATAAAATTTACGTTAATCTCTCCAATTCTGTGTGTGGAGAAAGCTGAATGCTCTCTATGTATGCTTGGTAAGTTTTCACGACAGTTTGGCCCATTATGACATTATTGATTCTAGAATATGAGTATCCTAGGTAACAAACACTTGTCTAGTGCAACTAGCTGAACTTTGTAGGTTTCAAGGTTGAGCGGTTCACTTGAAGGAGTTGTTTTAGTTTTGGATATTATGATAATGGGAATCCCAAAATGTTTTGGTTATTTCGGTTAGCGTGTGTCTGGCAAGTGCGTTCATTCGAAGCTTAAGATCACAGCAAAGGTAGGACCTTCCAGGGACCACTTCCATTTTGCTCTCAGTCCTTTTGATGTATAATGGGCCTCCTCTAACCCCAGCCCCATGTGTGTGACAAAAAGTGGAGAACCTGGTCGTAGTTTAACATGTAGCTAATAGCGTCATAGCATATTTGACACCATAATGAAGAGGAGATAATGAAATATTTCCTGTTTTTAAGCACTTTGACTTGCTTTCTGAGATATAGCATGATAACCCCAATGAGACAAAGAACATTTGTTGTAAAGGCCTGTAAAATACATTGTTTGAATTTTAGAGATAAACCTCATACCTGTCAAGCAGGTTTATATAACACTGAAAAGTAAGCCCAAATATGTAAGCAAGTCTGAAGAAAATGATTTTGTTTTGCTGGTACGGCGCACATACTTTTTTCTCTCATTGGGATCCTACTGAGTAAAAAATTGACATGGGGTGGGCAATAAAATTTACGTTAATCTCTCCAATTCTGTGTGTGGAGAAAGCTGAATGCTCTCTATGTATGCTTGGTAAGTTTTCACGACAGTTTGGCCCATTATGACATTATTGATTCTAGAATATGAGTATCTAAGGTAACAAACACTTGTCTAGTGCAACTAGCTGAACTTTGTAGGTTTCAAGGTTGAGCGGTTCACTTGAAGGAGTTGTTTTAGTTTTGGATATTATGATAATGGGAATCCCAAAATGTTTTGGTTATTTCGGTTAGCGTGTGTCTGGCAAGTGCGGTCATTCGAAGCTTAAGATCACACACAGCAAAGGTAGGACCTTCCAGGGACCACTTCCATTTTGCTCTCAGTCCTTTTGATGTATAATGGGCCTCCTCTAACCCCAGCCCCATGTGTGTGACAAAAAGTGGAGAACCTGGTCGTAGTTTAACATGTAGCTAATAGCGTCATAGCATATTTGACACCATAATGAAGAGGAGATAATGAAATATTTCCTGTTTTTAAGCACTTTGACTTGCTTTCTGAGATATAGCATGATAACCCCAATGAGACAAAGAACATTTGTTGTAAAGGCCTGTAAAATACATTGTTTGAATTTTAGAGATAAACCTCATACCTGTCAAGCAGGTTTATATAACACTGAAAAGTAAGCCCAAATATGTAAGCAAGTCTGAAGAAAATGATTTTGTTTTGCTGGTACGGCGCACATACTTTTTTCTCTCATTGGGATCCTACTGAGTAAAAAATTGACATGGGGTGGGCAATAAAATTTACGTTAATCTCTCCAATTCTGTGTGTGGAGAAAGCTGAATGCTCTCTATGTATGCTTGGTAAGTTTTCACCACAGTTTGGCCCATTATGACATTATTGATTCTAGAATATGAGTATCTAAGGTAACAAACACTTGTCTAGTGCAACTAGCTGAACTTTGTAGGTTTCAAGGTTGAGCGGTTCACTTGAAGGAGTTGTTTTAGTTTTGGATATTATGATAATGGGAATCCCAAAATGTTTTGGTTATTTCAGTTAGCGTGTGTCTGGCAAGTGCGGTCATTCGAAGCTTAAGATCACAGCAAAGGTAGGACCTTCCAGGGACCACTTCCATTTTGCTCTCAGTCCTTTTGATGTATAATGGGCCTCCTCTAACCCCAGCCCCATGTGTGTGACAAAAAGTGGAGAACCTGGTCGTAGTTTAACATGTAGCTAATAGCGTCATAGCATATTTGACACCATAATGAAGAGGAGATAATGAAATATTTCCTGTTTTTAAGCACTTTGACTTGTTTTCTGAGATATAGCATGATAACCTCAATGAATATTTCAAATTCTGTTTCTTACAAAGAACATTTGTTGTAAAGGCCTGTAAAATACATTGTTTGAATTTTAGAGATAAACCTCATACCTGTCAAGCAGGTTTATATAACACTGAAAAGTAAGCCCAAATATGTAAGCAAGTCTGAAGAAAATGATTTTGTTTTGCTGGTACGGCGCACATACTTTTTTCTCTCATTGGGATCCTACTGAGTAAAAAATTGACATGGGGTGGGCAATAAAATTTACGTTAATCTCTCCAATTCTGTGTGTGGAGAAAGCTGAAAGCTCTCTATGTATGCTTGGTAAGTTTTCACGACAGTTTGGCCCATTATGACATTATTGATTCTAGAATATGAGTATCCTAGGTAACAAACACTTGTCTAGTGCAACTAGCTGAACTTTGTAGGTTTCAAGGTTGAGCGGTTCACTTGAAGGAGTTGTTTTAGTTTTGGATATTATGATAATGGGAATCCCAAAATGTTTTGGTTATTTCGGTTAGCGTGTGTTTGGCAAGTGCGTTCATTCGAAGCTTAAGATCACAGCAAAGGTAGGACCTTCCAGGGACCACTTCCATTTTGCTCTCAGTCCTTTTGATGTATAATGGGCCTCCTCTAACCCCAGCCCCATGTGTGTGAGAAAAAGTGGAGAACCTGGTCGTAGTTTAACATGTAGCTAATAGCGTCATAGCATATTTGACACCATAATGAAGAGGAGATAATGAAATATTTCCTGTTTTTAAGCACTTTGACTTGCTTTCTGAGATATAGCATGATAACCCCAATGAATATTTCAAATTCTGTTTCTTACAAAGAACATTTGTTGTAAAGGCCTGTAAAATACATTGTTTGAATTTTAGAGATATACCTCATACCTGTCAAGCAGGTTTATATAACACTGAAAAGAGTGTTTATATAACACTCTAGGATCATGACCTGAGCTAAGGGCAGTTGCTTAACCAACTGAGCCACCCAGGCACCCCTGCTTATTGCAATTTCATATTGTCACTTATTAAACAAGTGCTTGGAAATTTTAAAAAAACAATGGTTCTTCACCAGTCTGAAAACCATGGTCTAGGTTCTCATACCTCCGTGTCAGAGCATTTGAAAGGCTCGGTGAACGGAACAGAGAAGAAATACATAACTATCTGTTGTCACCTTGCGTGAAAGATCTGAAACTCATTTTATTAACTGGTGGAGTGTGTGGTCTTGCAGTTAGGTAGACAGTCGGCCACTGCGTGTTAAGTGACTGAGGTAATTCAGCTCTGCCAGTTCAGAAAATTTCTCTTCCCTAGCTGACGTCTAAGTGGGGTTGTAATTTGGCCTTGAGCTGTCACACCTGCTGGGAAGCATGTGTCATTTAAAAGGATATAATGGTAACATCATTGTTTTTTCAGATCTAGGTTGGAATTTGCCCTTGACAAACACAAAATGATGAGTGACGCAAGTGATATGTTGGCTGTGGCGTTGGAGCAGATGGATGGGCTTACAGCAGGTAATCTGCGTCCTCTGAAAGATGGAATCATGACATTTACTCTGCACTTTTGGCTTTTTCATTCCAACTCTTTTATTACCTTTTCCACTTTATTTTCATTTATTGGTTGCCTTTAGATTCCTCGTGGTTTCACATTAGCCCCTCTTCTCTATTTTATACCAGTATCATTCTCAAACTTTGTTTGAAAATGTCTAATTCCATTTCCATACTGTAGTTCTGACTCAAGGAGAAAGAAAGTATTCTCTGGCAATGCTCTCGGGTTCCCTTCCTCCTCGGGAGCTTTGTACTATCTGTACTTTACTGTACTCCCAATAAACCTTGCTTTGCTGCCGACCCCCCCCCCCCAAAAAAAAGTAAGTAAGTACATCTCATGGGATTTCGGTGCAGGTAGTAGCTGTAGGTCACACTTTGAGAGATACTGCTCTACCTAGGATCCATGGATATTCTGATCTATTCCCTTGAATTTGACATTTACTTTGCCACCAGTAACTCTCACCTCTATTTACTTTCTCAATTCTCTGCTAAGCTTTGGGTCTCTAACTGCCAATCAGATACCTCCTTTGAAATAGCCGATATGCATATCCATGTCATCACAGAAAGAAAAAAGGAATGGACTCTGGGTCCATGACCTGAGCCAAAGGCAAACGCTTAATGACTGAGCCACCCACGTGCCCCTTAGCCATTCCTTTTTTTCCCCTCTGAAGTCTGTCCTGTCTGTGCTCTGCCGTGCTTTGTCCTGGCAACCCTCTCCCTTGATGTTCTTGGCATTCTTGCTTTCCCGCTGTAGTTCCTCATTCTCTAGACCACCAGAATTTTCTTTCTGAAACACAGATCTGGTCGTATTCCTCCCTTATTATGAATCTTGAGTGATTCTCTGTTATGGAAGTAGAGCAAAAACAGTGTAGATCATGACCTGCTTGTTTTCTCATCATGACCAGAGGGACTGAACAGTAGGTAAACCCTTTCAGATGCTTGTGCTCTCCTAGGGGTAGTGGCTCCTTAAGGTCTCATGTCACATTCTGCGTTTTGTCACAGGAGAAGTACCTTTATGTATTTAGGAACCCATGGTCATGAAGAAAGGTTGAAGGGGCCAGTGGGTGGGGTTGTCATCCATCTGATGGTCTGATGGTCAGGGTCGAGGTGTGGGTAGCATCTACTGCTCCTCCATTCTAGCTACCTAGCCCCTGTTGCTTATCTTTTCTGGTCATAAATTTGACCCTACTCTGTTTCAGTGGTTTGAAGAAACCACAGGTGTTTTCATTGTCAGAGGTTCTTCCCTTGAATGCCATGGCAAGTCAAAGTTTGGCCTCCTTTGTTCTACTTGTATATCCCGAGACCAGATTTTAATTTGACCTCCTTTGTAGATTAGACCACATCTTGTGTACTGTGTTTAGTTCTTGGAATATCCGTTTCAAAGAGGTTATTGGTAAAACTTAAGAGGAGGTGACCGTGAAGGCGAAGAAACAACTTCATCTGGTAAGCAAGTATATTCTTGCTCAGGGCATGATAGATACTTTCACACAGTTGAAGGACTATTACGTGGAAAAGAGATTGGACTTACTGTGTCACAGTTTCGGAAAATAGAACCAGAGCCAGATCCTAGGCTGTTATCAGAGGTTATAACCTCAAATTCTTAGTGGAACTCCGTAGTCAAGACAAGTGATGTTTCTGGACAGTAGTTGAGGACTGACGTTTTACATACTCTACTAGATGAGTATATTTGTTCCTTAGCCCTGGCAGGGCTTCAGGACCAACATGAGAGTTCTTCGGAAAATCAAGACTTCCTGGGTCTCAGCTCACACTGACGCAGTCAGGAGCTTTTTGGGTAGGACCTGGCTTTATTTTCTCAAATTACTATCAGTAGCTCTCCACCTAAGGTAGAGGGAGATGTGATTGCAAATATTTGAGGAGTTTTTCTAAATATGCATTTCTCCCCTATCCCTCACCTTGTTTTGTGATGGAGACTTAAAAGAGTAGAAGGTTATTGTGGGTACATCTATTGTGAATAGTATTATCAGGTGATTGTAGTGCTTTAAACTACTGGAATAGGACACGATAGCCTGTTTTGTTTTTAAAATGCTCTACTGTTCCTCCCTTTCCCGGACATACTCTCCTCAATTTCTATTTTTCTGGATTTTCCTCTCAGCCTTATATGGTTCCTGAGGGGAAGATCATGGGAAGTATTTAACATTGGGCCTAGCATATCAGTGGTTACCATTATTACAGTTTGGCAGATTTGGGTCCTCATCATTTGGTCTAGTTCTTTGGAAGGTCAGTGGAATGGACTAACTGAAGGAAAATGCCTCTCCCTATGGTTGGAATTGATCAAGCTGTGTGGCAACTGGAGAGAGAATTTACACATTGTTTCACACTTTTCTTCCCTTTATAAGACCCTCAGATTAATGAGGTGGTAGTCAAAATATCATAATTATTGACACTTAAAGTTAGTACTTCTAATTAATATGTATATTTGATAGACCAGAAAATAAAAATCAAAGAGATGAAGAGGTATATATGAGTGATTTCTGAGCAGGCAATGGGTTAGTTATGTACATTCAAGTCATAAAACGCTTTCCCTTATAAGTAATAGGGAAAGAAAGGCTGTAAAACTATTTTTTAAAGCTGATATTAGCAAGAGTTTTTGATGCTAGGCTGCAAACAAAATCATGGGAGAAAATGTTAACACACACACACTCCTGTACATACGCAAATGTATACATGTAATTCATTGAAATTCTCCAAAGATTAAATTCTGGTAAATTAACCGGAAGCCAGTCCTGTTACCCTTGACATTATGCTATGCGGTTTCCACCAAATTGTGCAACTTCTTTTACAGGGAATTTCTCAAAATCTTATGGTACCTAAATTTATATTTTGGGGAGTACTTGGCTCTATCCACACTGATCTCTACCTTCTTAGCCCTTATTTCCATGAGGTCAGCACATCTTTCACCAAAGTCCATTCATTATGTTCTTACCATAATACACAGTTGACGTCCCTGTTAGGTATTTGGTGATTGATATTTACCATCAATTATATGGATTTTATTTTTGCACCGAATCACTATGACTTGGAGAGATTCACACGACTCCTTTATTTTCTTTTCCTTTTTGCTTATTTTGATTATTCCTCACTGTGACTGGACTTGCTTGCCACCCTCAGCTTTAGGACATTATGTAATATAAACCCTGTTGTTCTCTCTGTGATTTTTTTTTTTTAAACTTAGGTTCTAAGGCCCTGGAATATTCCAGTGGAATTTTTGATTGCCAGTCTCCCACCTCCCCGGGATTCATGGGAAGCCTGCGAACTCTGCACCTTGTGGAAGACCTGCGTGGCTTGTTGGAGGTGATGGACACAGATGAGAAGGAAGGGTTGAGATGCCAGATCCCAGATTCAACAGCGGAAACACTCGTCAAATGGCTTCAGAGTCAAATGGTAGATAATGGCACATTACAGATCCTGCGCTCAGAATCTCTTGTGGCTTCTTCCAAAATTTAGAACATAGAGTAGCTGATTAGAGCAACAACAACAAAAAAGTACAGGGCAGCAGGTTCACTGTGATTTTTATCCCTTAATGCATCCCAGTTCCCTTTAAGGATAATGTTAGTGTACATTTCATGGGCTCCAGCCCACCACCTGATTTTGCCTCTGAAGGTGGACTCGCTTTCTTGGATGACCTGCTGTGGCCTAGAACAAATAGTCCTGTAAAGGAAAGAACCTTGCACGTAATAGATGCTTTCTCAGTACTATTGGAAAATTTACTGTAAAAGGACCAAGAGCAGTTCAGATAGGAAGCAGAGTGAATAGAACCTCCAAAGGCAGCGAGGCAGAGGTCTGCAGTATCTGATAGGAAGTGCCCTCTAGTGATCTGTGGGGGTCATGTCAGTTCTAGGGTGTGAGGGAAGCTATAGAATTGGGCTTCCAATCGCGTTCTTCTTCCCGGAACAGTGAAGCCCCTTTCTAGGCATCCGTCTCAAAAACAGATGGCGTGGAGGATCTGCCCTTTCCCTGAACACATTGGTATATACCATGGTTTTAATACATTTGGAACAAATAAAATCTAAAGAATGCCACTAAAAATATTGAGAGAAGAAGATAGAAAAAGTGTTCTTTCTGTAATACGAGTAATGCCACTGAACTATATGCTTAAGAATGGTAAAAGTGACAAATTTTCTGGGTATATCTTACCACCACCCAAAATGAGAACATTAATACTGTGATAAAACTGATGGTTGGATTGTATCTTGGCATTTCCCAATGCAGGTGCTGGAGACAACAGACCTGAATTTCAATTTGGGGGCTGATTCTTAGAAGCTTGCATGATTTGGGGGAGATTTTTTAAGCTGTTTGTCTCGTTTCCTCGTTTGTGAAACAGGGACAACAGCTTCTGCCGCACGGGAGTGTGAGTGCCGGGAGCGAACTTATGAGTGCTTGTCGGTGCGCCTGGTAGACGAGTCGAAAATACAACACTGAAGAGATTGTAGAGGATGGAGGGGAAACTACGGGGTCCATCTGCAAAGAGGGAAAGAAAGTGTTGGCTCCAGTTCCGTGTCACTCCTACATGGTTCACTTTTTTACAAGACTACAGACATTTTTCAGACTATGGAGAAGCTTTTACAATATTTTAGAGACTTCTTCTCAGTTACATAATTAAGATTTCATTTATGTTTAATGATAGCCACCTTGGGAGTCCATGTCCTTAAGACTGATACCGATCTTCTCATTAATGCCACTGGCCCTTTGCAGTTCTAATTACTTTGTCTGGGCCAGGAGACCCCTTGGTTTCCTGTCGGGTGTCGCGTCTTCCTTCCCTACTGATTTCTGCTGTATCATTCTTTCATAGGATCAGAAGCTGGTTCAGAAGAAAGAAAATAGTCACATTAATATTTTGTTACTTGTGAGGGGATATTAAATCACTAAGAATGAATTTGTTTGAATAAAGTAGCTATAGCTGTAACCTTCTAAACACTGACAAGTTTAAGACTCCGAAGTTCCTCTCCTGTGGTTAAAACAAAACAAAAACCCAAATCTGTTGAGTATGCCGTATTTGGTCAAGTACTGAGATACAAGTATTATCCTGTTAATAGAGATATTAATGGTGGAGAATTACATGCTTTATCAAGCTCTAAGTTCAAGAGGGCAAACAGAAAAATATGTCAAATTATTTGAGCCAAGCAAGCAGTTTCTGTTTGCTTTAGGTCTAACTCTATGAGTTGCCTAGAACATTCATACTATGCTTTTCCCAATAGAAGACGTTGAGGATCATGACCTTGATCAGGGCATAAAATCCCACAAGTTACCAGTTGCTTAGCAGCTTTAGTATGAGGCATTCGCAAAATCAGCAGAAATGACAAAAGTGCAGTTTTTGACAAAGTGAGTGGAACTGCGATGATAGAACTTCAAATCGGCATCGTGGCCGATAAGATAAATTGAAGTGTGCCTCACTGGCTTCTGACCTGATAAGTCACAATACATTTCCATCGTATTCCTACATTTAAAAAATAGGTCCTATTAATTGCAAGTGTATTTTCTAAAAAAGTTTTTAGAACAAGTTTCATAAAAATAAAAATACTCATGACGTGAGACGTGGGGCACATTCTCTCCAGTCCCTGACTCTCCGCCACATGACCCATTCTAGGCCCGCCGTCCCCAGAATCCCCCACTGCTCTCTGCCCAGCTTCCCTTTTCATGTGTGTCTCCAGGGAATGTTTGTTCCAGCTTTGGCAAACAAGGCCCATCTTAAGATTGGGTCACAGGGTCACAGATCATCTGAGTTCAGCAGTGTCTCACTGAGACATCCTAGCTCACGTGAAAGCTTCTCACCCCCAGAACACTTGTTTCTTGCTCCCGTTGGTTATTGAGTGAAGAAGATGTGTTCTATTTCTGGAAAACAAACACTGAGAAAAATTACAAGCCAGAAATAAAAGCCATATTTCTGATTTTGACCACATCTGCTCTCTTGACTTGGAAAGTACAGGAGGTACTCAGGCTTATCCTGAGCTTCGGGCTTTGAAGCACTTTCTGGCGACTTTGAATAAACAGGCATCTTTTTCTAGGAGAGGGTCATGAGTGGGCTTTTTGGGTGTGACGCTGTATATGTGAGATGGATTTCTCCCTTTGGATTTCTTTTTGAGCAGACCTGATGAGATTTTGGAAGAAATAGACATCTTCCTGGAAAGATTGTCTGTATTGCCCCGGGTTCGTATTTATTTTTTAGAGTCATAACAGAAATTTCAGAGGAGACAATAAATGGTGTGTTTCAAGATTGATGGAGGCAGACCTGCTAGTACATAGCGTCATCAGCCAATCAGTGGGGACACTCCAGTGGGGATGCTCCAGTAGCTCCCAGTGGCAGTGCTGTTGCCCTGAGATCATTATGCACGGCACAAGGTGAGAGCCTCACCGCCCTGATTCCATCACACTTGGAGAGAGGACAGGAGAGTGGAGTATTGTTGCCTGGTGGTTTGACTTCCAGTGCTCTTGCCATCACGTTCATTTATTCTTTGGACAACAGTGTATGAGATTCCTTCTTGTGCTGGTAGGCCCTGGTGAAATGTGACTGTGGTGTTCGTGGCCTTCCTGTCTTTCTCCGTTTCTCCTCCTACTCCAGTATCTGGTAGAGAGCAGGCAAACAAATGTCTGCACGCAGCAGTAGAGAGGTAATGCTGGTTAGGGTGCACGAGGCCCTGGTGTGAGAGGGTTCTTTGAGTGGCTGGAGATAAATTTAACCAAAGGAGATTTAGAGGGCTGCGCCTTCCTTTTTTTTTCCTTGATACAGAATTTTGAAAAATGTCATCATGAAATAAAAAACTGGATGGCAGTTTTTAAAAGTAATTTAAAAAATAAGTGTATTGAGGGGCGCCTGAGTGGCTCAGTGGGTTAAGCCTCTACCTTTGGCTCAGATCATGATCTTAGGGTCCTGGGATCGAGCCCCACATTGGGCTCTCGGCACAGTCGGGAGACTGCTTCCTCCTCTCTCTCTGCCTGCCTCTCTGCCTACTTGTGATCTCTCTTTCTGTGTCAAATAAATAAATAAAATCTTAAAAAAAAAATAAGTGTATTGACTTTGGTGGAGACTGTGTATCTGTGTGTGTGTGTGTGTGTGTGTGTGTATGTGTCTGTGTGTGTGTATCTGTGTTATAGCAGCAGTCCAACTGTTTCTTAACATTTGTTGTCCTTATTAAATGGAACTGATTTTCTTTTCCATATTGTCATTTAGCTACTCAGCACTCTGATTTGGGAATGTTCTATTCAAACTGAGTTCTGTGTTACAACAGAAGTTAAGTGTAATTGTGGCAAATCACTGCTTGCTTGTTGGTTTGGGATTTAGACAGGACAGCAGAGCTCTGGAAAGAACAAAGCAAAACGAAGCTGGGGAGAGAGGGTAGTCAACTGGAGACAAGTGCAAACCAACAGAACTAAGAAAATTAAAGGAAAATATAGCACGATACTTTAAGTGAACATTGCAGGCAAAACATTCCTGCCTACCTTGAAGTAGTAACCGTTGATATTGTTGTGTGTTGGGTACTTAAGGTCTCTACTTTCAGATACAAATGAAATTTTGTATAATAAAACAGTTTTTGAAAGGGAGGCATGGGAAGCAAGATGCTAACATTTATTACATCTTTATACTTGATCGTGGGTCTACTTGACCATTAAAAGGAAAATAATATAAATAGAAGAGCTTCTATCTAGATGACTGTGGGTGAGGTATATTGTGCCTTTAGCATTATATGGAGCATCTGCTCCATGAATTCAGACAACTCATATTCCCAGGGGTGGTTGCTGGCTAACTTTTGGACTCTATAATTCTGTAAGGAATAGAGCCATTTAGACATTTTACCCGTCGTGCCAGGAATATCCGGCAAACACCACAAGTTCCTTAATTAAAGTATCACTGTTGCATTCGAGCTGGATCCCTTGCCTTGCTTTTCCCTCCCAAGTGTCCCATACCCTCCTCCACACGCACTGTTAGTTGGCTACAATACTATTGAAATCCCCAAGCTGATGCTGATTTTGACTTAAACTTTCAGTTGTATCGAATGTGGTCAGGATGGAGTTGCATCATGAGTGAAAGTAGGAAGAGTTATTTTGAAGGCATCTCTGGGATTTTGAGTAAAGTAATTTGAGCTGGTGTTCAGTGCTTTGGATGTCAAATAGACTCAACAAGAGTTGATACTCAATGTATTTTTAACTCTCTGCCCATGATTTTATAAGAATCTTGGGAGAATCAAAAGAAATGTAAGGTAGTTTTGCCTTGTGGGATCATTAAGGAGAATAAGTGACCAACTCTTGTAAGGTCATGAGGAAGCCATCCATGGCAGAATATGGTGAAAAGCTAAGTGGTGAAGGACAAGACAAGACAGAGAAGGGAAACCAGTGTAGGGGCAGAAGAGAGTATGGCATAAGGTAAGAAGGAGGAGGTGAGAACTGGCTAAGAAAAATGGATTTGTAGAGGCCGAGAGGAATGATGAGTGAGTATAGTGGTGGACACACAGCCTTGGAGTAGATGTTGGAATGGCCAGTGGAAGAAAGTTCACTAGGAGGAAGAAACTGAGAATAGTATGGGTAGAGGTGGTAATTGTAAGTCTCAGGGAAGCAGGAAATTAAGGATCCAAAGGTTATGTGGAATAATGAGCTTTGAGCAGGAAGTAAGACTCAATTCCCCCAAGATGGCGGAAGAAAGGGAAGATGTCGGAGGCCATATATACTCTGCTTTGGAGAAGATAGTATGTAAGGGAGTTCATGCAAGATAGTCTCAAGTATAGTCCATTAAAAAGGCTCTGAAAACACCTCCTAAACATGGTAGCAAGAGGGAGTACAGGCTTCAGGTCAACCACGGAGTGAGAAGTGAGAGGGCCAACTTGCAACCAAGTGTTCATTCATCCTGTATTCATCTGATGGTTATTGAACACCTATCATTCGTTATTCATTCCATAGTCATTTGGTTTGAACTCACTGTGTGCCAGGTGCAAAGGCAAACCTACTCACAAAGAAGGAAGTTTGTTGGAAGAGGGGAACATATATGTAGCCACGTCTAACCTCATCTGTTCAGTGTGTTGCCTGCCACGATGAGGATTCCACAATCTGGAATCTCTAACTGGCCTATGAGTGAACAGGTAACTCAAGGAACACTTCACAGGCCAAGCCCAGGTTGAGCTGGACTTTACATAGAGCGAGGAAAGATGAGGAAAGGGTGGGAAATACGGCCCGCGCCAAAGGAATAGAATTCGAGAGTGCATGCCACGTGGGGAGGTTTTGAGTGGTCAGGTTGGTAAAGCTTGGGAGTTGGAGGAAAAACAGAGGTGGTAAGGTATTTGCCTAATGGAATTTACCTCCTGCAAGGATTCTTAAGTCCAAGGTAACAGAATTGGCAGAAATAGAAATAAATGTGTGAAGAGACTAGACTTTCACCTGCTTGACTAGGTCAGTGCACTCCTTGAAAAGTATTTAACTACTCCATTGGTGATTCTTAACTTTGGCTTTGTTTTGCTGTGGTGACCTGTGGTCTTTTAAAAAAAGAACTCCTTGAGCATTATGAACTCTTGTAAATATCACTAGTCTCGAGAAGTGTGAGTATGTATGCTCATAGTGAGTCAGTTTTTAGTATTTTGATTCTAAGATCGTTTTGTGATACTGATTTTGGAACATCTGATTTCCATTTCAAATGCAGTAGCTTCGTGAAACCCTTCTAGAACTTGCTATAGCAGCATTTCTAATCTTTCCATCGGAAGAAATAACAACTTTTACTTTTTATCCTCAGTGAACAGAAACCTTTTTTTTTTCTACCTCATGAAATGTATCTGTTTATAAAAGCACGTGGGGTTTTAAAAGCAGATGCCTGCTAACATTCATCATCAGAATGAGGAATTCAAAGCTGTAGAAGGCCAGTCTGAGTACTGCTTCAGATTGAGAACATGTATCATACATCCTGGCTCTGTTCCAAAAAACTGCCCTTAAGAAATTATGTAAATTTCATTTTCATGGCAGTCCCTGGGGTTGGAAGTCTTTCAGGCCACAACTTGTAATGTATTTGGATTCTTCGGTTTACAATATGACCAGAATTATGCAATGGTTATAGGGCAGGTATGTGGTCAAGCTGATGTTAAAAAACTTTATCCACTCTAAATACATGTTGCAGCCTTCCTCCATTAGCTTCTGATTCTTTTGTGGCCTCATGGGCAATGTATCCAGTGCATCTAAGTTTTTAGAAGCAACATGCTACAATTTCCTTTTTTGTTAGCATGTGCATGTACGTGTGTGTGTGCGCTCAACACATGCCTTTTATTACTTCCAGAATTTATATGGGAAACTGCATTATTTGGAAAGGTAGTATAAGAATACCAGTTAATTCTGAAAAATAATAGATGTCACATCTGCTGTGTTCTTGGACGATAAGGTTGAGTTTGTGTTTCTCTGGTTTAAACCTGAAGTTATTTGCTCTTTTTTTTTTTTTTTTTTTTTTTAAGATTTTATTTATTTCAGAGAGAGAAAAAATGAGAGAGCATGCACAGGGAGGAGAGGCAGAAGCGGACACCCTGCTGAGCAGGGAGCCTGATGTAGGACTCCATCCCAGGACCCTGGGATCATGACCTGAGCCGAAGGCAGATGCTTAACCAACTGAGCCTGCCAGGCGCCCCTGAATTTATTTGCTTTCTTCATTGACCTCTGGATGGCCCTATCTAACTAATTTGAGCTCCAGTGGCTTTTATTTCTGTTGTAGTTGAATGAGGAATCAGGAAATTCTATTGGGATTACCCGTCATATGATTATGAGCTACTTACATGAGATAACAAGGGACATATCAGATATACTGCTGTATTTCAAAATGATGTTTTTATATTGTGTGCTCTCCGTGAGCCTTTTTGTGTATCTCCTTAATGGCTTTTATATATGAGACAGCTGAGAAAAAGAAAAATGTGACTCGCTTTCCCAATCGGTGTTTCCTTCAGCATTTACACCATGCACAGACATGTCCGAATCTGATAAAAACGTGCGGGGCTGGAGGGAGGTGAAGAAAGTGAGCACGAATCTAAGCAGAGCCCCAGGCCAGTGCTGTGGTTGCAGGATGATACCTGTTTCCAGGCTCTGCAGGAGCTTGGCGTAACCTAATAGAGTTGAGCAAAGTCACAAAGAGTGAAGTCAGAATGGGAGCTAATAAAGTTCCTGGTAAGGTGTGGATGGGGATGGTTGGGGGAAGTAGTTGTGGACTGCTTCAAAGACAAAGGGAAGGCTTGCCCTGAGATTTGGTCCTGAGTAACAGGGAGGAAGCTGATATGAGCTGACCCCAAGGCCTCCTCTGTAAAGACAGGCATTTGCAGTTCTGGGTTTGCAACTTGGGAGGAGAGGGGAGGCACATAAGGGCAGCCCAGGACATTCCCAGTGCCCCCACCCAGAAATAGCACAGATCATTCAGGCGGCATAAGTAATTTCTGCCTGCCCACACACTCGCGAAACTTCGTATGACCCAGCTATGCGTCCCTGCGAGCATGTTAGTAACCACTGTTCCTTTTAGGTCATGATTTTTCTGCTTGATGGGAACTTGTCTGGTTTGGTGATAACATGCCTACCATGCCCATTTTACCTATTTTGAGGCAAATGGACCAAGTTTTAGACTCGTGTTTTCTAGCAGTGGTGGCAGCAGCTGGCTGAATTCTATTCAGGTTCCTTGGATTAAGAATGTATGCCATTTTATTTGCTCACAGTCGTTTCAGTTTTAAAGAGAGTCAAGCCTTACACATACTCCTTCATCTTTTCAGACAAATGGACACCTGCCCGGAAATGGAGAGGTGTATCAAGAAAGGCTAGTACGTTTAGAGAATGATAACGAATCTCTCGTTCTTCAGGCAAGTGATTTTTAACAATGCTATTCTTCCTCCACAACATATTTACAAAGACCATTTTAAATTGGGATGGCATATTCAGATGCTTGGGAGCCGCATTGCTGATAGAAATAAGTGCTGATAGAAATAAGTACGTACACACAATAGGGAGTGGTGAGGACTGTGGTAGCACCAAGGTGTGCCTCCCCGGTCTAGAGTGAGCAGCCTCGGCTCCTCTGATGACAGCCACAGTGTCATCTAAGCTGACTTTCTGATCTGATCTGTCATCTTAGTTAATCTGGTGTTTTTAATTTACAGCATAAATTGCAATTTTATACCACAGATTTTCATAAACCTGAATGTTTTTGAATCTGAATCTATTTAATTTTCAATTTTAAAAATGATCCTGTGAGCTGAACAGAACAGAAGTGAGTAGCGGACTCTGGTTTCGTGGCTAAATTTGAGTTTTCTTCTTCTTGTTTTAAATGCACGACAAACATTTTTATTTTGGTATTTTGAGTTAAGTAAATTGCAGTGTATTTATGGGATTGGTGATCGTGGGGAAAGACTCACGTGTAGTCCTTGACAGCTTCTCTTTCAAACATAACTCCATTTCCTCTCTTAATCTCTAATACTACCTCCCACTCCCATTCCAACCCCCCCAAAATGATGATCTATGCACATACACTCTCGCATAAAATGGTTGAAATGAAGTTAACCTATAACTACAAGGTATTGCATATCCCCAATCAGCCCTAACCTCCTTAAAAATTGGGAGTCTGCAGGTCAAGAAGCATCACTTAGATAAGATTGTAAAGGACTGCTGTCTTATTGACAGTTTTTTTTTTTCCCCTTACAACAAATGGGTAGTGACATCATTCCAGTTTTTGTTCTATTTAGAGAAATAAAGTTTGTAGTGGGACCCAAATCCTTCCTAATCTATTGCAGTATTTTGCTCTATATACAGGTAAGTGTGTTAACAGACCAGGTGGATGCTGAGGTGGAGAAGATTCGAGATTTGGAATTTTGTCTTGAAGAGCACCGGGAGAAGCTGAATGCCACAGAGGAAATGCTGCAGCAGGTATGTTCAGAAGCCGTCACTGAGGTGGGGTTTTCTTGCTCGCCTGTTTGAAGTTCTGCACTTGTTTGTTGTGTCCCCTCGGACGCAGCATTGAAGTTCATGATTCACCGAGACTGGCATAGTTTAAGCAAAAACCGAGGGTAACTGGGTCTCAAAACACATGCATAACATAGAAAGCGTTCATGTAATTTGAATCTGGAATAAAATACTGATAGGATTATAGGTAGTTTTAATGTTCTTCTTTAAATTTGCATATGGTTTCCTAACCCCCAGATATGAGCATATATTTTATGATTAAGAAAAAAGATACGTACCATATGTGACTTTTATGGGGAAAAGAAAACAAACCCAAACTTGTAATACACCGCGCACACACACACACACACACACACACACATAGTGCTCGTAGACGAGAGGGCCTATAATATAGCGGGTAGGGTACGTACTGGAGGGAGACTGTTTCAGTTTGAGTCCTTGCTCTGCCACATCCTTGCTGTATGACCTTTGGCAGGTTTTCAGCCTCTCTGTTCCTCACCTTCCTCATTTGTTGAACACAGATAATTCCTGAGTTATCTTTAGTAGGAGTTTCTGCTTTAGAAAGTTGTTTTGAGGATCGAACCACATCAGAACAGTGCCTAACACAGAGCGACCCTGTCAGCATCAGTGTTCTCATCAGGCTTTGAAGCAGTTAAGATTTCTGCATATCTAGAGCATGTACGTCTCCCCAGGAAGTAAGCGCACACTTAGTTCTGCTCCATGAAGGTTCACAGAAGCAGATAATATTTTCAAATTTTATCTGTTTAGTGATTAATCTTTACCACATTCCCGACTTGATAGTTACTGCTTTGCAGGGTAAGACACAATCATATGTGGTGATTTGTAATAAAACAAGTTTTGAGTGTATCTCTTAAATTCCAATAGGAGCTTCTGAGTAGGACATCCCTAGAAACTCAGAAGTTGGATCTGATGGCTGAAATATCTAACTTGAAGCTTAAACTGACCGCTGTGGAGAAGGATAGATTGGATTATGAAGACAGGTTCAGAGACACGGAGGTAAGTGATACCCTCCCCCTTAACATACATATGCGTGTGCGTCTGTATATGTCATACACATATTTCCAGAGCAAGTTGAAATTCCTTGTAGGCGTGAGGGGGAGGTAGTTAATGGCTACGTGCTCTCGTTCATCCGTGCTCCTTTTTAGGAATAATCTTTAATTACATTGGCTTTTTTTACATTGACTTTTTAATCACTAAATGCTCATGGCAATATTTATTGTGAGACTTTTTGTTGTTCGTACCTTTTTTTAAATTGTGAGACTTTTGATATGAAATTTTAATGCTTTCATTAGTCTTTAGAAAGAACTTTTCACTTTGTGACATTTGGAGCTTCTCTCTGTTCGTCTGCCTGTCTGTCCTCCTGTCCGTCCTCCTGTCCATCTGTAGTGGTTTTCTTCATTATGGAAATAATGGGTTTAAGTGTATCACTTTACTAATAGCCATTTTTAAATTTTACTGATTATTTTCTATATAATAAGTAGGTTTGAAAATATGTACAGAGAACATGCTTTTATTATATAATCATAAAAATCAGATTTTTAGAGTTTATTTAGTTTGGCCTTCTACTTTTGGTCTCTTCCACACATAAATCATACCAATTAAATAAAGCTCAGTATACTTTTGTGAAATTTGGGATAGATTCTACAACTTGAAGTACCCATTTTTGTGGCTAAACATGTTTTGTTCTTTGGGCTGTTTTATTGTTAATCTGGGTCTTTTATTTGCTTATTATTTGTTGTTGGGAAAAGAGAGCATATCCGTTTGAAATCTGTTTATTTGGAAAAAATTTGAAGATCTGCAGGACTCCCTTATCTCCCAGGGAATCTCTTCCTTTCTCTCTCTTTTGTTTCCTCGGTTGGAGTATGGAAAGTTGTCATACTGCATTAGAAACTGCGTCCCAAGAAGCGGAGAGGAGAACTCATTTAAGTATTCTTCCCCCTCTGTTTTCTTTGCACACGTTTCTTTGAAGCCAACTCTGTACCATCATGATAACGGGGTCCCTTAGGTATGTTACTAGCTGTGGGCAAGTCCCGCATAGACTGGCTTTAGTGAGATTTACTCCATTGCTATTTTCCAAATTCAATTTTCTGCCAAAATGGAACTGTAATGGAAGGTCTTGGCGTATGTGTTACTTCCTCAACAGCAAAAGGAAATCCCCAACTTAGTTCACGTTCAATCTTCAAAAGTTCTTTGTCAGTCACCTATATGAGCATGTTCCTCACTTGATTGAGGCTGGGGCTCTTAGAACAGAGCTGAGAAAGTCATCCAGTTTCTCTAAAATTGTCCCTTTTGTGCTTTCTTGAAAAAATCCATTTGGATATTTTCCTCTATTTCCTCTCTGTCATTCCCTGACTCCACACTTGCTGCATAACATGACAGAGTTCAGTCAACAGATGGACTGCGTGCCATGGAGGTTACTCTGGTGCAGGGAAAGACGTCGCAGTGTTCTGGTCAAGAGTTGGCCCTTTCCCTTGTGTCCATAAAGCTGAGGGGGAGTCATCCTGCATGACTGGTTAATTTGGATCGGGGATGTTAACCAAGCATTGGGACTAAATAGAAGTGGATGTGTTAGGATTTTTTGGTAAGACTCCAGAGCAGTAGTCACATCTCTTGAGTTTGTCTGCGTTTTTTTAAAAAAGATTTTATTGAGTTGAGAGAAAAAGAGCGTGTGAGCGGGGGGAGGGGCAGGGGGAGAAGGTGAGGGAGAATCTCAAGAGACTTTGTGCTGAGTGAGGAGCCTGTCGTGGGGCTCGATCCCATAACCCTGAGCCGAAGATCAAGTCAGAGATGTAAGCAATTGAGCCACCCAGGTGCCGTGTCTGCATTTTTTTAATAAAACTTTTTTTTTTTTTTTTCCTGGTGCATCCTTCCTTTACTCATTACTCATGCATTTTCAATCATAAACAAAGTGATCCTGTCATCAGACTTTCAGTAAACTCAATCCTTGATTTTTTTCTAAGATATTTAACACTATTGGTAAAATACCACATGCATATCTAGAGATTATAAACTATAATCTGATCAACCTCATTACATATAACAACAAATAAAATAGTCCTCAAAATTAAAACCGAATTGAATATGCTCTTTCCTATTTTTGTTCCCTTAATAAAATGTTTGGTGGGGGTGCCTGGCTGGCTCAGTCAGTAGAGTGTGCAAGCCCCATATTGGGTCTGGAGCCTCCTTTAAAAACAAACAAAAGTTTCCCTGGCTGTTTCATGAATCCAAAATTCCTTAACTTTGTCTTAGAATTTTAGATTATTTGGAGATTAATTTCTAAGAAAATATTGGAGTGGGGAAGAAATACAGGCACTTCTGAAAGATTAAGGGTAAAAGTCTTGAAATCCTGGAATTTTGAAGACTTGCCTGGAATGGCTGATAGGAGATGCTTAACACTATTCAACAGTGCCCCCTTCTGGTAAGAGTACAGATGCCAGAAATGACGTTTCTGCGGAGCCTGAAGTTTCTCGGAGAGGGAAAAGGGACTAGTAACAGGGGTTTTCTTTTTATAAAGAACTGAATTGGAAATAATTTGAATTCCATTATTTTAAAGTCTTATATTGAGCTATTTCCAGATTTTCCAGCTTGACTGACTGTGGAAAAACAGGACTTCTTTCAGGTTGGAGATTTACATTCATACTTAGTGTTGCCAGAAGGGAAATTCGGGTAGGGTTTGTTTGTTTGTTTGTTTGTTTGTTTTTTAACAGAAAAATTATCTCAATTTATAATTGTGGTTTTTTTAGTTACTTCTTTTTGCAAGTTGTCACTGTTTCTAAAAGAAGAGTTAAAATAAGACAATACCAAATAGGAATTCAAAGCTGCTAGCCATGAAAAAGTGGCAAGATATATATTAAAAAGACCAGGAGATGAAGGAAGGTCACTAAGAATTCTAGTATGCAAGAATGATTAATAAATGGGGGATAAATAAATGGGAGAAACTGACTTTTTCCTTAGACTTGAATTCCGAACCTGTAGATAAGGAATCACAGCTAAAATGTTATTAAATGATGTCAAACAGTTCCTGACCTCATTCGTGAAAGGAGGAAACAGCTGTTCCCTTACTGAGGTACTGTACTAATAACAACTGTACTAGGGGCACCTAGGTGGCCCTGTCAGTTAAACCTCTGACTTGAATTTTGGCTCAGGTCAGAATCTCATTGAGCCTTGCCTAGGACTCCATGCTTAGCGGGAGTCTGCTTGAAACGTCTCTCCTTCTTCCCTTCTCTTTAGGAAAAAAAAAAAAAAAAGAAAAAATAATTATAATAATAACTAATGAGTAATTATTATATAGTACTGTTAAGTAATTTAGGAAAGGCATCCCTCTCCCTATGTGTGAATCATTACTCATAGAAGTTTAGTAAGAAAGTTTTATTTCTTATGGTATTGCTTCTTTTTTATGGCATTTTTGTATAGTTCTGTCATCTGTTTATTTGTGGCTCAGGAGTAGAGGACTTGTAAAATGAGGAATAAAAACATGTTAAGCATTGGTGGAGTCTTGATGGTTTGTAATCAAAAAAGAAATCCTTTCCACAGTATTTGAAGTTGGTATTGTATGGCATTCTGATTCCCTTTTCCTACTGTCTGGGCTCTAGACAAAAATATGTTACTGTTTCTTAGAACACTTAGACAAGTTTTACAAGCAAATTAGTTTTTGTTTTGTTTTGTATTTTTAATGTGAAAGAGAAAAGCTTCTGGCTGTATTTGTATTATGAAAACCTTAGGATTATTTTCTTTTTTCTGTTCCAAATGTAACATTCATGTTATGACAATGTATTTGTAAATTACAGGGCCCTCATCCACCCTCAAGCTGAGAATCCTTGGTTTAAAAGGTTTACATTTCAAAAAAAAACAATAAAAGGATTTAAATTCCATTCCATTCTCCCAGACTGGGTTGATGAACAATCTATAGTTTTGTTAGACAAAGGAAGAAATTGTAAAAATATTTTTATAAATAATCCACAGATCACTGAAAAGGCCCTAAAAGTAATGGCTTTACTGAAGAAAATTTTTCTAGTTAATTTTTAAAGTCGGAATCTATATGGTGATTTTTAGTCCAGAAATAGCTGATGATTGATGTATGCGATTGGCTACCTTTGTTAATCAAAATTGAAAGTCACCTTTTAACTCTTAAGCATAGGAGACAAACTGAGGGTTGCTGGAGGGGTGGGGGGTGGGGGGATGGGGTAAGGGGGATGGGCATTAAGGAGAGCAGTGATGTGAAGAGACTGGGTGTTATATAAGACTAATGAATCACTGACCTCTACCTCTGAAACTAATGATACATTATATGTTAATTATTTGAATTTAATTTTTAAAGAATTACCTTTGATTTCCATAATCTCATGATTGTGGGCCAGATGCATGGAGAATTTAAAATAGTGTTTTAACTAGAAAGATGCTTTGGGCCTCAGGGAGATACATTTATTTCCATTTGTCTGATCCAATTCCTACAACCTGAACCCAGGGGCTTGTTGACTAGGTTTCCAAGCTGCTATTTTGGCCTACATAGGTGTGTTGTTGCTTTCCTGATATGTTTCATTGTTCCTCCTTTGACAGGGGCTAATGCAAGAGATCAATGATTTGAGGTTAAGAGTCAGTGAAATGGACAATGAAAGACTTCAGTATGAAAAAAAGCTGAAATCAACCAAGGTAAGCTTTCTCAATGGCAAAAATTTGTAAACAGCCTGACTCACTTACCTATGATCCATAATACAAGTTCTCAACTCAATAGATGATAAAGAAGTTATCTTACAAGTGAATGAAATTTCCCCCCAAGCTGGAGACTTTCTTGAATTTGAACACCACTATTCTGAATTTTTAAAAATTGGGGCTTTAACTAATCTAGTGAAACATAACCTGTTATTTCTGTTAGTTAACCTAACCTCCTTTATAAACCGATACTATTTTCTTGGATACTTAGGCTTGTCTTTTTCTATCTGTGGTTTCTTTCACACCTCTGTCTCTCTACCAGTCTTTAATGGCCAAACTTTCTAGCATGAAAATCAAGGTGGGTCAGATGCAGTATGAAAAGCAGCGGATGGAACAAAAATGGGAGTCACTGAAGGTGTGGTAGACTTTGGGTAATGGGGTCCTGGGCCTGTTTGCTTTCTGGCTTGCGCTGTTTTGCCGTGATAGTGTTTTTTAGTAGCATGTGCATTCATCGTGTGTGTGTCATCTGTTTTTTTAAAAATACATTTAAAAAAGCTGATGGAAGGGCCAGTGCGATCCCTGATGTTGTTTTCAGAAACATATGAAATAATTAATGAAAAATAATAAATGGGCAAAATAAAAATATTCATTTAGAAATTTGATCTCATCCTCTTAGAGTACCTGAGATCCAAGCTTGGTAAAATAGTTGTAAAAATGCACCTGGAAAAAGATATCCATTTTGCCTCAGACTGCTTCTTCCTTTGGGACTTTCTTACAGGTTAACTGTATCATGACAGTGAGTTGAAATTACTGCTGTAAAGAAGCTTTTTGCCAGTGCTACTGAAAATTCCTTGTACTTGATCCATGCCTATCATAAGTAAAAAGTATAGAGCCAGCTTTCTTGCGTCTTTGGAGATCTTCTCATAATACTAAACACAATACCTACCTTAAGAGACTTAAATGTTTATCAGTTATAAAAATACACTTATTAGCACTGCAGAGCTTTATTTTCTGTGCTAAAATACAGCCAGCAAAATTTCAGTTTGCTAAAGCTAATTCTTCACCAAAATTAAACTGAAAATTTAACATTAGTAAATAGAATATTGGACTTGGAATCTTTAATAGCTACATAGTAGACAAGAAGGGGGGATTTAAAATCTGTTAAATCTTTTTTCCATTGTTGTGGGAGACTCTGTCCTTTTATTTTGGTGATGAAGATGAATTAGTTAGTCCCATGATTTGGCTAACATTGTTCATCACTTGCTACCTTACCCATCAATTAAGCTCTGCCTTGTTCATGCTCAGGGTACATGAATGCCATCTTGAAATACTAAATAAATCTCAGTCAAGTCTTGATATATATTTTCCAATTTGCATTTTATTTTGCTTTTATGACACTCGGGGTCTAATTTGATTATCATCCTGGATTAACTGGGGGAGGGTTTTTTTTGTTTGTTTAACATAAGCTTTAAAACTTAGGCTACTCAGGTCCTAATTACACTTTAAAGCATTTTGTTTTAATTTGGTCACATAGAAACTTGAAACACTTATTCCAGAATTATTAGACATTGACCTTCATTAATTGTCTTGCTTCCTGCTTCCTCTTGCCACTGTCTGGTTTCTGAAGTCTGCATCTAGATTCCTATCGTTTTTGTTTCATTCCCAAAAACTCATTATTGACTTAAGAGTTAACATGCTCCCTGAATATTCTCCTTTAGTCATAATTCCCTGTTGTAAAACGAGCTTATCATTTGTAGGACGAACTGGCATCTTTAAAAGAACAGCTGGAAGAGAAGGAATCTGAAGTAAAAAGGCTACAGGAAAAACTGGTGTGCAAGATGAAAGGAGAAGGGGTGGAAATTCTCGATCGAGGTGGGCACATACATTTGACATTTGTTCTCTTACTTTCTTAGAAACCTCCCTGTGCAGCCCTCCCTTCCTCCCCACACCTGCAAAAGAACCCCGTGTCAGTGGTGAGTCCTTTCAGAGAAAGGAGAAGGGTAGCGGAAACCAGCTGAGGCCAGGACAGCAGGGCCTCCTCCGAAACTCTTCCCTGTGCCTGGGGATCTAGTAGCTTCCTCTTCAGCAGCTGGAGGAGAGCAACTCTGTACTTCATGCGGTGTTTATTATGCATTACTAAGTTGTGAATTCTGTTGAGACAGTTCTTGTTCTGATGGCAGTACAAGGAAGTGATAGAAAGCATTAAAAGGGAACATTATCATGTCCCAGGTTTAATCTCCCTCTGAACTGAACTTGAAACAGCATGAACTAAGAGATTTAGAAACCGTTCCTTACACTTTTGAGAGAAGAGAGGAAAGGACTTTGCATCTTTGGAAGATCAAGGAAAATTTCTTATGGTGGACTGAGCCCTCAACCTGCTAGAAAGCAAAAATAATCCTCTTTTTTGAAAACGTGTGTGAATTTATCAAAAATTTTTCTCATAACTGAGGAAGTTTGTCTTGAATATTGTATGGACTGTCATTTTTAATACACGTTATATGTGATAGAAAATAACTTGAATGAAATGTGTTTTTTATGTTATATTTGGAAATATAAATGCACAGAACACCTGACAACACTAGGTTTGATTTAACCTTTCTTTGCTATTATAAATCACTGTGGCATGCAAACTACAAAGCAACTTCTAACTCTTGAAACTAAAAATTCCATTGAGTGTAGCTTTAGTACATTTTTATGTGAGCATCGGTAACCTCACTGTCTGAATAATGAAGGGCTTCAGTTAGGTTACCTATAATGTCTTTTTTGGTTCTAGAATACCCTGGCTTTATATCCCTGTAGTTGTAATTCCCTATGGATCAGAAAGCTAACTCATCAACCATTGAAGGGTTTTTCCCCCCTTGTGTATTTTGGCATATAATAGAATTCTGGCGTTGTATTTTTTTGTAGGAAGCTCTACACTCAACATGGGGTTGGAACTCACCTCCCCGAGATCAAAAATCACATACTATATACTGACTGAACGAACCAGCAAGGCATCCCTAGATTTGTGTAGTCTTTAAAGGACGTTCACAGATAGGTCATGCCTTTAGGGTTTTAAGAATAAAATGGAATCATGTTGTGGGCTAGAGGACGTGTTGGAGTAGTGGTTCCCAAAGACGGACGCTGGTCTATGAACTGCTTATCGCCAACACACAGCCCGATAAACACAAGAGTCGGGAGCAATGTTTAGAAACTTCATAGCAATCTGATGTTGGCATAAGATCTCACTGCGTGATCAGTGGACTCATCTCATTGAACGGGAGGTAGACCACGTCAGAGTCATTGAATTTGAGTGATGAGGTTCATGTGTCCTAAGCCAAGTGCTGGGCACATTCAGGAAAGCCATGTGCTGACCCGTAATGGAAATGTTACAACCAAACATCACTAATGGTGTTTTCACCCCGTAGAGTATAAGGACTGCTTGTATTCCACAGACCTAACTTTAATATGCCAGGAAATCAGGGTTCACAGAGAAGAAGTGACAGAGGTAGGAACTCAAATCTAGGTCTTTGGATGAATTATATTCTCTTTCTAACCTTACACAGAGCATCATGCATTGCAGTACCATTCCTAAAGCCACAAAATAGTGTTTAATATTCAGTTTTTATAGGGTTAGCTTCTTTATCTTAGGCAAAAGACTAAATAATAGTACTTTAAAAATATTTATTGTTGTAATGTATATACTAACTTCCAATTCGATGGGTTTTCCTGCACAGATGAAAATTTTAAAAAGAAGCTCAAAGACAAAAGTAAGGTTTTTGGTGTCTTTCCATCAGCCTTTAAATTCACCAAAAGTACTACTTGGACTGTTCTTTGCATGTGTTTTAAAAACATTTATCTCACCAAAGATGTGAAGTTGCTTCATCGATAAGCTCCCCATTTCTTCAGAGTGCACAAAATAGAGGGTAAATAAACAAACAGTAAAAACAAGGAGTAAAAGGTCATTTTGCTGATTTCTCCCCCCACCCCCCCCGATTCAGCCCTTTTGCTCCACAGGGTATAGCAGAACACCCAGAGTAACAGAGGGGAGGAAGAATTTTTTTTGTAGTTCGGGAGACAGAGTATCAGAGGAGAAAATTACTTTTCAAGGTTTTGTAGCCCACTTCTTCCCTGAGATCTACATTAGGAACTAAACATACCCTGTTGGTGTTAGACAAGATTGTACCCAGGCTGATTAACAGAACCAGCCTCATCGAGATAAATCATTAATTAATAAACTCTTTCCTCCAGATGTTGAATTCTTACACCCAGAGAATTGGGCATCAAAAAAAAAAAAAAAAGGCAATTTCTGCAGAATATACCTTCATATTGAAAGTGTTGTATCAGTGATGAATGATGCATTTTAAAACTTACCTTAAGTAGTAGTTTGTTTGTTTGTTTTTCTCAGAAGCAGGTAACCTTAGCTCAATTTTTTTTTCTGTTTGAATTTTTTTAATTTGTGATTTCGTTTTAGGTTGACATTTCATCTTAAAATATTGGTTCTTTTATTATTAAAGTAATGTGCTTTTGTATTTGACTGTCAAATTTTAAGGAAAATCACATTTACCTTTTAAAATAGTGTCATAAATGATGTTTATAGATGAAGCAAAGTACTTATCCTTCTGTATGGAACCTACAACCACCTTCATAGCATGACTGCTATAGATGCCACATTCCATCAGGCTCTTGCCATTCATGCCTCCATCTTGGTTAAAACTGAGTATCCTGTCCTCTGCTTATGCCATTGTGTACACCGTCCATCGCTTTCGCCCACTGCTTTCTAGGTTTCTTGTTTCTTTTTTTTTTTTTTTTTAATTGAAAAGCTGTGTTTTCATGGTTGTAGCACTGAAATTTCACCTTCCGTGTTCTCGTGAGGATTTTGTTATTGCTTCGAGAGAGGGTAGTTAGCTTTGACCCATATTGTTTGCTTTCTGGAGTGATAACTATTCAGGCGGCGACATGGAAGGTGTTCATTTTTCAGATTTTCCCCAAAAGAGGATATGGACGGTAAACATTTCATTAAAACACTTCAGTCTGAAGAGTTAGCCCCTTGTTATTGTCACACACCTTAACAAAACTGACTTCTGACGTGTTCTTGTGATATTTACAGATATTGAAGTGCAAAAAATGAAAAAGGCTATGGAATCTTTGATGGCAGCAAATGAAGAAAAGGTATCTAGATGAAATTAAAGTATTTATGTGGGTGTGTACCACCATTTTGATCACTCCATGAGTTTTCTTGAGATATGCCAGGTTGGAAGAACCCTACACACTACTGATGTTGAGGGATAGCCGTTCTGCCTTTCTACCTTCATGTGCCTGCTCTCGGTGATGGCAGTTGTCATTGTGACTGTGTGGGTAGAGTGGTGACCGGCAGCACTGGGTCCACTGAGATCTCCCTCTCCCACCTCCCTGTGAATCTGGAAAAATGTTTAAGCCCTCAGATCATTTCTTTATATTCAGGTGGGAAATGAGAGAAAGGATACAGTCCATAGTGCATCCTTTCTGGGCTCGCATGAACTCTGAAAGGGGTGGTCCCTGACAACTGTTAGCTTCCTGATGAGGTTAATTTTCTTCATATCATTTTCTTCACACTCCTGGATTCTTTCACATGAGGGATTGTCTCTGTTCTCCTGAGAGGTGAGTTACGAGAACAGAGGCATCAGTACCATGAAATAAAATATGGCCCTAGGTCAGGGACTCCAGAGTCTTCTTTCCTGTTGCTTCACTGATTTCATTCTGATGAGAGCAGGGAAACAGTGTCCTCTAAAGCAAGGTGTTTTTTCATGGCCTACCTGATCAGCCATATACCCAGCGGACAGCAACAGTCGGGTTCAGCTCGCATCATCAGAACTACTCTTACACCTCATGTTACTCAGTGAATAGGACAAGGAGGCATTTTCCCAAGAAAAGAGTCATTTCAAGGAAGTAAAAAAACAAGCAACTGCCAAAGAACTTTGCCTTGATCTTTTTGTCTCAGCTTGTTTCTTTCTCTAATTCTTGTGTTCTCTGTTTTACTCTATATTTTTGCCGTTCATTCTCTTTATTTGCTCTTTATTAGGAAATAAACTCATTGCCCTCTCCACCCACCTATATTTAGGTTTCTTTTTGCTAGTCTTTACCACTGTGGAATAAAAAGGAAAGTCATTAGCAAGGGGCCCATGTAGTTTTTACTTTATTTTTTTTTTTAAGATTTTATTTATTTGAGAGAAAAACAGCGAACAGGGAGCTTGATATGGGGCTTGATCCCAGGACTCTGGGATCACTACCTGAGCCAAAGGTAGACGCATAACTGACTGAGTCCCCTCGGTGCCCCCATAGCTTTTACTTTTAAAAAAGTAATCACAAATTCATTTAGTCTTAATTTCTCTCTCTCAAAAAGCATCAATAACAAACAAATCTCCCAGTGTTGACTGAGGGCTTACTAGACATTCAAACTGCTTTAGGAGCACCAACGCTGACATAAGTTTTTAGTAGTTCCAGAAGGCTTCAAAGAGGTTGCATTTGAGCAAAATCTGAGGAAAGGCAAGAGTTGTTTATCAGGAAAACGAAAGCTGCTAAGGAGAGTATCTATGAACTAAACATGTCTCAAAAGCCCAGACTTGGCACAGCCTAGTGCATGTTGGGAAAGTTCAGAATGAGATAAGGTAGAGGGGTATATGACGCTGACATTTACACAGGTTGACAGGGTTTTTGAAAACCTTATTTTGGATTTGAGGGCTCCTGGGTGGCTCAGTTGGTTAAGCACCTACCTTCGGTCAGGTTACGACCACAGGGTCCTGGGATTGAGCTCCACATCAGGTTCCCTGTGGGAGCCTGCTTCTCCCTCTCCCTCTGCCCCTTCCTCCTGCTTCTTCTTCTCTCTCTCTCACCCTCTTTTTGTCTCGAGTAAGTAAAAGTCTTTGAAGTAATTTTTTTGGGGGGGATTTGAGAACAAGTTTCTAGTTTGAGTAATGAGGTGAATGATAGTGCCCTCAAAGAGTTAAGGGAATCTAAGCTCAAGTACCAGGGGCAAATAATGAGCTTAATTTTAGAGACATTCACTTCGATGTGCTCATGGGACTTTTAAAAGGAGATTTCTCATAGAAAGTTGGAAAATTAATCTAAATTTGGGGGTTAATGTATAATTATAGATGGGGTAGGGAGTGAACCCAGTCCATTTTAGGAAAAATACAGAATTATAGATTTTCGGAGACTAAGCTATAGTTGATATGTAAATTAGCTTTTGCTCCATGACAAATCACATTTATTATTTCTCATACTTCTGATGGTTGATTAGGGGGTTCTCCTGGTCTGGGCTGGCTTTGTTGATCTCTGCAGTTAGCTGGTGGGTGGGATGGGGCTGGATGGTCTAGGCTGTGTGACTCACATGTCTAGTGATTAACATCCTTGCATAGATTGGGCCCATCTGGGATGTCTCTTTTCCAAATGATATCTCGTCTTCCATTAGACTAGCCTGTGCTTCTTCACATAGTGAAGGTTCCCTGGAGCAGAGAGAGAGGGCAAACCCTAACCACATTTGTTGATATCTCTTTGACCAAAGCAAGTCACATGGCCAGGCCCAAAACCAGTGAGAGAAGAGCTAGGGAGCCCATTTTTTTAGGATCCACCAGAGTGGGGGTAAAGGACAAAATCTTAAAGCACTAACATTTTATAGACTGGGCTGGGTAGATAGTGGAAGTAGAATATCTATCTGGTCAAGGGATTAAGAAATCAAAATAGAAGAAAAGAAAGAGTGGAAAGAAAAGTGAAGGAAAAAGGAGGAAAGAGTGGGGTCAGTCAAGTATCAGAGGTCAAATTAGAAAAAGGATGAAAAGTTCTCTTATTTTTAGTAAATGTGAAGTCTCTGATGACTCTGATGACTAATTGGTACAACTTTGGCTGAGTGTTTTGAGAAGAGAAAGGCCAGATTATGATTGATGACAGCAGGTAAAGACAACAGGTGTAGTAGATCTTTCTTTCAAGACCTGCCCATAAGTTGGAGAGGAGAATAATTAAAGTTGATTTTTTTCTTGTTTTGTTTTTGTTTTTGTTTTGTATCTTATTACCTTGTTTTGTTTTTGTTTTTAAAGATGGCAGCTGAAGGATAGGATCTCTAAATTTAGAGGTACTTTTTCTCTATCTCTGATGTACGTAGGAAAACAGGAAAACTGGTAAAATGTAGATATTACCAGTTTTACTAAAGTTTAGAAATATTCCTTGAATAATGTAAATAATTCATGTCTCCCTATTCTTTGTGTTGCAATTACTTTTACTGTTTAAAGTCATAGTTTAAAGATGACAATTTATTTTATTAATAGGATTGGAAAATAGAAGATCTTCGACAGTGCCTGAATAGGTACAAGAAGATGCAAGATACAGTGATACTGACCCAAGGTAAAAAAGGTACTGTAGCTCTATAGGTTTTTCTACTTTACTTGATTTTAAGTGGCTATGAACTTTAACATTTGTTTTCATTTTCCTGGAATATCCATTATTCCAAAATAGTTTGTTTATTCATTTATTCAACAATATCATTAGGAAACAATATCACACACTTTCTTGGTGAGTAGGCCAAAGAGAATACTGTGGACTGGTTGGTCAAGGAGAACCTCTGTGTGGAGTTCATCAGATAGCATTCTAGACAGAACAGTGTGTTCTAGAGCCTGGGGGGAGGGGCATCTGGGTGGCTCAGTGGGTTAAGCATCTGCCTTCAGCTCAGGTCATGATCCCAGGGTCCTGGGATCGAGTCCTGCATTGGCCTCCCAGATCAGCAAACAGTCTGCTTCTCCCTCTACCCTTCCCTCCTGCTTATGCTTTCTCTCTCTCTCTCAAAAATAAATAAGTAAATTTTATTCATTCATTCATTCATTCATTTGTTTGTTTGTTTGTTTGTTTATTTATTAAAAGAGCCTATGGGGAAAATGGGCTCGGTGTATTTAAGTAGTAAAAAGACCGTTGTGACTGACTGGAAGGAAGTGATCAGGGGGAGAATGAGAGGAGATGAGCCGAGCGGATAGAAGTTAGCGTTGGCCAGGTCAGGCAATGTGAGGCATTCAGCTCTGTGAGCCCAGAGGGATCCACGGAAGGGTTTTTACAAGTCTGCGGCATTTTCGTAACAAATGGACCATATTGGGAGGAGGGAGCAGTACCAGAAGAAGAGAAGCCAGTCAAGAGGCTCTTGCAGGATTCCAAATGGAATGTTAATAATGGTACTGATTAGAAACACATTTTGGTGTTCGAACTAACACAGTGGTGTGACGAATTAGATGAGAGTGAAGAAGAGGAAAGAATCAAGAAAGACTGATGTTTTTGACTAAAGCGACCGGGGGTGGGGGGTGGGTGTGTGATGATTCCATTTACCAAGGTAGCGAAGCCTAGTGAGGGCGCACTGAAATGATTAAGGGGGGTTGTGTTCAGCTTTGAATGTGTTAAGTTAAAACATAAAATAAAACCAAAACCATAAGACATCTAAGTAAAAATAGTCACGCTTTGATGGGGATTAAGGAGTGCACTTGTTGGGATGAGCACAGGGTGATGTTGGGAAGTTTTGAATTACTATATTGTATACCTGAGACTAGTATTACACTTTACGTTAATTAGAATTAAAAACTTAATAAAATAGTTATGCCTTTTGATGTGGTATTATTCTATAGGTGCATGGTTCAGTTGGCCATCCTCAAATGTGGAAAATCTCTGGGGGTCATTTAAAACAAAAGTGTTAAGAACGTTGGAAGTTTTCTCATTCATTAGCAATGCAAGGTGGGGTTATTTGCTCTAAAAGTAAACATGAGTAATAAATTTTTTCAGAGATACTTGTGAAATACTCAGATTTTGGAATTTCAATTTCGATGAGTTCAAAAAGAAAGAAAATCCTACTTCAGACGAGGATTTCTGAGAGGGGAAAAAAAATGGATCTTCATCTTATTTTCCACAGGACTTAGTGTATGTTAAAATTTTAAATATCCAAATGAGCAAGCAAATGAACCTCTGCCAGTGTTCTTACAGCGATTCTCATCACTCAGCATTTTCTCTGCCTTCAAGAGAGTGTCTCTTTTTAGACAGTATTGCAAATTAACAAGTGATTAATTTTTACGTAGTCATAACATTTATTTTTTTTTAAAGATTTTATTTATTTATTTGACAAAGAGAAAGATCACAAATAGGCAAAGAGGCAGCTGGAAGAGAGGGGAAAGCAGGCTCCCTGCTGAGCAGAAGACCCTGAGATCATGACCTGAGCCGAAAGCAGAGGCTCAACCCACTGAGCCACCCAGGCACCCCTGTAGTCATAACATTTAAAACAGTATTTGATTTTATAGAATCTCAATACTGTAGTTTTTATATTTAAAAATCAAAGGAAAACATTAATTTCTATAATTATGAAACATAAGAAAATCAAGAAAAGAGGTATTCTTCATAATTGCACTGACATGATCATTTTTGTCAGTTTCATGGGGTTTTTTGTTGTTGTTGTTGTTTGTTTAATCTGGTTTTGTTTTAAAATAGACTCCATGACCAGCATGGAGCCCAACATAGGGCTTGAACTCACGACCTGGAGATCAAGACCTGAGCAGAGATGGAGTCTGACGTTTGGAGCACCTGGGTGGCTCAGTTTGTTAAGCGTCCGACTCTTGCTTTCAGCTCAGCTCATGATCTTATGGGTCGTGAGATCAGGCCTTACCTTGGCTCTGCACTCAGGTGGAGGCTACTTGAAGATTCTTTCCTTCTGTCCCTCCCCTGGCCTGTGCGTGCATGCAATGCTCTCTCTCTCTCAAATAAGTAAATAAAGCTTAAAAAAAAAAAGAGAGAGAGAGAGACACTTAACCAACTGAGATACCCAGGCACCCCTCCTGTACTTTTTTTCATCTTTTTTAATGCATATAAAATGTGTAGAAAAAGGAGGTTGTTTTTCGTTTTCTTTTCCAAAGTTAGTTGTATTATTTTACATTGCCAACAGCAATGTATCACTTGCCAACACTTGGTATGGTATTTGAAACTTCACAATCCTGTACATTTGATATGATTTTGATTTAATTGGTTTAGTGTTTAAGTATTCTCGTCACAAGTCCCTCATGATGAAAAATATTGGACATCTTATCATGTACTTACTGACATTTGTATATTAAAAAGAGGGAGTTTTTAACCACCATTGAAAATTATGTCCTGTTCTAATGAATAGTTTATAAACAGTGATTTCTAACTAGTATTTGTATTTACTTAGTCCTTAGAGAATGCGAATAATACCTACATTTTAATGAAATTAGAATAAATGCCTAATAAAAATATAAGAAGGTAAGTCTAGTTAACAGCTTTAAATGAGTTTAGGATTTTGTACTATTCAGAGAATAGTGTTTTAAGCATCAATTTTTGGTTTTAAAAAAGAATATCTGACATAGTTGTTCAGCAGCTAATCCTTTTCATTGCTGAAGATGTAGAAGTAGTTCTCAAAGTTGGCCGCTTTCCTGGGTATGTGGTTGCATTTGTCCATAAGGCTGTTCTTTCTTCTTTAAAATAAATGGCACAGAAGGATCATCTTAAGGAATCAGAAGATTGCCTATTGTTGTTTTTTCTTCTTTATATGTATGTGGTTTTTGTTTTGTTTTGTTTTGTTTTGTTTTGCTTTAAGAACACAGAAATGATGATGTGAGTGCTGTGAAATGTGTAAACCTGGCAATTCACAGACCTGTACCTCTGGAGATAAAAATACATTATTAGTTTATTAAAAATTAATAAAAAATAAGAACACAGAAATGATGAATGATGAATATTGAGTTTCTCATGGTGACTGTGTTGCTGTTCAGAATTAGTTTGTTGTACCACTGATATTCTCCGCTTGGTTGTTTCTTTTTTTTTTTTTTAATTTTTTATTTTTATAAACATATATTTTTATCCCAAGGGGTACAGGTCTGTGAATCACCAGGTTTACACACTTCACAGCACTCACCAAAGCACATACCCTCGCCAGTGTCCATAATCCCACCCCCTTCTCCCAAACCCCCTCCCCCCAGCAACCCTCAGTTTGTTTTGTGAGATTAAGAGTCACTTATGGTTTGTCTCCCTCCCAATCCCATCTTGTTTCATTTATTCTTCTCCTACCCACTTAAGCCTCCATGTTGCATCACCACTTCCTCATATCAGGGAGATCATATGATAGTTGTCTTTCTCTGCTTGACTTATTTCGCTAAGCATGATATGCTCTAGTTCCATCCATGTTGTTGCAAATGGCAAGATTTCATTTCTTTTGATGGCTGCATAGTATTCCATTGTGTATATACACCACATCTTCTTGATCCATTCATCTGTTGATGGACATCTAGGTTCTTTCCATAGTTTGGCTATTGTGGACATTGCTGCTATAAACATTCGGGTGCACGTGCCCCTTTGGATACCTCATTTGTATCTTTAGGGTAAATACCCAATAGTGCAATTGCTGGGTCATAGGGCAGTTCTATTTTCAACATTTTGAGGATTCTCCATGCTGTTTTCCAGAGTGGCTGTACCAGCTTGCATTCCCACCAACAGTGGAGGAGGGTTCCCCTTTCTCCGCATCCTCGCCAGCACCTGTCATTTCCTGACTTGTTGATTTTAGCCATTCTGACTGGTGTGAGGTGATATCTCATTGTGGTTTTGATTTGTATTTCCCTGATGCCGAGTGATATGGAGCACTTTTTCATGTGTCTGTTGGCCATCTGGATGTCTTCTTTGCAGAAATGTCTGTTCATGTCCTCTGCCCATTTCTTGATTGGATTATTTGTTCTTTGGGTGTTGAGTTTGCTAAGTTCTTTATAGATTCTGGACACTAGTCCTTTATCTGATATGTCGTTTGCAAATATCTTCTCCCATTCTGTCAGTTGTCTTTTGATTTTGTTAACTGTTTCCTTTGCTGTGCCAAAGCTTTTGATCTTGATGAAATCCCAATAGTTCATTTTTTCCCTTGCTTCCCTTGCCTTTGGCGTTGTTCCTAGGAAGATGTTGCTGCGGCAGAGGTCGAAGAGTTTGCTGCGTGTGTTCTCCTCAAGGATTTTGATGGATTCCTTTCGCACATTGAGGTCCTTCATCATTTTGAGTCTATTTTTGTGTGTGGTGTAAGGAAATGGTCCAATTTCATTTTTCTGCATGTGGCTGTCCAATTTTCCCAGCACCATTTATTGAAGAGGCTGTCTTTTTTCCATTGGACATTCTTTCCTGCTTTGTCGAAGATTAGTGGACTGTAGAGTTGAGGGTCTATTTCTGGGCTCTCTATTCTGTTCCATTGATCTATGTGTCTGTTTTTGTGCCAGTACCATGCTGTCTTGATGATGACAGCTTTGTAATAGAGCTTGAAGTCTGAAATTGTGATGCCACCAACGTTGGCTTTCTTTTTCAATATTCCTTTGGCTATTCGAGGTCTTTTCTGGTTCCATATAAATTTTAGCATTATTTGTTCCATTTCTTTGAAAAAGATGGATGGTACTTTGATAGGAATTGCATTAAATGTGTAGATTGCTTTAGGTAGCATAGACATTTTCACAATAATTATTCTTCCAATCCAGGAGCATGGAACATTTTTCCATTTCTTTGTGTCTTCCTCAATTTCTTTCATGAGTACTTTATAGTTTTCTGAGTATAGATTCTGTGTCTCTTTGGTTAGGTTTATTCCTAGGTATCTTCTGGTTTTCGATGCAATTGTAAATGGGATTGACTCCTTAATATCTCTTTCTTCTGTCTTGCTGTTGGTGTAGAGAAATGCAACTGATTTCTGTGCATGGATTTTATATCCTGACACTTTACTGAATTCCTGTATAAGTTCTAGCAGTTTTGGAGTGGAGTCTTTTGGGTTTTCCACATATAGTATCATATCATCTGCGAAGAGTGATAATTTGACTTCTTCTTTGCCGATTTGGATGCCTTTAATGTCCTTTTGTTGTCTGATTGCTGAGGCTAGGACCTCTAGTACTATGTTGAATAGCAGTGGTGATAATGGACATCCCTGCCGTGTTCCTGACCTTAGCGGAAAAGCTTTCAGTTTTTCTCCATTGAGAATGATATTTGCAGTGGGTTTTTCATAGATGGCTTTGATGATATTGAGGTATGTGCCCTGTATCCCTACACTTTGAAGAGTTTTGATCAGGAAGGGATGCTGTACTTTGTCAAATGCTTTTTCAGCATCTATTGAGAGTATCATATGGTTCTTGTTCTTTCTTTTATTGATGTGTTGTATCACATTGACTGATTTGCAGATGTTGAACCAACCTTGCAGCCCTGGGATAAATCCCGCTTGGTCGTGGTGAATAATCTTTTTAATGTACTGTTGAATCCTATTGGCTAGTATTTTGTTGAGTATTTTCGCATCTGTGTTCATCAAGGATATCGGTCTATAGCTCTCTTTTTTGGTGGGATCCTTGTCTGGTTTTGGGATCAAGGTGATGCTGGCCTCATAAAATGAGTTTGGAAGTTTTCCTTCCATTTCTATTTTTTGGAACAGTTTCAGGAGAATAGGAATTAGTTCTTCTTTAAATGTTTGGTAGAATTCCCCCGGGAAGCCGTCTGGCCCTGGGCTTTTGTTTGTTTGGAGATTTTTAATGACTGTTTCAATCTCCTTACTGGTTATGGGTCTGTTCAGGCTTTCTATTTCTTCCTGGTTCCGTTGTGGTAGTTTATATGTTTCTAGGAATGCATCCATTTCTTCCCGATTGTCAAATTTATTGCCGTAGAGTTGCTCCTAGTATGTTCTTATAATAGTTTGTATTTCTTTGGTGTTAGTTGTGATCTCTCCTCTTTCATTCATGATTTTATTTATTTGGGTCCTTTCTCTTTTCTTTTTGATAAGTCGGGCCAGGGGTTTATCAAATTTATTAATTCTTTCAAAGAACCAGCTCCTAGTTTTGTTGATTTGTTCTGTTTTTTTGGTTTCTATTTCATTGATTTCTGCTCTGATCTTTATGATTTCTCTTCTCCTGCTGGGCTTAGGGTTTCTTTCTTGTTCTTTCTCCAGCTCCTTTAGGTGTAGGGTTAGGTTGTGTACCTGAGACCTTTCTTGTTTCTTGAGAAAGGCTTGTACCGCTATATATTTTCCTCTCAGGACTGCCTTTGTTGTGTCCCACAGATTTTGAACCGTTGTATTTTCATTATCATTTGTTTCCATGATTTTTTTCAATTCTTCTTTAATTTCCCAGTTGACCCATTCATTCTTTAGAAGGATACTGTTTAGTCTCCATGTATTGGGGTTCTTTCCAAACTTCCTTTTGTGGTTGAGTTCTAGCTTTAGAGCATTGTGGTCTGAAAATATGCAGGGAATGATCCCAATCTTTTGATATCGGTTGAGTCCTGATTTAGGACCGAGGATGTGATCTATTCTGGAGAATGTTCCATGTGCACTAGAGAAGAATGCGTATTCTGTTGCTTTGGGATGAAATATTCTGAATATATCTGTGATGTCCATCTGGTCCAGTGTGTCGTTTAAGGCCTTTATTTCCTTGCTGATCTTTTGCTTGGATGATCTGTCCATTTCAGTGAGGGGAGTGTTAAAGTCCCCTACTATTATTGTATTATTGTGGATGTGTTTCTTTGATTTTGTTATTAATTGGTTTATATAGTTGGCTGCTCCCACATTGGGGGCATAGATATTTAAAATTGTTAAATCTTCTTGTTGGACAGACCCTTTGAGTATGATATAGTGTCCTTCCTCATCTCTTATTATAGTCTTTGGCTTAAAATCTAATTGATCTGATATAAGGATTGCCACTCCTGCTTTCTTCTGATGTCCATTAGCATGGTAAATTCTTTTCCACCCCCTCACTTTAAATCTGGAGGTGTCTTCGGGCTTAAAATGAGTTTCTTGGAGGCAACATATAGATGGGTTTTGTTTTTTTATCCATTCTGATACCCTGTGTCTTTTGACAGGGGCATTTAGCCCATTCACATTCAGGGTTACTATTGAGAGATAGGAATTTAGTGCCATTGTATTGCCTGTAAGGTGACTATTACTGTATATGGTCTCTGTTCCTTTCTGATCTACCACTTGTAGGCTCTCTCTTTGCTTAGAGGACCCCTTTCAATATTTCCTGTAGAGCTGGTTTGGTATTTGCAAATACTTTCAGTTTTTGTTTGTCCTGGAAGCTTTTAATCTCTCCTTCTATTTTCAATGATAGCCTAGCTGGATATAGTATTCTTGGCTGCATGTTTTTCTCGTTTAGTGCTCTGAAAATATCATGCCAGCTCTTTCTGGCCTGCCAGGTCTCTGTGGATAAGTCAGCTGCCAATCTAATATTTTTACCATTGTATGTTACAGACTTCTTTTCCCGGGCTGCTTTCAGGATTTTCTCTTTGTCACTGAGACTTGTAAATTTTACTATTAGGTGACGGGGTGTGGGCCTATTCTTATTGATTTTGAGGGGCGTTCTCTGAACCTCCTGAATTTTGATGCTCATTCCCTTTGCCATATTGGGGAAATTCTCCCCAATAATTCTCTCCAGTATACCTTCTGCTCCCCTCTCTCTTTCTTCTTCTTCTGGAATCCCAATTATTCTAATGTTGTTTCGTCTTATGGTGTCACTTATCTCTCGGATTCTCCCCTCGTGGTCCAGTAGCTGTTTGTCCCTCTTTTGCTCAGCTTCTTTATTCTCTGTCATTTGGTCTTCTATATCACTAATTCTTTCTTCTGCCTCATTTATCCTAGCAGTGAGAGCCTCCATTTTTGATTGCACCTCATTAATAGCTTTTTTGATTTCAACTTGGTTAGATTTTAGTTCTTTTATTTCTCCAGAAAGGGCTTTTCTATCTCTCAAGAGGGTTTCTCTAATATCTTCCATGCCTTTTTCGAGCCCGGCTAGAACCTTGAGAATTGTCATTCTGAACTCTAGATCTGACATATTACCGATGTCTGTATTGATTAGGTCCCTAGCCTTCGGTACTGCCTCTTGTTCTTTTTTTTGTGTTGTATTTTTACGTCTTGTCATTTTGTCCAGATAAGAGTAAATGAAGGGGCAAGTAAAATACTAAAAGGGTGGCAACAACCCCAGGAAAATATGCTTTAACCAAATGAGAAGAGATCCAAAATCGTGAGTGGGGAGAAAGGGGATAAAAAGAGGTTCAAAAAGGAAGAAAGAAAAAAAAAGAAAAAAGAAATTAAAAAAGAAAAGAATTTTTTAAAAAAGAAAACACCTAAGAAATATGTAAAAAAGAAAAAATATATATATTAGATAAACTAGTAAAAAATCGTTAAAAAAGAAAAAGGTAACAGTTAAAAAAAAAAATTTACCCGAAGGCGAGAAGGAAAAAAAAAATGAAAAAGAAAAAATTAAATTAACTGCAAGACTAAAAAAAATCACAGGAAAAAACCATGAGTTCCGTGCTTGGCTTTCTCCTCCTCTGGAATTCTGCTGCTCTCCTTGGTATTGAAACCGCACTCCTTGGTAGGTGAACTTGGTCTCGGCTGGATTTCTTGTTGATCTTCTGGGGGAGGGGCCTGTTGTAGTGATTCTCAAGTGTCTTTGCCCCAGGCGGAATTACAGCACCCTTACCCGGGGCCGGGGTGAGTAATCCGCTCGGGTTTGCTTTCAGGAGCTTTTGTTCCCTGAGCGCTTTCCGTTGAGTTCCGGAGGACGGGAATACAAATGGCGGCCTCCTGGTCTCAGGCCCGGAGGAGCCGAGAGCCCAGGGCCCCACTCCTCACTGCGCCCTCAGAGAACAGCGCCCAGTTACTCCCGTCTGCCTGACCTCCAGCCGCGCTCCGAGCTCACCGAGCCTGCGACCGGTTCAAGGTAACACCGAGCTGTGAGCTTATTGTCGGCTCTGTCTCTGTAGCCAGCTCTCCCATTCCAATACCCGCAAGCTCTGCGACACTCAGACACCCCCGATCCTTCTGTGACCCTGCGGGACCTGAGGCCACGCTGACCCCGCATGGGCTTCGCCCCGGTTTAGCCTCTGGAGCGATGTCCCTCAGCGGAACAGACTTTTAAAAGTCCTGATTTTGTGCGTGGTTGCTCCGCTGCTTGCCGGGAGCCGGCCCCTCCCCCGGGGTCTATCTTCCCGTCGCTTTGGATTCACTTCTCCGCCGGTCCTACCTTTCAGAAAGTGGTTGTTTTTCTGTTTCCAGAATTGCTGTTCTTCTTCTCTTCGATCTGCCCATGGATTTTCAGGTGTTTGCAATCTTTAGATAAGCTATCTAGCTGATCTCCGGCTAGCTGAAGCAGTCTCAGCTTGCTACTTCTCCGCCATCTTGACTCCTCCCCAGCTTGGTTGTTTCTGAACTGAAATTTGTAAAGCCCCAAATTCTGAAACAAAATTAGGGAAGGTTGTTGGACTAAATGAACTTCTGATTTCAAGGCTGTGAGTCTGTGGTAATAGCTATTAATACCACCCTCAGGCTCCAGGTGCTCATAGTTTAACATTTCTCCTCGAGGTCCTCTTGTTATTTTTCTAAGGATTTCAAAGGAAACTCACTTTTGATTTTTGAGGATGGGAAAAATGTTTATATTCAGTTGGTATTCTTCCTCCAAAAATGAAATGTAAATGAAAAGCTGCCATTTTTCTCCTTTTCCTAGACCAAGATGGCGACTTGGACGGTCTGCTCACTTCTGGTTCCGTCTCCACTTTGCTGGATGCGCAGGGTTTTAGTGACCTGGAGAAAAGTGTATCATCTACACCAGTCACGGGATCTCCCAGTCGTGTCCCATTTAACACAAGTGTTCCAGAAGAGGTATTTACAGACTCTCAACATTATCTTTGTAGTGTAGAGACTGTGTCATTGAAGGTTAAAATGCTGTTGACAGCAGGAAAGACCTGGGATCTTTTCTCAGTGTGGCTACTGACTGAGTCTTAGCAATTTTCATGTCAAAACTCAGTCTGCTAGGACTTTATTTGAAAGATTGGTTTTCCCCCCCTCTTTAATAAATAAATACCTTGGGCAATGTCAAAATTGCTTAAATAATTCAGGAAGAACATGGGAGAAAGATGTCATCCTAAATGGATTACAATCTACACAATAATAATCTTTATTAGTAAAGAACAAATAGGGAATAAATGAAGAGGGATAACGTGAGATTATATAAAGAAGTTGGTTTTAGTCACTTCCAATGTTGTCTCTGAAAAATTCTGGTCTAAAATCTTCCCTGACTTCTTTAGACTTGGAAAAAAGCAGCTGGACAGGAATATTTAGTCTTGAACTCATCATTAACTTTTCTTTCACACATCAGACTGGTGCCAAAATCTGTTTCCATTACCTATTGCAAACCACCCCAAAAATTTGTGGCTTGAATGACAGCACTTGTTTTGCTAACAAATGTGTGATGTGGGTAAGGCTCAGCAGGAGCATTTCTTCTTCGCTCCACTGGGCAATAGTTGGAATGGTGTGAAGGCTGGAGGCTTGAGTCATCCGAAGGCTACCCATTTGTATATCACATGGTTGGTTGGTACTACTGTTGGACAGGACCTCAGCTGAGGCCCTAGCTGGAAATACCTGTGACTCCCTGGCTTTCTTCTAGCAGAGCGTTTAGATCCTAAGGATGAGCATCCCAATAAGAGGACTGGGCATATTTATATCATCTTTTATGCTATGACTCGGAAACCCTGTGGCATCTCTTCTCCTGTAGTCACAGGCCCACACACATTCACAGAGAGGAAACAAAGACCCTACCTCTTGATGGACAAGTAATATCACATTTGAGAAGAACACATGGGATGGCATATACCCCTACGACCATATTCGACTAGTACAACTGCCCTCCACTCTCTGGCTACAATCATTTATATCCCTCCCCCATGCAAAATGTCCTCATCCCCTCATCAAAGACCTCTTGGTCTTACTCCAGTCAGGCTTCCGCATCCCAAGACCTTGTCATCCAGACCCGGTCAAGATGTAGGTGCAGCTGCTCAGGTTTGGCTTCTCGAGTAGCACTCCATTCCATGTAAAGAACCAGGAAATTCAAGGTCAAGTCATTTGTCCCCTACACACCTGACATGCAGTGGTGGAATGGGCATAGTAACTACTGGGCATTCCCATTCAAGAAGAGGGAACATAGACATGGAAGACACCCACGTATCATTAGTCAGTAGCAGTTCCCAAATCCAGCCAGGCTCGTGTGGCCAGTTCCTTGACAGGGCCCAGACCTTTGGGCTCTTGGTTGTTTTTTGGGAGTCATCTTTCCATTTCCAGGAGAAAGAACCTGTAATTGCAGATGAGTTGTTTTCTGCAAAAGTATCTATACGGGTCTAGGGCCTTCTGCCTTCTACTATCTCTGTCCCTCTTGGTTCTATTTGGTATAATATTTTATTCATTTGGCATTTCTTATGAATCAATTTATAATCCACTCCGTCAGGTAAAGGATATCCACAATTGTCTTCACCATAAGACTTTCTCTATCTTAAGTTTTCTGTATGGCTGCTATGGAATCTCCCTCTGTTTTTAGAGTTGTCGAACTTTTTGAAGGTTTCAATGAGACAGCTGTACCTTAAGTCTTCCTGAGGTCTTAACCTAGGCACACCCGTGGCTTCCTGACAGCACCTCCGTCTTTGCCCTAGAACTTTTAATTTTAGTGCAGTGTACTGTCTAGAGAAACTGGGAATGGGAAAAATTGTTTTTGTTATTGTTGTTTTTGTTTTTTAACTAAATAGTCTTGACTACCTTATGTTTTCCAATTCCCCCTTTGGTCGTCTTTCCTTTAACATATTACTGTATTCAGTGAGAAAAAAACCAAGTGGCATCTTTTCTTTTCCTATCTATTCCTGCTGATTACCTAATGAGAAAATGAAATTTGAATTGCATGAAAATGAATTCAAGGAGGAAACATTTCTCTCTTCACTATAGGAGAGGGCTAAAAGATGTCAGTCATAAGGATTACTGGGTAGGGGAAATTGGAAGGTGGTGATCAAAAGGTACGGACTTCCAGTTATAAGACAAGTGTGCTGGGGGTATAAGGTACAACGTGATGACTATAGTTAACACTGCTGTCTGGTATGCTGGAAGGTTGCTAAGACTGTAGATCCGAAAAGTTCTCATTGCAAGGAAAAAAATGTGTTTTTTTTTCCTTTCCTTTTCTTTTTTCTTTTTAATTTATACGGTACTGCATGTCAGTGATATCCCAATAAAATTGGAAAAAAAGAGGCAAAGGATTAGTTAAGGAATAAAAAATATTTTAGAGGGGGAAATAAAAAATATGTTAGAGGGGGAAAATCCCCTAATTGCTAATTATATTTCTACTGAAGGGAAAAATAACATTTGACAGTCAATGAGTATGCTTGCTGCCTATTTACAGAATGGCAGATGTTACATGTAAGATTTGCCCAGATAGTCTCTTTAAAAAAAGTCTTTCCTATGTGAATTGTACTTTAATGAGACTTTTTGTTTGGAACCAGAATGATTTGATGAGGATTGAGTGTGTTCAGCCATATTGTTAAAGAAGAGCTAGAAGGGAGATTGGAGTTGGGAGTTAAAGTCCTAAGTTCAAAACGAAATCAAGGAAATGGATCAGTTTGTTAGTGGGCCATTTCCTTCCCCATGTTAGGAACCCGGGGAGCTACTGTGAACTTGACAACACAAGGGATGATGGCTCAATAATTCGCCCAGAACTAATCATAAAGATTCAAATTTAAAAAAAAAAAGAAAAAAGAGAGTGAAGTAATCTCCTATTTTACAGCAATAGGACTTCTTAAAGAACAAAATTCAGGGGCGCCTGGGTGGCTCAGTAGGTTAAGCCTCTGCCTTCGGCTCAGTTTATGATCTCAGGGTCCTGGGATCAATCAAGTCCCACATTGGGCTCTCTGCTCAGCAGGGAGCCTGCTTCCTCCTCTCTCTCTCTGCCTACTTGTGATCTCTCTGTGTCAAATAAATAAAATCTTTAAAAAAAAATTCAGCTGAGAAAATTTTTAACACAGGGATGATGGCTCTGTAAATTGCCCAGAACTAATCATAAAGATTCTAAAAAAAAAAAAAATAAATAAAAAATCGCGAAGCAACAAGATCAGACTTGTTGTTAAAGAACAAACTTCAAATGAGTAAATTTGCAACATCTTACTGGCTTTATTCAGCAATTTATGAATCAGGCAATGTCCGTTTTAGCAGATGGAAAGGAACTCTACGGATCTGTACAAAATGAAGGGCTTTTTTAGGCCGAAGGAAGCAGGAGCAGAGGATCAGGCTGGTCATTTGCTGGTTGGTTAAGTAGGGTTACTTTCCTTAATGTGCAGCAAAGAGAAGTCTCGGGGCAGGGTGGGTCAGGTAACTTACTAAGGGCAGGCAAGTGCCGATTGGTTGACCTAGGTCTGCCTTTTCTGGGAGTGCCGAGCACGGAAACTTAGCTAAGCTTGGGTTTACTGACATGGAGCTTAACACGAACCACTCCGTCTTGGGCCCAATCAGATTATTTCAACAGACTTCACATGTTATAACCTCTTAGTGTCAAGGAATGAGACCACCGCTCAGTAACTGGAACAAAAAACCACAGAGCTAAATGTATTGCTTATTTAGTTACCTCGGTGAACTTTGTTGGTCAGGGACAGTCTCTTTGATCATATGTGGGGCATGTGGGGTTGCTTGGAGCTCAGGGATTGAGGGACTCTCAGAGTTGACATCCGCTGTGGATGTGTGGTTACAGAGGTGAGACTGTCATTGATTGATTGGCATCTAGAAGTGTGTTCCAGGTTGTAAGTCCCTACCTTCCTGGCTGACTTCAGAAGGAGGGACGGTCACTGATTGGTTGGTTGACTGGCAGACTGAATTCACTGAGGAAAATTTTATTTTTTTATCACAATATTTTTTAAGTGATTCATGTATTGTAGTTTATGATGGGCTCTTACACCATACTGCTCTACAGTCATCGAAAATTATTTAACCCCAGAGTATAAAATTTGTTCCATAGATTCCATCCTTAGGGTACACAAAGCATTTGTTTAGGAAGGTGTTTTTAGGCATTTTTGTTGTTGCTGCTGTAGTATTATTAAGCCAAGTGTTTTAAGTGGTATCCACAAAGAACTGGTTTGGGGGGTGCCTAGGTGGCTCAGTCGTTAAGTGTCTGCCTTCTGCTCAGGTCGTGATCCCAGGGTTTTTGGATGGAGCCCATCATCAGGCTCCCTGCTCAGGGAAGTGGGAAGCCTGCTTCTCCCTCTCCCACTCCTCCTCCTTGTGTTCCCTCTCACCATGTCTCTCTCTGTCAAATAAATAAAATCTTTTTTTTTTTTTTAAAGATTTTATTTATTTATTTGTCAGAGAGAGAGAGAGAGAGCAAGCACAGGCAGACAGAGTGCAAGGCAGAGTCAGAGGGAGAAGCAGGCTCCCTGCGGAGCAAGGAGCCCGATGTGGGACTCGATCCCAGGACGCTGGGATCATGACCTGAGCCGAAGGCAGCTGCTTAACCAACTGAGCCACCCAGGCGTCCCAAATAAATAAAATCTTAAAAAAAAAAAAAATCTGGTTTGAACAACATTCTATATTAGACTAGTGATAGAAAATAAAGTGAAAACAGATGTGTTTACAAAGCACTTTACCCAAATCTCATCTCAAATCATGACAACCCTGTCAGGTAGGCATTGCCATTCTCATGTTACAGAGGAGAAAACTGGTGCCCAGTTAAGTGACTTGCATAAGGTTAGAACCAAAGTTTTTACTAGGGCTTAAAGTTGTCAGGATCAAGTATTGACTTACTTGATGGTATTATGTTTTATTCAGAACCAAGTTCAAAAATGACCTTCCTTGGGGCACCTGGGTGGCTCAGTGGGTTAAGCCTCTGCCTTCAGCTCAGGTCATGATCTCAGGGTCCTGGGATCGAGCCCTACATCGGGATCTCTGCTAAGCAGGGACCTGCTTCCCCCCTCTCTCTGCCTGCCTCTCTGCCTACTTGTGATCACTCTCTCTCTGTCAAATAAATAAATAAAACCTTTAAAAAAAAAAATGACCTTCCTCCAGAATGTTTTCTCTGACTTTAACAGTCATTGATGTTTATATCCAGAGACCATTTTATAAATAGAAGAATAGTGTTTTTAAACATAGGTGTATGAAATTATTTTGATGGACCATGTAATTGTCTCCGTTATTTTTATTTTATCTCTGTGACTTCTGTCTTATTTATTGGATTTTTTACTTTCTCTAATTACATTACAGTTCCACACCAGCATCTTGCAAGTTTCAATCCCTTCATTACTGCCAACATCTAAGGGCCTGGAAACGTCTGAAAGCGCAAAATTGCCTCCTCAACCAGAGACTTCATTCGAAGAAAGGTATGTCATTTATGACCCAACATTGCAATATAAATGTTCAGCAGAGTAGATCAAGCAAACACAAGAGTGCATTGCAATTTATTTACAGACACAGGTGTTACTGTGAGAGGCAAGAAACTGTAAGGCATGTGCCAGGGGACCAGTGTAAATCAATCACTACAGTCAGTTCTGGATTATTGAAATAAAGGGTGTGAAGCAAGAAGTCCTAGGGCAGGAGTCCAGGGAGGTGTGGTGTTCAGGTTAGAGAGAGATTTTAGGGGACTCAAGTTTTATGTCCTAAGTCATGGGGAGCCGCCAGTGGGTCCCAAGCCCCATAGCAATGGTCATGTGGCCCAGGCTGTTCGGAAGAAGGATTTGGGACAGGGATACAGTAGTTTCTCCATTAACAAGTAGAATTTTGAGGGAGCATGTTCTCAATTACTTAACCTTATAATGAGACCAAATAAAAGAAAATATAATAGAATATTTTAGGGGCACCTGGATGGCTCAGTGGGTTAAGCCTCTGCCTTTGGCTCAGGTCATGATCCCAGGGTCCTGGGATCGAGCCCCACATAGGGCTCTCTGCTCGGCAGGGAGCCTGCTTCCTCTTCTCTCTCTGCCTGCTTCTCTGCCTACTTGTGATTTCTCTGTCAGATAAATAAGTAAAATATATTTTTAACAAAAGAAAATATAGTAGAAAATTTTAAAAGAGAGGGGCAGCTGGGAATCCTCAGTAAATTCAGCAGCTGACTCAATCTCAGCTCAGGTCTTAATCTCAGGGTTGTGGGTTCAAGCCCCATGCTGGGCATGGAGCCTGTGTTTAAAAACAAAACAAAAGAAAACACACATGACTGTTTTAAAAGAGAAATCGCTTCCCCAGCACAATTTTTTGTTTTTTTTGACAGTTCTGCTTACTTAGAATATATATGGTCTTTTACTTGTGAAGCACACACATTCCATTTTTTTTTTTTCCTTTTCTTTTCTTTCTTCTTTTAGTGATGGAAAAATAATCCTTGGTGCTTCTGTTGAAACCCAGCCGTGCGATAGTCTTCCGTAAGTCATGTTCTTGAATGTGGAAAATGTCATTGATACCTGGGAGAGAGGAAGCTTCTGACAAACTCACAGTGACCACTGTGAGAAGCGGATGACTGAGGCCTGAATACATTAATGCAGGTGTGGTGGTTGGATGTCAGGGAAAGGGGAGGTTGTGAGTTAACAAAGAGATTCTTACTCATGGACTGTTATCCATTATCTCGTGCCAAGTGTTTGCACGGCTTTAGCCTTCCTTCATCAGTTTTCATGTGAAGTGCAGTGCTTTGAATTTCAGGTGTGCACTGGCTTGCATTTTGACCCTAGCAGAAAAGAGTCACAGAGAATGATGTAATGGCTGGAAAGGCTGCAGTAGTTTTTTGCATTCTCCATGTAGTAAACCGGTCCATTATCTATGTTTATCCAAGTTCAAGTCTGAATTAGGAAAATCTCTTACCAGAGCAGTATTCAAAGATGAGATCTTCTTTTTTCTCACCAATATCTTTTACTTTATTTGATACTGGACAAGTCTAGTAACTTATGTACACATGAGTACATGAGAATTGCCTTTTAAAAGTTTGTGTATGTGTGTTACTCTGCTTCTTAGAGCTTTTTTCTCTCTCTAAACTGGTCACCTATTCCTGACTTCCATTTTTGAAAAGACAGCCCTGTACACTTGAATGCTAGTTATGTGAAAGGGAAAAAAATCTCTGGATGTTTACAGTGTCACTTCACCTTTGCAAGGATAGCAAACAAATTATTATGGGCAGCCAGAGGGATTTTTCTTGTATGCCTCGATCAGAACTATAAAATGAACTACTTGGCCAGATTCAGAAAATGGATTCCTTTGTGAATTGAAAAGTAACACTTCTGTCCTTTATTTTAATTACAAGGATTATATATAAATAGTATGTGAGTATTATAGAAGTTCCCTGGTATATTAACTAAAATTTAAATAAAAATAAAAAATAAAAAAGTTCCTGGTCTAAATGTATACATAAAAGGATACACCACTGGTCCATGGAAAAATGCTGGTTTATTTTCAAATGTTGACATCACAAGGAGAGTCCTAAGTGTTTTTCCAGCTATTCTAACATGTGTGGGACATTTAGAGTTATTGGCAGGACAGTTAACCACCTCTGCTTTTAAAAGAACTCAATGTTATAATTTAGTAAAGCACATAAGTGACTGCCTGAATCCGGATTTTCTTTTATGACCAGGATTCAACCCACACACAGTTTTAGTTTCTTTCCAAGATATTCTCCTAAGAAACAGTGGCACCAGAGCCACTTATTATTAATCCTAATTACTATTATTGTTATTTTTAGAACTTCAAGTCTGCAAAAGTCCAGCAGCCTGGTCAATCTGAAGAAAGAGTCATCAGATGGGGTTGGTTCTGTGTTGTTTCTCTGTCTGTTACCCTGAGACGCAAATATTTAGGGATCCTCACATTTTCCCATTTTCCAAAGAAAACTGTCAAGAAGAGTTTGAGGTTTCTCTAATGCAGATTTATTAGATACCACAGTTAATGGTAAATATTAAGAAGGGTGAATATGAACAGTTGAAACTAGTGTATATAATCACAACTGAAGACTAATTAGCCATTATTGGAAATAAATGGAACTGAGATTGTATAGCTTACAAGTAGATAAAAGTTTATTTTAATTTCTAGAATTGTGTGTAACAGTTTGTGAATATATGAAGCCATTCCTATGTCCAGATTACAATGGAAAAATGTTTGTGATGTCTGATACATGGGATTGCTTAACTGTCTCCAAAAAACCCAAACTCAGAACCTCCAAAACATGTTATATGAAAGAAACCAGATACGAAAGATCAGATAGTCCACGATTCCATTTATGTGAAGTATGTAGAGTAGATAAATCCATAGAGACAGAACCCAGTTTGGCGGTTGCCAGAGATGGAGAGGGAGGAACGGAGAGAAACTGCTTCCAGGGTGAGGGGTTTTATTCAAAATGATGGAAATGTTTGGGAGCTAGGTGGAGGTGGCAGTTATATAACACCGTGAGTGTACTTAATGTCCCCTAATTGTTCAGTTACTTTTTATGTTTCACCTCAATAAACTGTTGGGGAGGTACAAAAAACAGGCAAAACCCCCAACTCTCAATCAGGCTAGTGATATTCTTAATTATCATATTTGGGCTTCCTAAGACCTCACAAAACATCCTTAGGTCACCCGCCCGAGAACAGCTGTTTATTTAATATAGCCACTGTGTATACAGCAAACATTTTGGTGTTCTGTTTTTTTGTCTTTTTTTTTTTAAAGGCCTCATCAACAAGGGCTCTCGTTCTTCCTCCAATTTTCAACCATTAACTCTGTAAAGGCTACCTTCTGGTAGGCCACTTCCAGATGCACTCCCTTGACTGCTGGCTCTGAATGCCTTGAGTTGTAATGTAGGTGTCCCTGATAAGGCATGGACTGTGCACACAGCTGTAATTACAGGCATCCTTTGTCCTTTTTTGTCTTGCCAATTCAATAAATGATTAAATGATTTTGACATCTGTGGTGAGACATAGGTAATAGTTGCACTAAACTGTGGCATCTATAAACTTGTAGTTACGATGAGCAATAAATTCAGAGGATAAAATAACCACCTTCAAAGCTGTGTCCCCTCTCCCCTTTCTCTACCTCTGCAAAAACAAAAACAGAGGGCAGGAGATGTTAGAGGAATGAGGGCATGCAAATCAAAGCATCTTTGGATCCTACTAAAACAATATAATAGATCATGTTACTGGAACTGCTAATTCAAATAACAAGAAAGCTAAAAAATCAACAGTACTTAGAAGTATAACTTAATTACAGTTAAGTTTCGCGATAAAGACCTTGACCTATTAGAGACAGCCAAAGAATCTTCTGAATCGATGAAGAAAAATTTAATTATAACAAGTTTAGTTTTGGTGTTAAGTGTATCAAGCATGTCATAGTGTTTGAAAATTGGTGATCTGTGTCGGGTAACTTGCAGGCAAGGTAATGAATATGTCTCAGAACACCCTCTCAAAAACAAAATGTTTAACAGTCACTGGTTGTGTCCTCATTTGACTAGTAATTCCTTGAGTAGAATATTTAAATAACTGGAGTAGAATCTCTTTCTGCTGCTGGTGTAGAAGCTTGGAGATAACGCCTACTTTGCACAGTGATTATATTACGCTGGGCTTCTGATGCAGTTACGGTACAAAGACTGTGAACTGCATTGTAGCCTAGTCATGTCATAACCATTCGAAAAATAGGAAGCCTGCTGGTATTCTGGTTATGCAGTACCTTATTTCCATGTCATTGGGGGAATGAGGCAAATAAAATAAAGCTTGAGAATTTCTATGTCCTAAATACTTCACATCTGAAGCATGCCGGTTATAGGTCAGTGATGAACATGTTTTTGTTGCTGCTCTTGCTTCCTAAGTAGCTTTCAGAACTGACTTTCTAAATTGTAATATGGTGCTTGGTGTTCATAATCAACTTATCAGTTCTGTGATTCTTTTAAATAAAATCACATGTGTAACAGATCAGGTGTTGTGCCCAGCGTGTACTCCTAATTGTGCACAGCCACGCTGTGTTCCATTTATTATTACTTGTCTTTTAGGATAAAGCTCCTGTAGAAAGCAGCCCATTCAGGGGCCTCCCTCCGAAAGCTCCGGGGCGTGATGCATCCGTGGACGACAACCCCTTTGGCACTCGGAAAGCCAGATCATTCTTTGGGCGTGGCTTTTTTAAAATAAAAAGTAACAAGAGGACAGCAAGTGCACCAAACTTGGGTACGTATGGCCAGCGTGCTTTTGCTTTAATTCACTCAGGACGAGGACAAGGTCAATCCCCTCCCTTCCCTGGTTCATTGATCTGTGCGTTTCTCGTTCTCAGAAATGAAGGTGAATGCAAGAAACTGACCCCTTGGGTTTAATTCGGTGGTAAAGATAGCTCTGTGCAGGCCATCACCCTGCTCTCCTTGTTGGAGTATAAGTGTAGAGGAAAGACCAAAACCCTTGACACTCTCTGAGTTCATTGTAAACAGCTTCTCATCTGTTTCGAAAGTGGACCAATTAACCCCATATTGTTCCTGCTAATGGAGTCTGCGATGTTGGAAGCACAGCGCAGTGCTTGCCTTTCCTCCCCCGTGTGTATTTTGTGAGTAGGACTTTGAGCTGTGTTTCATTTTGTCATTCTCCTGTGTTCTCTCCATTGGGCTGCGTGTGATTGTGTGCATTGTTGGGATATCTGAAGATCGTAAACGAAGTGCCAGTGCACCCACCCTAGGTATCGTACCCCTGCATGCCAGCCTTCGCCAGTGCTGTCCTCCAGGCTGACTAATCCTTGCTCTTGGTATCTGCGATCTCTAGAAAGCAAGCTGGCAGCGATCAGAAAATGTTGTCCTCGACTCCAGAGAGTTCCTTCCAACTGCTGCTAAAGTGAACTTTCTGGAGAGTCTTTGCTTCCCAGCCTACGTGCTGTTTTAACCCCTGCTAATGACACCTTGCCAGGAGCTCTGGGAGGACCCAGAAGCGCACGGCACCCTCAGAGTCCAGGGCAGGACTCTCCTGCCTCGTACCTTCCAGCTTTCTCACCCTTCCGGTGCATCCTGTCTCACACTAACTCCCAGGTCCTGACAGTTCCTTCTCCATGTCTCCATTATCCCCAGAGAGCAATGTTTTCAGCCAAATCGAGAAGTCTGTAGAAGACATTGCAAATGATTGCTTTAGACTGACTTTTCTTAAGGGAATGTTCTTCTGACATTTATTGCTTTGAAGATGGAAGTGGCATTTAGTGACACTGGAGGAAGATTTCTGGGATATTTAAGGAGCCTCCCCTAGAGTGATTTTAGGAGAGGGGAAACTCCGTTTTCCTTTTTAAAAGTGTGGGGCATGGGAGGGAGGAAACATCCTCAAAACAAAAAAATGAAAACAGGATGCTTTTAGAATGAGGGTGAGTTAGGCAACATTTTCTGGTATACCCGTACCCATGATGGCTTTGGGGTTTGGATGGAAAGGTTCCTTTGGATTTTCCCTGAGATACCCATACACCAACTCATGTGGGTCAGCACAGGTTACTTTTCTCCCTTTGCAGTCTTACATTTCTAGAATACACATGGGATAAATAAAATCCAGACAACATTTTCAAATGTTTTTGCATCTTTCTTAGAAGAAATACATTGTTAATGCTAAGAGCCCAGTGCTGCTTATTATAACCTATAATCACAGCTGTGCTTCGTAGAAAAGTCAACCTCTGCAACTTTTGTATCTTGCTGAAACACCATTTCTGTGATTTTTGTACAACTTTTTCTTTCCCGTAAAAGTGTCGTCTCACACTGAGGAAACAGTACTGCTTGTGTTTGTTAGTGGGGGATCATATCTTAAGGGGCAGGTAAAAGAATTAAGAAATAGAGAATGCTGGGAGAACTGGGCGTAGCAAATTTGGATGTTACTCTTTCAAGGCAGAATCAACAGACACTGATTTTATATCAAAAGAAAAATGTGTGCATATCCAGTACAGTCTTTTCTCAGTAGGACATAGCAAGTTATAAATAGGAATAACTCTCTTGAAAAAAGACTGCCAGGGCTTGGTGACTAGGATCTGATGTAAATGCCAAAGGAGAGGAGGGAGTGAAAAGAAAATGCCAAAGAGTGTGAATGGGAGTAACAGGAAGAATATTAATTAGTATCAAGGGAATATTAAATAAGAAAATCTAAGAGAATTCTTCTGAGAATTGGATGGATTTGTTGAGTCTAAGATGTTCCTGGCACAGCACATTGGGAATATCCATAAACGTTCAGATCCTGAGTCTGGGGAGAGAGATTAGGACCAGAGATTGTGATACTGGCTGCTTATGAATGAGGGAAGCCATCATTTTGTGCCAGGCACGGAGTGGGTGAACTTGTTCAGAGATCCTGCTGGCAGGAGCCTAGAACAGAATCTCGGAGTGGAAGAAGAGGAGAAAACAGGTCCTATAGCAGAGAAGAAACGATCAGATGACAGATCTGGGAGATTGTCCTAACAAGATGAAGGAGATGATGTTTTTGAAGAATGTGGGAAGAATGTCAGCAGTACCAAGTGCTGCAGAAAAATCGAGATTAATTTAAGTGATCTCAGATCACTTAAAGAATGTGGCAATCCTATCCCACCTTTGAACTTCAAAGAGGTGGTAATTTGTGAGTTAATGGATTTAGGCACAATATCATATGCGATATTATACACATCATTCACTGATACACAGCAGACGGTAAAGCAGAACATAAATTTGTGTTCCATCTGTAATATTTGTAGGGTGCTCTTTACAGACCAACAGAAGAAGAATTTGTGAAGAGTTGCTAAAGTTAAGAAGGGTAGCATCTAGTCATGTTCATTCCGTACTTTAAAACTCACCAAGTATGTATTCTGTTCTTGGTTTAGCTGAAACAGAGAAGGAGACAGCTGAGCACCTAGATCTGGCTGGTAGATCTTCCCAGCCGAAAAATTCGCAGATATCTCCACCATCGCCGCCGGATTCCAAAAAGAAATCCAGAGGATTCATGAAACTCTTTGGAAAGTAAGTAACACAGCAGACAACCGGAGGGGGCTTTGTGTTGTGTGTTGCTCAAATGTAGGAATAAATGGAAGATTGCCTAGAAACAAGTATGCAGTTGTAAGGCTTTGCTGTTCCTTTGATGGAAGGAAGATTGTGATCTGGGATGCACTGACTCACTGGGTCTCAGTTAAAGTGTAAATCCAGACATCTTTTCTGACCATACATAAGCAATGTTCTCATTAACTTTAAAGTCCTAAGGTCTCCTCAGGTCTCTACAAGGCAATGTGATGTTGTTTCTTCTATTCAGACTTAGGAGAAGTCAGTCAACTACATTCAACCCAGATGACCTGTCTGAGCCTGAATTTAAAAGAGGAGGGACAAGGGCAACTGCAGGGCCACGACTGGGTTGGTCTCGAGATTTGGGACAATGTAACAGGTGAGAAAAACTGAACGAATGGACTTTGACATCTCTACCCACATGTCCAGGCTATGAGCACTTGCAATGTTAGTATTGTCCCTGGGCTGAGCAGTAGAATCCCTTGCTTACCCCTTTGCCTGGCAGAGGGGTCCGTCATCTTTAGAGCAGTGCGGGTTGGCAGTGGTTGGTGAAAATCATGCAGAAGATGAGGGCTGCGTGAGCCAAGGGAGGAACCAAAGCTAAAGTGTCAGCAACATCTGTGTAAGAATGATTCTTTGACTTCAATCTGACTGAGAAAATAGTTACTCCAAGTACTCTAAAGCATAGCTCTAGAGAGATGGGCTAACATAGCGGTTAAGAGTAGGTTCTAGAGACAGACTGCTTGGATCTGATTGCTGGCTTGGCTGCTTCCTGTAACCTGGGTGACCTTTGAGCAACTACATCCATACTCTACGCCTCCGTGTCCCCTGGTATGAATTAGTCTAATTATGAAGATTAAAGGAGTTAATATGCGTTGAGTATCTGGTAAATAGTAACTGTTCAGTGAACGTTAATGACTAATGGATTCTGTGAACGCACCTACATAAATTCATTAAGACACAAATTCTAACGGAATTTAATCAGGATTAAATAATCCTGAATTTATCAGGACTATGTAATGCTTTATCTGTTAAGACTCTAGGAACTTTTCCTACACTCTTACCACAATTGAGGGCTGTTTTGAAATTACTGTACTGACCTACTGAGCATGAGAAGGATGGGGTTGGCAAACATCTAGCACAAACCATTACACTTAGTCTTTGGAACATGGTCTCTCCTACCCTCGCAGAAGACTGGGCACAGGTTTTATCAAGGAGGAAACCCTGGCTTTCTCCAAACACATGAAGGTCTCATTTGCCATGTGTTCTCTTTATACACAGTAGAGGATCTCCTTGTGCTGTTTTAAAAAAAAATAAAGAAAATTTTTGTTTATCTACATTTTTTTTCCCCCAAAGAGGAACACGATTTACATGTCAAAGTAGAATATTTGACCCAGAAATTACTGTGATTATGTTTCCCTGTACTCAGTGATGGCATGTTGCGCTCTTCTCACTGATAACCATTTGGAGAGAAACCATAATTCTGCTACAGTTCAAGTTAGACTTGATTTCTTTCCATCTAACCTAGTGTTTTCTGTTTAGAAATTCAGTCTTCAAACCACGTTGACTGAAACTAGTACAGTGACTTGACTTGTTGGTTCAACTTGTTTTTCTTCCACAAATATGTTTCTTGCTCAATCATATTGAATCTTTTGTGGTTTCATTTGAAAATGAAAGCTGTGGTCCTTTTGAGGTAACTTTCAATGCCAGTACCACCTCCCCTAAACATGGACTGAAAAGTAAGCTTTTCATGGTCAAATAGGGCATTACTAGGGAATTTCTACATTCATTCAGTATAAGTTGGTCAACCTTGAGAAGCCACAGGGCTGGCTTGGAATTGTTCTTCACACAGTTGTTCGTTTTCTTATAGCGACTTGGATATGCCATTTGCCAAATGGACCAAGGAGCAGGTTTGCGATTGGCTTGTGGAGCAGGGCTTGGGGTCCTACGTGAATTCAGGCAAGCACTGGATTGCATCTGGCCAAACACTTCTGCAGGCTTCTCAGCAAGATCTGGAGAAGGTGACTGCTTCTCTGTTTTGTTTAGACAATGGCTACTGAGAAAGAGAATATGATTGTAGAATTGTTTTATACTCCAGAAAGGGGAGTGGGGGGAGCCAGTCAGTACTCTTGAAAAACTGTGTTTTCTGCTTCACACTTTTTTTTTTTAATTTAATCGCATGGATTTAACAAGAAGGACCTGATCTTAATGATTCCTTATGAAACATGTAAGCCACTGGCTATTTTAATGAGAAATAATTGTATAGACATAATAATAAACCTTAAGCTCATATTTCTCAGAATCTTTGTGAGGCTTTAGCATTGGCCCAACTTCTCAGTGTAATGTATGAAATTCAACTTTACTTTGCAAAAAGGAAAAGGAAAGAGCCCTACATCTTACGTCAAATTATTTAACATATTTCCTAATTGTTTAATCTTTTGTACAGAAAGAATAGAATTCCAGTCTTGCTGAGGAAGGAGCCTACTAGGGAATGGAACATCCCACTAAACTAGTTGCTGTGGTCTTGGCTTTCTAGGGGCCTTTTGTTCAGCAACATTTCACCAACTTGACTTGGCATGCTGACTGAACAGGATTGTCGGGTTTTTAACACTGGCTTCGTTTGGGGGGAGCTGGCATCTTTTGCCAGTGGCATCTAGTCCATAGTGACAGAATGGTCAAACCAGTGTTTCTGCTTATTATTTCAGGAACTTGGGATTAAGCGTTCACTTCATCGAAAGAAGCTCCAGCTGGCACTGCAAGCCGTGGGGTCTGAAGAAGAAACCAACCATGGAAAGCTGGATTTCAACTGGGTTACTAGTAAGAGATTTTAAATTCACTCATTCATGAATGAGTAAATGAGTGACTGACTGAATGAATGAATAAATGAATGAAGCTGCTTTTTCTTTTGAATCACAAGTACAGGTGTTGCGTGGCTTACTAACAACACCGATTTCTCTCCTGTAGGGTGGTTGGATGACATTGGTCTCCCCCAGTACAAGACCCAGTTTGACGAAGGACGGGTAGATGGTCGAATGCTCCATTACATGACTCTTGTAAGTGATTGGCTCCTGGGAGTTGGGGAAGGGGAGTGTCAAATTGCTTTTCTCTGGAAAGACACAGAAATAGTGAGCAAAATACATTGTTGTCACAATGATTCCACCAGAGTTTCAGGGTGTTGCCTTAACTTGAGAAGAGCCAGAAGAGTTTCTGTTAAGTTGAAGTCAGAGGATTTGGTGATTGCAGTATCGTTGGGAAATTTAAAACTTGGATTTAAGCTGTATGAAGGCTAATCTAAACTCAGCTCTCCAGGAAGATGGTTTTATGTATATTCGACAATGTAGACCCTGAAGTGCACGCTTTGAAGGGGTAAATTTTCGCATAATTTTATATGCGAATTATATGTTATGAAGATGCTTTGTTTTATTTTATTTTAGATTTTATTCATTTATTTGAGAGAGATGGTGAGATAGAGCACGAGCCCGGAGAGGGTCAGAGAGAGGAGGAGACTTTCACTAAGAAGGGAGCCTGATGTGAGGTTTGGTCCCGGGACTCTGGGATCATGACCTGAGCCGAAGGCAGCCACTTAACTGACTGAGCCACCAAGGCGCCCCTCTCCTAACGATGTTTAAAAAATAGAGTGTAGAGTGTCGAAGCCCTGGGGGTTTCTGAGTTACACATTCCTATATGCAGTGACTGCTCAGAAGAGACCACCCTTTTGACCTGACATCTAGAGACCCGTCTCCTCTCCTCCCTTCTGCTTTGGAGAATGTTACCCAAAACCTGCCTCCTTTCTCTCTTTAGCCCCGTTCCACTAGGGGAGTAATCGCAGAGGCAAGAAGTAGGCTGAGGTGGACTCTCTGATTCCTGCATTACTGTTCCGTATTTTTATCCTTCCATCTAAGAGGTAGAAGGACTTTACAACAGTGGAAGAGACGGTTTCCAGGAGAACTTGTTCTAGATTCCGCAGTCCTGTTAGTGCACTGCTGCTTTAGATTCTTTTCTTTAAAAGGCCTTTTGTGAGCTACGCTCTGGAACCAACCCCAAGAAGTATCTTCTTTAAGTTTGTTGAAAATTTGGGGCATCTGGGTGGCTCAGTGCGTTAAGCCTCCGCCTTCAGCTCAGACCATGATCTCAGGGTCCTGGGATTGAGCCCCGCATCGGGCTCTCTGCTCAGCAGGGAGCCTGCTTCCTCCCCTCTCTCTCTCTGCCTGCCTCCCTGCCTACTTGTGATCTCTGTCTGTCAAATAAATAAATCTTTTTTTAAAAAAAAGTTGTTGAAAATTTCAAACAGCTTATTTTTAAATGTCAGAATTGTGGGGTTCCTTTCATGGGATTCATTTTCTTCTCTGTCATTGAACCAAAGTCCGTACCTTGGTGGGCACCTGCTTGTAATAACACGAGCGCGTGGCACATTGCATGTATACTGTGTGCCAGACACTCTTCCAAGCTCCGTACTCCTATGAATACTCCAGTTTCATTAAGCCTTGAGGTGACATTCTTGTTATCCCCCAGTGTTTAGGTGAGGGAATGAGAAACTTGAGAAATGGGGTAGCTCAACCAAGTTTCCACAGCCAGAAAGTAGTCAGAAGTCACAGGGTGTTTGAACCCAAGATGTTTCCAGATTCCTCCTCTTAATAGCTCAGCCTGCAACAAATTCAGTAAATACTTGCCTGCTTGTCTAGGTAGGTATGCTTCTGCACGAACGTGAGTAGATTCAGGCTTAAAACCACAAGAAAAGTGCACATAAATTTTGTGACTATAAAAGAGTAAATCATCTTAGACAATTAGACCTCAAAAGTTCTGAGTCACAAAAATACCTATTTGAACATGATATCCTGGGCTGGATCCTGGAATAGAGAAAGGACCTAGTGGAAAAGCTGGTGAAATCTGAGTAAAGTCTGTAGTTTTAATTACCATTTTTTTGTTTATGTTAATTCCTCAGTTTTGATGACTACATTATGGTTATAGAAGGTGTTAACCATTAGGGAAAGCTGAGTGAAGGATATATGGAACTATTATCTCTTCTTTGGCAACTCTTTGGTAAATTAAAATTACCTAAAAGATTTTTTTAGGGGCACCTGGGTGGCTCAGTGGGTTAAGCCCCTGCCTTCGGCTCAGGTCATGATCTCAGGGTCCTGGGATCGAGCCCTGCATCAGGCTCTCTGTTTAGCAGGGAGCCTGCCTCTCCCTCTCTCTCTATGCCTGCCTCTCTCCCACTTATGATCTCTCTCTCTCTGTCAAATAAAAAAAAAAAAAGAAGAAGAAGGCGGTGGCACCTGGGTGGCTCAGTGGGCTAAACCCCTGCCTTCGGCTCAGGTCATGATCTCAGGGTCCTGGGATTGAGTCCGGCGTCGGGCTCTGCTTAGCAGGGAGCCTGCTTCCTCCTCTCTCTCTCTGCCTGCTTCTCTGCCTACTTGTGATCTTGCTCTGACAAATAAATAAATAAAAATCTTTAAAAAAACAAAAGATTTGTTAAAAAATCTAAAAATAGTATCTGTTTTGATTTAAAACAGCCCTCTAAAAAAAATGTCTCAAGCTAAAATAATTTGCATTGTATTTACATTGTAATCACGTATTTAGATTTTTTTAAATCTGAAAAACTTGAATTAGTTGAAACTGACCCACGTGGAAATGTTTTGAATGGGTGTCTCAATCTTAGATTAAAATGTGTTGAATGCCTTCTAACTTACCATAAGGAAGTGCCTTAAAGAAATTGATCCAAAAAAAATTCAGGAAATAATTTTGCTGAGTAGCTTTAAGAATTTAAGCTGATTGTCCAATATTTTTATTTAAAAACTATTTCTACAGGGGCGCCTGGGTGGCTCAGTGGGTTAAGCCACTGCCTTCGGCTCAGGTCATGATCTCAGGGTCCTGGGATCGAGTCCCGCATCAGGCTCTCTGCTCCACAGGGAGCTTGCTTCCTCCTCTCTCTCTCTGCCTGCCTCTCTGCCTACTTGTAATTTCTCTTTGTCAAATAAAAAAATAAAAAAAAAAATTAAAAAAAAAAAAAAACTATTTCTATAATAGATTATCACCCCCCCCACCACCAACAAATGTGTTTATCAGTAAGGTGTGTCTAAAATGGATATTTTTCTTGTTTTATTTTCTGGGTGTGTTTGGAAATAGACTGGTGCTTATCTTGACACTGCCCTCCACATCACCTTCTGAAATAATTTGTTTTGGTGTGTTTGGTATGTTTGAAATGTTCCCAATAACCACAGACAGGAAAGTTACACCTGGAAGGAACTGATGGTGATACATGTTGCTACTAATAACTTCTTCATGTCTCCTTTCTCTTTAACTCTCACCAAAACCTTCTCATCGATCACAGACTCTGCTGGATAGAGCATAATAATCAAGAACTAGAGATTCCTTGAGGCTTGGGGAATACTATAACAGAGATACTTTTCTGATTTTCTCCCAAATGGTGATGTGCCTTAGTTCAGCAAACCTAGTTCTGCTGTCCTCACTGAACATCATGGGCTCTTAACTCTTTGCTTTATCACACCAAATCAAAGTGTAACCCAGCCAATTCCTTTCCAACTGTGCTCTACAGAGCTGTGGGGTCTCACGATCCTGTTTCAAAGTGTCCGGAAGAGAAACAGGTGAAACTTGGCTTCTGTTGATACAACACTAATTTTTTGGTGGTTGTTTTTAATTTGGGGTCCTGGAGAGGATTTTGTTGGGAACAGGAAAAAAAGTGTTCTGTTACCAAATAAAGGGTTTGAAAATACAAGCGCTCGAGGCCTGTTGGTAGAGGGGTTTCCTAGTTTTACTTGTTTTCTGAAATTTCCCTGAGAAGGTCCTCCTGCTCTAGGCCAGCTCAGTGAACTCCTCTTTTTGTTGTTGTTTTGTTTTGTTTTTTTTTTCAGGATGACTTACTGTCTTTGAAGGTCGTGAGTGTGCTACATCATCTCAGTATCAAAAGGGCTATCCAGGTCCTGAGGATCAATAACTTTGAACCGAACTGTTTGGGGAGGCGGCCGTCTGACGAGGTAGCACCTGAGGTTGAGATTCCCGCTGCATGCACTCTCCATGCACGGGACAGCTGTGCGGGCAAAACAGACACACGAGTCTTCATGGGCCGGCAGGGAAGGCTTCTGCCATCCTCAGAGCCTCAAGTCCAGCCTCATTACCTTCTCGGGCTTTATTTTCCTATATCCCCCCCATTGTGATGGGTCTACCTGTGTAACCACAAAGATTGTGTTTTAATTTCCCTCCCTCCTTTTCTCAGGTGTCTCTTATTTTCTTGCCTCCTTAAGCCACAGAGTTAAATATCACTCTAGAGACTTGTTTTCCTAAAGCACTGCTTCATGAGTTTGTGAAAAAAGCTTGGAACACTGGCACGGATGCCTCAAAACAAAACTGAGATTAGCAGACCCCTTTTCACCTTTTCTGTAAATACTTAGTGGGATGTCGAGGGAATTGTGCTCTAGAAGGCAGACTTTGTAGAAGGTGCAGTTTGAGTGTTTGGGATCCCACAGTCAATGGACTAACGCTCCTTTTATTTTGTTTTACTTTTTTCATAAAAAATAAAATGTTCCAGATTTCATTGTTTATGCACCACACCCAGTGTTCCATGCAATACGTGCCCTCCTTAATACCCACCACCAGGCTCACCCAACCCCCTACCCCCCTCCCCTCCAAAACCCTCTGTGTGTTTCTCAGAGCCCACAGTCTCTCATGACTGAAGCTCCTGGTGGTTGTTTGTTCTCACAGAACAGCGTCACCCCGTCCGAAGTTCAGCAGTGGACCAATCACCGGGTGATGGAGTGGCTGCGCTCCGTGGACTTGGCAGAATATGCCCCCAATCTCAGAGGCAGTGGTGTCCATGGTGGGCTCATGGTAAAACTCTCTTTTAATTGAAAAACTGACTTCTCATTTTGTTTCCATCAGTCAAATGAGTTAGGACATTATCAGTTTGCTTGTCATAATCCTAGCACCATCAAACTGAGCCCTCCTGTAACCATTTCTAGGGAGTCTTTACTTTCCGAGTATTTTTCCCCATCATGTATTTGTATCATGTAGGGTTAGATCAGATTTCAATCCATTGTCTCTTATCTTATGTGACCATCTGGCCACCGGTTCTCATGTGAGGTGCAGCACCAAAGGCGTGAAACACCTGCCACATCCAGATTCTATTTCTGCACAGTGATATAAGGAGTCGCCTTCCAAAGGCTCCACTTTGGGGAGCTACAAGCCCTAACTTTGGAATGCATGGATGTTGGGAACGGCTCTACTTCTCACTGGCTTAGGCAAAATAAAGATCTATAGCTTGAAAATCAAAGTCCATGCTCGGTCTCTCTGGGCTTTTGCGGGATCATTGGTGATGACTAAATGAAGGAACTTTGCCAATTACAAAGCGCAGGGCAGACATGCATGATACACAGTGCCTTAAATGACTTTTTTTTTTATAGGTTCTAGAACCTCGTTTTAATGTAGAAACAATGGCTCAGCTATTGAACATCCCACCAAGTAAGACCCTCTTGCGAAGACATTTGGCTACTCATTTCAACCTTCTGATCGGGGCCGAGGCCCAGCACCAAAAGCGTGATGCCATGGAGTTACCAGATTATGTACTCCTGACAGCCAAGGCCAAAGTGAAGGTTGGTTTAGGCTTCTGTCTTCTAATAACTGGTTAAAGCAAAAACTAAAGCTGGGGCTTGGTTTTGACCTGACTGTCCCATTTTCTGGAGTTTCCTGAGTCTTGTGGATGGGTTAATGGTCTGTGCATCTTTAAGAGTAATTAAGAAAATGCATTTTTGCAAGTGTCTTTCTGGGGGAACCTTTGCTCACATTTATTCTATTAGAGTTAACAGTGATGAAGAAGATGACGTTGGGATGCAGTCAATGTATTGCCAATGCAGAGTCCATGACTTGGGCTCAAACATTGATTGCAGTTGTTCTATGGATAAATCCAGCAGAAGAGGAAGATTTCTCACACAGATTCAACTTGTCTGGCTTGCAATGAACCAATCTTGCAAGTTAGAAAAAGATACTTAAGAAATGACTCAAGGTAGACCAACAGAGAATGGCTGTTTCTGGGTATACCCAGATTCATGGGTCATACCAAATTCAGATTACATTTTCTTCTTTTTAATCATTTCTCTGTGAACTCTTATGAGTCTGTTATCTCAACCAACTTAATGTGGAGATAGAGTTTATCAGCTCTTCTGCAAATTTGTACTAATTTCTTTATATATAGAAATATAGATATTTCTCTCTCTCTCTCTCTTTTACCTCCTCTACCTGCCTGACACTTTCTCATTAGCTCCCTTTCTCTCTTAAGAGATCTGCCAGATTTGAAACTTCTCAAAGACTCTGTTCTATTTAAATTCTCACCATCAGCCTGATCACCGTCTGCTGAACTGATAGTCTCAGGGACTATGCAGTGACTCAGATGGAGTTTCTCTTCCAAGTATCATTAGAAATTCTCTCTCCAAACAAGCGAGGATTCCTTTAGCAACCTCAGTTCTGTTATGGAAGCATAGCGGGCATACAGGATAATCCTAGCTTCCCCTGAAAAGAAAACACAGTTAGGACCATTCTCTTTTCCTGATCTGAGATGGGAAAACCTTGCAAAACTGGATTCATCCCTGAGAAATATCATTGCATTAAGTCCTGTTTAATCAAAAACTAAGGCTCTTGGCATTTTTTTGCGTATCACCGTGACTGCGCAGCTAATTGGGGTGAATAAGTAGAACAAGCTTAATCTTCTGAGATTCATAATCTGGATCATTTATTATATTTGGGCACATCAATCATACACACACAGGGTGCTTTTATTTTTGTCACACCAATTTAATCATCCAATTGCTTTTCTCTGTAAATGGAGTGAATATTTGAATCATGCATATTCTCAATTCTCTGCCATATGAGTTTTATTAAATCCCTGGATGTTTGCTTTTCTTTTAAAGCCAAGGAAACTTACCTTCGGCAATTTTTGGAAACTGAGAAGGAAGAGACAGGAAGATAGGGAAAAATATATTTGTCCTATGGAACTGGGACATCCATCAGGAAGTACCTCTAAGAAGGGATTTAAACCTGGATTGGACACGCGTCTGTATGACGAAGATGATTTGGACTGGTTGGAGCAGGTAAAGGCAATAGGACATGCCTGTTTTCTTTCAAGTTCCTCCAGCCATGAAACACTAAATGGAAACTTGATGCACTGTGTCTACTAATCAGTTTTTTCTCTAATATCTGAAAATATAATAAGAAAATAATAGTCAATAGATTCCCAGTTGCTTGCTATGTCCCAGGCACTATCCTCAGCAGTTAACGTATGTCAGCTTTCACTGACAGAGCCTTGTCATCCTCAGTGTAGGGGGAAGGAAACCGAGGCACGGAGAGGCTGAGTAACTCACCTGAGATAGAAGAGCAGCTTGAAGACCTGGGCTTCCAAGCTGCCAGGCTGGGCTGCTCACTGATGTTATACTGTCTCTGTGTTATGGAAATCTGTGTATTAAGTCAAGTGGAAATACACAGCTCATGTAGTCTTTTTCAATGCAAAGTCCTGGATTTGAGTATTGCCCCCTAGTCACCAATCCTTTGATGTCATTGTCAATATCAGAGCATTAGGCTAGAGGTGCCAGTAAAGGGACATTTTGGCTCATTCTTAGCCTCTGGTTGCTGTAACGAAAGGAGGTATCCCCAGAAGTGTTCTGTTGCTCCCAGCCCGTTTCATATCACTTGCATTATTTCTTCTTCGACTTCTCATTTTGCTGTCCTTTCTTTGAAATGATGCAACCGAGTAGGTCACATGATGGGTGTGTTCTTTACAGATGGAGGATTCAGAAGACACAGTGAGACAGATACGGGTGTTCACCGAAGGCATCAACAATCTAACGGTAAGTCTGTAAAACGAAGTTAAAATGTTATTCTACAGGGGCACCTGGCTGGCTCCGTTGGTGGAGCGTGCGATTCTTGATGGGGTTGTGACTTCGAGCCCTACGTTGGGGGTAGAGATTACTTAAAAATAAAATCTTTAAAAATGAGAAGAAGTTTAAAATAAAAATGTTATTCTAAAAAGATATTTAAAATAACCCCAAAGGACTGCATGTTTTAACGGAGCGAGTGTCGTGCCGAGCTCCTGCTTCCTGTTTCATGACCCCATCCCCTTGTTTTCCAGCGCAAGTTAAAGGAGGACGACATGTTTCGGGATTTTGCCGCCCGTTTCCCCAGTGCCGGCATCACTGACGAGGACTCCAATGTTTAATCTGAGCACTTGGACGAGCATGAGGAGCCCCTTGGCTTTCCTCCACCTGATTTTTCAAACAACTCAAAGAATCTAGAACAAACAACAGATTATATACAATTGATCATTCCACCTTCTCGGAAATGGACACGGAGGCCTGGGTTGCGGGGGACAGCGTGTGCCTATTCCGAAGACGCCATGAAAAATGAGACACTGGTGAATGAGAGTGTAGTGGTCTGTCCTCTATTTAATGTAAAAATCTGTGATATATTTAAAGTGTTGCATTTAATATGCGTGTTTTACTGTAGCGTTTCACGTTCCCATTCAACAGTACCCAGGATTTGGGGATCAGGAAGCAGTGCGTGGATGATCTCGTCACGTCAGTGTGACAACACTGTAGCTGTCAGCATAGGACATCACATGCTTTCAAAATCCGTATGTGGAATTTCCTCAAGTGTTCCACGTGCCTGCTAAATGCCAGCAGCCACCTCCACTTGCCACCTCTTGTCCTATTTTATATATTTTTCTAAATACGTGTATATATTTAGTACATAGAAAATAGAACTTTTATTTTGTGACATACAGGAGATGATGAAAAGCAAATGCAGTGCTCCAAACAGTCATATACCAAGTGGTCCTCGAAAGGTTGGGATGATCTCTCCTTCTCCAAGCTGAATTTTAATGATATTAAAAATGAGTTAATATTGATCATCCCAACTAAATTAGGGTATATGAAATGCCCCTTCTCTGATGACACATCACCCAGTTAATTGTTGAAGAGTTGAAAGTTTCAGCCTTCATCTTGGATCCTTTAGCCTCAAAAGGAAGAACACCAGGGACATTTGAATACTATTAACTCAAATGAATTCAGAAGTTCCCCCCCAAATTTGTAGAAATTTCTGAAGAAATCAGACCCAAACAAAAACCTTCACAGTATTAAGCTGCTTATTTTCCTTCTTGCTGAGTATCTCATGACATCAAAATACTAACCATCTACCTACTGTTATTAATTGTATATTTCTCAGGCTATCAGTGGATGGGATTTTGTTATGTTAAGCTGAATATGCATCTGAACATTTCGTCTCAGAGTTCAGTAACGCTGAGGCTGCACAAGGAGTTTTAGAATGGCTATATATTGATGAGAAAACGTAATTCATGTTTTTAGCACAGGGCCCAGATGACATTTATTTCTAAAGGAAATAGCGGTGGCAAAAACTTACTGTGTTTATCATTATTTTTAGGGGTAGTCGAAAAAATAACCTATTTTTTATTCACTACTACACTTCCCACGATAGCCAACATGGTAAAGACACGTCACAAATTGGTGTGGGGAGAGGCAGTTCAGTATGTGCCCATGGATTTGCTTATAAATTCTATTTGAATATCAGTGGTGTGATCTTGCAAGTTCTTAGCAGGTTACCAAGCTTTTCAGCAAGGGCCTATAATACCAAATTACTGTTTATTCGTGACTAAAATGATCTGATGCTAATAATAATCCTCTACTCTCTACTATTCATTGTCTGGTAACTGTATTGGACTCTTACATACTAGTATTTTTTTTAATGTGAACATATGTCACCATTTGAAAAACAATTTCTTATTCAAACCTGGTTAAAAAAAATATGCCAGAAGACTGTTAGAGATGCCAAATATTCTTTATTCAGGGCAGTGTAACATAACTGATGATATGTGATAAAGTTAAATATTTTTTTGATGAGATATATTTTATTTACAAAACATTGTGCACTGCTGGTTTTAACATATGAAAAGAAATAAAGTCAGTTGATAATTGTCTCCTGTTTTTATGCTCTGTGACTTTATTTTCCTTTGTGCAGAATACCCAGTAGGCTTTATTTCTGACCTATTAGAACAGTGACACAGATGCTTTATCATTTGCAAACTCCCATAAATTTCATGGGGGAGGGTTATAGCATATATCGACAGGTAGAAATTTGAGGGCTCTGAGGAATTTCTGTACAAAAGGAAATAGGCAGCTGGACTGGGTGGGGCGTAAGGAATCCTAGCAGAGGGGTTATTAGAAAAGCAAAGGGAAATGACTCGCCATCAAAGTTGAAGAAGTTTGTTTTAGAAGGAGATGTATATTCCTTTAAAGAACTAAATACTGTCTTTAAGTAAAATTTGAAAAGCGGAAACCTATCTTGGAAGAGATTGCCCAATATTAGAAGTGGAGTGAACATCGCTAGAGAAGAACAGATGTTTTGGTGAGAGTTAATCATCTCTAACTTAATAAACCAGCAGGAATGTGTGAATACAACACACCTCATTGGCAAACAGAGAGACCGGGCATGTTTGTTTAGCTGTGTGTCTATGTGCTCAGCTACGCCACGTCAATGCAGAGTCAGAAAACTGGGACTGCATTACCAGACATGACTTCACTGTAAAACACCGTAAAACTTCTCCGAAGAAGTCATTCTGCATGAGCTTCATACGTTCGATCTCCGGAAGCAGTATTGATCAGGTGAAGAGGAAATATGGGGCAAAACTCATCGCAACAGTTGCCTCCGAAGGACAGCAAAGAGGATTCCAGCATCTGTGAGGTTGTCAGCGAGGCTATAGTCCATGCAGCTCGGAAAGTGAGGGAGTATCTTGGATTCGAAGATCCTCTGAGCAATCTGTGCCCAGCTTCCAACACTCTGAACGAGATCTTCTTAATCCACTTCATCACTTTCTGCCAAGACAAGGGAGTGGATGAATGGCTCACCACCACCAAGATGACCAAGCACCAAGCTGTACTGTTCGGGGCAGACTGGATTTGGACTTTCTGGGGAGCCGACAAACAGATCAGGCTTCAACTGGCAGTGCAAACTCTGCAGATGTCTTCCCTCCCTCCTGTGGCATCTCAGCCCTGTGACATGTCCCCTCCAGAATCCAGGGCAGGGGGGTCTTCCAGGAAGAGAAGTCGATTTGATAAGCTTGAAGAATTCTGTCACTTGATAGGAGATGACTGACTGGGCCTGTTTATCATCTTTGGGGTGCCAGGTAAGCCCAAAGACATCAGAGGAGTAGTCCTGGACAGTGTCAAAAGTGAGACCGTGCGGGGCCAGTTGCCAGGACGGAAGGCCGTGGCACAGTTTGTCCTGGAAACGGAAGAGTGTGTCCCCATCAGAAAGCTGCTGGGGAACTGTCTGAGTAAGAAAGATGGGCTGAGAGAGGTGGGCAAGGTTTATATTAGCATCCTCTGAACTGGACGTGGGCAAAGAGACTGTAAGGCAAAAAGGAAAAAGTATTTCAGCGAGCTCATCCACATGCATCATCCCAGCATGGGATTTTTTTTTTTTTTTCTCTACCCACCCTCCATTGCAAGAAAATAATCACCTGGATCAAAGCATATAATGTCATGACAACAGGGGGGGAAAAAACCCTGCTCATATTGCAGGGAAAATTAATTTATTCAATAATAAAAATAAGAGGAGAAAATAAAGTCAGCCTTGAAGTTTGATTTGCTAAGAAAAAGTCTTTAATTGTTTAATAAGTCTAGAACTGTAAAGTGTAAAATGTATTTTTACTGCTTGGGTGGGAGGTGGCAGGGTGGGGGATAAGCTGGTCCGTGAGACTACAGAATGGGATTAATTACACTGACAGCACCAGTCCGATTCAGGACCCCTAAACAAAACCTCATTCCCTCTCTTCCTATGAGCTCTGCCCTTGATCCCATCTCCTCCCCAGCTGCTTTTTCTGCGCACACAGACTCTTGGTAGGATTCACTTTGGGACTTGCTTGAAGTGTCCACTTTCCCTATGCGTTAAACACAGTGACCCCTGAGGTGCCTGGGTGGCTCAGATGATTAAGCATCTGCCATCAACTCAGGTCATGATCTCAGGGTCCTGGAATTGAGACCCACATCAGGCTCCCCGCTTCTGCCTCTCCCTCTACTACTCTGTCTGCTTGTGCTCTCTCACCCGCCCTGTCAAATAAAACATTTAAAATAGGGGCGCCTGGGTGGCTCAGTGGTTTGGGCTGCTGCCTTTGGCTCGGGTCATGATCTCAGGGTCCTGGGATCGAGCCCCGCATCGGGCTCCCTGCTCCGCAGGAAGCCTGCTTCCCTCTCTCTCTCTCTCTGCCTGCCTCTCTGCCTACTTGTGATCTCCGTCTTTCAAATAAATAAATAAAATCTTTAAAAAAAAAAAAAACATTTAAAATAAATAAACAGTGACCCCTATAGCAATCCCTCGTAATGATGATTAACATGTATCCACTTATAAAAAGCATCTTTGCTTAAAAGCCTGGGTGGAATTGTAATAGTAGTAAAAGAGAGGAAAACTAAGTGAAGCAAAAAGTGCTTAGGAATGTAAATGAAAGATTCATTCACATGATTGGTAAATGCCTAGTTTTATGTCAGGTGTTGTCCTACACCCTTCCAATCCAGTAGTAAGAACAAAGTCCCTACTCTTGGCGATTTCTCTTTTAATGATGGAAGACTGACAATTGACAAATATATGATTATATAAAATGCATCTTAAAAATATATCTAGTGTTATGTGAAAACACGGATAAAGGGATAGTGAGTGAAGGGGGTACTACTATATATGGGGTTTAGGTTAAGGAAGACCTCTGAGAAGGGATAATTGACCAGAGATCTGAATGAAAAGGGAGAGCATTAGTACAGAGAGATCTGGGAAAGAATGTTCTAGGCTTAGAGTACTGCAAAGGCAGAGCCTGAAATGGGAGCAGAGTCAATGTGTGTAAAGCAAAGCAGAGGCGGCTGGTGTGAATGGAGTCCAGGGAGCCCGGGAGAGAGTGATAGGAGTTGAAATTGAAGTACCCAGCAAATGAAACAAGCAAATCACCCTTGTGAGGACCCAATTTTATTGTGAGTGATAAAGGGACAGACAGACATGCCTTGATCAGATTGATCAGACTTACTCTTCAAAAAAAATTTCTCTTAGGCACCTGGGTGGCTCAGCTGGTTAAGCCACTGCCTTCGGCTCAAGTCATGATCCCGAGTGCCCGGGTGGAGTCCCGCATTGGGCTCCTAGCTATGCGGGGAGTCTGCTTCTCCCTCTGACCCCTTCCCCTCTCATGCTCTCTCACTCTCTCTCTCTCAGATAAATAAATAAAATCTTTAAAACAAAAAACAACACCTCACTTGATTACTGGGTGGCGACTAGGCTGTAAGGAGGAAAGAGTGAAATCCGAGCCCATGGGAGCAGCTGGGAAGCTGTTAAAAGAGCTGAAGGTAAAGCATACAGCGTTTGCTGATGATTGGATGTAGGGATGAAATCTACCACAATTAATGCTGTATTTCCAAACATCTTAAATATTAAGGATGCAAGGGAAGAAATAAAGGCACACACTTTGAATGAGCCTGGAAGCTACCCTGACACTCAATGTTTCCTTGGCATATGTGGACCCTATCTGTAGCAATGCTGTGTCAAGGAAACTATCAAGAAGGTGGTTAGGGTATGGGGATGAGTTCAATTAATTTGAAGTAGATGATGCTTGTGATAACATTTTTCCATACTAAATTATAAGCTAACAATAATTTTGGGAACTCTAGTACAAATTGTAAATATCCATGTTCTAAACAACTGGAAGATATAAATCAAAGACGTACCATGTCTTCTTTTTTTCATGAAAATAAAAATGTGAAGGTTTTGCTGATTTAAAAAATATTGTATTTTTTAAAAATCTGCATTCTGCTGTAAAAAAGTATGGAGATACAGAAAGTTAAGCCTTCGGGAGTCTCACCCTCTCTCCATACCCACTCTCTCCAGTTTGCTGGAGAGTTAACATTAAGAATATTGCTTAATTAACAATTCTGCTTAATTAAGAATTAAGAATTTTGCTATTAACTAAGACGTTTTGAAGAAGTTTTAACTAAAAGTAGCTCTCTGACAGAAAGTCACTGGATTAATCTGGGTTTTAGATATAATAAAACCCCATTATAAAAATCCTTAATATTTAAAATTATTCCACGCAGCATTGGCTATAATTTGCAGGGCCATAATTTGGTAAGAAAGCTGAACAAAAAGTTTTTATCCTACGTGAGCAACTGCACTTTTAAGAATTCTTCCAACTGAAAAATTATGTAATTCTTAGTGACTCCTAGGTACATGTGTTACTGTTTACACTGCATGAAACATATTATTGCCTGCTGACAGGATTGCAAATGAGTTCTTTTAATTCAGAAAGAACCTTACTGTACTTGATGTCTGGGAAAACAGTAAGTATTTTTCTAGGTCCTCTAACTCTGGTCATGTCTGTCCACTAACGTCTTAGGGAGATAGTAAGACAAAAAGAAAACACAGGAGGGCAGGGTGAGGACAGGAGTCTCAACTTCCTGCTCAGAAACCGAGAGATCCCTGAATATAAAGTAATTCTGTAAAGATTCATAATTCTTTTGTCCCTAAATTTGTATGGTATAGGTCTTGTAATTAATTCACTGTCCTAGAACATACAAACTGGAGAGTACAAAAATCACAGCTGTATTGACCATGAGCTTAATTCCAATGACCACCATTTATTTATTTTAACATTTTATTTATTTATTTAGCAGAGAGAGATCACAAGTAGGCAGAGAAGCAGGCAGAGAGAGAGGGAAGCAGGCTCCGTGCTGAGCAGAGAGCCAGATGCGGGACTCAATCCCAGGGCCCTGGGATCATGACCTGAGCCAAAGGCAGAGGCTTAACCCACTGAGCCACCCAGAGGCCCCATGACCACCATTTATACTCTGCCTTCTGCAACATAACTACTTAAATCACAACAGCTCTGAGGAAGATCTTAAGGTTCCATTTTCCACGACACTGAAGCTCAGAGATGTTAGATTTTCTCCAGAACACAAAAAAACAGAGCCTGGATTCAAACCCCATACCCATCTGACCAAAAGGCTGTACTTTTAATCTTAAAAACAGAGGAGACGGTAGCTCACCATGTGAAGACAGAAGCAGGGATTGGAGCCATATATCTACAAGCTACTGCAAACCATCAGAAGTGAGCAGAGAGGCATAAACAGATTCTCAGAACTTCCAGAAGGAACTGTTAATCTTAAAACTGTCAATTATTTTACCAGCAAAAATGAGTTTACTAGGGATTAGCAGAGACTTGCAGTTTAGGACATGAATGCTACAGCAAAACCATTGGCATGTATGGAGAACAAATGAGAGGACTGCTTTGTTACAAAGAAGGGAGTTGGGAGGGGCTGTTATGGATGAAAAGTCCTAGAGAGTAAACTGGGAGTTTGTTGAGGCATGTTGCCTTTTCCTTAGCTAATCCTGACAGTCTCTTCCTGACTGGGCTGTTTCCTGCGGGGCTTAGTAAACTGGTATCCACTGGCAAGACCTGCAAGGTACTCTCTGTTCCTGGTGGGGTCTGTACTTGCTGGCTAGTGGTAGGATGTGAGAGCTCCCTCATCTGGCCTCTAGACTTCATTTTAAATGATATTTCCTTTTATTAATTTCTCCTGCTAACACCTGGATTTGGGGTTTTTCGCATCTAGAACTGGTGAGAGAATAAATGTTATTTTAAGTCACTCAATTTGTGGTACTTTCTTAGGGCAGCCCTAGGAAACTAGTCCATTTAACACACTGTACTTCTGCTTTGGAACAGTTATGGGATGGTAAAAGGCCAGGAAAGATGAGAATGGTGATTATCACGAATACTTGTCCCTATCTGCCAATTACCCTCCCCCACCCCCCAACAATACTGATTGATGTCCATAGCACAAGGAATGCTTGCACACACACTACTCTGGGACACCTGCACCCCCCTGCTCTACTTGGTATGCTTACCAAGAGTCAGTCGTGTTGGTTCCCAGTTATTCCTGTTACTGTAATTTTGTACTTTGGTTAAATATTATAGTACCTATTAAAAACAATAGAGGATAATTTTTTAATGGTTGTACATTAATCCATCCTAGGGTTGTCAAAATAGGTTTCAATCCAAAATGCCTCGAGGCAGGAAGACCTTGAACTCACCTCCTTTACAGACACACAAATCTACAACTTTTTATTGAAATAGAGGAGGGCAGAAAAAAAAAAAACTCATTTTAAAAATGACCATTAGGGGCGCCTGGGTGGCTCAGTGGGTTAAGCCGCTGCCTTCGGCTCAGGTCATGATCTCAGGGTCCTGGGATTGAGTCCCGCATCGGGTTCTCTGCTCCGTGAGGAGCCTGCTTCCTCCTCTCTCTCTCTCTGCCTGCCTCTCTGCCTACTTGTGATCTCTCCGTCAAAGAAATAAATAACATCTTTAAAAAAAAATAAATAAAAATAAAAATGACCATTATTGGGGCGCCTGCGTGGCTCAGTCATTAAGTGTCTGTCTTTCCCTCAGATCATGATCCCAGGGTTTTGGGATTGAGCCTCCAGCCCCGCTTGGGGCTTCCTGCTCAGCAGGGAGCCTGCTTCTCCTGCTCCCCCTGCTCATGCTCCCTTTGCTCATGCTCCCTCTTGCGCTCTGTCAAATAAACTTTTTAAAAAATCCTTAAAAAAAAGAAAGAATGACCATTATTTTTGAGGTCTTGATGAGGTCTTTTTGTAATTCTAACCTGATCTACAAAGGAGCTAACGAAATCATTAATAACAGTCACAGCCTATGCACACAGGGCGCTCACTGTAGGCTAACAGTTCACCCAGAGCTTTCGCTATATTTACGTGATTAGGATCAACCCAGCCAAGAAAAAATGAAGTCAAGTTTTAAACAGAAGTAGTTTGGCTAGAGGCCATCCTTTTAACTACTCTCAGATACGGTCTCGTTCTTAGAGTATATCACTTGCACCAGCTCAAGACTTCCTTAAACCGAGAAAGTGTGGAAAGGCAGCAATGGCAAAGGAGCAGGGCCCTAAGGTAAACTGCCAGACTCTTGTGTCATCTGAAATCCCAGTCAGATCACATTTGCCTTCTGTAAGCCACATTTTTTCCCCATCCCTTACAGTCCTCTTTGGACTCAGTGCGTTTGTATGTATGTATTAAAAAATTTTTACCTTTTTGTTTTCTTCTATTAGTTTTTCCTATTTTGGGGCTATCTTCTTGCACATTTGACTCCAAGCGGACTTTGCAGGCCCGCCTATTTCCTGTTTTTCCCCCGTAGGGGCGGGGCAAGGTGGGGCGAACCTGCGCAGTAGCGGCCTCAGAGCCGCCCCTTGACTCCCGACTGCGCTTGTCCCATCCGGCCTGCCGTCCTCGCGACCATGGCGGCTGCCGCGCTCTCCGCTTGGCTGACCCTGCAGCCGGGGACCAGGACCTTGCGTGCTTTCTGTACCTCCGTGTCTCCGGCCACCCGCTCCGCGATACCAAGCCCGCGTGAGTGTCTGTCGCATCCCCTCCGGGCTTTGCGGGAGGTGAGAGGGCGGAACACCGAATCCATGCTAGCCGCCGCGGTGTCGGAGCCCGCACCGCCTTGGGGAAGCCGGTACGTCCTTTGCTCCCGGTAGCAAAGCCGCAGGTGTGGGTCTCTTTTCTGTACCCCTGTCATCGGATTTTTAGTCGCTGATTTCTGCTTCTGGATGGGCTGGACGTTGCGAGCTTTCTGCCCCTAGCCCCTTACAGTGAGTGACCCGCGCTTTCTGGTCCTCCCTTTGCGCGGCCACTGGCACAGGGTCACGCTAGGTACTGGTGCCGGGTGATGTTTGTTGGGCAGTGCTGAACCATGGGTTTTCTCGAACGTTAAGAGAAGCATACAGCTCTCGTGGGACAAATTGCCGCTCTGAATTCCAGCCCTAGGTAGGCCACCAAATGGGATGACCTTCATTCAACAGACATCATTGAGATGACCTTCATTCAAGACACTTGTTCTTACTTGGAAGAATCTGTGGAAAAGACAGATCTGTTAACGGAGTCACACTATATGCAGTGTGAGGTGCTGTAATGGAAGCGTGAATAGAGTAACGGGCATTGAGGAAGAGCCCTCGGGAGGGAATCGGGGAAAAGCTATGTCAAAGAGGGGGCTTGTCCAGTCATTCACCAGGTGCTGTCCAAGCTACCGTCTGTACAATCGCTAATCTTTGTATTACCGAGAGTTCAGTCTAGGCCACCATCTCTCACTTCTACAGTAGTTTCTTTACTGGCCCCTATTTCTGCTCATGCTTTCCTACCTTGAATTCTCATAACTAGAGTGAAGTATTCACACTTGATCTTAGCCAAAAGGCTGAGAAGCGATAGAGTCAAGTATTCAAAAAGCGAATCTTCCCTTGCCACTCCCTTGTTCAAAATCTGTGAATGATTCCTCATTGCTTTAAGATAGGATAAATTCCTTAACTTGTCAGAGTGGCCCTTTATCGTCTTAATGATTGTGTCTTGTAAGTTTTTTATTCATTCTGTAAATACTTAACCCTACTGTTTGCTGGGTAGTGTTCTCGATAATGGGATATAGCAAGGTCTCTCACCTCATGAAGTTTATATTGTTTTGGGTAAGTCAGACTATAAACAAAACAGTGTCAGTACAGTGTCAGGCGGTGATTAGGGCTTTGAAGGAAAATAAAGCAGGGTATTGAAAATGATAGATTGGAGGAGTACTGGCTATAGGGTAGATAAAATTTGAGTAGTTAGGAAGGACCTCCTTGAGGAAGTGACATTTGAGCAGAGCTCATGGCATGGTATCATGCCAAGATCTGGGGGGAATAGCATTGTTGACATAGGGATCTGCAAGTGCAAAAGCCAGGAATTGAGAACAAGCTTAGGGGTGTGATCAAGGAAGAGAAAGAAAGTCAATGAGGTAAATGAACATAGGTAAGTGGTAGTCTTAAGATGTCAGAAAGAGGGCGCCTGGGTGGCTCAGTGGGTTGAGCCTCTGCCTTCTGCTTAGGTCATGATCTCAGGGTCCTGGGATCCAGTACTGCATCAGGCTCTCTGCTTGGCAGGGAGCCTGCTTCCTCCTCTCTCTTTGCCTACTTGTGATCTCTGTCTGTCAAATAAATAAATAAAATCTTTAAAAAACAAAAAAGATGTTAGAAAGATAAGTAATGATCTGATCTTACACGGCTTTTAGGATTTTATTTTAAGTTTGGGATTATACTGGAGGGTTTTGAACATGGAAGTGATATAATTATTTATTTCAGGAGAGGAGGAGCAGAGGGAGAAGGACAAGCCGACTGCTGAATGTGGAGCCTGACGCAGAGATTGATCTCATGACCCTGACTGAGATCATGACCTGAGCCGAAATCAAGAGTCAGATGCTTAACCAGCTGAGCCATTCAGGCACCCCTGATTTATACTTTTAGAATATCACTGACCCCTGGGGCACCTGGGTGGCTCACTCAGTTAAGCATCTTCCTTCTTTGACTTGTATCATGAGCCTGGGGTCCTGGGATCAAGCCCCGTATCAGGCTCCCTGCTTGGTGGGGAACCTACTTCTCCCTCTGCCCACTGCTCCCGCTGCTTGGCCGCGCTCTCGCTCTCTCTCTCTCTCTCTCTGTCAGGTAAATAAATAAAATATTTTTAAAAAATCACTGTGTGAAGAACCAACTTTAGTGGGCTAAACGTGGAACGGCTAGGAGGACTTAACTGATGGATTTGATATGGGGCATAAGAATAAGTCTCGGGAAGCAGGTTAGATTCTTATCCTGAGTAATCAGATTATTGGCAGTATCATTTACAGGGGTCAGGAAGTCTGGAATAAGAAAATTAAGAGCTCTCTTAATAATGTATTGTAGTTGAGGTGCTTATTAAATATTTCCAACTTCTTTTCTTAATGTCCTTTCTGTTCTAGTCTCAAATTTCAGCTATCTTGAACTATTCCCATTGATTTTACATTTCCTTTTCTGTGTAGAAACTTTCTCACTTGCCTGTTCCCAGCGCTACCTCTTGCTCATCCTTAAGGTTTAGGCTTAAAATCCAGCTCTTCAGGGCAGTTCTCTCCAACTAACTAAGTTTTGTCTTCTGCTATATGTTGCCCTTAATAGTATGACTATTTATTGAAATCACTTGTTAAATATCTTATTTGACAGACCACATTCTGTGAAAGCAAGGTCTGTGTTTCTTTTGCTCATTGCTGCCTTCTCCGTTTCTGGTATACAATATCACTCAAATGATTGAGTGAATAAATGAATTACTATCAAGGGATGAATAAAAATGTGTCAGATAAAGAAATGAGATGGGGAGGCAGAAGGGGACAGAAGCCAGACAGGTGGAAGGGATGCACATTCCAGGCAGAGGGGCCAGTAAGTTTGGAGAAAGTCCACAGGCTCTGGTACTAGAAGTTTAGTTTAGCTGTGGGACCTTGTGAAGGGAGATAAAGCTAGTGATAGAAGTGGTTCAGAGTGTGGAGAGTCCTATATGCAATCCTGTTGTCACCCTAACTCTTTTTCTCGGCTCTAAATGACCTCTAAGGATAATAATAGTACTTCCAGTTGTTGTGAACAATAAGATTAAGTGAGATAATGAAAAGCATGTAGCATAGTGCCTGGCATGTGAAAGTGCTACATAATTATAGCACTGTATGCTGTGATGAAGCAGAACATTTAGAGAGACGAAAGCTATATACTGTATGTAAATAACTTACTGTCTTCTATAGTTATATGATTTATTAGGAATGGCCATGATTTTTGTTTTTACTGGCATTACTGTAACATTGGCTAATATGTTCTAATATGCAATACAGAAGGAAAAACAAAGGTTTTTGTTTTTGTTTTTGTTTTTGGTAGAACCAAATAATGCCAAATATGAACAAGTATATTTATAGTTAAAACATTTCCATTCAAATATCTTTAAAGATGTAAAGTTCTTATTTCTAACTAGATATTTTAATTGGGAAAGTGAGTTTGATGATGAACCTTAACATTTATTAAAAATATTTCTTTAGGTAATTAATTCACTATATCATCAGTCACAATACATTTTTTATTTAAATAACTGGACTTTGGGGCACCTGGGTGACTCAGAACCCTGAGATCATGAGCTGAGCCGACGGCAGCGGCTTAACCCATGGAGCCACCCAGGCACCCTTGAAATCTACTTTTAAAGAGATTCTAAAACTTTCTGCTCAGGGTCCTGGGATCGAGCCCCACGTCGGGCTCTCTGCTCGGCAGGGAGCCTGCTTCCACCTCTCTCTCTGCCTGCCTCTCTGCCTACTTGGGATCTCTGTCTGTCAAATAAATAAATAAACAAAATCTTTAAAAAAAAAATAGTAACTGGACTTTTCTTAACTATTTCTGACTTTTCATTAAGATGATTTAGTCCCAGAGCTTACAGAAAATGGATTATTATTTCATTTTCATGAATACCTGAAATAATCTCAGAGTTTTGGGATCATGATCACTGTTGAACAACTGTACATACTCAGTTCTCTGTAACTACTGTGTTGTCTTTTAGGTACAGCAGGCAGAACACCCAGATATGAAAGACCACTGAGAAGAAAGGTAAACAATGTGCTCTACTACATATTATCTTTATGATCTCTGAAGTTCTAAAGTGAGGCAGATATTGATGATCAGGCAGAAGAATGCTGCCCGAGAAGGCTTCACAAGGGGATGCGTACTTGGTGACTGCCAGAGCTTTGGCTCTATTCTTTGACTGGTTTTTGTCAGTACCCCAAGAAATGGATCATCTTTGAGAAATAGACTCACATATTCCTGGGAAATAGGTATATAAACTAGAATATAGAATTATTTTTGATGGTGCTTTTAATAATTATGAAGCCTGGGATGTGTGTATTAATCTCACCAGTTTGGTCTTACGCTGTAGGCAAGTCTATAAAAGAATCCGAATCCTAAGGTCACTTGTTGAGGATGGAGTCAGAACAGAGACAAATTATTAGATGGAAGTTAACTGGTACCAAATTATAATTATCTAGAGTAGTTATTTTCACAGGAATATTACCTTCTTCCAAGGCGTACACTACCCTAGTTTTGGTATTGCATTATTGGGCATTGCCAGATTTTGCTTCTTTAAAACCCTACTTTTATATGCCAGCCGTCCCCTTCTAATGAATACAGTTTTTTAAAAAATACGTGTATGTTAATGTGATTGACTAAACTGTCACATAGCTGTTCTCTGAAACTAGGAGACTTATAATCTCTCATTATATATGTATTCAGTTAGTTTAACCTACTTACTTATTTCTAAGTTCATATTATTTATTTCTTATTTCCTCTAGTTCTCAGTTATCAGTGTCTTCTCCTGTACTGACTTCCATCAATAAAGTTCTGAAAACTATTTTAACTTGGGAACATTCACCACCTTACACTGGTTCAGCTTATAATTTTTCAACTTTATAGTGGTGAGAAAGCAGTACACATTCAGTAGAAACTGTTGTAGGAATTTTGAATTTTGATCATTTCCTAGGCTAGCATTATGCGGTATGAGCTTGTGCGATGCTGGGCAGTGTCAGTTAGGTATAGCCACAGAGTCATGAGGATAAATAACCAATATACTTAACAACCAGTCTGTACCTTATAACTATTCTTTTTTTTTTTTGTAACTTTCAGTACAGTATTCAATAAATTATATGACATATTCAACACTTTATTATAAAATAGGCTTTGTTTTAGAAGATTTTGCTCAAATGTAAGCTAATGTAAGTGTTCTGAGCACATTTAAGGCAGGCTAGGCTAAAGTATGCTGTTTGGGGGACGCCTGGGTGGCTCAGTTGGTTAAGCGGCTGCCTTCGGCTCAGGTCATGATCCCAGCGTCCTGGGATCGAGTCCCACATCGGGCTCCTTGCTTGGCAGGGAGCCTGCTTCTCCCTCTGCCTCTGCCTGCCACTCTGTCTGCCTGTGCTTGCTCTCGTTTCTCTATGACAAATAAATAATTCTAAAAAAAAAAAAAAAAAAAAAGGTATGCTGTTTGGTAGGTTAGGTGTATTAAAAGCGTTTTTAACTTATGGTGTTTTCAACTTAAACAGAGTGTCCAATAAACCCATCATAAGTTGAGGAAGATCTGTATTTCAAAATACATTGTTACTCTTCAACAAAATGTAAAAAGTTTGCTAAAAGTCTAAATCCACAGAAATTTTTAGTGAAGGAAGTGTGCTATTAAAGAAGATCCTTACCAGAAGCTTTGCAGAAACAGTGCAAAAATATTAGGTAGATTTGGTGTTTTTCATTTGAATAGCAGCAGCTTTATGAGAGGTCAGATTTTACATGTTGCAATTCTGCTTGTGTTTCTTTTTTTGTAGGTTTTTTGCTTTAAAATTAAAGATCATATTCATATTTAAAATACTAAACCATTTTATGTTCTATAGGCACTACCTCCTAGGACAGAGAAAATGACTGTTGACCAAGATTGGCCTAGTGTTTATCCTGTTGCAGCACCATTTAAACCTTCTGCTGTACCTCTTCCCATTCGAATGGGCTATCCAGTAAAAAGGGGGGTGCCCATGGCAAAGGAGGGAAATCTAGAACTATTAAAGGTAAGGTCAATTGCTGATTCATTGGCTAAGAATTATTTCTAAAGAAATGCTGGTCCTCTTCCCACTCCTACCCTGCCTTGTACTTGAGGGTTCAGTATGTAGCAGCAGGTATTGTATTTTAGTTTAAACTTTTTTTCAGGTAATCATGGATGATACATTCTGATTGTCCATGGTAGAGAAGACTCAAAGAGTCCTGAGCATTTAAGAATATAACCAGTTGATCCTATGGCTTCCTTTCTGGCTTTTTCTTTTCTATTGTATTTTTTCTACCTATATCTTTCAAATGGAACTCAGAAAAATGAAATGACCTAATTTGAGATTGAGAATTGTGACTGAAATTTACTTTTTTTTTTTGGTAAGATTTTATTTATTTATTTGAGAGAGAGAGGGTGAGGAACCATGCACACAAGAGAACACCAACGGGGCAAGAGGCAGAGGATGCAGGGCTTGATCACGGGGATCATGACCTTAGCTGAACACAGGCGCCTAAACAGCTGAGCCACTGAGGTGTCCCTGAAATCTACTTTTAAAGATTTTTATTTATTTTTGACACAGAGAGAGAGAGCACAAGTAGGCAGAGAGGCAGGCAGAGACAAAGGGGAAAGCAGGCTCTCCACCGAGCAGAGAGCCCAATGCAGAGTTCAATCCCAGAACCCTGAGATCATGAGCTGAGCCGACGGCAGCGGCTTAACCCATGGAGCCACCCAGGCACCCTTGAAATCTACTTTTAAAGAGATTCTAAAACTTTCTGCCCAGAAAAGTAGAATATCATTTAATATTGTTATAGTCCTTCAACTTCTTTATTTCGTGAAGCAAAATATGTCATATTCAATGCTTCAGTTGGTAGCATCTATAATGATTTATGAACTATAAGCTTTTTTTTGAAGATTTTATTTATTTATTTTTGCAAGATAGAGGGAGCATGAGCAGGGGGAGGGGAGGAGCAGAAGGAAAAGAAGACTCCCCACTGAGCAGGGAGCCCAATGCAGGGCTCAATCCCAGGATGACCTGAGCCGAACACACACACTTAACCAACTGAGCCACCCAGGTGCCATGAACTATAACCTTTTTAAAGAAAATATGAATATGTTTTGCCCGAGAAGGCATATCTTAGATGGTTCATGTTATATACGGTAAAATTGTCATAAACTGTGTTTTCCACTCTATGAGAATCTTTTTCTTCTTTTTTTTAATTGGAAGTATAGTTAACACACAATTTTACATTAGTTTCAGGTATACAACGTAGTGGTTTCACAAGTTTTTGTGCTATACGGTGCTCACTACAAATGTAGCTAGCATCTGTCACCATACAGCCCTATTACAATATCATTGACTATATTTTCTATGCTCTACCTTTTGTCCCTATGATTTACTTACTCCATAACTGGAAGCCTTTATCTCCCACTCCTCTTCACCCATTTCTCCCATCCCTCCATGTCCCTTCCCCTCCAGCCACCAGTTTGTTCTCTGAATTTAAGGGTCTGTTTCTGCTTTTTGTTCATTATGTTTTTAGATTCCACATGTAAGTGAAATCATATGGTATTTTCTTTTTCTGACGTACTTCACTTAGCATATGTATGCTACTTTTATATGCTACTTTTATATGCATCGCATATATATATGTTTAGTATTGAAGAACCGAAAAACAAAAAATAAGTTGCTAAAAGATGGTGGTTAAAAAATGAGATGGTAATATGGAGAAGGAGTTGACTGCTGCTAGAGAGGGGTAAATGAAATTTGGAAATCTGAATGTTTCAAGGGATAAAAGAAAACAAACATTGAAGAAATTGATCATTTCTTTAAATGAAAGAAGGGAACTTAGTTTAGGGGTGTTTGGATAGCACAGTGGTTGAGTGACTCCTGATTTTGGGTGAGGTCATGATTTCAAGGTCGTGTGATCGAGCCCCACATTGGGCTTCGCACTCAATGCGGAGTCGGCTTGAGATTCTTCTCCCTCTCCCTCTGCCCCTCCCAGCTGTGTGCACACATGTGCACGTTCTCTCTGTCTCAAATAAGTAAATCTTTAAAAAGCAGTTTCTACTGAGGGTTGCTGGGGGGAGGGGGTTTGGGAGAAGGGGGTGGGACTATGGACATTGGGGAGGGTATGTGCTTTGGTGAGTGCTGTGAAGTATGTAAACCTGGTGATTCACAGACCTGTACCCCTGGGGATAAAAATATATGTTTATAAAATGGTTTTCCCTTGGGGGAAAAAAAAAAACATAGACAAAAAAAAAAAAAAGCAGTTTCTAGAGCAGTATGAATCCATTTATGTAAAGTCATATACATGTATCTGTTTTTTAAAGAGATGTCTAGAAGGATGTTAACCAAAGTGTTAAGACTGTAGAACCTTGAATAATTTGTATGTCTTTTTGTATTCCAGGGAAATTAAGATGATTAAACAATAATCTGTGTCCTTGAGTGCTTTTAGTTTTATAATTAAAATATGTGTACCTGTAGATTTTTGGCAGGAAGAGTACTATAAGAACAGCATTTTTTCCCCCCACAACGGCCAGTCATCATAAGATACATCATGAATCTATATTTCCCAGAATTCATTTATTGAATTCATAACACATGTGACATAGAATTAATATTGTAAAAACTAGATTTTATTTATTACAAGGTTTGTTGTGCTTAGGATTTAGTTTTATGAAATTTTTATTTTATGTTTTTGAGGTAGTAGGTGAATTTATCCTTTAAATTTCTCTATTTTAGATCCCCAATTTTCTGCATTTAACTCCTGTAGCAATTAAAAAGCACTGTGAAGCTCTTAAAGGTAAGTGATTGTTTCAGTATATGAACTTAACAATAACTTTGAACATAAAAATTTCATTTCTAATGATAAAGGGGTCAGTTCATCAAGAAGATATAACATTTGTTTATGCACCTAAATTTACGCATCTTAGTTTATGCACCTAAGATAGGAATACCTAAGTATATAAAGCACATATTAACAGAACTGAAGGGCGAAACAGATGGCAGTATAGCAATAGGAGACTTCAATATACCATTTCCAACAATAAATGGATCAGTCAGAAAATCAGTAAGGAAACACTGAATATAAACTATATGTTAGACTGGATGGGTTTAGCAGATGTTTACTGAACGTTGCATCCAAAAGAAGCAGAATACAGATTCTTCTCAAGCACATATGAAACATGCTCCAGAACAGATCATATGTTAGAGCAAAAGACAAGTCTCAACAAATTTTAAAATACTGAAGTCCTATCAGGCACCCTTTCTGATCACAGTGGTATAAAACTAGAACTCTATTACAAGAAAAACCCAGAAAGTCTTCAACAAAATATTACTTAATCAAATTCAACAGTACATTAAAAGGATCATGTCAGATCAAATGGTATTTATTTCAGGAATGCAAGTATGGTCCAACATAAAAATCAGTCAGAATGATGTATCACATTAACAAAACAAAATTAGAAGAAAACATAGGCAGTAAGCTCTTTGACGTGAGTTTTGGCAATGATTTTTGGATTCGATACCAATAGCAAAGGCAACAAAAGCAAAAATAAACAGGTGGGACTATACCAAACTATAAAGCTATAGCACAGCAAAGAAAACCATTGACAAAAGGATAGGGCAGTCTACAGAATGGGAGAAAATATTTGCAAACTTCGGGTCAGAGGTTAATATCCAAAATATATAAAGAATTCATACAACTCAGTGATAAAAAAATCCCAGACAACTCAATTTAAAAATAAATAGAGGATTGGAAGAATTAATATTGTTAAAGTGTTCATACTATCCAAAACAAAGTACAGATTGAATATAATCCCTATAAAATACCAACAGCATTTTTCACAGAACTAGAAAGAAGCATCCTAAAATTTGTATGGACCCACAAAAGTCCCTGAATAACCAAGAGTCTTGAGCAAGACCAAAGGTGAAGATAACACAGTCTCAGATTTCAGGATATACAATAAGCTACAGTAATCAAAACAATATGATATCAGGACAAAAGTAGACATATAGATCAATGGAATGGGATAGAGAGTCCATATAAGCCCATGCTTATATGGTAAATTCAGCTGTGCCAAAGGAGGCAAGAATATGCAATGGGGAAAAGACAGTCTCTAATAAATGATGCTGGGAAAATGGGACAGCTGTATGCAAAAGAATGAAACTGGACCCCTGGCTTAAGTCACACACAAAAATAAACTCAGAATGGATTAAAGTCATAAATGTGGACCTGAAATCATAAAACTGCTTAAGGAAAACATGGGCATTTCTTCGACATTGATCTTAGCACTATTTTTCTTGATATGTCTCTTTGGAAAGGGAAATAAAAGCAGAAATAAACTTTTGAGACCACCAAAATAAAAAGCTTTTGCGCAATGAAGGAAACCATCAACAAAATGAAAAGGCAACCTACTGAATGGGAGAAGGTATTTGCAAGTGATATGTCTAATAAGGGTTATATAAAATATATAAAAAACTTACACAACTCAACACCAAAATATCCCAAATAATTTGATTAAAAAATGGGCAGAGAACCTGAATAGATAGATGTCTTTCCAAGGAAGACATACAAATCATCAGTGGACAAGTGAAAAGATGCTCAGTATAACTAATTGTGGAAAGATTAGTGCAAATCGAAGCCACAAGGAGCTGTTGCCTCTCACCTGCTAGAAATAGTTACCACCCAGAAGGCAAGGGATACCAAATGTTGGTGAAGGTGTGGAAAAAAGGGAAACCCTATTGTACTAATGGCTAGGGATGTAAATTGATATAGCCAGTATGGAATATAGTATGTAGGTCCCTTAAAAAATTAGAACTCCCGGGCGCCTGGGTGGCTCAGAGGGTTAAGCCTCTGCCTTGGGCTCAGGTCATGATCTCAGGGTCCTGGGATCGAGTCCCGCATCGGGCTCTCTGCTCAGCAGGGAGCCTGCTTCCTCCTCTCTCTCTCTGCCTGCCTCTCTGCCTGCTTGTGATCTCTGTCTGTCAAATAAATAAATAAATAAAATCTTCAAAAAAAAAAAATTAGAACTCCCATGTGATCCAGCAATCACACTTCTGGATATATATATGTATGTGTGTGTGAATATGTGTGTGTGTGTGTGTGTGTGTGTATATATATATATATATATATATATTTTTTTTTTTTTCAAAAGAAAAGGAAACATGGTATTGAAGAGATATCTGTACTCTTCTGTTCACTGCAGCATTATTTACCACAACCAAAAAATGGAAACAACCTAAGTGGGGAGTGCCTGGGTAGCTCAGTCATTAAGCGTCTGCCTTCAGCTCAGGTTATGGTCTTAGGGTCTTGGGACTGAGCACTGCATTGGGCTCCTTGCTCAGTGGGAAGCCTGCTTCTCCCTCCCCCACTTCCTCTGCTTGTGTTCCCTCTCTGTCTCTCTTTCTGTCAAATAAATAAATTAAAACCTTAAAAAAAAAAGTGGGGTGTGTGTTTGATATTATTTAGTTATTAAAAAGAATGTGAAGCAGACTCCTTGCTGAGTACAGAGCCTCACAGGGGACTCAGTCTCATGATTTTGAGATCGTGACCTGAACCAAACCAAGAGTCGGCTTAACTGACTGCACCACCCAGATAGCCCTCACTCACTTATTCTTTTTCCTTCCCACATGCATGGAGGTAAAGGCAAAGAATTTTTTTTTCATAGTTTTATGCATGTTTTCATATATACATAGACTCAATTTCTCATCTCATTTGCATTGGACTTCATACAGAAGGACATTGGAATTGTTTTAGGTTCACAGCTGTTAGTGATTGGTTGTGTAGTTTAATTCAAGAGTTAGTACCTTTGAATGAATTCTTCATGCTAATTAAAAAGGAGATATATAAATGCTCAGTACACTTGTTAAGGCTTTTCAGAAAAGAAATGAAATGTAAAAGCTCTTCGCAGGTAACGTGATAATGCTGGAAGGAGAAATAGTATAGTGATCATGATTATGATATACTTTTAGCTTTTGGAAGGGCCTTTTATTGAGAAATGTAAGGAAGAAATAAAGAAGTCAAAAAGTAGGAAGAATGACTTTACTCTTACATGAAGGAAGAACAGTTTCTCCTATCTTCTTTCATGGATGTGGTCTTTTTGGGATAGTAGAATGCATTTCTATCCTTTTAGTATGTTTCTGTTTATATTGGTGCCTAGTGATAGACTGTGACTGATCATTATTCCAGATTTGTTCCTTGTTTGGCACAAACCATGTAGCACTTTTTGATCCTTTGTGAAGCCAGTTAAGGAATGTTCTGCACTGTGATAAATCTCATTTTTTTCCTTTTTAAACATTATTTTGGAATGTGCATTTATAATCTAGAAATGGGTTTTTAAATGAGGTACTTCTAAAATACTTCATAATTCTTAAATGAATGGTTTTCATATAGCACATTCAGAAAAGTTGCATTATATTTTAAGTGTTTAAGTGTTTAATCTTTCTTTGATTTTGTCTTTACACTTTTGCCAGCTTCTAGATTTAGCTTGTATCTTCCAAATAACTCAAAAGCTTTTAAAATATTTCTTCTCACTTTTCTTTTAAAGTAGGTCAGTTCAGATTTTATATCTAACTTGCAAGTGGAAAATCTGAAGCACAGGAAAGTTAGGTAATTTACCCAAACTTTAATAATCAGTGGTAGAAGTTAAGTAAAAACCAAGGTCTTTCGAAGTCTAGTCTATTGCTCTACCTATCAGATGAATAGGGGTCTATTATGTACTTTCCAGTTGGCTGTATTTTTTAGACATATAATCCGGTAATTTAAAAGTTGTAATTATCATCTGGTTATTGAAATGACTTCTTCAAAGTTATAAAAAATAAAAGAGTCAGTACAAACCCAAGAACTCATAAAATTCTCCAAACTAGTCTCTTATAAAGTGCTTGGCAGTGTGGCATCTTAGAGTGCAGGATATTGGAATTGTTCCATGATGGGAATAAAATTTAACTTCAGTAATCATGCTCTTTCCATTTTATTTAAATGTCAGAATTGTGGAGCTACTTCTTTCCCCTCAAGTGTGTGAGTATTGCTCTCTTAAGCAGGGTGTTCAGGGAATGGTGTGAGCTATACTTAATTTGTTACCATATATTTAGTTATAAATCTTGGAGAGTCTTTGTGGCATTTTGCTGACTGGTATTAAAGCCTATAAAGGGAGCTAAATATAGTACCTACTATAAGAAAATTGTTAACTAGGGTAAAGCCTCTGCCTTCGGCTCAGGTCATGATCCACGGTTCTGGGATCGAGCCCCACATCGGGCTCTCTGCTCAGCAGGCAGCCTGCTTCCCTTCCTCTCTCTCTGCCTGCCTCTCTGCCTACTTGTGATCTCTGTCTGTCAAATAAATAAATAAAATCTTAAAAAAAAAAAAAAGAAAATTGTTAACTATAGGAAATGTTATTGACAAAGTACCTTTCACTGTCCCTTAAATGGTCACGTGGAAGGGTTTCCACATATGCCTGTGCTTGTGACCAGCCTCTCCTGCAGTCATGCTTTTTGGAGAAAGCACAGACCCCCTGAGATTTAATAGGTTTGACCTAAGAAACCAATTACTTTTAGGTATTCTTCGAATGAATGAAGATTCTTAGAATGCAGTGAAATTTCCATGGAGGGGAGGCTGATAGTGCCAGAAGTATATCTCAAGCTGAGAGCCCTCTACCTCACTAATTTTATAGGAATAGGGCAAAATGAAATCAGCTACCTTCTTACGGAGTCCCTCAATACAGATAGCTGTAGGACATGCCAGGAGCTCTTTTTCTTTTCAGCCCCCTCTCCCCTATTCCCCACCCCTCCACTGAAGGCCTGAGTTTGTATGTGCTGTGGAGATCTGTGCTGTGGAGATAGACGGTGCACCACATTTTTGTCACAGTGCTTGAAACTTCCCATTGTGGCCCACTTCTCACAGCCAGTCCCATCTCCCCTTTAGGCTAGTTGTGTTGCCTGAATCTGAGGACAAGTCTGTTCCTTTTTCCATTTAGCTTCGTTGGCACAGAAGTCACCTAGAGGAAACATGAGTTACTGTAAGGATCTATTTAGTAATGCCCTAGCCTGTACCTGTTCAGTTTGAGGCCCTATTCAGCTCAGTTTCTGAGAGAATGGAGACCATATCTCTCTTCTAAGAGCTCTTTCAGAGCCTTTTTCAGTTCCCCTCAGAACTTTAGTAACTTTCATTTGGGAATGAATTACTATGAACTGTTGCTTTTCTCAAAAATAATTAACACTCTGAGCACTATGAACTGTTTGCTTTTAGTTGGTGAGTGAGGGGGGATTAAAGTGCCCCATAACTGGGTATGTGCAAAGCTATAATAAGCTTCTATCAAGTCATAGCTTCCTTTTAACCAAGCTTACTGCTCCTCACCAAACCCAAGTTATCTGAGTCTTTCATTTAATCACATTCCCTAACGAGGATTCATCTGAGAAGAAAAGGGGTGAAGGATGATGATGTGTTTGTGAGGTGCAGAAGAGAGTCTGCTCTTTCATTCCATGTAGCTCGAGAGTCATCTCCCTCAGTGATGTGGTCTGGTAGCGCACATTGCAACGAGAATGTACTTGGCGAAATTATACTTGAGATTATTTTTCTTAATTCTCAGATTTCTGCACTGAGTGGCCAGCTGCTCTGGACAGTGATGAAAAATGTGAGAAGCATTTTCCCATTGAAGTGGACACAACTGATTATGTTTCAGCAGGACCATCTATCCGAAACCCCAAAGCACGAGTAATAACCTTGAGGGTAAGGAATATTTTTCTAAAAATAAGAATTATTATAATACATTAATTCAAAATAACATTTTGTATATAGAAAACTGATACTGTAGAAAATTTGGAAAACAGTGAAAATTTTAAAGTATTAAATAAAATTGCCTCTAATTCTACTACTTATAAATAACCTTGACTACTGGAATTCATTTTAGTATATATATAGTCAACCTTTGTGTATGTTAATAGGATGATACTATATTTGATTAGTTATCTGCTCTTTTTTATTTAACAATGTGAATTAAAAATTTTCCAAGGTTATTAAACATTCTTTAATTTTTTTATTGAAGTATAGTTGACATACATTATTATATTAATACCAGGTGTACAAGCTAGTAATGACTATATACTCACTATGATAAGTGCAGTTACCATCTGTTAGCATACAAAGTTATCACTCTTTAATATTATTTTTTTATTTTATTTTTAAGTTATCTCCATACCCAAGGTGGGGCTTGAACTCAAAACCTCACATCCTCCACTGACTGAGCCAGCCAAATGCCCCTCTTTAATATATTATTAATGGCTACATAGAATAACGTAAATCAGGGTCTTTTCTATGCTAAGAGAGTGTTTGAGGCTGAACACTTATATATAATAAGAGACCAAAATCTGAATATTTGGGCTTTTTGTTTACTCTTTCAGAGATTTCTTAGGAAATGAGTGATAAATAAGAGTGGTTTTAATTCTCCTTTTTAAATATCTATACCTTATTTTTATCTTTTCTTTTTGTCTTTTTCATTAGGTGAAACTTCTAAAATAATGTTTATGTAGTCCTTTATGCTGTTCTATACAATGGATGTGCCTCTGGCTTTTAGCTTCTAAGTATACACTGGTATTCAGTTTGAGATAATAGCCTCTATTACGTTAACGATGTGTCCTAGTCCTATAGCATTTTTGAAATGATCTCCTTTGAATTAATGTAGTAATGAATTATATGGTTGTATTTACACTTACTGAAGTGTTCTGAACCCTGATTATTTCATAGTACATCATTCTTTTGCCTTCCTATGGATCTGCTCTGTTAGCATTTTCTTTAGGATCGTTTGTTGCTTGGAGAAACATTAAATCCCTGCTCCTACCCATCAGAGCATGTCACATACTATTGCAGTTCCAAGTGTCTTGCTGTACTAACTTCCAAGTTAGTATTTGAAACCACTGTTTTCTCCGGTAAGAGTCTTGATCCACATGGCATAGCTTTCTCACACAGCAGTCACAGAGCAGTTACCTGATGGGTTTTTGTTATTTGTTTTTTTGTTTTTAACTAAAAAAAATTTAGATTTATGGAAAACTTTCAAGGATAGTTCACAGAATCCTCCTATATTTCACACCAAATTTCTTATGTTGTTAACATTTTTACTATTGTGGTACATTTATTACAATGAGCCAATATTGATACATTATTAATTAAAGTTCATACTTTATTCAGATTTTCTTTTTAAAGATTTTATTTCTTTATTTGAGAAACAGCACTCATGAGACAGAACATGAGTTGGAGGGCATGGGAGAGGGAGAGGCAGGCTTGCCGCTGAGCAGGAAGCCCTGTTGACACCAGGCTCTGTCTCAGGACCCTAGGATCATGCTCTGAGCCAAAGGCAGATGCTTAACAGACTGAGCCACCCAGGTGCCCCTATTCAGATTTCTTTAGGCACCTCTTGACTGTGGTGGTTTCTCAGAATTTACTTGTTTTTAGTGACCTTGACAGTTTTGAGAAGTACTAGTTATGTATTTTGTGGAATGTACTTCATTTTAGATTTGTTTGATTTTCTTCTCATGCTTAGACTGGTATGTATTTTTGGGGAGGAAAACCTCACCAGTAAAGTGCCATTTCGTCATATTATAGCAAAGGTAGAGACTCCTTTTTTTTTTTTTTTTTACACTCAAAAAATTAGATTTTGTACTCCATGTAGTTTTTATTTTAAATCAGAACAGCCCATGTTTGGGGTGCCTAAGTGGCTCAGACAGTTAAGCGGCTACCTTTGGCCAGGGTCATGATCACAGGGTTCTGGGATCAAGACCTACTTTGGGCTCCTTGCTCAGCTGGGAGCCTGCTTCTCCCTCTACCCCTCCCCCTGCTCATGTGTGCTCTCTCTCTCCCTCCCTCCCCTTCTCTCTTTGTCTCTTTGACAAATAAATAAAATCTTTTTAAAAAATGAAAAAGAAAGGGCTCGTGGGTGGCTCAGTGGGTTAAAGCCTCTGCCTTTGGCTCAGGTCATGATGCCAGGGTCCTGGGTTCGAGCCCCATATCAGGCTCTGCTCAGCGGAGAGCCTGCTTCCCCCTCTCTCTCTGCCTGCTTCTCTGCCTACTTGTGATCTCTGTTTGTCAAATAAAATCTTAAAAAAAAAATGAAAAAGAACATTCCATGTGGACTGCAAAAATATGTTGACAGTCTTGCAACCATTTTTACACTATAAGGTAACAAGTAGATAAACTTTAATTTCTAGAAATATTATTAGAGGTATATCCATGTTTGATTTGTAATTTTCTTTCTTTGAAAGGTTTTGGTATCAGGATTGTGCCTTCTTTATGAAATAAATTTACAAAGCTCGTCAGCCTTTTTTCCCCCCTAGAATAGTTTAAATATCATAGCATTACATTTATATGTTTGGAGAAATTGAAAATATTAAAATCACAAAAGACAATACATGTTTACTGTATAAATTTTAGAAAATCTAGATAAAGGGGGGGAAACCTTAAAATTATGCTTGGCCAACATTCCCCAGGTTAATATAAATTGCCTAAGGAGTAAGGCGCCTGGCTGGTTCAGTCAGAGGAGCATGTGACTCTGGATCTCAGGGATGTGAGTTTGAGCCCCACGTTCGGTATAGAGATTACCTAAAAATGTTTTTAAAAATTTTTTTAAAAAGTACCTAGGGGTAATTAATACCTGATATTTTTTTAATAATTTAGTAAATGTTGCCTCTTTTTAATAATAATGATGATAATAACAACCAGCTGTTGTCAAGCTCCATGTTAAGTGATTTAAAAAATCTCTGAACTCAGAATCAGGAAATCTAGAATTTTGCCTTACTTTTTGTGGGCCTTAATCTTCAGTACCAGAATAGACATCCGGTTCCCTACTTGTTCTGTTTGTTTATTTTATTTTACATAAAAATAATCCGACTGCATTATTTGAAGTATCCCACAAGATACCACTTACCTATCAGGCCGCCATCCACTTTAGTCTCCTTTTTTAAAAATATTTTTTTTAAAGATTTTATTTATTTATTTATTTGACAGAGATATAGAGAGAGAGATCACAAGTAGGCAGAGAGGCAGGCAGAGAGAAAAGGGGAAGCAGGCTCCCCGCTGAGTGGAGAGCCCAAAGTGGGGCTTGATCCCAGGACCCTGAGATCATGACCTGAGCCAAAAGCAGAGGCCCAACCCACTGAGCCACCCAGGGGCCTCCTGTCTCCTTTTTGTGTTATACCACCATGTGAAACCTTCATCACTTCTTTGTGTTCTTTTCCTAACTCACATCTGCCCTTCTCGGACTCTTCACTCTACCCACTGACAGTTAAAGCTCAGTGGTGGTGTCCTGAATGGTATCATGTAGTTCAAGGGTAAAAGTAGGTAAAACAGTAGGACTAAAGCATGTGCATTCCTGTATGACTTATTTTTTTATTTTATTTATTTTGGGGGGGGAGAACATGAGAGAGAACCTGAGTTCTCTTCGGGGGTATAGGGAGGGAGGGAGAGAGAATGCCATGCAGTCTTCTTGCCCAGTGCAGAGCCCATTGTGGGGCTTGATCTCACAACCCCAAGATCATGACCAAAATCAAGAGTCAGATATTTAACCAGGTGTCGCCTGGCATGATTTAAAGTAATATTGTGAAGCCAGTCAAATAGTATAAAGTACTATATTAAGAGATACTCGGGGCCACTGGGTGGCTCAGTGGTTAAAGCCTTTGCCTTCAGCTTAGGTCATGATCTCAGGGTCCTGGGATCGGGTCCCGCATCGGGCTCTCTGCTCAGTGGGGAGCTTGCTTCCCCCTCTCCCTCTGCCTGCTTCTCTGCCTACTTGTGATCTCTCTTCTGTCAAATAAATAAATAAAATCTTTAAAGAAAAAAAAGATACTCAAATTTTTAAATTCAGAGAAAGAAAGATGGTATCATATTTTTCTTGATAGTCATAAAGGTAGTGCTGAATTAAAAACAATATTTGGGGGCGCCTGGGTGGCTCAGTGGGTTAAGCCGCTGCCTTCAGCTCAGGTCATGATCTCAGGGTCCTGGGATCGAGTCCCGCATCGGGCTCTCTGCTCAGCGGGGAGCCTGCTTCCCCCCTCCCTCTGCCTGCTTCTCTGCCTACTTGTGATCTCTCTCACTCTGTCAAATAAATAAATAAAATCTTAAAAAAAAACAAAAAAAAAACAATATTTGTGTAGGACTTTTCTTTAAAAATGGCTTTCTTCTATTTATTCTCATTTATTCATGACAAAAATCCTGTGAGTACTTTGTTTTGTAAATGAGGAAACAGTAAGATCAAGTGATTTAAGGTCACTTAGCAAATAAAGTTGCAAATCTAGAAATCAAACCCAGGTCTTGTCTTTTGTATATAACTATAGTTCTTTAACTGACGTACTATGCTTCTAAATAGAGAAGGTACTTCACACAATTAGGTTTATTTCTCAATTTATGTAACTCTTAAATATGGGCATTTGAAAGTATATACATAAAACCATGATCTCCTATGATGTGAAATGTCAGTGTTGTTTTGGGGGATAATGTTAATACAGTATTGATGCTTTAAAATGTAGCAAAAGAAAAGTCCAAGCATTCTTTGGAATTTTGGAAAAAGAATGGTAATGATTGCTGCTCAATTTCAGAGTCAGACTGTTCATCTAGTTTAATGACTACAATTTTGCAGTGCCTTTGAGTGCTAGCAGGTGGCATGAGTGTACCACATGGCTCTAAAATATTTTGAGTTTCTGGCATAAACGCTGTATAATTTTTGAACATTCAAAGTGTTAATGTGAATGTTAGTTTTAAAGCAGTTACAATAATCTGCATTGGTGCCATTTTTTTTTTACTACTTCTTACATAAAAAGCTAGAACACTTAAACTTTTTAAATTGTAAATTTTTAAATTTATTGTTGAAAATGATTACATTGAAGGGAGTTTTAAAAGGAAAAAAATCATTCCATTCTCTTATTCTAACGTAAAAACTATTCTTTGTACTGTATCTGTATGCATGCATATGTACAAGTATGTTAATAATTAGGGGTACATTCATTTCACTATTTCCTTTTAAGTAATTCTTATCGTTAATAATCAGAATTATATTTCTTATACCTCAAGCTGATAAACTGGTTGTTGATACGTATTTTTTCCAGGGTACTGTGGTAATTTGCACTGCCTGCACATAGGACCATTCTGTTAGGTTGATATTTAATAGTCAATGTTTTTCCTGCATTTATTCTTTAAAAGTATATTTTTATTTATTTATTTCCTATATTTTCTTAGTTCAAATAAAAATTCACAGTGCTTAAAAAAAACATGTATCCTTTCTTTTTTTCATTTATGTGTTCATTCAACAAATACATGTCATATGTTCTTTAAGTGCTAGGCCATCACCAAAAATGGGACTGATACCGTTCTTACCCTGGAGAGTTTGCAGGCTAGTGGGAAAAATGGAAAAATAAATAAGCTCTTCTGCTATAAAGGCTTGAGGGAAGTGCAGGGTTATTGAAGCTAACGAGAAGTAGATGTGATTGTAAAATCTTATTGAGCCTTTTTTTCTCTTCATATAGTTATGGATTTTTCTTATTCTTAATGCCGTCCATGGAAAAACAGTGTGTGGCTTACCTTACTTAACTGTATTCTCATATCTAACCTATTTTTCTATGTCAAGTCTAGTTTTCTTTTAGATACCTTCAATCCATGCCATAATTCTCTCCAAATTAAAAACTGTTCATGTAGTCCAGTGTTTCCCAAAATATGTTTTAAGGAAGACTAATTCCATGAACTGTCCCTTGAAAAATAGAATATGAGGTCAGATAAATCTGGAAATTGTTACATAAGAACCCTGCGTCTTGAAATTTCAGAATGCTCATTAGCATATTACCACTTCTAAGAAGTCCTTCTATAAAGAATCCAGTTTAACTCTGTATTATCTGAATATATTCAACAAAAATAGCCTTTTTAGAGAAATAATTCTTTTTTTTTTAATATTTTATTTATTTATTTAACAGCCAGAGAACACAAGTAGGCAGAGAGGCAGGCAGAGAGAGAGGAGGAAGCAGGCTCCCTGCTGAGCAGAGAGCCCGATGTGGGGCTCGATCCCAGGACCCTGGGATCATGACCTGAGCAGAAGGCAGAGGCTTTAACCCACTGAGCCACCCAGGCGCCCCGAGAAATAATTCTACTTAACAGCCTCTGGGACTAGTATTAACATTTTGAGAAATGTTGAGCTGAATTTCAAATGTCTTGATCCTTCATGAATGCTCTATACCATCTTCCATGAGATACCTGTACCTTTTAAAATAAATACCCCTAAGCAAGTTGCAATGATAAAAGTCTCATAATTGCGTGGTAGAAATATCTTAAAGCATTTTTGTTTTATCCCAGTATTCTTATATTCCAGCTTTACTAATACTAATTGAGTTTAATTCTTAGTGCTACTCATAAGCTGTAATATCATTTATTTAAGAGACTTATTGGTTTTAACAGGAAAGGTGCTAATGCCCAGAACTTTCAACTCAAAACAGTTTCCTCCTCCTCCTTTTTTTTTTTTCCCCATGAGTAAGATCAGGCTTCATAATGCATGCCGTTTGCTAACTCTACATAGACAACAGTACAGGTTGCAAAAGTTTCTTTTTGGTTAGTTTAACATTAAATGATATTGTTACTGGGTTTTGGGGTTTTCTTTTCACTAAACAAAGTATCTGAAATAATTCTTTTCAAATAATTTTTTCTTGTATTTTTAATGTTAAACTTTCCAGTTTGAATTTAGATGATCATGCAAAGAAGAAACTCATTAAACTTGTGGAAGAGCGATGCTGCAAGACTACAGATGTACTTACCATCAAAACAGACAGGTAAAGAAAACTTCAGCCAATTGGTCATTGTCGCTCTCGGCCCGCAAGAACGACTCGGAGACTCACGTAGCGGCGAACCTTCTTCTTTAATCGCTTTTTTTTTCCTCCCTCTTTTACCCTCGGCGCATGCGTTTTTATACAGGCAGTGTTACCCAATCACAATGCAGTGCTCATGCACCTCCTGCCAGAGTGGACCTAAATGAACAGCCAATCATATTCAGTCCCTTACGGCTCTTAGAGTAGGCCTCCTGTACCGGCTCCCGACATCTCCCCCTTTTTTATTTATTTATAATGGCTGAGATCGTGCCTGTCTTAGGTTGCCAATCCTCAGCACACATGCTTACCCGTCATCGGGTACTCTCCCTGGTCGAAGAGCCCCTGTCTTAGGTTGCTATGGTGTGGGATCAGTCTTACCCGTCTTTGACTACCGATCTAGCATACTTAGCCATATCTGGGGGGAGGTACCAGCTTCAGGAGCCATCATGGCTTGAACCATGAGGTGTTATTGTCATTGATTGCGACGGACACAGCCACACACCCAACGTAACATTAGTATGTTAGCTGTGATTAAGAGAACAGCCATGGCACCAAGTCCGGCCCACTGTTTGAGGAACGAAACAGATTGCTGTAACATTTTTTCCACTCACTAACAGGTGCAATAGTTACTTTGGTAGAATATGGATATAATTTGAGCTCGTAATTGCTTAGTTAAATTTTGAAATTGACGGTTCCAGGTACCATTAAGCATTCTTCCCAATTGTCTAGAGAGGTTAGTTGCTAAGGATAAGTTGTTATGAGCTATAGGGGTGATACAAAGTCCGGCCATATTATGTATGCATCCTAATTGACACAATTGACTCTAGGATATCAAGTTGTTCCTGTACAAGATCAACCCTTTGATTTACAATAAGGATCCCAGCATGCAAATGTCCGTTAATTTGTTCTTGCGTAGCCAATGCTTCAGCGACCATTCCTGTGACGTTGTTGAGCATGGCGGCTGTCTGTACCGAGGTTGTCAACGCTACCGCGGCAGCAGTAGCAGCGGCGGCGGATGCGATAGCTGCAATAATGGCTGCTGTTATTCCAAAGTCTTGTTTATGTCGAAGCAGCACCGGCAGGTTGTCGGGGTTCACAAGAGAGACTAGATGATGTCATCCACAGGATCCATGGGCTCCATGGCCACCAATCTCGTGAGCCTCTCTGGCACCCAGATGGGTGATGGCGCATCCTGTGGGAAAACACAAAGAGATCCTCGGTGCCATCGAAGCACCGGGTCTGGGCCTTTCCATAGGCCCGTAAGTATATCTTTCCATTTTACCATTGCTTGCGTATGCTTTTGTTGCCCCCAGTGTCGCTCTGCTGCAGAGAGACCATCTTGATCTAGCGTTAAAAAATTTAAAATAAAATTTACAAGGTTTGTGAGGTCATTAGGTGTTGAGTAGCTCTCCCCTATTCCCCCTTTTTTAATTTTTTGTAGGGTAGTTTTCCATGTTAGGTGTGCTCGTTCTACAATTCCTTGACCTAGGGGATTATATGGTATGCCAGTGCTGTGTTGGATATTATAGCATGCTAGAAAATTTTTAAAGGTATTTGAGGTATAGGCCGGGGCATTATCTGTTTTCAGACTTTTAGGTATTCCCCAGCACGCAAAGCTGCGTAGGCAGTGGCTCATTACATTTTTTACATTTTCACCCCTTAAAGGGGTAGCCATGATGATTCCGGAGCAAGTATCAATGGTAAGGTGTAAGTATTGTTGTTGACCAAACGAGGGCACATGAGTTACATCCATTTGCCAAAGATGGTTGGGCATAAGGCCTTTAGGGTTTACACCCAAGGAAGGCGTCGGAAGATGAACACAACAGTTGCCACAGCTTTTTACAATGTCACGGGCCTCTGCTCTTGATATATTGAATCTTGTTTTTAGCGGTAATGAATTCACATGCCATTTCCTGTGATAATCTTTTGCTTCTTCTATTGCTCCACAGAATTCAAACCTTGCATTATTATCAGCTATTCTATTTCCAGATGCTACTGGTCCAGGTAGCTCAGAATGAGCCCTTACATGCCCAATATAAAAGGGGGCTGGCCTTGCCAGCACCGTTTCTTGGAGGTTTTTTAGTAGGGAGGCGATAGGTGATTGGCTTGCTGAAAAAATTGCTGTCTCTATCTGCCTAACGGCTAGTACTGCATACTTACTATCTGAATATATATTGATGTTTTGATTGTGAAACCTTTGTAGAACCAGCATAATGATTAATAGTTCTGTTCGCTGTGCCGATTCACCTGGTACTACCGCTGTTATGACTTTTCCCTCAACCACATAAGCGCCTGTTCCTTTCTTACTGGCATCAGTGAATATAGTGATGGCATTGGCCAAGGGCTCTGATTTGCAAATTTTTGGCCAGATAAGATGTGTATCTTTACAGAACTCAATCAATGGATGTGATGGATAATGATTGTCAAATGATATGGGATAGGATGTCGCCAGGATGGACCACTCATCTATAGTGTTCACAAGGGTGGATAGCTGGCTCTTGTCATAGGGGACTATGCATGAGTCGGGTAGCTTCCCGAGAACTCGTATGCCAGTCTTGATAACTTTGCCTGCCGTTATTGCCACAGCAATGGGATAAGGGGTGATGATTCGGGCAAGACTATTATGTAAATACACCCACTGAAGAGGCCCACCTTGCCATAGTACTCCTGTGGGTGAACCTGGGGATGGTACAACAACGGCATAAATTGGTTTGTCTAGATCGCACCTATCTGCTGTAGTCGAAGCCAATCTTTCCTCAACCAATTGTAGTGCCTTTATAGCCTCGGGCGTGAGCGCCCGTGGAGAGTCCAATTTGGAGTCTCCTGGCAAAATATCAAATAATGGTTTTAATTCTGCATTTGTCAGTTTCAGATAGGGACGAATCCAATTGATATCCCCCAGGAGTTTTTGGAAATCATTTAAGGTCTTTAAATGATCTCTGCGAATTTGAACCTTTTGCGGCTTTACTGTGGAGTCAGTGAGTTGTAGGCCCAGATAGTCCTTTAAATTTGCTGTTTGTATTTTCTCAGAAGCAACAATTAGCCCCCACATCGCTAACTGTTGCTGCAGAAAGGTGAATGCTGAGGTGAGAACCGATGTATTGCTATGACAGATTAGGATATCATCCATATAATGGTAGCAGCAAACATCTGAGAACTTATTCCGTACTGGCAAAAGAGCCTTGCCCACATAGAGCTGACACATAGTGGGACTATTAGCCATACCCTGAGGGAGCACTGTCCATTCATACCGTTGGTCAGGCTCGGAATGATTAACAGCTGGCAAGGTAAAAGCAAACCTCTTCATGTCGTCCGGATGGATCGGGATAGAGAAAAAGCAATCTTTAATATCTATAACAATAGAAGGCCAATCTCTGGGCAGGGCAGTAACAACGGGGAGACCCAGCTGAACAGGCCCCATTATTTGCATCTGATCATTTATCTGTCTCAGATCATGTAATAATCTCCATTTTCCTGACTTTTTCTTTACCACAAATATAGGGGTGTTCCATGGGGATCTTGATTCACGTAAATGCCCTGCCTCAACTTGCTCTCTAACTAATTGTCTAGCAGCCCTCAGTTTTTCTGTAGTTAACGGCCACTGAGGCACCCACCGTGGAGTACTTTCCTTCCAATCTATTTTTATTGCCTCAGTGGCCGCTGGGGAAAACCCTGACCTCCCATGGGTGTTGGGTTAGGGGTCCCTTGCCCCTTGGGCCCGAGACCTTGGCCTGGAACATATCCCATGGCTTTCATCATGTTTCTTGCATTTTCACTATAATGATTCTCAGTAGTTAATACTATATTCATTTGCTCTAACACATCTCGTCCCCAAAGGGTTACAGGGAGAGAACAAACATATGGCTGAAAGACTCCTTTATGACCCTCATCATCTTCCCAATCTAAAGATGCTGCGCTGACATCTGGGCTGTGAGCAATTCCTAGTCCTCTTAATGTTTGATTGGCCTTGACAAGGGGCCATTGCTTTGGCCAATCAGCTAAATTTATAATACTTTTGTCTGCCCCTGTATCTAACAGCCCCCAGAAGGGTTTTCCTCTTATTTTTAAGACTGTCATGGGCCTGTTGCTCATATCCATAGTCAGACACATCAAGTCATTTCCTGTTGATCCAAGCCCTCCATCTCGCAACCTTCCTGTAGACTTATATCTGTCATGGTGGCTGGGCAGGATTAGGAGTTGAGCAATCCTATCCCCAGGGTTGATAATGGTGATGCCTCTTGGAGAGGAAACTAACATTTTTACTTCCCCTGAAAAATCTGGGTCAATAACCCCTGGGTGGATAACGAGACCTCTAAGAGTGGTGGAACTTCTACCCAGAAGTAATCCCACAGTACCCTCTGGCGGGCCCCCATGGAAATCCGAGGGCACCGCCTGCACACCCATTTCAGGGGTTAAGACCATTCGGGTGGTGGCACGCAGGTCAAGTCCGGCTGAGCCTGTGGTGGCTCTTCTGGGTCTGCAGGGGGAAACATCTGTCTCGCCTTCTGCGGCAGCGCCATGACCGCCCCGTACATTTCGTTCGGGCCCCGGGGGGAAAGGCCCTGCTTCCCGTTTTTTGAACTCCCCCAATTATTTGGTGGCAGCCGATTTCCATCCATATCAGTGACTGAGCGGCAATCGCTAGCCCAGTGATTCCCCTTTCTACATCTGGGGCATAGCTGTGGTTTCGGTCCTCCATAACCTTTATTTGGATGCGCCTCTTCCACCTTCACAAATTGGACTGGTTGACTCTGTCTTCCTCCTCGTGCCTGGCTGTTGCGCTGTGGGCAGTCCTTTTTCATATGACCTTCTTGCCCACATAAGAAACACCCTTTGGTCCTAGCCCCATTTGCCCCTTGCAACGCTTGTGCAAAAGCAGCAGCCATGACCTGGCCCTGAACTAGAGGTCCTGTGATATCCCTGCAGACCTTGATAAGACCTGACAAGTCTTTCGCTTTCCAGGGTCTAATGGCTTCTCGGCACCATTTGTTGGCATTTTCAAAAGCCAATTGTTTAACTAGGGGCATAGCCTGGTCTACGTCCCCAAACATCCTACCAGTGGTTTGTATCAACCTGTCCACAAAATCTGCATAGGGCTCATTCGGCCCTTGTAGCACTTTGGATAACTGTCCTTGCAAATCTCCAGCACCCCTTAACGTCTTCCATGCCCTCAAAGCTGCGGTTGCTATCTGGTGATATACCCCTGGCGGATAATTACTTTGTGCCTGTGACCCAAAATATTGTCCCGCACCTGTTAACATGTCTAGGTTCCACTGTGGGTTACCTGCTGCTGCATTTCTTCGCGCCGTGTCCTGGCAATTGTCCTGATTCTGAATCTTCCATTCTAAATATTGCCCACCAGATAAAACTGCTCTAGCCAAGTTACTCCAGTCTTCAGGAGTGAGGTAAAGGCTACCTAGTGTTTCAACCAAAGAAACCGTAAAAGCAGCCTGAGGCCCATAGGACATAACTGCTTCCTTCAGCTGCTTTACGAGTTTAAAATCTAGGGGCTGATGATATCTTTGCTGATGTTGATCTTCCATGACGGGGAAAAACCCTTTTTCTGGCCCTAATACTTCTCTCCAATTCTGTGCGGTGCAGCTCGCACAATAGCAGGCCTTGGCGCAGCAAGGTTTATACGGAGGAGGCCCCTCGTAAGGTGGCGCTGTTGGGGCTGGGCGCGTGGGCATAGGATCTAAGTTATCTACCACTTCCGTCTCTGTTTGTAACTGCGCCATAGCTCCTTCTTTCACTTTTAATTTCAGCTGCGCCATAACTTCCCCCTGCATTTTGAGCTGCGCCATAGCCTTTTTTAGTTCCTCCTCCTTTTTTGCAAGCTCTCTTTTCATTTCTTCCACTCTCTGATCATCGGAGGGACCCCCTCCCGTCACTTTTCTCTTATCACCCAGACGGGCGTTTTCCTCGTCTGAGGTTTCTTCTGAGCTTTCACTTTCAGAACTGGAATCTCTCCAGGATCCTTTGCAAGACTCCTCTTTTACCTGTTCTAAGATCTCTCCTCCCTGTAGAACCGCCTTGCATATGGGTTCGCGGGATGATTGTAAGCAGACCTTCACTAAGGACCAAACAGCGAGAGTTCCCGGCGTAGTGCGCGGGTCGCGCCTGAGGTCCTCCCCTAGATATTCCCATTGGGGAATATTAAGCAATCCCTCCTCTAAGAACCACGGAGCGGTTTGACCCACTTCTTTTAGAAATAAGCGAGCCTTCTTATTTTTCAAAGGGGTCCCATTTGCTTTAAGAATGTCAGTTAGCGGCCCCAGCATTTTATATGCAGCCATCTCGTTTCCCATCCCGGAAAGCTTTCTACGCTCGTCCTCGACTTGAGGAACTTTCCCTGTCACTAGACAGAAATAGGTGCACTCTTTACCTGATCGTCGCCGACTCCGTGCGTCTCTCACGATGAGAATCCCGGGTTTCAGCACCACCTGTCGCTCTCGGCCCGCAAGAACGACTCGGAGACTCACGTAGCGGCGAACCTTCTTCTTTAATCGCTTTTTTTTTCCTCCCTCTTTTACCCTCGGCGCATGCGTTTTTATATAGGCAGTGTTACCCAATCACAATGCAGTGCTCATGCACCTCCTGCCAGAGTGGACCTAAATGAACAGCCAATCATATTCAGTCCCTTACGGCTCTTAGAGTAGGCCTCCTGTACCGGCTCCCGACAGTCATTGTGTTGTTTTATTGGTCATTGTGTTGTTTTATTATCTTCCAGTCTTCTGGCAGTCCTTTCCTTAAGAAATGACATTGAAAATCAGGGTATACATAAACAATGAATTCTGGTACATTGAAAAGAAATTAAAACAATAAAAAAAAATCGGGGTAGCCTTATACATCAACATAAACTAACGTATTAGGTCAGTGAAGTTGTCCCATTCATGTGTTTATTTATTTTATTTTTTTCTTAAAGATTTTATTTATTTGACAGAGAGAGACACAGTGAGAGAGGGAACACAAGCAGGGGGAGTGGAAGAGGGAGAAGCAGGCTTCCCACCAAGTAGGGAGCCCGATGCAGGGCTCCATCCTAGGACCCTGGGATCATCACCTGAGCCAAAGGCAAACACTTAACAACTGAGCCACCCAGCCACCTACATTTCATGTGTTTAATATCTTCACACTAGTCTACTGTTGCTGTCCTCTTTATGGACATGGAGAAGCTTGCCTAACTGCCTAGTTAAATTATTATTGTTATTTTTCAGTCTGGATTCTAATACATCCATGTGAATAAGACTCAGGGAAGATGTTAGAAGAGAATAAAAGTGATTTGCTAGTGATTAAGGTTTAAACTGATTTTTACAAAGTCAAAGATCTTTCAGTTCAAAATTTAAATGATTAAATACAGAAATTTAATTTACCCAGGCAATTTTGTAAATATGAATTTTAGTGAATTTGCTTCATAAAAACAGTATTAAATTTACCTCCTATGAATTTATAAATTGTGTTATTTGAGGTGAAGAAGGGTTATTGGTATGTTTTTACAAAAGGGTTATTTTATTTCTGTTTCTGGAAGGCGGGGAAGGGTAGAAGGAAAGGGGGAGAGAGAGAATCTTAAACAGGCTCCATGCCCACCACCGAGCCCAACACGGGGCATGATCTTGTGACCCCAAGATCGTGACCTGAGCAAAATCAAGAGTCAGACACTTAACTGACTGAGCCCCCAGGTGCCCCAGGATTATTTTATTTTTATCTTACCATATTTGGCTGTTTCTGAATTATGTCAAAATATAAAGACCTGCCTTTAGAGAAAAGCAAGTGGGCAGATATCTTCTCTCCCTTCCCATTCTAGTTTCAAAGCTCTTGGAAGTCATTTAAGTTTTATGTCCTCCTTCTTAATGGTGAGAAGAAGTAGTATGGCATATATAAATGAAGGCAATAATGTGGGGTGGAAAAAACTTGGGAACCCTGGTTTTAGAGTATTATAGTATGGGGGAAAATAGATTTGAGATATATTAGTAATATTCTTTTTTACTGTCTTTAGAAAATGTAAAATAAGGTTGAGTTTTTAGTTTGTACAGCTTAAAAAATTACTTTTAAAGTGTTGCTCTTTGAAATTCTGTAAGTATCTGACAGAGTTTTTCCCTAAGTTTTCCAGTGTTGGTGGGTGTGTGTGTGTGTTTATGGTAGCAACTATTTAGAGAACTATTAAACCTAAATATATAGAATAAACAGAGTACTGTTAAAGTGACTTGTCATGTGATGGGTTTTGTTTTTTTTTTTAAGATTTTATTTATTTAATTGACAGAAAGAGGGAGAGAGTGAGTCCAAGCAGGGGGAGCAGCAGGCAGAGGGAGAAGCAGGCTCCCCACTGAGCAGAGTCCAACATGGGACTCCATCCCAGGACCCTGGGATCATGACCTGAGCCAAAGGCAGATGCTTAACTTACTGAGCCACCCATGTGCTCCTGTCAAATGATGATTTTATTTTATATTTCAAGAAATTGGAATTAATGATTTCTAAAAGCTTAATTTGTTATCTCCTATATATATAGAAGTTTTATGTAGTATTTGGTCATTAATTCTATTTTTTTTTTTTTAAGATTTTATTTATTTATTTGAGAGAGAGTGGTTGACAGAGAGCATGAACAGTAGGGAGGGGAGCAGCAGAGGCAGAGAGATAAGCAGGCTCCCTGCCGAGCAAGGAGCCCAATGTGGGACTCGATCCCAGAACCCTGGGATCATGACCTGAGCCGAAGACAGCTGCTTAACCAACTGAGCCACCCAGGCGTCCCCATTAATTCTATTTTAAATACAACAACTTCAGTATAGCATTGAATAGTGTAGCTCATTTTTTTAAAACTTGGCTCTGGAGAAATCAAAATGAACGTTTTGATTAGCCACTGTCTTTAATCTATCTCTGTTTTTAAAATGAACTCTGTAGATACAATCACACTGTCCAGCAGACTCTTAGCCCCAAGATTGTGAAGCGCACTTAGATTGGACACAGTCATATTAAAAAATAGTGTAAAACTATTATCAGATACAAATAACTCCCATTAGTGATGAAAACAAAGAGAAATAAAAGGTAGGATATTCCCTGAATATAGAGAATACCTGAATCTAAGTTATCCTTTGTATTTAGTGTTTGTATATTTTGCAAATTATTTTATGTACTGAATTTTTAAAATTTTGACTTCTTCTGTCTCTTTCTCTTACAGGTGCCCTTTAAAGAGACAGTATTATGATTATGCACTCTATCTGCTAACAGTTTTATACCATGAGTCTTGGGTAAGTGATTGTGTGTGAATGTTTAATAATTTTGTCAGGATAATTTAGATGGTGTTAACATTTCAAAACAGTCTGTGACAATTAGTCAGTTGAGGATTTAATGAACCACTAAACTACAGATGAAATGTTATAAATAATTTCTACTGACATTGAAATTGAGGACCTTGAAATAGATTATGCAGTCCATCTCAGTTCCATCTTACAGAAATCAGATGACCAAATACTAAATGCCTTTAAAATTCAGAGTTTCTGTCTTCATTTAGAAGATCTGAATTTTTTTTTTCTTTTGTTTGACTTTGGCTGAAAGTTATCAAAGTTATAGAAGGGAGTTCATCTGTATAACTCAAGAATTTAGAATGCATCCTGCTGTTCAAATAAACTTCATAACAAAGCCCCAAAACTTTATAGAAAGGTATTTTAAATATTTATTAAAATTTTTAGTTAACACATAGCCTTTTGTGTGAACATTTCCCTAGTTTACATCAGGGACAATTAAGGGCAATTATTTATTTAATTTTAGTATTAAAAATAGTCTTGTGTCTGAGTTTTTTGAGATTTAATACAGGCATACACATTTATTTATAAGGAAGTTTTTGCTTGAGCATCAACTTACTAATTTAAAGTTGGTATCTAATATGTTTGGGTAACTCAAAGTTTTAAATATTATTTTTAAAAATTAAAATAATTTAAAATATGCATAAATTAATTTTTTTGCAGCTTGCCTAACAGACATGGGATTCAGTAGTATTTTCTATTAGGAACATATGAAGGAATGGAGATAGGAGAGTGTCACTCTCTTTAGATGTTTGAAGGACTTCATATTAAAGAAAGGTTAGATTTGTTTTTCATGACTTTTAGGTATACAACAAGGTAAAAGTAATAGAGAAACAGACTTTGTCACTGAGTACAAACTTTCTAAGAGAGTCCTCTAAAGATGGAGTGTGCTACTTTTAATTGGTAGAGAACGTTCCATCCTTTGGCTACTTAATGGAGATATGGTGGTGAAAGGATCACTCTCTTTGGATAGATAGTTGGATTAGATGCCCTTGGGAATCTCCTGCCATCCCTGAGTTGTTGTAATTGAGTAAACACATGCAACCATTCTCCAGACTGCTCACAGCATTCTCTTCATAATAACAGTAAAACTGTAGCACAAGAGCTTAAGTGGAAAATAAAAGAAAAGGAAATTTTGTTGCCAGGTTACTAAAGAACAAAAAGTAGCTGGTAGCTTTTCTCTTCTGAGGTATTCTAATTATCATAATTTATCCGGATTTTCTAGTTCCTGGCTTCAGGAGCAACATCATAATAGCAGTTAATCTCTCTTTCCTGTCAGTTGATTTTATAAATGCCTTTGGCTTAATATAATTAAGTTCTCTTTTGAACCAGCAACATGGTTGAATTAGCTATAGCTCTATGGCTGATCCTGAAAGAGTTAATACCGAACAATAAAAACTGACCACTTTTGAGTCTCTTTTGCCAGCAGCCTGTAAATTGAATTTGCCCCAAAGGAAATGACAGGCATAAATAAATTCAGTGAAAGTTGACTTACTGGATTCTTTCTGTGGTTCCATGACATAGAATCCAAACAAGTTTGTATTCTGGATTCACACAAGTAGCCTTTGATCTTTAATGCTAATTACTTTGATGCCAGAATAAGTGGCCACATACATCTGTCCTAAACAGATATAATTAAATAATTTCTGTATTAAACTTGGCTCTTAATCCTTTCTAAATAAGTACCATCAATGAAGAAGCTTTAAGAGAATGCAGATGAGCCGTGAAATTTTGCAGAGCTGGTGGAACAGAATTTTTATTGAATTGAAGTTCTTTTTTCCTTCTCTTTCCTTCCTTTCTGGAATTCAGACTTAAAATTGATGTTAGCAAACTGGTATTTAATCAAATATTTAGAGAACCCCCTTTTAATCTGTTTCTTTATTTTTTAACTAGTTTCAGAGTATTTAATACCTAAGGTATCCTTCTCAGCATTCTGACATGCTGATAATAACAAAACTTCCTAGATTTTAACTTCGTGCCATGATATTCTTTAAAGCTTCCACAAGCTTTAAGTTAAGAAATGATCAGATGAAACATTGTAAAATGATTTGCACAAAAGGTAGACACTGGGGGAAGAAAAAAACACTTACTTTATAGAGATCTGAAATCAAATTCCAAGGATTCTTGAATAATTTGATATTTAATTACTAATAGTTCCTTTTTTAAATTTGAATTTTCAACTGTCTTATGTGGATTCCATGATAGTCTTATTGCTAGTCAAAAATACATCTAGCTTTATACTAAATTGGTTCTGGAAAGCCACATAACAAACTTCTGAGTCGGGTAATTTCAGACTCAGAGTTCATTTTTTTTTTTTTTAAGATTTTATTTATTTATTTGACAGAGAAAGATCACAAGCAGGCAGAGAGACAGGCAGAGAGAGAGAGGAGGAAGCAGGCTTCCCACTGAGCAGAGAGCCCAATGTGGGGCTCAACCCCAGGACCGTGGGATCATGACCTGAGCCGAAGGCAGAGGCTTTAACCCACTGAGCCACCCAGGCGCCCCTCAGAGTTCATTTTTGAAGTAAAGAGTTCATGTCAAAGTAAGAAGTTCAGGGGCAGTGGGGTGGCTCAGTTGGTTAAGCATCTCTTTTCAGCTCAGGTCATGATCCCAGGATCCTGGGATTGAGCCCCATGTTAGGCTCCCTGCTCTGTGGAGATCCTGCTTCTCCCTTTCTCTCTATCTCAAATAATAAAATCGTTTAAAAAAAAAAAGTTCATTTTTAAAGCAGACCTTATTGCAGATGTATCTGATAATGAAGAGTCCTTTTGCAGCTCCATCATCACCATTTAATGTTTGGTCTGTGAGTTCCTTATGATGTGTGGAATACATGGAATGCACGTATATTTCCAGGTGATAGTAAAGAACTCTTTTTTTTTTTTTTTAAAGATTTTATTTATTAATTTGACAGAGAGAAATCACAAGTAGATGGAGAGGCAGCCAGAGAGAGAGAGGGAAGCAGGCTCCCTGCTGTGCAGAGAGCCCGATGCGGGACTCGATCCCAGGACCCTGAGATCATGACCTGAGCCGAAGGCAGTGGCTTAACCCACTGAGCCACCCAGGCGCCCCAGTAAAGAACTCTTGAATGATGTTTGTAATGTTGTGTACTCTTTCCTGCATTCAGCAGTAATTTTGTCTTGTGTACCACGTACAGTGCTAGGTATTGCTCAGACTATGAAAGTGAAAGAGCTCTGCCTTTAGGTACCTTTATTTCTGGAGAGAACCAGTAAGTTATAACGTAGTCTGTTTCACTCAGTAACGGAGGTAGGAACACGGTGCTGTGAGAGCCACTGATGAGTATTAATTCTCCCTGGAAGCTTCACAAGAACTGGTGACTGGTTCTGGAAGATAAATAGGAAGATGCAGTAGAGCAGTGGGTGAAGGACTCTGGCCTTGTGGATGTAGAGAGCCGGCGGAAGTTGGGTGTGGCCGGGGTGTAAGGCTGATAGGGCAGAGGTAAGGAGTTGAGACCAGAAAAACAAGTCAGAGCCAGGTTGTGAACAGGTTGTATGGCTTATTTACAGAGTGTAAAATTGTATCCAGAGGGCAAAATTGAGCTGAGGTAGCATTTTACTAGTTGTTTAAGAAAGTACCCCTTTCACTTTTTTAATGTTTATGAAATAGTAAACCATCCGTATAGCAAATGTCAGGTGTGCTTTCATTAAAATGAACTGTTTATTGATTGATGGGGTAAAAGTTTACTGGTTGCCTATTACTTGCTTGGTGTTGTTGCATATGGGGTTTAATATATAAGGAGGAAGACTTTGTCTTTTCCATTGAGGAACACTAGTAGAAACAAGGTTTAGTAGTAAATATTACAAAAGTGTTGTTATATAGTTTACGATGTTGTATAGGTTACTATTTAATTTTTAATTTTTTCTACTTATTGTATATCCTTCAACACTTCAGTTGATACCTGCTTTGAGCCTATTTTTTATGATATAATTGATGTATAATATTATATTTGTTTCAGGTGGTAAAGTGTAATGCTTCCATAACATATGTTATGAAATGATCACATTATGTCTAGTTAACATTCATCCACTCATCACTGCATATAGTTACAAATGTTTTTTTCTTGTGATGAGAACTTTTGAAATTTACTCTTAGTAACTTTCAAATATGCAGTACAGTATTATTAACTGTAGTCACCATGGTGTACATGACATCCCCATGATTTGCTTTCTAACTGGAAGTTTGTACCTATTAACCATCTTCACTCACTTTGCTCAACCCTAGCCTCTAGCAGCCACCAGTTTGTTCTGTTGCTATACGTTGAGGTGTTTTAGATTCCACACATAAATGAGATCATATGTTATATATCTTTCTCTGACTTTTTTTCACTTAGCTTAATGCCTTCAAGAGCCATTCATGTTGTCACAGATGGTAGGAGTTCCTTTTTTTGGCTGAATAATAGTCCATAGTGTATATGTATGTATGCTTGCATACATACACACTTAACTCTTTATCGGTTTATCCATCATTGGACACAGAGATTGTTTCCATGTCTTGGCTATTGTAAATAATGTTGCAGTGAACTTGAGGGTGCAGGTATTTTTTCAAGTTAATGTTCCTTTTCTTTGGATGTATACCCAGAAGTGGAGTTGCTTGATCTTGTGATAGTTATATTTTTAATTTCTTGAGGAACTTCTGTACTGTTTTCCACAGTGGCTGTACTAATTTACATTCCCACCAGCAGTGCACAGAGTTCTGTTTTCTCCGTATCCTTATCAATACTTGTTATTTCTTGTCTTTTTGAGAATAACCATTGTAACAGGTGTGAAGTGTTCTTTCATTGTCTTTCATTGTCCTTTTGATTTGCATTTCACTGGTGACTGATGTGGAACATCTTTTCATGTGTCTTTTAGGCCATCTGTATGTCTTTGGAAAAGTGGGTATTTAGATCTTCTCATTCTCAAATTGTTTTTCTGCTTGAGTTGTTATGAGTTCTTCATATATTTTGGATATTAATTCAGCAGATGAATTTGAGCCTTTTATTCTTTGCATAACTCCTATCTCACATAAATAGCAAGTTATACTGTCTCATCTATATTGGTTAATAGGGCCCTTGACCACAGACAGTTGTGCCATGTATGACTGGAAACAGTTGACTGTTTCCCATGTGTGTTTTTGTTATTCCATATATGTTTTGTCTTTCTGACTGATCATAAGGTCCTCATTAGCATATATCCAACCTTACTGTATTTTGTTCTTCATAGTATCTAGGTCAGTGCTATGTAAGAACACTGAATGTTTAATAATAGTCGTCCATTCTTTTAGATTTCCATAGACCTTTTTTTTTTTTTTTAAAGATTTTATTTATTTATTTGACAGGCAGAGATCACAAGTAGGCAGAGAGGCAAGCAGAGAGAGAGAGGAGGAAGCAGGCTCCCTGCAGAGCAGAGAGCCCAATGCAGGGCTAGATCCCAGGACCCTGGGATCATGACCTGAGCTGAAGGCAGAGGCTTTAACCCACTGAGCCATCCAGGTGCCCGATTTCCATAACCTTTTGAAGTACAAGTCTTCAAAAGTAAGGTGACAAAATATCAAACTCCCTTTTTAGTAAAAACGTAGCATACTTGTTAGATGTTAGCAATGATTAGCTTACTGTTCTAGCTTAATGATCTATTGAGAAAATTATTAATAATCAGCAATCATAATTGTGCCCAGTTTATAAAAAATATCTTTGCAACAGTTTGAGATACTTAATTTTCATGGATGTATGATTTATGTGTAGATTAGGTTTGCTTTTCATTTGATTATGTTTTCTCAAATATTTACAAAGTATTCTTAATTCCTTATTGTTTTGGAAGTTTTCCACAAACATTTGCTTCTATGAGTTTATTTCCTGATGCTAATTTATATTTGACTATGGTAGTATCCTCTGTATTATAGAAAAATAATGGCTGCTGTAACAGGGTACATCTCTTCAATGTGAAATGTATTTATGCATAAACTTCTGAGTAATCTAATTATGCATAAACTAATATTACAGTGTTTATTAAAGAAAAAATAACTAAATACATTAATTGGATTCCCATGATGAGTCTGAGCATTGTTGTAGAGCAGTAACAATAAAGAGTGCTTACTTGCTACCTTTTCCTTGATTCCAGGCAAATAGCACATCTGGCCTTTATTTATTTTTATTTTTATTATTGTTATTGTTATTTTTAGAGAGGGAGCAGAGAGGAGAGAAAGAATCTTTTTTTTTCTTTTTCATAAACATATAATGTATTTTTATCCCCAGGGGTACAGGTTGTGAATCGCCAGGTTTACACAGTTCACAGCACTCACCATAGTATATACCCTCCCCAATGTCCATAATCCCACCCCCCTTTCGGAAACCTCCTCCCCCCAGCAACCTTCAGTTTGTTTTGTGAGATTAAGAGTCACTTATGGTTTGTCTCCCTCCCAATCCCATCTTGTTTCATTCATTCTAGGAAAGAAAGAATCTTTTTTTTTTTTTCCTAAGATTTTATTTATTTTATTTGACGGAGAGAGAGAGATCACAAGTAGGAAGAGAGGCAGGCAGAGACAGAGAGGGAAGCAGGCTCCCTGCTGAGCAGAGGGCCCGATGCGGGGCTCGATCCCAGGACCCTGAGATCATGACCTGAGCTGAAGGCAGCGGCTTCAATCCACTGAGCCACCCAGGCGCCCCGGAAAGAAAGAATCTTAAGCAGGCTCCAAATCTAGCACCCAGCCAGATGTGGGGCTTGGTAGCACAGTCCTGAGATCATGACCTGAGCCAAAATCAAGAGTTCGACACTTAACTGACTGAGTCACCTAGGCTCCCCTTGGCTTTCGTTTTAAAAGAAATTTTTAGTCTTGCTCCAGGAGTCACCTGTGTCTCTTTCTTTTTTACCTTTGCTTTCCAAATGATCACCCTAGATAAAAATAAAAAGGAAACCAAAAAGGGGATGAGGAGTGAGAGAGGAGCTCCATTTTTTTTTTTTTAAGATTTTATTTATTTATTTGACATAGAGAAATAGTGAGAGATGAGCATGATGAGCAGGGGAGAGAGGGAGAAGCAGTTTCCCGCTGAGCAGGGAGCCGCATGCCGGTCTCCATACGAGGATCCTGGGATCATGACTTGAGCCGAAGGCAGACGCTTATCTGATTGAGCTGCCCAGGTGCTCTGAGGAGCTCCATTTTTAAAAAGTGCTTTAAAATGGTGTCTTTTTTCTGAACACAATAGTGTTTAGTGTGTCCATCCATTTTAAATTAGTACTGACTTTGAAGATCAGGAATCAGATTTATCTGTTACAACCTCTTCATGATATAAAGTGAGAAATCAAGATTTAGAGAGATACATAGTTTTTCTCAAGTTTACAGAGTTTGTTGGCTGAGGGACTTGAGACTTGAACTGCAGCTTCAAAGTTCATATTCTTCGCATGGTATCATATTTAGTGTTATTCAACTTTGACTTCTATTAAAACAGATTATTAAATAGGAGATGAAATCAAATCTGCACTTTAGCTGCTAGCTTACTATGTTCTCAAACTGAACAATTGACAGTTGAAAATTTATTTCCAGGGCACCTGGGTGGCTCAGTTGGTTAAGCTTCTGGCTTCAGCTCAGGTCATGATCCCAGTGTCCTGGGATGGAAAGCCCTCTATTAGGCGCCATGCTCAGGGGGGAGCCTACTTTTCCCTCCCCCTTGGCCTCTCCCCCTGCTTGTGCTCTTTCTCTCAAATAAATAAAATCTTTTTAAAAAAAGAAAAAGGAAAGAAAATTTATCCCCCTAACCTGTTTTCAGGTAGTGGTTGCATTAGACTCACCTGGGAAGCTTTTTTTAAATGACGGATCCATGAACTCTACATAATTAACATCTCTAGTGGTGAAACTCAGGAAGGTTTCATTTTAAAGTCTCCACAGAGGAGTCTGATATAAGTTCTGATTGTGAATAATTTCCCCAATCTTTGAGTCTTCTTAATAAAGAAACTACACAGAAGGCTGGTATATCTCTTTTAAGATGGTTTTTGTATATGTGTCTAGTATCAGTTAGTTGAGTGACCGCCTTCAGCTCAGGTCATGATCCTGGAGTCCCAGGATTGAGTCCCGCATTGGGCTCCCAGCTCCACAGGGAGTCCGCTTCTTCCTCTGACCATCTACCCTCTCATGCTCCCTCTTACTTGCTCTCTCTCTCTCAAATAAATAAATAAGATCATAAAAAAAAAAAAAAGAAGAAGGGCAAAAAAATTTGTCCATGATACAGACTTTTTTGACTTGATGTGTTAGGCAATAGGCAGCTGTTCTGTATTCTTGGATGATGGCACAATTAAGGTGACACTTCTCTTTGCTGTCAGGGAAAACATCATATTACATCCTTTAAAAATATTTTCTCTTCCTGTTGCCTACTGCTACCACTCTGAGTCTTCATCATCTTTTAACTATAATAGCCTTATTGATTTTCCCATCCCGTCTATCTTCTGGATTTCTGTTAAAGTAATTGTTTCTAAAAAGCAAATCTATTGTGTCATATTGCTTTATAAAGTCCTTCAGTGAGTGGTTCCCTATTACCCAGGATAAAATCTAACCTACATAGCCTGTCTGTTCACAACAGTTTGCCACCTCATTACCAGTTCTCAGGAAATATAAGCTATGTATTCTGTATCTCAGCCGTAATGAACATAATGTGTTCTTTTATAACTTTACATATGCTGTTCTTTCTGCTTATGATTTTTTTTTCAAATTGATCAGCCTTGCCGATTCATATGAATCTTTTAATACACTTCAGATGTAGCCCGTCCTAGAAGTTATCAGTGTATCCTTTCCTCCTCCTCCTGTTAGCATTCTTCTTATTGCTTCTATGGTAATTGTCTGACTGACCCTGTTAGACTGTGAGATTACTGAGGAGAAGGACGTATCTTTCATTTATTGTTGCATTCCCAACCCCGAGTACAATGTCTGACAAAATAGCATTCAGTAAATTTTTAAAAAACCAATCTGAATTAAATCGAGTTCCTTGACATACTCAGTTAAACATTTGGCCATGGTAACTGAAAGAATTGGCAGTAGTCTTTCTTTTTTTAAAAAATCCACTATGGATATTTACCTCTTCTTATTTTTTATGATTTTCAAATAACTTGAATTTTCTTCTAATGCTTAAACTGTTTTTTCCTCATGTAGCACAATGCCTTACTTATAATCATGAGAAGTGGAATATTACTGTGATTCATGTTCTAGGCAAAGGGAGCTGTAATTAAGATGGTAAAAGGTGACAACTTTGTGTGTTCAGTGGAACAGCTATTTCTTTGCCTTCTGTTACATCAGAATACACTGACCAATGCATGGAATGCAGTGTTTTTCTTTGTATTGAATTTATGCTTACAAGAGGACAAAAAGGTGATAGATGCAATTAAATTATTCTTTTGTTCTTTATATTCTTTTTTACAGTGTATCTGTGTTCCTTGGAATATGTTGTTCTGCCACTAAAAAGCAGTATGATTTGGCAAATTATTTAATGGGTCTGGGCTTCAGTTTTTGGTCTATAAAGCAGATAGTAATAGTACTACCTCATAGGGTTGTTGTGGAAGTTAAGTGAATTATTGTATGTATGGTGCTGACATACGTAGTAAGTATTCTAAAGTAAGTATTCTAATAGCTATATTCATCCCATGCTGCTTTCCTCACCTTGGCCTCCATTCAGTTCCGTGATTATACTGAGGTCTTTGCTATCTCCAGGTCTTTCTGGATGCTCTTTTCTCTGCTGGGGTTGCAGTCTTCCATTTGATTGGCTCCTACTCAACTCCAGGTTTCCTACTAGACTGGCAATTGCAGGACAGCACAGTGTGTGCCTGGCAGGGTAGTTGTGCAATAAAGATTTATTGAGCAAATGAATAATTGAGGCTTTGTAGAAAGGAGAACAGATCGTGTAGAATGAAAGGTTGCTTCCTCTAGGGTTGTAGTCAGAGCAGGTTCTCTCGTTGTAGGCAGGGAAGAAAAAAGAGAGCCCAGATATGTGTATATGTATTATATACACACTCATACAAATTAAATGCTAAAATTATAAATGTTTAGTGGTTGAAGTATTAAAATAGGAGTCTATAGGTTAATCAAACTCTGCCTAAATGGTGATCAATTTAAGCTTAGTGATATTTTTAATTGCCACCCAGTAATTTGAAGATGATATTATTTATACTTTAATATATTGCAGCTACACTTCAAAAGAAGAAACTCTTGGGGCGCCTGGGTGGCTCAGTTGGTTAAGCATCTCCCTTCAGCTCAGGTCATGATCCCGGAGTCCTGGGATCAAGCCCTGCATTGGGTTCCCTGCTCAGCCAGGAGTCTGCTTCTCTCCCTGCCCCTTACCCCACTCATGCTCTCTATCTCTTTTGCTCTTTCTCTTGCTGTCTTTCAAATAAATAAACAAAATCTTTGGGGTTGCGGTGGAGAGACTGGTTGAGGAGTACGTGAGAGTTTATATAGTGCTATCTCTTTTGTATGTGTTTGAAATTTTCTGTAATAGACTCCTTTAAATCACAAAAACAAAATGTATTTAGCCTCATAGAAAATGATTAACTTAGAGGTGCCTGGGTGGTTCAGTCAATGGAGTGTTGGACTCTTGATTTTTGGCTCAGGTCATGATTTCAGGGTCATAGGATCAAGCCCCCAGTTGGGCTCCGTGCACAGCACTAAGTTGGCTTGTCCCTCTTCCTCTGCTCCTCCCCCTGCTAGCATGTGCCCTTTCTCTCTAAAAAAAGAAAGAAAGAATTAGGAAAAAAAAGAAAAGAAAAGAATTAGCTTATAAATTGGATTTTGGGGGCGCCTGGGTGGCTCAGTGGGTTAAAACCTCTGCCTTCGGCTTAGGTCATGATCTCAGGGTCCTGGGATCAAGCCCTGCAACAGGCTCCTTGCTCAGCGGGGACCTGCTTCTCTCTGCCTGCCTCTGCCGACCTGTGATCTCTGTCTGTCAAATAAATAAATAAAATCTTTTTTAAAAAATTGGATTTTGTTCCACTACATTATTATTGTATTTGAATAATGAGGATTTTTTTTCTGTTTTTTATTTCATCAGCAGATGCCTAATACGAACAAGCATAGGTACCCTTTTTCTAAAATGCTTGGATATGAAAACATTCATTTTTAGCCAGGGTACCTAGAGACATCCTGCTTCTCCCCGTACTGCCTAGCACATGGTGGGTTCTCAGGAAATGTTTTGTGAAAGAGTATGCAGGAGCAGTCACAGACCGAAAGGGAGTTTTGTCTGTTGAGCTCTTTCATTGCAATTTATTTGTTGAAGAAACCTTGGGCTCTTGTTTGCTGTGGGCTTTCCCATCATTTGAATTCTGCTGATTGTATCACCATACTATAATTTTTTAAGTTGATAGTTGTATCTAGAGCTTCATCAGATTCTATTTTGACTTTTTAAAAACTACTGTGTAATTAGTATTGTGCTCTTCCATCAGGAAGTCTATGGTATCAGATTATTTTTGTGAAATTTAACACTATTCTTTAAGTTTGAAGTTATAGAAAAATTATGTTTTAGATGGTGAAAATTATAGGCTTTTAAATAAACTTATTTGGGGCGCCTGGGTGGCTCAGTGGGTTAAAGCCTCTGCCTTCGGCTCAGGTCATGATCCCAGAGTCCTGGGATCGAGCCCCGCATCGGGCTCTCTGCTCAGTGGGGAGCCAGCTTCCTCCTCTCTCTCTGTCTGCCTCTCTGCCTGCTTGTGATCTGTCAAATAAATAAATAAAATCTTTTAAAAAATAATAAATAAATAAATAAACTTATTTAAGAAAATTGATCCAGACTAAATTTCCCAAAATTTGTTATTGCAAACTTAAAAAATAAGTTTTGATTTTTATTTGTATAAGACATTGTCTTATTCCATTTAGGTTGCTATAACACAGTACCACAGACTGGTCTGTTTATAAACAAAAGAAATTTGTTTCTTGTTTTTTTGAAGTTTGAGATATCTAAGATCAAAGCATTGGCAGGTTGGGTGTCTAGTGAGGGCTCACTTCCTGTTTCATAAACAGCTATCGTTTTGCTGTCTCCTCACATGGCAGAAGGGGCAAGGGTTTTCTCTGGAAGCTCTTTCACAAGGGTGTTAATCTCATTCATGAGGGCTCCACCTCATGACCTATGTATCTCCCTGTGGCCCGCCAACGCTCGCCCGCGAGGAAGGAAGACCACCGACACAGGATTCTTCTCTATCACGCTTTATTGAAGTGCACTTGGTTGAGGTTTGTAGGGTGATGGAAGCAGGAAGCGCCTGGGTAGAGCCAGGGCTGCACATATATACAGGCTAGCTGGGGCGTGTCTCATTCTGGGGTACGTGGCTCACTATGGTAGGTCAGCCTTGTTGCTGGGCAGAATAAGCTTAAGGCCACGCGTCCAACCACTTGTTTACGAGGCTCTCCGGCGCCATCTTGTAATGGCGGCAACGGGTTGCCACATCTCCCCCTTTTTCTTTTATTTTGCAGTCATGGCTAAAATCAGAGGAGTGTCCCCTAGTAAACATGTCCTCCTTTGCCTAGGGACGGGAGAGAAATGGAGGTACCCGTATGCAGACACTCATGACTTTCAGGGTGGCTCACCCTGTGCACTCCTAGGTGCAAACCACCCGCGGAAAATGCAAGGTTGTCTCTATTCGGGTGCAATGGGCTACTCAAAGCCCTCCGAGTGCAAGAGCACAACCTATGTTTCATTTAACATGCTGAGCCAAGCTTGGGGAGATGTTCCAGCCTCTATAGCGGCAAAGGCACGCGCTATGGCCACCTTCTCTCTTCTGCGAGCCCTCATTACCCTCAGAATTAAGAACAAAGCCACCAGTAGTCCTGCAAACATTAGCATGCCCATGACTCCTACTCCAGGAGTGGTAAAGCACAAGGTGCCTTGAAGGTTGAAATTTGTAGCGTTATAACGCTGTACCTTATTATTGATTTGTTTACAGGGTAAATCAAAAACACATTCTGGAACATACAGATGGGGTAATATTTTTGTCGCGTTTGTGACTGGCATGGGGATGGGCCATGTTCTTGAAACGGCCCAAAAGGTAGCTCCCTCAACTCTGGTCAGGCAGATCATCAGCACTATCAGCATCTCCAGGGTTGGAGTCCATGTCTGCTTCTTTGGTGTTGTCATCGGTTCTTTCATCCAACTTTCGCGTCAGTCGTGATGGCACCCACACCGGATCCGAGCGGTCCTGTGGAAAAACACAAACAGCTCCCCTGGATCTCCTAATCACGGGATCCGGTCCATACCATTTGTTATCCAGGATATCTTTCCACATTACACGTTCCTTTATGGCCTCAGCCTCTTCTGCGTGTCTATCTGCCGCACTTTTGCCATTGGCATCCAGAATTAAAAAATTGATAGTAAAGATTGCTAGGGATAGGCGATCTCGAGGGGTCATAACCGCCTCTATTCCCCCTTTTTGTTTTTGTATTAGTTCTTTAAGCGTGCGGTTAGCGCGCTCAAACCCAATCCCTTTCTATCATTTTTCAAGCTAGGACTGACTAGCTCTGATTCTCTCTGCAAGTATTTACCTAGGCCTTTGCCTGGCATATAGCCTTGTTTCATCATCAAATCTTTGCTCTGTTTGGAAAACGTTCCCTCATTAGTCAGAATTAGATTTAATTGACTCTGGACATCTCTTCCCCAGAGATTGATGGGAAGGTCCAGTACGAACGGCTGAAAAGTCCCTTTGTTCCCTTCCATCCTCCAATGTAGAGTTTTTGCACTAATCTCAGGTGTGTTTTGATAGCCTAGCCCCTGTAATGTTTGAGAGGCCTTTTGCAGCGGCCAATTCCTTGGCCAGAATCGTTGGCTCATGACGCTTCGGTCGGCCCCCGTATCTATTAGACCGGTGAAGGCCTTTCCTTCTATCTCCAAACTACACATGGGGCGACCTGTTAGCTCCAAAGATAAGTAGGCCATATCGACTCCAGAGGATAATGCCAAAAGGTGAGTGACACATAACCCTAATTGTACCCTGATAGTCTGGGTCAATGATCCCGGGGAGGACCAATAAGCCCCTCATGGTGCTGGATGATCGGCCTAAAACCAGCCCAGCCGAGCCTACAGGAAGAGGTCCTGACATGTCAGTAGGAACCGCTTGTATACCCATACGAGGGGTTAAAACCAGTCCGGCGGTGGCGCAGAGGTCCAGCCCCGCGGAGCCTGTCGTGGCTCGTCGGGTGCTCTCGGCGGCTGAAGGATCCCCTCCTGAAACGCCCCATATATTTTCGGGCCCTGAGGGCGTGGGCCCCTCTGCATGTTTTTTGACTCCGGGACATATGGGTTATTTATAGGTTGTCCATTAATGTCTTTTGTGGATCTACACTCATTGGCCCAATGTTTCCCCTTCTTGCATCTTGGGCATGTCCCGGGCTGCTTGGTATTTGGTCCCTTTGCCCTAAAGCCTTCCTTGTTAGGACAGTTTCTCTTTACGTGTCCCGGCTGTCCGCAAATGAAGCAGCCATCACGTCTCCCGTGCTTAGTAGCCGCTATCATAGCTCTGGCCAGTCCTTCATTGGTGAGTGGTCCTCCTATCTCTCTGCAGGCCTTTAGCCACGCATCTAAACCTTTTCCTTTCCATGGTGTGATTGCTCGCTGGCAATCCTTAGTGCATTGCTCATAAACAAGCTGTTGCACTAGAGGCATGGCCTCCTGAGCGTCTCCAAAAATTTTTCCAGCTACCTCTATCATTCTAGCCACAAAATCTGAAAAAGGCTCATTCGGTCCTTGGATTATCTTAGTCAGGTTTCCTGATACCTCTCCCCGTTTAGGTATCATCCTCCATGCTCTTTTAAATATTTCTACGATCTGCTGATAAACAGGCACCGGGAAGGCCGTCTGGTTATCAGCCCACTGTCCCTGCCCCAGTAGCATATCAGCAGTCCAGGGTGCTGTGTTTGGTGTACGAGCATTCACTCGCGCCTGATTATGCGCGGCTTCTGTAACCACTGCTCTATAGTCTAGATACTGTTCTGTGTTTAGGCACGCTCGAGCTATCTCCCACCAATCATTTGGTGTCAGGGCTGCGGTGGTGATCCTATCCAGTAAAATTAACGTATACTGTGCATTGGGCCCCCAAGTACGGGCGGCCTCTACTAAGTCCTTCAACTGTTTGTAGGGTATGGGCTCATGATATCTTTGCTGGTTTTGGTTTTCAAAGACAGGGAACGCAACAGCGTCCAGCGGGGTGAACTCGGCAAGGCATCTGAGCGTTTTTCGAGAGAGCCTATGGGCCCCTCCGTTCTGCTTGCCTGGATAAGGCGGAGGCGGAGCTCTTGCCGGAGGCGGCAGTCCGTATCGCTCCTCCTCATATCTAGCCGCCTCTTCCTCTAACTCCTCCTCCTCGTCCTCCGTTAGTGAGTCATCTCCCGAGTCCCTCTCTTGCTTTACACTGAGAGCGGCGAATTCCTCATAGAACTCATCTAAACTCGGGTAGATGGGTGCACTGGGAGCGGTTGCCTGATGTTTTTTGTGCTTACTTTTATCATCTGTTTCCTTTTGTTTTTCACTTCCTCTTTTATATCCCTTTTCTGACTTCTTCATTTGTTTTTTGTTTCCCCCTTCCTTTATACTACTTGATTCCGAAAGGCTGTCCTGATGTTCCGCTAAAGCACGCCTGCCCTTTTTCAGATGCTCTACGTGTTTTCCGTCCCGTAAGCACGCATGTATAACTCTCCATAAGGGTAGGGTGCCTGATTTAAGCTGCTGATTGGCCTTGGCTGCATCCAGATCTCTTCCTAACTTTTCCCAGCAGGGAAGGTTTAAGTCCCCCGACACGGCAAACCACGGGGCACACTCATCTATGTCTTTAAGAACGGATTTGACTGTCCTCTCTGAGATCCTTAACCCCCTCTCTTTTAATAGTGCCTGTATGGGGCTCACGAAGTCTGGATATTTGCACTCACGTATCCAAAAGCAAAAAAGCAAGGCTACAACTGCAAGGACAATTATAGCTATAGCAGCTACCCAAGGCTCAAGTGTCCAAAATAACATACCGGGGAATACTTACCGGCGCCGACCACTTCGCATGTAGAGTTCTGAATCCTTTCTAGGCTCCCCGCGGTGTCCGCCGAACTATCCCGGGTCTCGGCACCAGCTGTGGCCCGCCAACGCTCGCCCGCGAGGAAGGAAGACCACCGACACAGGATTCTTCTCTATCACGCTTTATTGAAGTGCACTTGGTTGAGGTTTGTAGGGTGATGGAAGCAGGAAGCGCCTGGGTAGAGCCAGGGCTGCACATATATACAGGCTAGCTGGGGCGTGTCTCATTCTGGGGTACGTGGCTCACTATGGTAGGTCAGCCTTGTTGCTGGGCAGAATAAGCTTAAGGCCACGCGTCCAACCACTTGTTTACGAGGCTCTCCGGCGCCATCTTGTAATGGCGGCAACGGGTTGCCACATCTCCCAAAGACCCCGCCTCCAATGCCACCATTTGGGAGTTCCATTCCTACAAGAATTTAGGGTGGGCATTGGGGGGGCGGAGACCCAAGCATTCAGTCTATAAGAAATATGTTAAGATTTGTTGGAACTTGTTAAGTAGAATCATTGGGAATCTTGGAGTTATATCATAAAATATAAAAAGATTTCAGAATCTCATAGTTATAATCCCATAGTACAGATCTGATATATATAGCAATGTAGTTTTGTGTTGGTCTGTTTTGGCATTCATTAATTCTGACTTCTGCTCTATCTAGACTGTTATTAATCCCATCCAGCTCTTCCTTAGGCATAGCCTTCAAGGCTTTTGATTGTGAACTTGGTTAATCAACTTCTATATCTGCTGTAGAGTCATTTGTACTTTTCAGAAGTTTTGAGCTTAGCTTGGTGTAACCTCTAACCTTGAAACAGAATCTGGTAGATGTTTTAAAAGGGTGATTGGGGTAGGGGGTGCCTGGGTGGCTCAGAGGGTTAAGCCTCTGCCTTCAGCTCAGGTCATGATCTCAGGGTCCTGTGATCAAGTCCCACATCAGGCTGTCTGCTTGGTAGGGAGTCTGTTTCCCCTTCTCTCTCTCTGCCTGCCTCTCTGCCTACTTGTGATCTCTGTCAAATAAATAAATTAAAAAAAAAAAAGGGTGATTGGTTGTGCATTTAAAACACACTTCTTCCTTCTAGTGCGACTTTGTCTCCTAAACATTCTGAGATTATGGGGGATTTTACTTTGCTTTTTAGAGGTGTGATTATGATTTCCCAGCTTCTCCATAAGTAACCCCAGAACTAAAACCAGTCATGTTTGGGATTCTTCAGTTCCAGTCTGTTTTATAGAGCCCTGTGTAACAGCTCAAATTTCACGTATTCCTCTATACCCAAGAAGAATCCTGCATTTGCCAAGTGCCAGTCTTGTACAGAATTGGAAAATGCCCTCAGGAAAGAAAATGTTTAAGGATTTTCAAAAGGATCCTTCTCACATCCTTGCAGCCTGGAATTCACATTCGTCTAGTCATCACTGATTCTGTAACTCTGATATCTTTTTTTTTTTTTTTAAGATTTTAAAATTTATTTTAGAGAAAGAGTGAGAGTGGGGGAGGGGCAGAAAGAGAGGGATTCCCAAGTAGACTCCCTGTTGAGGAGGAAGCCCTACTGGGGGCTCCATCCCAGGACCCTAAGATCATCACCTGAGTTGAAATCAAGAGTTGGGTGTTTAACTGACTGAGTCACCCAGGTGCCCCAAGGATTTTATATTTATACCTCTTAGAAATGAAAAATATTCTAACGTGACAAGTAGTATGGACAGTATTACTGCCTTTATATCATTGACAAAGATTAAGATGTTTTAGAATAGCTTCCTAATATATCATTTATAGAACAGCATCTCTTTTAGTTAGTTTTGTTCTCTCTTCAATGACAAGCTCTATTTGGTTGTTACTCATCTGTGAAAGCTTATACATTAATGAGTAGTAAAGATTTCCCTCAAAAAGTAAATAAATTGATAATAATTAGCTTTTACTTTTCCTGCTTGAAAAACAGAGACATTCTAAAGATGTTGTAAAGATATTTTCTTTCATTTAACTCAGGACTTCAAAAAAGTAAATTTCTTTTTCTTGACAAGAATGCTATTTTGTGTGCGTGTGTGTGTGTCTGTGTTTTCTAATCTACATCTGATTAGACATAAAATGCCTATATCCGAAGCAGACTGCAAGAAAACTGGAGATAACTTAGTAAGAATAGGCAATTAATTGGGAAAATTTAATCAGTGATAGCATTTATCAAGAAGACATGAAGTTACAAGAATCACGAAAAACATTACCTTTATATCAGGGATAAGAAATAAAGACCTCTTGTTTCTTTAACTATTTTATCTAAACATTATAAAAATAATGATACAATTTTGTGAGTGGGAATAATTGCAGAACATTCGAACAATTTGGTTTGTGTTTATATTTACACTGAAAGTTTCTATTTATTGTTTGATGGGGGTAGTGATGCCCTTGACATAGAAACACATTTTGTAGGTAGGCTAACAAGGATTTGAATCCCACTCTCTTTCATTCATCTTCATAAGCTATGTTTTATTCGTAGCAAGCATTTATTTAGTGTTTACTCTTAGCCAGTTGCTCTAAGTGCATGGATATTCCTTACCTATTTTATTTTATTTTTATTCCTTACCTCTTTTAATTCACAGAACAGCCCTTGGAATCACTTCTTCTGTAACACAAGTCTGTCACAGTAGTAAGTGATGAAGCTAGGATGTAAACTGAGTTCCGTAAAACACCAAAGCCCATATTAAATATTGTGTCATACCACCTCCCTGTGCGATCCTGAGCAACCACACACACACACACCCTAACTCTGTAACCCCCAAAGCTTTGGAAATTGCTAGTTTTTTCATAACTTCTTTGGTGGCAAAATGAGACTTGAATGGATGAAAAACATTTACAGCCTTTGTTCATCCCATTTAGTGTGACTGCATACATGTTGCTGCAAAAATGGTGATGTATTTGATTTAGGGTGTCCTGTGGTTGATCTTCTCTGGAAATGTTAACAAAATATATGGTGTATGCACTGTATTAATTTTCTAAAATGTAAAAAATTCTGAAATCAGAAACATTCCCAGGTGGCTATGGCCCCCATTTAACTTCCATATTACTTTATTTTCTTTCTGTAGAGATGTTAACATCAAACCCAGTAGGTTTTAATAAGAATTATATGAAATAATTAACGTATGTAAGCATTTAAGGTCCGTGGCATATAAGTATTTAATTTATTGGTATTGTTACTATCATTATCTTGGAATTTATATTCAACTGTGCAGAGTTTGGATCCTAAAGTTATTAGAATTGTTGAAAACATGAGTTTTGTTTAGCTTGCAGCTGAAGCCCAACACTGCTTTGTGTCTGTGTAGGATTAGTAGGAAACTATGCCTTCTACACATTGTAGTCACTTTGACTTACCACTGGCTATTTAACACAGTATGATTTTCTCCTGTAAGTGTTTGTTATCCCTTAGTGCAGTATTTCCTAACCTTTTTTTGTGTCGCTGCACACAGAGAAAAGTCTTTCCTGAGATCAGTGAAGGAAGAGGGTGCTTGTGCACCGCTGCTCCAGGGTCTCCTGGCCACCTGAGGGCCGAGAGAATCAATAGCATGGCACACTGTAACACTTTGACAAAGCAGCCTAGAATTGTGTACACCAAACATAAGCGGAAGATAAATGAAATGATGAAGATTACAGTGAATTTACTTTTGTTACCTCTTTAAGTATCTATTTCAGAATAGGTGAAAAAATCCACATAAAACTAGGTGAAAGTTATAATTTTTTAAATTGTTCATTTCTTAATTGTCTTCTAGCAGTCAAGAATGAAGTAGATTAGAATTTTTTTTTAAAAAGTAAGAGGTAGATTGACTGTTTTACATAGTGCTTTATATAATGTATTTGTTGGAATCTTAAGGATACTCATTTGTAAGTTAGAATTATGAAGAAACCATGACACTGTTTCATCATTTAAAGCACTTCTAAGAGTAGATAGGACCAAAGATACATTTAATTTAGGGCATTTGTTTTTTTTAAGGGTCTGACATTTATTTTTTCCCCAAATATTACAGTAAAACGTAGGTAGGGTAGGATGATTTTGTCAGTTTTCTTTTTAATGTAAAATTCAGAGTTTGGCTGTTGGAAGTTATTTGCAACAGGCTTGTATGCACAGGATACAAGAAGTTGTTTCACATTATTCACCCACCCCGCCCCTTTGCCAAGTCTATGGGGTGAATCACAGCCAGATTAAAAAAGGAGTGTAGAGTTAATTCTCAACCAGATAATATGTTTCTAGAATGTTAGTTGAGATGTTTTCCTCAGCTATAAATTCAGGATAGGGAGGTGGGGCAAACAGTATATAGGGAGTTGTGAGTATAGCCCCTTTGGCTAAGGAATTTGAGGGTCAGGGAGACACTCCACATCCTATTGGTTTATTTTGAAGGAAAGGTTATTTAGTTTGAAGGATATAAACAGGATTTCTTTTTCTTGTGGTTCTTTGTGGAGGAGACTCTTTCCTTGCCTTCAGTTAACCGAAATGGGGTTAGCTGAGTCCATGGCATATCCAGGGGCCTATTTGCAGTTGGTGGGGCTCCTCTTTACCTTTTGAGGGATGCATTTCCTGTGCTTTTTCTCTTTTCCTTTTGTGTTTCTTAAGATTTTTTTAAATTTTTATTTATTTGATAGAGATCACAAGTAGGCAGAGAGGCAAACAGAGAGAGAGAGAGGAGGAAGCAGGCTCCCTGCTGAGCAGAGAGCCTAATGCCCCAGGACCCTGGGATCATGACCTGAGCGGAAGGCAGAGGCTTTAACCCACTGAGCCACCCAGGCACCCCTCTTGTGCTTTTTCTTTTTTCATGGACTCGAATAGTAAGGTTGGGGACAGGAGGGAGGCAGAAGTGGAAACCGAGTCCTTGGTACTCACTTAATTCTGAACAGACTTGGAGCTCTGTCTGCTCAAGTTGGGGTCTTTTTCAAGAGGAGTTTTCAGAGATAAAATAATTTTGACAGCCTTACAAATCTTTCTTTTAATACTTCAGAAATGTTCTAATTTGCGGGGTTTACCACCTTCAAAAGCTTTAAGAATATTGGATGATTCTATAATAGTATATAGCTCAGAATATGTTATTTTGGAAATAAATATTGTTAATATGTTATATTATGTTAGAATATGTTAGTTTGAAAAGAATGTGGCTGGCATTCAGCACTTCATTGAACCAGGGCTTATTATTTATCAGCTGCGTTCCTTAATTTTTCACAGAATGTTACATCTTCATCTAAATCACGAATCTGAATTATATTACTATAAAACCTAACAGTGTTCCCTAAGATAGCATAGTAGTAACTTTTGTAAGAAAAAACATGTTAGTGGGGAGCCTGGGTGGTTCAGTTGTTAAGCATCTGCCTTCAGCTCAGGTCATGATCCCAGAGTCCTGGGATTGAGCCCTGTATCAGGCTCCCTGCTCCAAGGGACGCCTGCTTTTCCCTCACCCGCTCCCCCCTGCTTCCCCTCTCTCACTGTGTCTCTCTCTATCAAATAAATAAATAAAATCTTTAAAAAAAAAAAAGAAAGAAAGAAAGAAAAGAGAAAACAAGTAGTAACAAAAATTGTTTCCCTTAGAGGAATAGAAAATAAAGATAATAACAAAATAAAATTCCAGAATATATGAAGTCATTAGGACTAAAAATCATGTATTACACATGTATTTTATATTTTTATATTATTGTAATGATTGGTATTCCTTGTCATCCCCACAGGCATGTTACAAAGATAAATACAGTCTTTTCTCAACTCTTTATTATTAACCTCAGAAATGTGCAAGTGTTGATGTGTTAAGAGTTTAGGGATTAGAAAGCTGCAAAAAATGAGTTTCCTGTCTCTTTTGGGAAATAGTGTTGCTTTGTGAGTGGAATTTGCAAGCCAGATAAATTCTGTAGAGTTAGTGAGTGGTAATGTAGTAGTCACTTTACAGAGTGTGGGGTCCTGAAACAGTTGGTGCAGGTGGATAGCAGTGCTGTAAGGGAGGGAAATCAAAGTTCACATACAAAGTATCCATAGGGACTCCACATTTTGCAGATTCTCTTTCCCTAAAACAAAAACAAAACTTTGTTTTTGGATCGTATTTCTCAGATTTCAGAACTCATTTTTTTCCTTTCAGAAAACTGAAGAATGGGAGAAAGATAAGACTGAAGCAGACATGGAAGAGTATGTATGGAACAATCGCTCCTCTGAAAAAAATATTCTGGAAACACTTCTCCAAATCAAAGCTGCTGAGAAAAATCTGGATGTAAATAAAGAAGAGCTCCTTGCTACGAAAGAAGTTGAAGAGTACAAAAAGTCTGTTGTTAGTCTTAAGAATGAAGGGGACAATGAAAATACCCTTTCTCAGTACAAAGAATCAGTGAAGAAACTATTAAATCTAATGTGATTTATTTAGAAAAATCTCCTTGATTTAATTTTTATTTTATGATTTTTAAAAATCTCCTTGATTTAAAATCTCCATGATATAATTTTATTATAATTATCTCACTTTATATAAATTTGAAAATGCTAAAAAAAAAAGTTTTTACACATTTCAGATTTTTTTTATTAGTTTCAGAGGCTTAGTGATTATTATTAGTTTAGTGATTCATCAGGTGCATATAACATACCCAGTGCTCATTCCATCGGTTTTCCTTTTTAATACCCATCCCCCAGTTACCTCATCACCCCACCCACCTCCCCTTCAGCAACCCTCAGTGTGTTTCCTAGAGTTCAGTGTCTCTTACAGTTTGCCTTCCTGTCTAATTTTCATCTTATTTTATTTTTCCTTATCTTCTCCTGTGTTCATCTCTTTTATTTCTTAAATTCCACATATGAATGAAATCATATGGTATTTGTCTTTCTCTGACTTACTTATTTTGCTTAGCATAATACTCTAATTCTATCCACATTGTTGAAAATGATAAGATTTAATTCTTTCTGAATAAAAATACTACTGTGTATATATACCTCATCTTTATCCATTCATCTGTCAGTGGACATCTGGACGCTTTCCATATTTTGGCTGTGGTGGACGTTGCTACTCTAAACATTGGGGTGAGATGCCCCTTTGGATCACTGCATTTGTATCAGTAATGCAGTTGCTGGTTCATAGGGTAGCTCTGTTTTCAACTTTCTGAGGAACCTCCAAACTGTTTTCCAGAGCGGCTCACCAGTTTGCATTCCTACTAACAGTGTAAGAGGGTTCCCCTTTCTCCACATCTTCACCAACATCTGTTGTTCCTGACTTGTTAATTTTAGCCATTTTGACTGGTGTGAGATGGTATCTCATTATGGTTTTGATTTGTATTTCCCTCATGCTGTGTCTGCAAGCCATTTGTATGTTTTCTTTGGGGTAAAGTCTGTTGGTGTCTTCTGCCCATTTCTTGACTGGATTTTTTGATTTTGGGGTGTTGACTTTAATAAGTTTCTTTATAGATTTTGGATACTGGCCCCTTTTTTTTTTTTTTAATTTTATTTACTTGACAGACAGAGATCACAAGTAGGCAGAGAGAAAGGGGAAAGCAGGCTCCCCGCTGAGCAGAGAGCCCGATGCGGGGCTCGATCCCAGGACCCTGAGATCATGACCTGAGCCGAAGGCAGAGGCTTTAACCCACCGAGCCACCCAGGCGCCCCGGATACTGGCCCTTTATCTGATAAGCCATTTGCAAATATATTCTCCCATTCCATAGGTTGCCTTTTAATTTTGTCAGCTATTTGCTGTGCAAAAGCTTTTTATCTTGATGAAGTCTCAATAGTACATTTTTGCTTTTGTTTCCCTTGTCTTTGGAGACATATCTAGCAAGAAGTTGTTGCAGCTGAGGTAAGGTTGCTGCCTATATTTTCTTCTAGGATTTTGACAGATTCCTATCTCACGGTTAGGTCTTTCATCCATTTTGAGTCTATTTTTGTGATGGTGTAAGGAAATGGTCCGGTTTCATTCTTCTGCATGTGGCTGTCTAATTTTTTCAGCACCATTTGTTGAAGACACTGTCTTCTTTCCATTGGACATTCTTTCCTGCTTTGTTGAAGATTAGTTGACCATAGAGTTGAGGGTCCATATCTGCTCTCTGTTCTGTTCCATTGATCTATGTGTCTGTTTTTGTGCCAGTACCATGCTGTGTTGCTGATTACAGCTTTGTAGTAGATTTTGGCTTTATTTGCTGCTCTTTTCCCAGCTCCTTTCTGTCTAAGGTTAGGTTGTGTATTTGGGACTTCTCTTGTTTCTTTCTTTCTTTCTTTCTTTCTTTCTTTCTTTCTTTCTTTCTTTTTAAAGATTTTATTTATTTATTTGACAGACAGAGAGAGAGAGAGAGATCACAAGTAGGCAGAGAGGCAGGCAGAGAGAGGGGGAAGCAGACTCCCCACTGAGCAGAGAACCTGATGTGGGGCTCGATCCCAGAACCCTGTGATCATGACCCAAGCCGAAAGGCAGAGGGTTTAACCCACTGAGCCACCCAGGCACCCTACTTCTCTTATTTCTTGAGAAAGGCTTATGTTACTATATACTTCCCTCTTAGGACCATCTTTGCTGTATCCCAAAGGTTCAGAACTATCCTGTTTTCACATTTATTTCCGTGTATATTTTGAGTTCTTCTCTAATTTCCTGATTGATTCTTTAATAAGGTGCTCTTTAACCAACATGTATTTGTGTTCCTTCCCATTTTTCTCTTGTGATTGAGTTCAGGTTTTAAAGCATGGTGTTCTAAAAATTTGCATGGTATGATCTCAGTCTTTCTGTACCAGTTGAGGCCTGATTTTTGATGCAGTATGTGATCTGTTCAGGGGAATGTTCCATGTACACTCAAGAAGAATGTGTATTCTGTTGCTTTAAGATGAAATGCTCTAAATAGATCTCTTAAGTCCATCTGGTCTGGTGTGTCATTCAAAGCCCTTGTTTCCTTTTTCATCTGCTTAGATGATCTGTCCATTGCAGTGAGTGGGGTGTTGAAGTCTCCAACTATGATTGTATTATTATCAGTGTGTTTCTTTAATTTTATTAATTGGTTTGTACAATTGGCTGCTCCCAAGTTAGGGGCATAAGTATTTACAGTTGTTAGATCTTCTTGTTGGGTAGACCCTTTTATTATGATACTGTGTCCTTTTCATCTCCTATTATAGTCTTTGGTTTAAAAAGTCTAGTTTGATGTAAGGATGGCTACTCCAGCTTTCTTTTGATATTCATTAACATGATAAATGGTTCTCCACCCCCTCATGCTCAATTTGGAGGTATCTTTGGGTCTAAAATGAGTCTCTTATAGACAGCATATCAATGGGTCTTGTTTTTTATCCACTCTGATATCATGTGTCTTTTGATTGGAACATTTAGTCCATTTACATTCAAAGTAATTACGTACGAAGTTATACCATTGTATTTTCAGTAAAGTCACTGTTTCTGTAGTTTGTCACTGTTCCTTTCTGCTGTTTGTTACTTTTGGGTTCTCTTCCCTCAAAGGATCCCCTTTAATATTTCTTACAGGGCTAGTGTAGTGGTCAAAAATTCCTTTAGTTTTTGTCTAACCTGGAAACTCTTTATCTCTCCTTCTATTCTGAATGACAACCTTGCTGGATAAAAGTATTCTTGGTTGCATATTTTTCTCATTTGGTACCCTGAATATATCATGCCAGTCCTTACTGGCCTTCCAGGTCTCTGGGCAAGTCCGCTGTCAGCTTTATGTTTCTACCATTGTAGGTTATGGACCTCTTGTCCTAAGCTGCTTTCAGGTTTTTCTCTTTATCTGAAATTTGCAAGCTTCTTTATTGTATGTCCAAACACAACTCCAAACGGAGAGTAAGGGGTTAGAGAACCATTTATCATTACCTCAATCTTTTTATTGATTTTGAGGGGATGTCTCTGTCCCTCCTGGATTGAATGCCTATTTCCTTCCCCAGATTAGGGAAGTTCCCAGCTGTAATTTGTTCAAATAAACATTCTGCCCTCCCTCCTTCCCCTTCATCTTCTGGGACCCCTATTATCTGGATATTATTTTGCTTTATGGAATCACCGATTTCTGGAAGCTTTCCTTCGTGATTAAGTAGTTGTCTCTCTTCGGCTTACTTATATTCCATTATTTTGTCTTCTATATTACTGACTCTCCTGTGCCTTATTTATTGTCACTTTCAGAGCCTCCATTTTTTACCGCATCTCAGTAATAGCATTTTTAACTTTGGCATGACTGTATTTTAGTTCTTTTATTTCTACAGTAAGGTGTTCTTTAGTATCTTGAATGCTTTTTTCAAGCCCAACTTGTATCTTTATAATCATTGTTTTAAGTTCTAGTTCAGACATCTTACTTATATCCATATTAACTCCTGTTCTTCTTTCTTTTGTTATTAAGTTTCTCCATCTTGTTATTATGTCCAGAAAAGAAAAGAAGAAAGAGAGAGTAAAGACGACAATATTTCTAAGAAGTGGCCACTTTTCTCTTTGTAGCATTGCAGCATTTCTTTTATCAGATCTCTGGTTGAAAATGCAAGTGTTCAGAATGATTTGATAACTATCTAGCTGAATTCCAGGGATAAGACTAACATAGGGTCCTTACTCCTCCACCATGTTAACTCTAGAAGCCACATCACATTTAAAATATTTTCTCATACTAATGCATCATGGCAATGATTATTCAGCCGTTTTCTTATTTGTATGGTGTGGCAGTAGAACTGATTAGACAACCTGTGTGATTCCTTCTGGTTTGAAAGTATTTTAATTTTATTTCTGCCATCACTTTAATATTCATGTATATACATATGTTGTTATTTTATCTCCTATTTCTTTTTATACAAATTAGCACCTATTGGTTGCTTTTAAATCCAGATCTTCCTCAACTTAGGATGGGGTTATGTCCCAATAAATCCATCTTAAGATGAAAATATCGTAAGTTGAAAATATATTTAATACACCTAACCTACCAAGCATCATAGCTTAGTTCAACCTACCTTAAACGTGCTCAGAACACTTAACATTAGCTTACAGTTGGCCAGAATCATCTATCACAGAGCCTATTTTATAATTAAGTGTTAAATATCTCATGAAGTTTATTGAATACTGTGCTGAAAGTTAAAGAATGGTTTTATGGGTACAAAGTGGTTGTCATTATACAGGTTGTTTACCCTTAGGATCACATGGCTGGATAGGAGCTTCGGCTGCTGCTGCCCAGTATCATGAAAATGTATCATCATATATCACTAGTCTGGGAAAAGATCAAAATTCAAAATCTGAAGTATGGTTTCCTCAGTATGTTACTGCTTTCACACCATTATAAATTCAAAAAATCGTGAGTCAAAATAAGTCAGGACCAGCTGTAATGACTTTGGTTATTTAGGAGGCTAAGTCCAGAACGTACTTCCCTGTATATAGTTCAGTGCTTTTTTTTTTACATAACTACTGTCCACCCAATGCCTTTTCTACAGATGCCAATTGTGATTAGAAACAGGTTCTTGGAAGTATTTTTCTAAACTGAAAAGTTTGCTCCATTCCTCTCTTTTGGGCTCACTTTATGTTAATTCAACTCTGCTTAGCATCCTTCTTTCTGTTTTCTGGGGCTCACTTCTCCAAGCCAATGCTTGCAGAAAAGTGGAAATGGAGGTTAACTGGTATTCATCTCTTTAGATTCCCCAGTTAGAGTTTCTGCAGCTCAGAAAAGAGATGAGGTGTAAGACCTTGAAATTAATTGGAGTAAATGACAAAGTAAGACTTGTCCTATGAAACATTCCATTCAATTTAACTGTCAATTCAGTATTTTTATCTATTATGTCTACCACTTCCAAAGTTGTAAGTGGTTAAGTTAATTAAAATAGAATTTTATTTTCTATTGAGTTTAATTACTTGGAATTAATGAGTTTGTTACTTGTCCAAAACTTACCTTGCCTAACAGAATTAGAGAACATAAATGAAAGCCAAAAAGAATTTGAAAACAGTTACCCAAAGGATTTATATGAAATGAAGGTATGATTTAATATTAGCAAGTTCAAGAATCTGTATGTTATTAAGTATGATAAGATGACCTTGACTGCAAAAAGAGAGATACATTGTAACCCACTGCATAGAAATAGTAAATTAGGGTGCTTGGGTGGCTCAGTGGGTTAAGCCGCTGCCTTTGGCTCAGGTCATGATCTCAGGGTCCTGGGATTGAGTCCTGAATTGGGCTCTCCGCTTGGCGGGGAGCCTGCTCCCCCCACCCCCGACCCCCCCGCCTGTATCTCTGCCTGCTTGTGATCTCTCTCTGTCAAATAAATACATAAAACCTTTTTTAAAAAAATATAAATAAGTAATAAAAATAAAAAATTTTTATTAAAAAAATAAAAATTAAAAAATAAATTAAAATTAAAAATTAAAAGCATACTTTAAGTGTATTGAAATGTTCTATTTCTTAGAGATTCATGGAGTTTAAGGAATTTCAGATGCAGAAACAGTATTGAAGAAGGGAACATTTTGAAAATAGAGGTTGAGGAGAAATCCTTTGGGAACATGTAAAGAGATGGTAGGTTAGGGTCATCCATCTTTTGAAATAATACTATAATAATAGATAAAACAGAGGAGGTAATGCTGTGTAATAAAAAATCTGACCTGGCCCAAAGAGAGGTCTGGCCTTTGCTTGCAGCTTCTAGGAGGTAATCTATGTCATACCTCATAGGAATATCTTTGTTTAGGGTGAGAGCCAGTCACAATGGATTTTAGGGTGGGGCTGGCCACACCTGACAGTCTTAGCCATGCCGGCAAAACCACATGATTTAGAGGAAGGGGCATTAAGTCACCTGGGATCAGTCCACCTGGCAGCTGAGATCAACCACCCAGGTAATCACTCGGTCATACCCATGCAATAGAGCCTCTATAAAATCTTTGAACTGCTAAAGTTTGGGCAGGTTTCCCTGGCTGGCAGTACTCTGGGCATATTACCATACACTGGTGCAGGAAAAGTAACATATCTTGCCTCTAGGGGCAGACACCAGAAACTATAACTTTGGAACCCTCTGTGACTTCATTCTATGTGCTTCTTTCCTTGGCTGACTTTAATCCATATCCTTTCCCTGTGATAAACCATAACCATGAGTATAACAGCTTTCCTTGAGTTCTGTGAATTATTCTAGTGAATTACCAAACCTGAGGGTGGTTTTTCCGACAGACCTCCCCGCTCCAAATTTATACTTGGTGTCTCACAGAGCACTGTACCCTCTAGCCTTTGCAGTTTGGGTATCTCCAGGCAACTGATCTGAAGATAGGCTGTAGCACTGACACCTAATGGCAAAATCTTAGAGCTGTGAGATTAATACAGAACTGCCTCAGATAGAAAGCAGTTACGATCATTATAATTTTAGCAATAATTAAACTACTGTTTTTCATTAATCGGATCTTTACCCATCCTTTAAGATATTAATTGAGCCATGGACGCCTGGGTGGCTCAGTGGGTTAAGCCGCTGCCTTCGGCTCAGGTCATGATCTCAGGGTCCTGGGATCGAGTCCCATATCGGGCTCTCTGATCAGCAGGGGGCCTGCCTCCCTCTCTCTCTGCCTGCTTCTCCATCTACTTGTGATTTCTCTCTGTCAAATAAATAAATAAAATCTTTAAAAAAAAAAAAAGATATTAATTGAGCCAATATATACAATGAACATCATATTTATCCTTTAACCAAGTCTAAGGGATATTTGCTACATTGATAACACATTGACTGCTGACATCAAACTTAAAATTATATAACTCAGAAGTTGCTTAAACACATAGGCAACTTAGAAGTAGGATAAATCTGTTCCTTTAATTGTGACATGCTTTAGTTCTTTCTTTGCATATGTCTTCCCCAACAGTGGTAAGTATTTCATAATACTGGACAGTTACAGACTTTTTAAAAGAGGTCTGGCTAGTTACAATGTTGGGAGGATTTCAGTATTATCATTACTTTGCAATTGAGTTTAACAATCTTGGCCTTGGTTGTTGACTGGTTGTTGGCCTTGAGAATCTTTTATTGTTTCTTAAGAAAGTTTTAAATTCTATTCAGAAGTTCTCTTTTGGTCCTTGTGGCTTCCAGGAAGGACATGGTTTCTAGGCTCGGCGATTTTTGCTTCCTGGCTGACACTGGCCTGGTTGCATCTGCAGTCTAATAAATGTCTTCAGTTTATCTAATGGTCACAGATAGTGGCTGAAGAAGAGGAGTATGAGTTTGGTTTCTTACAAATGTAAATATGTTTTCTCAAATTATGGTCATTTTTATAAAACTACCAATTTTAGGAAATGAGCAAATTCTAAGAAACCCCAAGGAAGAAAAATGTTTTTCTAGCACCCCTGGTTTTTTGGAAACCTTTAAAAGCTTGTATATAAAAAATAAAATAAGGTAAATTAAAAACTTGCATATATTTTAAAGAAAAATAATCTTTTAAAAGATTGTACAAATAATTTTTAAAGACTGCTTCCTGAGTTATTTATTGAAATATAATTTTAGGGTAATTTAAGTCTTTATATCCTCCCTATGTAATATGAATAATTTTTTTCCTAAGGAATTGGGAAAGAAATTGATAAAATTTAATATTTAATATCATGACTAGTAAATAAGGGTAAGTTGATGACATTTTAAAAATCAGATTTTTATTTGTAGCTAATATTCCACTGATAGAGATTTTTTATATTTCTTCCTTATATTAAAAAAAGAAACAGACATATTTTTCCCCCACATAGTATCAACACTAGGGAAAGAAACAGAAACACCTCTTAAGCCACTGGACAGTTTGTTTTAACATAAGAGAGAACAATACTGTTTTATTAATCCTGTAATAGGGCTTTCTTTTATCTATTCTTGCTTATTGGCTGTCTTTTAGTATCTCTCCTCACATTTCAAAAGAGTTTCAAGGGTTAGATTAAGGGTCTAAAGCTTAAAATCATTGGAGACTTGATTGAATTAAAGTGTCTGCACTTCAGGGTGGGGGTGGGGGTAGATCTGGTGTAAGATTTGGACAGAGCTCAAATACCTACAGCTAATGTTTGCACCTGGGAAAACACTACATACACGTGAGGGCTGTAAACTAAAACTCCCAAACTTTATTCAACAGAGATCAACACAATTCCAGTACCAGAGTTAAAGGCATGTCAACTTTAAAAAATGAAGATGGTTTAGGATTAAGAAGAATTAATCAGTCGAACATCAAAACTAAATTTTTTTAAAAGGCAGCATTTGCACATGTGTTAGTAACTGTAATAATAGCACTTTTCTGTCCAATCCACTAAAAGATTTTATTAACATACATGACAATTATTTGACCTTGACAGGAAACATATGATATTATGGTGTTTTCCTCTCTGTATTTTTTTTTTTCCATGTTATTTGGAGGCTTTTAATCTAACAGTGATTTCCAGCATGAACTTTTGAACCAGATATCTATTAAATCCTGCCCTCCCTAATATTAAGCTATGTGACTTTAGGGAAGATAGCCTCTCTCTTCTCATTTTCCTCATCTGTAAAATGTGATAATAATACTATAGTCATTTTAAAAAGTATATCTAATTCATAAAATTATATCCATGAGGGAATACATGTATAGCACTTAGAAGCATATCTCTCACACTGTGCTAAACAAGTGCAGGGGTCAGAATTTTGGAACTTTGGCAAAGGGTAGACTATTCACAAAATAGAAATGATCAAAGCAGTTAAGTTTATGAAGATTATGGCCTTACAGTCCTGTGCAATATTTATTTTTTTTAAACAAACAGCCCTTGTCTTACAGAAAACTAAAAACGATACCCTTGAAAGCTTACAATCTTGTAACTTTTACTATGAAGAGTTCTTCTTTAGAGTGTTAACTTTTTGACATGCCTGGATCCTGCCTTTCTCTGCCCTGGCTTATACTGGCCCTGCTGCTTTCTCCAGCATCCAGATGCTAGGATGATCATACAACAGCAAAGAAAGATGACAGAGGTACAGAGGGCCACTGGAGCCAGCCACATCTTTGAAGTCATGCCCCATCAGGTGTCATGTCTTCATTCTCAGCTGTGTGGTTTCTGCTGTTGGACCCCTTGGTTTTATTTAGTAATTGCTTGCTACTGTTGAGTCGGGATGGAATAGGCCTATGAAAAGCTTTTGTGTCTATGGGAACAAAGAAAGGAGAAATAGTCTTGTTATCTGGATTATTGATGAAATCAGTGCTGTGTGACACCATATTTACCTCTGTGGTAATGGAGTTATTCAGGGAAATGAGTTTTGCCCAAGAATCTGTGGTTAACTCCTTGGAATACCTAGTACTGTTTGTGTTGACAACCAAATCTTGATGTGTGGTTGATGCCGGCATCTCTGTTGATGGTAGCATTTGGTTTATCACTGTGGTTTGTTGTTCATCTAAATGCGTAGCTTTTAAAATCCTTAGTCTGTCCCGTGTGTTAGATGAGGAACGAGTATTTAGATATGTGGGACGTGATTGTTCAAAAACCAGCAAATCTGGATCTATACCTGAAAGATAAATAAGGCATCATTCATTTTATTTTTTATTTCAAGGAGAGAATATCAAAGCACAGCTTGGAGAAGTCTTGGGTTTGCCACCAAGTTAGTGAACTGAGCTTAAGTTCAAGTTCTACTATTGCATATTTCTGGAAGGCTTAGAAACGTCCTGGCCACATTTGAATTTATCTTAACTTTCAAGAACACTTTCTGTTACAAACAGCTGGCTCCATCATGGAGGATTCTTTGTGTCTGCCGGGGCTTCTGGGTAACAATAGCCAATGTTAGTGCAAGAATTGCAAAAAAAGCAGTAACCATTTGAGATATGAAGCATCTTAAAGTTTTAAAAAAATAAATAATACAGAAGTATAACTGTATTCAAAATCATGAGCAAAGCCCTCTGTCTCCTCCCTTCCCAGTTCCTGAAGGTAATGACTTTGTCTTCAGTATTTTCTCTCTTGTAAAGGAACTCCTTTCCCTCTGACTTCAGACACAAGCAAATATTGCTCTGTCTATAAAGGGGAGGGGAAAAAACTTCTCAACAGCTTTTCAGTTGTCTCTCCTATCAGTTTCTGTCTCTCTGCCTCTCTCCCTCTCAACATAACGATATCCATTTCCTTTCTTTGTTGTTTGCCTTCTGCCATCTTGTTCCATCCACACTATTCTGTCAGAATTATGCTTCTGAGATAATCAGTAGTTTCCATATTTCCTGGCCACCTCATTGTTCTGACTTCTCTTTTACCCTCAATCCTGCTGGCCATCCTTTCCCTAAAATTCTCCTTTTGTGACTCCCTGGAATGCAGACTCTCTTGACACTTTATCTCAGATTGCCTGTTTCTCATTTTTTCTTTCTTTAGCTGGTTCTCTCCTTGGTTCAAATTGGTTGTGTGCTTTCCACAATCTTTAGTCTGTGGTCTTTTCCCTTCATCTCACCCCTTCACCACACACACACACACACACACACACACACACACACACACACACACAAGTATCCTCATCGGCTGTCACCATTATGTCAGTGGCACTGAAATCCGCATCACCTGTTATTTCCTCTTTTTCGGTCCCTGGTCTCATTGCTCCTGTGGTCTACTGAAGGTTCCCACCTAGACATCTCATGTCATCACTGAACAGTCCCAAAGCCAAAATCATTTTGTCTGGCTCTCTATCCCTTTCCGTGACCTCACCAATCTTCCATCACCCAAGCTGGAATCTATGTACTGCAGAGCAATCTTGGACTCCACTTTCTTCTTTTCCTTCATCCAAAAAGTGGTTCCTATCTGGTTCCCTCCCAATGTGCTGGTAATCATCCCTCCTCTTCATTGCAGTTACGGTCACCTTCTCCAGATCTAATGCTTCCCTGACTAGATATTCTAATTCGCATCCTGCATATTATTTTTCCAGACTAAAGACAATCACACTCATCACTTTAATGATAACGTTCTCTCACTAAATTCTTTTGCTGGTTCTCTGTTGCTGACAATGTCAAGTCCAAACACTGCTTTGTCCAAAACACTTTTGTAACCTGGCCTACCCTATCCTTACCCAGATTTTCATTGCAACCCCAAAAGTGCCCCTTTTGTAGCCAGATCTGTTTTCTACTCTCCCGTCGTGTGATATAGAACTCCTTGTCTTGCTTCTGCCTGGCCTCTTCCACGAAGCTGCCTCTGAACATAGGTTTCTTTAGTCTCTTCTTTTGAGTGCTTGTACTTGAGGCAGTATCACACATTTTTGTATTTAATTAGGTTCTACACTAATTGTGAGCCTTGTCATATCAACTAGATTGTAAGAAACTCGAGGGCAGACATACAGCTGCCATCTTCTGCAATGCTGCTCCTGGCCTGAATTAGGTGTTCAGTAAATAAAACCAATGACGAAATTTAGCGCCTTTGTATCCGGATGGCAAAAATCTATTCTTTCACATTTACCAATTTGTACCATGTGTTTGTATACATGGGCAAGGCACGCTTAAATGTGTATTTATCTAAAATAATGGTTATCTTGGGACCATTGGTAGGCTAATGTATGTTAGTATGTGCATTTCCTTGTCCTTGACATCAATCTTTGTAGAAGCCTTGTATACAGTGTCTGTCCATAGACCTCAAAACTGCCACTAAGCATTTTCTTTGTTCCTAGTAGTACGCTTAGCCCCTCCAGTAGGAATGCCTTCTTCTTTTTTTTTTTTTTTTTTAATTTACTTATTTTTTTCAGCGTAACAGTATTCACTATTAGGAATGCCTTTTTGGGCTTTTGCTAGGGGCTCCTGGAATATAGGTAATGCTTAAGCTCTTCTTTGATCACATACAATTTGTTATCATCTGGAATGAATTCATCAGTGCTGAGCATGCCAAACTAGAGCAAATTTATTTGTAGTTTTCTGCCCTGGATGCCCAAAAGTTTTCCAGATAGAGATCATGGGAAAATAGTGGTTCAGGTTGTTACCAGCCAGTTTCTAGGTTATGCATCTCTACTAGAGCGTTACCAACATTCTTCAGCATAAACACAAAATGCACAAATCATTACCTTCTGGTACGTTGTATAAAATGGCACTGGTTCCAGGCTCTAATATGCAGCTCTCCAGTGTGGGGCAGTGAACATGGAGGCAGTTGACATTGTCATGCATGGGATCATGGTAGAAGACAGCCACGTTACAGGAAACTGAAAGGAAAAGTGCATCTGCAGGTGGTTTTGGTTTCTCCCAGCTGGAAGAGCTCTGAGTAGCTTCTATTTCTTCCAAGAACATGGCATTCACACCAGTATATTGCAGGGCTATGTTCAGACATCTCACAGAACATGGTGAACTACAGTAACTGTTTCTATGAATGTGGAAAATGCCCTTTTAAAAGAAACTGTCCATGGATTTTTCTCTAATCTTTCACACATTCCATTCCACACAGGATTACCTGGAATCATTTTCCAATCCCAGGATTTTATGTTCATGAAAAGTTCAGTTGGCTACAGAATCCCCTGGGGCTTATCAGATTTCTAGTTGCAGTGCCCTCTCAGAATGCTAATGCACCGGAGTTCACCAGAGAAAGAAAAACAAAAATCAAGTGACAGATGTTGTAACAAAAGAGGGAGTCATGGGAAGGCAAACACTGCAATTACTGGGAGAGGCCCGGATGGTAGAAAGGCAGCAGGCCAGGTGAACGCTACCCTGACCCTGATTATAGGGGAGCACTAGCCCCATTTGCAAATCACTCATCCAACGGAAAGCCCATTCAATGTCCTTTAAAGAGGAAGAGAGTCCACTGACAAGGATGTGAACATTTGGAATTCTAGTGGGTGGGGGTACGTCACTGATGCTATCCCCCTTCTCCTAAATAACTTTGCTCCATAAAATGCATCATGTTATTTCTGGAAACCCTTAAGTCTGATTTGCTGAGTGCCAGTATCCAGTCTGTCCTCCCTAAAGTACAAAACAGACTTTCCTCCTGCTGCAGTGTAGTAGGAACCATGCGCTGGGAAATCTCCATTGACCAAAGGTATCAACTTCTTTAATAAAATAAGATTACAGAGGGATAGCATACAATTACCAGACCTCAGAGTATCCCTAAAGCTGTTGTGGAACTGTGGTTGGCCAAACCTTTGCTGCTTCTGTGTAAGGTTAACTGTGGGGAGCTCTAACCCACCCCTCCCCCGTTACCTCTGGGCCAGCCAGGAGGATAAAGAAGAGGGCAGAATTCAATGAATAATACATTGCTAATACATTTTAGATTACAAATGCATTCCTTAAAGACTGGACTGTCAAGTTTAAGGGAAAGGATTTAAAAATATGCAAATTTAGACATTTAAATTTTTGATAAGAAAGTAGTTGATGCTGTAAAGAGAACAATTTTAAAAGAAGTTTTATATTCCTCTTCGTGTACATTTTAGAGTTCCAGCTCTGAACAGGTTAGTTATTGCAGGACTGTGGCTTTTTAAAGTTCTGGCTTCCAGCTAAAAACAGACGTGTGTTCGTGCCCTTTCTTCTGGAGGAAGAAAACCACAACTTGGAAGCTACAGAGGCTCTAAAATCATGGAATTCTACTGGATGCTTAAAGTATCCCTGGAAGTCCAGAGGACACAGTTTCCCTGCGATGGACATTCAGGTAAATGGATACCATGGGAAAATGCTGAAAGGTACACCCCCACACACACCTTCCCTTCAGGCTTATGGGAGTTAGAAGCATCTTTAAGGTGAGAATCTAGATTGGCAACCTTTTCCAAAAAATTTCCCTTTGGGGCACCTGGGTGCCTCAGTCAGTTAAGCGTCTGCCTTTGGCTCAGCTCATGATCCCGGGTCCTGGGATCAAGCCCTGCATTGGGCTCCCTGCTAAACGGGAAATCTGTTTCTCCTTTCCCTCTGCTGTTGCCTCTGCTTGTACTCTCTCTCTCTCACACACACACACACACACACACGCTCTCTCTCTCTCTCTCAAATAAATAAATTCTGTAAAAAAAAAAAAATTCCCTTTAAAAAATTAATTGCTCTCTTGTGTGCCTGATTAACTTTCTAGGGCTTAGCCCGGGACAGCTTCTCACACTGTGGTCAGTTTACACCCTTGGGTAGCCTCAGTACACATCCCAGAAATCTGCCATGTGTACTTGGATAGGAGGCACTGGCAATTAATAAGTCAGTATCAAACCATGGAAAGAAAGTGTAGAAGAACCAAGAGAATTATTTTAACGTATTGTGTTGCTTTTGCTATTTCTTTCCAAGTAGCTTTAAAATCTTGGAAAAATGAAAAACAAATGAAAAAACAAATTGTCTTTAGACAATTATAACTGGAAATTCTGCAATAATGAAATGTTTTCCTTATTATAAACCTTGATCATATGACATGGGTGATGCTTAACTCTGATTCTGGACTTCAGACAAAAAAATCAGAATATTTAAAATATATATTTATTTTCTTTCTTTTTGCTAGTCGACATATATCTACCTATGTCCTTCAAAACATCTAAACAATCTAAATTCTTGCTCCATGCAACCCACATTTGCTCAACACAAGCAAGCACATTTCAAAAATTTGAAATATTGAGATCACCAAAAGAAGTTTGAAAAAGAAATTATTGTATTATTTTTTGAAGCCAAATATGCCATTTTGGGGGGATGTGGAAATATTGTTAGTTAACCCTCGAGGAAATCGTTTCATTTAGCACTTTAGTGAAGAAAAGAAGATTCTGTGTTACCTGTGGGTTCCATGGCACTCTGGATCATCACCAGATTTGTAAACTGAGCCAGAACTGATCCAAATGGCAAAGTCAGCCTCAATCTCTCTCCGGCCTCCCCCATCCCCTTGTCTCTCCCTCATCTTCCCTAGTCCTGATCATCTGTTCCCAGGTGATTTACTAAGATGTTTGGAAAACACTGACTGCAAAAAAAATGGAAGTTTTACTTACATTAAGATGCTCAATCGGAATTAAATATGAACGATTTTTATTTTTTTTTAATATTTATTTGAGAGAGAGAGAGTGCACACATGGGGGGGTCAACGTGGGGGTAGAGAGTGAGGGGGAGGAAAAACAGACTCCCTGCTGATCAGGGAGCCTGACCTGATGGGGGTGGTATAAAGATGAAAGGGGTTGGATCTCCTGTCCCTTCCCAGAGATCATGACCTGAGCTAAAGCCAAAAGTTGGATAGCCAACACACGGAGAATCACCCAAGAGACCCTGAGCCATTTTTAAAGAACTGTACTACTTTATAGTCATTTAAATTGTCCCACATGCTTGCATGAAAGGAAAATATTTCAGTTTTGCTTGTTAAAAAAGAAAAGGAAATAATCTTTATTAAGATGTTTTGCTTTTTATTAAATTGATATATGTTTCACTTTAAATACCCAAACTTTTGGGGCACCTGGGTGGCTCAGTTGTTAAACATCTACCTTCGGCTCAGGTTGTGATCCCAGGGTCCTGGGATTGAGCCCCACATTGGGCTCCCTGCTCCATGGGAAGCCTGCTTCTCCCTCTCCCACTCCCCCTGCTTGTGTTCCCTTTCGTGCTGTGTCTCTCTCTGTCAAATAAATAAATAAAAATCTCTAAAAAATTTTAAAAAATAAAAATAAAATAAAAATCCAAACTTACAGAAAAGCACAAAAAGGAATAAAAACTACAGTCCTATAGTCTTAACACTTTCATTAACATCCTTCTAGACATCTTTATAGAAAAAAAAAAAAAATATATATATATATATATGCCATTGTACGTAAATGGATTCATGCTGTTCCAGAAACTGTTTTTTAAAGATTTATTTATTTATTTATTTTAGAGACAGAGAACATGAGTGGGAAGGGCAGAGGGGAGGGAGAGAGAATCTTAAGCAGACTGTACACTGAGCATGGACCCCACTCAGGGCTCAATCCCACGACCCCGAGGTCACGACCTGACTTGAAACCAAGAACCTGATGCTTAACTGACTCTGCCACCCATTTGTCCCTCCAGAAACTGTTTTCTAAATACCCAGGGTAAAATTATATTTTTCAGGGTTTCTAAAGAAGGATCTACATATTTATCCTCAGTTGTAATGGCTCTCCAGTATTTCATTCTACGAATGTACCAAAATTTACTCTGTACTTCAGCTTCCTCAGCTATGAAGCAAAATAAAAAATTGTATTGTAACCCACAAAATCACCGACAATAGTGCTTGGCATATAATAAATACTCAATAAATGCTGGCTACTAATACTATTATACGTTATGTTTTCTAATTTTTTATTATTAAAAGCAACAATGTAATAAACATCTTGTACTTAAATATTTTTTTTCTTCTCAGTCATTAAGGTTGTATTTTCCAGAAATTCTTAAAGAAATAGCCTGTGTCTGACACTTACTGTAGTCTTTTGTAAAAAGATCATAAAATATAAAGTGTCTGAAGTGAGTCATAGTACCACAAAGGCCAGTCTTTATTATTCATTGTTCAGTCAATAACAGATCTATAAAATTATACCACCAACTATATATGAGCAATATTTTCAAAAGGCTTAGAAATAATATTTTAGATCTTTTATAAGTGAGTTTATATTGCTTTGACTTTGCATTTCTAGCTCAACAGAAAGCTTACTGTGTAAATTATAAAAATGATTTGTCTTTTAAGATACTTCAAATCCTAAGTGACATTATTATCATTATCAGGGTCAAAAAGCTTACAGGTTTAGTGCCTGGTATTGTCAGACTCACACCCCAGATTCCCTGCCCAAGCTAATCTTACTCTGATAATATTACTGTGCGTGAATTGCCTTTCTGATGTGCATCATTCTTTGAGTGTGATTTTTTGGGGTCTCTTTTTAGAAGGCAAGAAAATACCAGTCTGAGGCATATCCATGACGTTTGGAAACAAAAGCATCCATTGGTGAAAGATTCTAAAAGGACAGGGAAGAGACTAAGAGCCTGTTCTTCTTGGCTGACCCACTGAATCTGGCATTGTTGCCAGTGGAGGCACAAATAAATCCCAAGTCCAAGCCTCTTTAATAGAGGATGTGCCTCCCAGCAAAATTTGCCAGTTTAGGGCCTAATACTAGAGGTGGCGCTTTACTTTCCCAAAGAGGTTGCTAAAGTCATGGTTGCCTACACCCAAGAAACTTAGAATGTCTTGACTGCACCCTTATTGAGAACAGAAGTGTGAGAAGTTGCTTGAGAATCATTACTTTTATCAGTAATGATTTAAAGTCCAAGAAACAAGGCGAAAAGATAACGTTCACAGATTTAAAAACAAAAAACAGATGAATAAGGCAAGTCATAGATCCATCCTTGTCTCCTTCACTTTTCCCAGGGAGGCCAGAATCTACTAGAATTTTTTTCTATGTCTTTAATATGTTAGTTCCTTATCCATGGTGTTTTATAGAGAAGATAATGGAGGACAACTCACCACGAGGCAGTTAAGTTACATAGTGAGAAGAACAAATTAACCAAAAAGGTGCTGAAATGATTTCATGCTTTACCAATCTTTCTTCTCTGGTTTTTAATGCTTCCCCCCTTACTAAGGTAAAATGTTAATCCGGTTGTAGGAGATAACTTGTTTCAAAAAGCGGAAATGTATTTATGAAGAAGGTGTCATTTAACAACTTGCCATTCCAGAAGACAGATGAAGCTTGTCATAATAAAAACAAAGCCCAAATACATCTCCTCCCCAAGTTGAGGACTATTACGGAAGAATCTTGGTCTGGGAAAAATTTCAAATTTTTTTTGTTTTTGTTTTTTGTTTGTTTTGTTTTTTAGGATAGGGTGCCAGTTCCCTCCCAATCCTTATCCCTCCATCTACCCAAAGCTAACCTAACAGTATCCCTCTCACTCTCTTCTAAGATTAATTCATATCTCATGAACAACACGAGGTCTTCATTATTTGGCCTGAGCTTTTTACTCATCTCTTTGCAACGTCCAGTGACAGAAGACCGGGAAGTTGCCCCTCCTTCAGTAGTCCTCATGGGCTGGGGAACATAGGGTGGCAAGAAACGCCACTCGGTAGGCCAGTATGACTAAAGGCGGCCAGATCTTCTGCTCAGACCATCTGTCATGGCTAGCCCAACCAAACTGAAATAGGAAAAGCAATAACTTTTAGACGAGGTTTTAAAAGAAGTCACGTGTCCTCACTTAAATTGTCTTTCTTTTAATAGCATAAAAAGACTTAACGGGCCCCAGCAGCAAATACAAGCTCGTCTGCTTCCCGACCCGTTTCATCTGCTGTACTGTGCAGCCCAGCGAGCCCTGCAGAACCTGCTGCCATCTGCCTGGACCTTCTTTCTGCAAGATGGCTCCTCCACGATGACCCTGGCGAAGAATCAGCTCTAGGTGTCACCTGCGTGTGCAGGGACGGCCTATGTGCCTCAGGCCCCGGGACACTATGCCGGATTGGGCTAGATGGGCGATCCCAGATGTGATGTCATTTTGACTCCCAGGACCCCCGACTCCCATCATCCCGGTCCCCCCACGCCTGTTTCTTCTCTTCTCTGTCTCCCCGCTCGTAAAGCAGCGCGGAAGAAACAGCGGACTGGCTTCACCTCGCCTCCAGTCCCCCTCCCAACCCGCGCGTCGCTGCGGAGCCCGCAGGCCGCAGAGCCGCTGCGCCGGGCGTGCGGGGGAGGCTGCGGGGACGTGGCCGCAGCCGGAGCGCCGGGGCCCGCAGCCCTCCCCGACAACGGATCCGCTCGCAGGTCTGGCGGGCGGCAGGGGTCCTGCGGGCGGAAGTGAGAAGCGAGGCGTGGCAGGAGGCTGCGGGCTGGGGGCTGGGATCCCCTCGGCGGCGGACGCGGCCCGGACAACCCGGACGAGGACGGCGGCCGCCTCCCGACGCCCGGCGCGCGGCAACCCGGCCTTTTGTGGCGTTGAGGCAGAGCAGACCGGCAGGGCGGCCGCTGCGGGGGAGCGAGGCTGAGCCGCCGCCCCCGGGACCAGGAGGAGGGGCTGCCTCGGGGGCGCCGCCGCGACCCAGAAAGGCTGGGCGGACGCGGGAGCGGGCGGCGGCCCGTCGCCTCCCTCCTCCTCCGCGGCGCCATCCCTCGGCGCGCCCAACCCGGAACCCGGCGAGCGCGTGGGGGCGGGGAGGCGAGCGCGCAGAGCTGGCGGGCACCCCCGCGGCCCCCGGCCCCCCAGCCATGTCGGCCGAGGAGATGGTGCAGATCCGCCTGGAGGACCGCTGCCACCCGGTGAGCGAGAGGAAGCTTATCGAGCAGAGCGACTATTTCCGCGCCCTCTACCGCTCCGGCATGCGCGAGGCCCTGAGCCAGGAGGCCGGCGGCCCCGAGGTGCAGCAGCTGCGCGGCCTCAGCGCCCCGGGCCTGCGCCTGGTGCTGGACTTCATCAACGCCGGCGGGGCCCGCGAAGGCTGGCTCCTGGGCCCGCAGGCGGAGAAGGGCGGCGGGGTGGAGGAGGAAGAGGAGATGGACGAGGTGAGCCTGCTGGCGGAGCTGGTGGAAGCGGCCTCCTTCCTTCAGGTCACGTCTCTGCTGCAGCTGCTGCTGTCCCAGGTGCGGCTCACCAACTGCCTGGAGCTGTACCGCCTGGCGCAGGTGTACGGGCTGCCCGACCTGCAGGAGGCCTGCCTGCGCTTCATGGTCGTCCACTTCCACGAGGTGCGGTGCAAGCCCCAGTTCCACCTCCTGGGGGCTCCTCCTCAGGCCCCCGGGGATGTCAGCCTGAAGCAGAGGCTGAGAGAGGCCCGGATGACCGGGACTCCGGTTCTTGTAGCCCTGGGGGATTTCCTGGGGGGCCCCCTGGCCCCACACCCCTACCAAGGGGAGCCCCCGTCCATGCTCAGGTATGAGGAGATGACCGAACGTTGGTTCCCGCTGGCCAACAACCTTCCTCCCGACCTGGTGAACGTCAGGGGTTACGGGTCTGCCATCCTGGACAACTACCTCTTCATAGTGGGCGGGTATAGGATCACTAGCCAGGAAATCTCGGCTGCGCACTCCTACAACCCCAGCACCAATGAGTGGCTCCAGGTGGCCTCCATGAACCAGAAGAGGTAAGCGCCCAGCGGGGCTGCTTCTGCTTCTTTTCCCGTTCCATTCATTCACTTGCTCACTAGTTCGTTCATTCCCTTGATGTTTGCTGGGCAATCGCAGGAGATTTTGCTGAAGTGGGAATGACATCTTCAGGAGTGTCGCTGGCCTGGACTCTGGCAGAGTTCCCAAGGAACTGAGAACTTGCGAGGAAGAAGTGGCCCCCGCCAGGTCAACTAACCGAGTACTTTCCTTGCAGGTCTCGCTCTTTCAGGCAAACTGCCTTTTTGCCTCTTTCCCAGTTGGGGGGGCGTGGGGGTGGGGGATGTCTGTGGTTTCCTGGAAGGATACTGTAAAGGAAAACTTTTTTTAAGTTTGCTTTCATTTTTACCTTTTTTAAAATTTTTTAGGCTCTAATCCTGATTACAGTGACAGACCGGGCAGTGACCTGTAATGCGGTCTTGGGAGGATTTTTGTTGTTGTTATTGACTTTGAAGCTTTCCACACTGGGGCCCCAATCTGTAATCAGATTACCATTAGAATTGTACCTTGGATTGTCTTTTTTATTTTGTATCCTCTCTTTTGCATCTCCCTTCCTTCCCAGACAGTTTCGTCTTTGTTCTAAAATTTGAGCCTGGCAGTGGTCACCTACAAAATTAGAACGTTTCAGTGCACCCAACCTTCCCCCTCCCATCCTCAAATCCCTCCCAACATGCCCTTGGGTGACATGAAGACAGGTAAAGGAGGAGGGGAGGCGAGGGAGAGTAGGGAATAGAGGTGGGAAAGGAAAAGGAAGAAGAAGGAAAAAAAAAAAAATAAAAGAGCAGAGCAGATACAGGAAGAGATGGTAGGAAAGAAAGATGGAAGGACTCAAGATGGCCCAGAGCCATTCACACTTAAGTGGGGAGAAGAATCAATCAGTATGATCCACGAAAGGACAGGAATACCCTTTTTTCTGCTATTCTTGTATCCATCTCAACCCCCACATGGGCCCTACCCTGAAGTGTGGAACAAGTAGTTGGGGGACTCACCACCAGGCAAAGAAAGTTGTAACTGGAATGGGAAGACCATTATACATACATACTTGACTTAAGGGTACCCCAGCCTAGGGGGGTGGGGGGAACAGTGGCTTTATTTCTACTCTAACATGAAATTCATTTTGGAAAGTGTTCTTTTTTTTCTGGTGATAAAAATAATACATACTTATTTTAGAAAAGTGGAAAATGGAAAAGAATCAAGAAACAGAAAGACTATCACTCCTGCTCCCTCCCTCACAGAGGCAATACTGTGTAGAGATTGGCATGTTTTCTTCCAAGCCCTTTTTAGTGTATTATTTATACCACTGAGATGATACTGTATTTAAGGTTTGGTATCAGAAGTGTTATTTTTAGGCAAATTCTACAAGCTTTAATTGAGGTAACAAAGGGACATTCAGTGGTTACGAATGGTGCTCAGATTTGGGGTGGAAGGCCCAGCCGGTTGTCTGTCACCTCTACACACGTGTGTCCAGCTGTATCAACTGCTGCTCAACAGAACCCCTCCACCCCCAAATCCAGCTTGAGTTCTAACATAACACCTCACAGAATTCTTATTTTTTTAGAGAAGCGGGGAAGGCCACAGGGGGAAAGTGAATCCTAAGCAGGCTCCGTGTCCAGCACAGAGCCTGACGTAGGGTTTGATCTCATGATGCTGGCATCATGACCTGAGCCAAAATCAAGTCAGATCCTTAACCAACTGAGTCACTCCAGTGCCGCCTTTTCTTTCTTTACAAATCCTTGATAGTCGTTTTTCTTTTTTCTCTTTTTTTTTTAGGAATATTCTTTATGTCCTCCAGGGGAAAAAAAAAAAGGTATTCAAGTAATTCGTAAATACATGCTTAGAAAAATTACAAATGACACGAGAAACCACAGAGTGGAAGATATGTGTATCTACTGATATATATTTATATATTATACATTTGTAAATATATGCTATAAATGTACATTTATATAAACATAAGTATGTTAATAATTGTTAGGGGAAAATGTTTGTATGTGTGTACATGTAGGGGTGTCTGTTCATCTTCTATATATTTTTACCATAGGTTGATTAGGCTGTGCTGATTATTATGACAATTCCACTTGGAGAGTTTTTTCTGTATCAACAAATATCAACATACATAGAGCTGTCTCACTCATTAAGAGCTGTATTCTAGCCTTTGGCTGTATGGTAATGTAATCAGCCCATCCCTTACTCGTGAGCATTTAAGTTGCTTCTATTGCCATTATAAACAATGCTATAATGGGATGCCTGGGTGGCTCAGTCGGTTAAGCATCTGCCTTTGGCTCAGGTCATGATCCCAGGGCCCTGGAATGGGTCCCATGTTAGGCTCCCTGCTCCTCAGGGAGTCTGCTTCTCCCTCTCCCTCTGCCCCTCCCCACACTTGTGCTCTCTCACTCGCTCACTCTCTCTTTCGAATACATAAGATCTTTTTAAAAAATGCTATGTTGAACATCTTGGCATAGATGTGCCTCTCTTAGCAGGCATTTTTCAGTAGTCCTAAATAACAAATTCCTGGAATCTCTGGATAGGTGGGCCAAAGTATATATAAGTTTTAAATTTTGGTAGCCCCTGCCAAATTGCCCATCAGAACATTGTTCAGATCTCCTCTCCTATCAACAGTGTCTGAGCTTGCCAGTTCCTGTACTCCTGCCAAGACAGGATATTATCATCATTTTATATTTTTACCAATCCAGTTGGCAAACACTGATGTGAATCTTTCTGCTTGGGAGAGAAATTTTTCCTCTCAGATGTTTATTGGCACTTTGTATATATATTTTATAAGTGGCCTTTGCCAATGAAAAATACAATTGGTTTATCTTTTTCCTATTCCGTTTAGAAATTCTGTTTACATACGTAGAATCAATCTCTTGTCTCTTAGGTAATGTTGCACTGTTTCCCCCCTGCCTTTATTTTACTGGAAGGCCTCAAAAATAAAAATCCACAAAGTGACTAGGCTGGTGAAGTCAATGAGTAGAGGGGTGGGTTGGAGTGATGATGAATCGGAGAGCTGTCACCCTACCGCAAGAGGGCCCCACCCCTGTCACCCACAGCTTGTTGCTATCTCCAAGTATAGAAAGCATTGCCAGATAGCCAGATGCCCTGATTTTTAAAGACTGGCAACTTACTGCATTGAAAAAACCAACATCAACAATAACAGAAACCTTGCAGACCAAACAAACTGTAGGACAACACTGGCATTGTGAGCCTCCAATTTTGGACATCAGATTTTAAATCTTTAATATGTAATACCTAATCTTCATTATAATCTTAAAAAGATCTCTTTATACAAATGTATCACGTATTCTTACATGAGGAAATTTAAATTTTGGGGGAGTCAAATTTGTCCTACATACTATTAGCTTTTAATCTTGCACAGGAAAGGTGTCTACAAGTTAAGAATATACAAATATTCATCTGTCTTATAATCTATTTTATGGTTTTGCCTTTTTACATTTATATTTGAATGTGTTTGGGATTTATTTTTATGTAAAGTATAATGTAAGGTTATAGCATGTTTCCTAAATGTCTCAGTGGCCTCAGTCCTCACTGTGATTTGCACAACCAGTTATCAGATGATAATTTTCCTGTTTCCATATTGACATATTGGCTTTTCCTTTACCAATAGCATACTTTTATTTATATTTATTTATTTATTTATTTATTTATTTTTTCCAATAGCATACTTTTAAATTATTGCAGCTTGGTAAACTATTCTGTTATCTCGTGGAATAGAGACCCATTTTTTTCTGTTTATTTTTTTTTTAAGATTTTATTTATTTATTTGACAGAGAGAGAGAGAGACACATCACAAGTAGGCAGATCAGCAGGCAGAGAGAGGGGGAAGCAGGCTCCCTGCTGAGCAGAGAGCCCAATGCTGGACTCGATCCCAGGACCCTGAGATCATGACCTGAGCCAAAGGCAGAGGCTTAACCCACTGAGCCACCCAGGCACCCCTTTTTGGTTTTATTTTTATTCTCTTAGCTATTCTTTGTACATTTTCCCCTTCAGAGAAGCTTTAGAATCCAATTGTCAAGTTCTGTTGGAGTTTTGATTGATATTTATCAGTTAAGTTGGAGGAGGATTAATAGTTTCATAATACTTTGCAGATAGAAAAATTGTTTTTCCATGTATTTAGGTCTTTTGGTCTTTCAGGAAAGGTTTATGATCTTTGTATAGTCTGTATATTTTTTGCAACTATTCTCAGGAATTTTCTAGTTTTTTTTAAAACTTTTGTTTATTTTTTTTTTAAGTAAGTTCTGGGCGAAGGTGGGGCTTGAACTCAAAACCCTGAGATTAAGAGTTGCGTGCTCCACTGACTGAGCGAGTCAGGCAACCCCGAGCTACTGTTTTTTTTCTACACAGATACTTTTTTCCACCAAATTTTAAAATTGGGTGCCATGTTGGAATTTGTAACCTTCTTTATCTCTCTCATACTTTGACTCAGATTTGAGGGTCAGCTCAATTGGATGTCCCTTTCTGAACTCTGAGTTAGGCTAAATATTCAAATTCTTTGTTTCTCTAGAATACTTTCCACCTCGAATTGAAGTTTTCTGCTTATGTCTGCTTCTCTCCCTTCCAGTCAGGTCCAGTTCATTGCTTCTGTGTGCCCCTACTGCTAATGTGGTATCCAATAATTCATAGATGCTCAAAATGCACCATTGTTTTTGAATTATGAACTATATCATATATTATTGTAATAAAAGTGACTATATTATTTTATTTTTTTAAATGTAATATTGTGAATATTTTTATCTTGTAACAGTCACTGTCGTTATTTAGAATAGCAGAAAAATAATATTAGGTAACATTTAACTGAACATTTACTCTGTGCTAGGTACTGTTCTTACTGCTTTGCATGTATTATCTCACTTATTCTTCACAAAGACTGTATCAGGCAGGTTCCCATTTTACAGTCAGAAACTGTAAGTAAGTAATTTGCTAAGGTGTGTAGTAAGTAGCGTAACCAAAATGTAAATATCCATTGAATAGATATAACCATTTAGAGTATTTACAGTTTGGCTTCTAGACTGGCAGTGACCATCTTCATGTGCATTTTTTAATTTTCTTAAAAATTATTTTCTTCAGAGAAGTGGAGCACAGATGCTTTGTGCTGCTTTTAAAAATTTCATTACATGTGTTTGAGCTTCACCACAGCCTTCATTCATGTCTAGCATCTTTCTAGTCACTATTGGGCAAACAACAAAGACAACATGGTTCCTGTCCTCAAGGAATTTAGATGATGAAACAAGTAAAAATGAAACTTAGAATGGGATTGTTTCTGGATAATGTATCTAATACAGTTTCTGGAAACACCAGAGGAAACTTAGAACCTTGAGGAAAAGCAGATTTCAGCCCCTGTGATTACACAGCATTTCACATCTGGCTTGATTCACTGCCTCTGTGATGTACCTTTACATCACAGTACCTTTACTGTTTTACTTTGACAAAGTGGTCAAATGCAAAGCAGCCCACATTCCTCAGCAACGGAATAGGGTGGTGATCTCAGAATCTTAAATAGTATGGCACAGGCAGGAACCCTAGCTTGAGAGATTCTGTAAAGCCCTTTGCACCCTGGATAAAATGGTGCATGTGACCAGTAGTGTTCCCCATGCCCCCCCCCCCCCCCGCCCAAAAAGGAAGAAAGAGATGTTAGTGTTGTGCTGGCACACTTGAAAATGGCAGTGTGAGTACACAGCAGAGCAGAGAGGCTGCTTTGGAGTCCAGGGATGCCCCACTGCCCAGTGGTCTGCATGTGGGTTTGATCTCAGGAGTTGTCAGGACATCTGTGCGAAAGTCTGTGTACCCACAACATTGCTTGCCCTCCCTCCTTGCTTCCATTGGTGATAACTTGCAGGAACTGGCCACTGTTGCAGCAATCCTGGTCGTTCATTTCTCCGTCTCTAACATCTCTAGTCTCTCTGATTGCCCTGTACTTTTGCTCTGCAGTTGTTCTGTGTGTGAATACAAAGCCGGGAGAGAGTTAAACAAGTTTCCTGGCTGAGACGGAATTACTGTCGTCAGCCTTAGCTGTTCCCTTTTTCTCTGGGCCAAAGTTTAGTATTTTAGGGCATTTCTGGTCTCCTTTCTAGTTAAGGTTGCAGCCCGAGAATAGTGGGAAGGAAAGAAAACTATATGTCTGTTCATCCCCCACTCATTGTGATTTTGTCCAGTAGTTGCTTCGTGTGCTCCAGTCTCTCAGACACCTAGTAGGTAGCGACCTGCTGGTCCTCAGGGGAGGTTAATCCATAGGGAAGTGGCAGAAGGTAGGCAAGAGGAGGAGGAGGAGGGGACACAAGGACCTGAATGCTCCACAAACTATATGTCTTTTCTGTGTGGTTGAGAAAAGATCTTGCCATTTTTCTCTGATGTTTACTCCAATGGCAACAAACTTTTCTTTGTACCAAACCTTGACAATGGTTCCTATTTCTTGAGCTCTTAACTCTGGGCTACATGTTGTAGACACTGTTTTAGATGTCACTTCCTATTTCACACTCACAGCATCTCTTTGGAGTAGTCTCTTTTTAGATCTTTTTAATCTCTTTTTAGTAGTATTGGCTCCATCTTCCCAAGGGGAAATTGAGGATGAGTTTCATAAGTTTGCATGGTTACAGGGCCAGCACTCGAAGCCGCTCCCACCTCTGTGTCACCGGCCGCCCTACAGCTGTATACAGCTACTGTTGATCTGTGTAGCAGGGTTCAGCATGTTTCATGTCACTTAGTTTTTAAGGATTTGCTGGGCTCTTTATTTCCTTGAGGTGAAGTAGTAATTAAATCAGCATTTTTTCCCCTTTATTTCTAAGTCAGTCAAGGATGTAGCTACAACACATCATTATTTGGTTTAAAAATTATTCTTTTTACCCCCTGAAGGTAGTATGTCAGGGATCAATATTAAGAAAACACTAGAGATGAATTTTTTTTTTTTAAAGCCGTAGCTTGGATTCATACTTTCACCCTTCCAGTAGGTGAAGAGTGAAAGAGTTACTTTCAAAGAGTAGGAAATGAGGTGCTTCATGGTGAGAATTTATGGATGAGAGAGCACTTTGTATGTAATTCCAGAATACATTCCAGCCGGTGACTGTTGCAGTTAACAAATGACAAAGAGATCCTCTCGGAATTAAGAAATTTAGTCTTATGACACCCAGAAAAAGCATTCCCTCTTGTGACCCCTTTCTGCAGGTGTTCCCCTTTTCAACTCTTCCTGTGTGATATATGTTCCTTTCTCTACTTCACAGGTGGGGAAACTGAGGACGAGATGAACTGAGATTTAGTGACTTATCTAAGGTCACACAGCCATTGAGTGGTGGAGCTAAGATCTCCCCGGGTGAGCCTGGGCTCACAATCCTCAGCAGGACGCGTGTTCACTAAGTGGTCCGCGTTGGGGTGGCAGTTTCATCTTCAACTCAATATTGAAAAGCGTCTTCTCTTCAAGTGAATTTGAGCATGCTGGGTCTGGAGAGATGGAATTGTTTACTTTTAACTGCTTACTCATTCAGCCCTTACATGTTTACTTAGGACAAATGCTTATGCTGGATGAATATTAAAATCCGTTTTGATCTTAGAAAATTTACTATCTGTGTACCTTTGGGAAGCAAAAACAAATTGCAGACTGGTAAAATTTAGTCCTTATTTGCAAGCTTTATTTCCTTTGGTTCCCCAAATTTGCACACACAGAGAGGGCATCATGGTCAGATTTTTTTTTTTTTTTTAAAGATTTTATTTATTTATTTGACAGAGAGAAATCACAAGTAGATGGAGAGGCAGGCAGAGAGAGAGAGAGGGAAGCAGGCTCTCTGCTCAGCAGAGAGCCCGATGCGGGACTCGATCCCAGGACCCTGAGATCATGACCTGAGCCGAAGGCAGCGGCTTAACCCACTGAGCCACCCAGGCGCCCTCATGGTCAGATTTTAAGGACCATTGGCAGCAGGAAAAGTAAGCAACATGAAGTAGAGACCCCCCCCCCCCCCGGTGGCTGCCACCCCAGTGAAGTCGGTTGGCATAAAATGTGACTGGCTGGCTAGGTGTAATGGACAATGTGAGGTTCTTGCTGAAGAGTACTCTGTTCACTTTGTCATTTGAAAAACAAAATAAAGACTCATTTAAACGGACACGTTGCAGGCACCTTTGAAAACATCTTACTGTTTTAGTAGGTGTAGGTGGCTATTACCCACATGTCCTATGTCATGGTACATCAGTGTTGATTAGACTCCTGCTAGGAGATCACACATGGCCAACTTGTTCCCTGTTTCTTCCTCATCTACCCTCTTACCTGCATTTTTCAAATGTGGGTCTCCCCATTCTTTCTTAGGATATTGTTAATTTTGAAGACATTGTTGTATTAGTGGTAGATGTGGTCTCTAAATTTACTACTTTATTTCAAACACTAGAAAACTAAGAAATTATAATGGTAGTATCTTCTCTCAGTGTGGTACTTCCTGAGAAACTGTTGCCTGTAATGTCTTGACCATCCTGTGATGAGTATTATCCCCATACCAGCAATAGTGAATTGGTGTGTTTGGACTAGGGTCAGAGAGCTGCTTCAGGTCTTTCTGTTGCATTGTGCTCTGCTCACACTCCTGTAAACTTGAGACCAAGCACCAATCTGGGAGACTGACCCAAATGTGTATCCCATCTGGCCTTCAAGGAGTCATTAATTTCTGTGCGCTACACTGGAACAAATTCGTTTTTTCTTTTCAATTCAGAAGTTAAAAGTTACAAGACTTTTATGTAGCATCTGAAGCTGATGAGCAGTATTTGATTGTATTACTGAATATGGGGCTTAAAACCAGTGTCTTCTCCTTTTAAAATTATTTTATTTATTTGAGAGAGACAGAGATAGTGAGAGAGAGCATGAGCAGGAAGGAGAGGGAGAAGCAGACTCCCAGAACCCTGGAATCATGACCTGAGCCAAAGGCTGACGCTCAACCAGCTGAGCCACCCGGGTGCCCCTAAAATTATTTTCTATTATGATAAATGAGCATTTGTTGATTTAAGTATTTGTTAACATACGGAAGCCCCCGTAAGGGTGCTGTATCAAAATATGTTTAGTTTGGTGCTTATGTAGCCCTTTGTATTGTGTTGTGAAACAGTATATAAGATGCCCTCGGATGGAGCGGTGGGATGGGGGGGCGAGAGATCTGCCAGGAGCACTTGTGGTAAAGGGGTCTTTGAACCACCCTCTAGCACCCACCCTTAGCATATGCACCATAGAAGGTGCTAGTGTGTACCTAACATGGAGCCTCCTCAATGGGGAGGAAGAATTGGAAACATGCTGAGTAGAGAGACAAGGGAGGTTATGCGTTCCTCCCTTAACACTTGCTCCCGCAGTTGAAAGAAATATTAAAATATTAAATGTTAATATAAATTATTATTTAATGTTAATATGAATAAATTAATATTACTATTAAAATATCTTTGGTTCTTGGCATAAGGCTAAGCAAGACTACTCTTGGTTATATTGAGTTGCTTATCTCTAATTGCTAACATTTGAAAAATGCTTCATTCTTGTGAATTCTGAGATAGGAGTGAAATTTGAGGTGTCATTTGGCCATTCCTCTGTCCCCAGGCAGAATGGCACCCAGCTTGGAGAGCTAATTTTCTTTAGATCTCCAGCACATTCCTCAGTCTGCTTTAGCAGTTGATGCCATTTGCCTTCTTAATGGTTAAGAAAACTGACTCTCTGGGCCTTTGTATCTCTCTTTCAGGTCTAACTTCAAACTTGTGGCTGTTAATTCAAAACTCTATGCCATTGGTGGGCAGGCCGTTTCTAATGTTGAGTGTTACAATCCCGAGCAGGATGCCTGGAATTTTGTGGCACCCTTACCAAACCCTCTGGCCGAGTTCTCTGCGTGTGAGTGTAAGGGGAAAATTTATGTCATTGGAGGATATACGACCAGAGGTAAGTGAAGGGGCCAAGTAAGTGATCCTCTTCCACGTGAGCTTGGGCAGCCTAGGGAAATGCTCTGATGTACATATTGTAATTTCATACATTATATACTGGACATTTGCATATCTGGGAGGAAGAGAGTTGAGTATTACAAGGGTACTTTGGACAGAAGGGACCTTTGATCCCTTTGTGTGAGCATGAAAATTGAATGGGGTAGAGGATGTGATGAAGAGAATACGTATTTTCTTTTTTTTTTAAAGATTTTATTTGTTTATTTGACAGAGAGAAATCACAAGTAGATGGAGAGGCAGGCAGAGAGAGAGGAAGGGAAGCAGGCTCCCTGCTGAGCAGAGAGCCCGATGCGGGACTCGATCCCAAGACCCTGAGATCATGACCTGAGCCGAAGGCAGTGGCTTAACCCACTGAGCCACCCAGGTGCCCCAAGAGAATACGTATTTTCTTTCTGCTCTGGAAGCCCAGCCTTGTGAGAAGCTGTCTTGTGACTGGACTGGGTAAGTGCCATCCTTCTTCCAAACACATTTAACACTATGGAATTTAGGGCCAGAACATCCTTGTGGATCTGTGTTTTCACTTTCTTCGTTCTTGAGCACAAACCTATCAGACAGTTTCCAGAAGCTCAGCTCAAGGCTGTTGTTCACATAGTGTAAGAGGATTACAAAAGACAACAATATAAGAGAACTTTTTCCTGACCAGAGGTGGGAGGTGGTTGTGCTTTTTATTAAGCTGTACTGTTTTTGGTGGGCATTTGGCATTGATAATTTGGAAATAAGTTTTCCCAATAGGTTTTTTACTGCTGTTCTTGGTAGATAGCATCTCACATGATAATGACAAACTTGGTTGTGTTAGGAGGCGGTGGGGCCCACCAGATAGAAGTGTGTCTTGCCTTTTATCGCTCTCCCCCACTTGTGTCCGAGTTACCTCTTGGCCAAAGAAATTTATTTATTTTTTATTTTTTAAAAAAGATTTGATTTATTTATTTGACAGGAATAGAAAGCGCATATCTTTGAGGGAGCCACTGTTGAACTCAGTACAGGTGCTGTGTTTATGCATCTAAGGAGAGGCAGTGACCAAGAGAAATGCATGGGACGCAGTGAACTTTTTTGTTTTTTAATGCCCTCAAGTTTTTACCCTGTGGAGCTAGTCCCAGTTCCTCTCCCTCATGACTTTCCAGTAAAGATAAGATAATTGCCAGCTTTTTGGGGTAATAAATAATTGAAAAAAGAGAGAGAGAGACCTAGCAACCATTTCTTTTACCTTCTACATTGGTGTTTGGGTACGGTGGTCAACTTCATGTGTTTAATGAAACCAAATGTTCTTGTAAAGGCCTGTAAAATACATTGTTTGAATTTTAGAGATAAACCTCATACCTGTCAAGCAGGTTTATATAACACTGAAAAGTAAGCCCAAATATGTAAGCAAGTCTGAAGAAAATGATTTTGTTTTGCTGGTACGGCGCACATACTTTTTTCTCTCATTGGAATCCTACTGAGTAAAAAATTGACATGGGGTGGGCAATAAAATTTACGTTAATCTCTCCAATTCTGTGTGTGGAGAAAGCTGAATGCTCTCTATGTATGCTTGGTAAGTTTTCACGACAGTTTGGCCCATTATGACATTATTGATTCTAGAATATGAGTATCTAAGGTAACAAACACTTGTCTAGTGCAACTAGCTGAACTTTGTAGGTTTCAAGGTTGAGCGGTTCACTTGAAGGAGTTGTTTTAGTTTTGGATATTATGATAATGGGAATCCCAAAATGTTTTGGTTATTTCGGTTAGCGTGTGTCTGGCAAGTGCGGTCATTCGAAGCTTAAGATCACAGCAAAGGTAGGACCTTCCAGGGACCACTTCCATTTTGCTCTCAGTCCTTTTGATGTATAATGGGCCTCCTCTAACCCCAGCCCCATGTGTGTGACAAAAAGTGGAGAACCTGGTCGTAGTTTAACATGTAGCTAATAGCGTCATAGCATATTTGACACCATAATGAAGAGGAGATAATGAAATATTTCCTGTTTTTAAGCACTTTGACTTGCTTTCTGAGATATAGCATGATAACCCCAATGAATATTTCAAGTTCTGTTTCTTACAAAGAACATTTGTTGTAGAGGCCTGTAAAATACATTGTTTGAATTTTAGAGATAAACCTCATACCTGTCAAGCAGGTTTATATAACACTGAAAAGTAAGCACAAATATGTAAGCAAGTCTGAAGAAAATGATTTTGTTTTGCTGGTACGGCACACATACTTTTTTCTCTCATTGGGATCCTACTGAGTAAAAAATTGACATGGGGTGGGCAATAAAATTTACGTTAATCTCTCCAATTGTGTGTGTGGAGAAAGCTGAATGCTCTCTATGTATGCTTGGTAAGTTTTCACGACAGTTTGGCCCATTATGACATTATTGATTCTAGAATATGAGTATCTAAGGTAACAAACACTTGTCTAGTGCAACTAGCTGAACTTTGTAGGTTTCAAGGTTGAGCGGTTCACTTGAAGGAGTTGTTTTAGTTTTGGATCTTATGATAATGGGAATCCCAAAATGTTTTGGTTATTTCGGTTAGCGTGTGTCTGGCAAGTGCGGTCATTCGAAGCTTAAGATCACAGCAAAGGTAGGACCTTCCAGGGACCACTTCCATTTTGCTGTCAGTCCTTTTGATGTATAATGGGCCTCCTCTAACCCCAGCCCCATGTGTGTGACAAAAAGTGGAGAACCTGGTCGTAGTTTAACATGTAGCTAATAGCGTCATAGCATATTTGACACCATAATGAAGAGGAGATAATGAAATATTTCCTGTTTTTAAGCACTCTGACTTGCTTTCTGAGATATAGCATGATAACCCCAATGAATATTTCAAATTCTGTTTCTTACAAAGAACATTTGTTGTAAAGGCCTGTAAAATACATTGTTTGAATTTTAGAGATAAACCTCATACCTGTCAAGCAGGTTTATATAACACTGAAAAGTAAGCACAAATATGTAAGCAAGTCTGAAGAAAATGATTTTGTTTTGCTGGTACGGCGCACATACTTTTTTCTCTCATTGGGATCCTACTGAGTAAAAAATTGACATGGGGTGGGCAATAAAATTTACGTTAATCTCTCCAATTCTGTGTGTGGAGAAAGCTGAATGCTCTCTATGTATGCTTGGTAAGTTTTCACGACAGTTTGGCCCATTATGACATTATTGATTCTAGAATATGAGTATCTAAGGTAACAAACACTTGTCTAGTGCAACTAGCTGAACTTTGTAGGTTTCAAGGTTGAGCGGTTCACTTGAAGGAGTTGTTTTAGTTTTGGATCTTATGATAATGGGAATCCCAAAATGTTTTGGTTATTTCGGTTAGCGTGTGTCTGGCAAGTGCGGTCATTCGAAGCTTAAGATCACAGCAAAGGTAGGACCTTCCAGGGACCACTTCCATTTTGCTCTCAGTCCTTTTGATGTATAATGGGCCTCCTCTAACCCCAGCCCCATGTGTGTGACAAAAAGTGGAGAACCTGGTCGTAGTTTAACATGTAGCTAATAGCGTCATAGCATATTTGACACCATAATGAAGAGGAGATAATGAAATATTTCCTGTTTTTAAGCACTTTGACTTGCTTTCTGAGATATAGCATGATAACCCCAATGAATATTTCAAGTTCTGTTTCTTACAAAGAACATTTGTTGTAGAGGCCTGTAAAATACATTGTTTGAATTTTAGAGATAAACCTCATACCTGTCAAGCAGGTTTATATAACACTGAAAAGTAAGCACAAATATGTAAGCAAGTCTGAAGAAAATGATTTTGTTTTGCTGGTACGGCACACATACTTTTTTCTCTCATTGGGATCCTACTGAGTAAAAAATTGACATGGGGTGGGCAATAAAATTTACGTTAATCTCTCCAATTCTGTGTGTGGAGAAAGCTGAATGCTCTCTATGTATGCTTGGTAAGTTTTCACGACAGTTTGGCCCATTATGACATTATTGATTCTAGAATATGAGTATCTAAGGTAACAAACACTTGTCTAGTGCAACTAGCTGAACTTTGTAGGTTTCAAGGTTGAGCGGTTCACTTGAAGGAGTTGTTTTAGTTTTGGATCTTATGATAATGGGAATCCCAAAATGTTTTGGTTATTTCGGTTAGCGTGTGTCTGGCAAGTGCGGTCATTCGAAGCTTAAGATCACAGCAAAGGTAGGACCTTCCAGGGACCACTTCCATTTTGCTGTCAGTCCTTTTGATGTATAATGGGCCTCCTCTAACCCCAGCCCCATGTGTGTGACAAAAAGTGGAGAACCTGGTCGTAGTTTAACATGTAGCTAATAGCGTCATAGCATATTTGACACCATAATGAAGAGGAGATAATGAAATATTTCCTGTTTTTAAGCACTCTGACTTGCTTTCTGAGATATAGCATGATAACCCCAATGAATATTTCAAATTCTGTTTCTTACAAAGAACATTTGTTGTAAAGGCCTGTAAAATACATTGTTTGAATTTTAGAGATAAACCTCATACCTGTCAAGCAGGTTTATATAACACTGAAAAGTAAGCACAAATATGTAAGCAAGTCTGAAGAAAATGATTTTGTTTTGCTGGTACGGCGCACATACTTTTTTCTCTCATTGGGATCCTACTGAGTAAAAAATTGACATGGGGTGGGCAATAAAATTTACGTTAATCTCTCCAATTCTGTGTGTGGAGAAAGCTGAATGCTCTCTATGTATGCTTGGTAAGTTTTCACGACAGTTTGGCCCATTATGACATTATTGATTCTAGAATATGAGTATCTAAGGTAACAAACACTTGTCTAGTGCAACTAGCTGAACTTTGTAGGTTTCAAGGTTGAGCGGTTCACTTGAAGGAGTTGTTTTAGTTTTGGATCTTATGATAATGGGAATCCCAAAATGTTTTGGTTATTTCGGTTAGCGTGTGTCTGGCAAGTGCGGTCATTCGAAGCTTAAGATCACAGCAAAGGTAGGACCTTCCAGGGACCACTTCCATTTTGCTCTCAGTCCTTTTGATGTATAATGGGCCTCCTCTAACCCCAGCCCCATGTGTGTGACAAAAAGTGGAGAACCTGGTCGTAGTTTAACATGTAGCTAATAGCGTCATAGCATATTTGACACCATAATGAAGAGGAGATAATGAAATATTTCCTGTTTTTAAGCACTTTGACTTGCTTTCTGAGATATAGCATGATAACCCCAATGAATATTTCAAGTTCTGTTTCTTACAAAGAACATTTGTTGTAGAGGCCTGTAAAATACATTGTTTGAATTTTAGAGATAAACCTCATACCTGTCAAGCAGGTTTATATAACACTGAAAAGTAAGCACAAATATGTAAGCAAGTCTGAAGAAAATGATTTTGTTTTGCTGGTACGGCACACATACTTTTTTCTCTCATTGGGATCCTACTGAGTAAAAAATTGACATGGGGTGGGCAATAAAATTTACGTTAATCTCTCCAATTCTGTGTGTGGAGAAAGCTGAATGCTCTCTATGTATGCTTGGTAAGTTTTCATGACAGTTTGGCCCATTATGACATTATTGATTCTAGAATATGAGTATCTAAGGTAACAAACACTTGTCTAGTGCAACTAGCTGAACTTTGTAGGTTTCAAGGTTGAGCGGTTCACTTGAAGGAGTTGTTTTAGTTTTGGATCTTATGATAATGGGAATCCCAAAATGTTTTGGTTATTTCGGTTAGCGTGTGTCTGGCAAGTGCGGTCATTCGAAGCTTAAGATCACAGCAAAGGTAGGACCTTCCAGGGACCACTTCCATTTTGCTCTCAGTCCTTTTGATGTATAATGGGCCTCCTCTAACCCCAGCCCCATGTGTGTGACAAAAAGTGGAGAACCTGGTCGTAGTTTAACATGTAGCTAATAGCGTCATAGCATATTTGACACCATAATGAAGAGGAGATAATGAAATATTTCCTGTTTTTAAGCACTCTGACTTGCTTTCTGAGATATAGCATGATAACCCCAATGAATATTTCAAATTCTGTTTCTTACAAAGAACATTTGTTGTAGAGGCCTGTAAAATACATTGTTTGAATTTTAGAGATAAACCTCATACCTGTCAAGCAGGTTTATATAACACTGAAAAGTAAGCACAAATATGTAAGCAAGTCTGAAGAAAATGATTTTGTTTTGCTGGTACGGCGCACATACTTTTTTCTCTCATTGGGATCCTACTGAGTAAAAAATTGACATGGGGTGGGCAATAAAATTTACGTTAATCTCTCCAATTCTGTGTGTGGAGAAAGCTGAATGCTCTCTATGTATGCTTGGTAAGTTTTCACGACAGTTTGGCCCATTATGACATTATTGATTCTAGAATATGAGTATCTAAGGTAACTAACACTTGTCTAGTGCAACTAGCTGAACTTTGTAGGTTTCAAGGTTGAGCGGTTCACTTGAAGGAGTTGTTTTAGTTTTGGATCTTATGATAATGGGAATCCCAAAATGTTTTGGTTATTTCGGTTAGCGTGTGTCTGGCAAGTGCGGTCATTCGAAGCTTAAGATCACAGCAAAGGTAGGACCTTCCAGGGACCACTTCCATTTTGCTGTCAGTCCTTTTGATGTATAATGGGCCTCCTCTAACCCCAGCCCCATGTGTGTGACAAAAAGTGGAGAACCTGGTCGTAGTTTAACATGTAGCTAATAGCGTCATAGCATATTTGACACCATAATGAAGAGGAGATAATGAAATATTTCCTGTTTTTAAGCACTCTGACTTGCTTTCTGAGATATAGCATGATAACCCCAATGAATATTTCAAATTCTGTTTCTTACAAAGAACATTTGTTGTAAAGGCCTGTAAAATACATTGTTTGAATTTTAGAGATAAACCTCATACCTGTCAAGCAGGTTTATATAACACTGAAAAGTAAGCACAAATATGTAAGCAAGTCTGAAGAAAATGATTTTGTTTTGCTGGTACGGCGCACATACTTTTTTCTCTCATTGGGATCCTACTGAGTAAAAAATTGACATGGGGTGGGCAATAAAATTTACGTTAATCTCTCCAATTCTGTGTGTGGAGAAAGCTGAATGCTCTCTATGTATGCTTGGTAAGTTTTCACGACAGTTTGGCCCATTATGACATTATTGATTCTAGAATATGAGTATCTAAGGTAACAAACACTTGTCTAGTGCAACTAGCTGAACTTTGTAGGTTTCAAGGTTGAGCGGTTCACTTGAAGGAGTTGTTTTAGTTTTGGATCTTATGATAATGGGAATCCCAAAATGTTTTGGTTATTTCGGTTAGCGTGTGTCTGGCAAGTGCGGTCATTCGAAGCTTAAGATCACAGCAAAGGTAGGACCTTCCAGGGACCACTTCCATTTTGCTCTCAGTCCTTTTGATGTATAATGGGCCTCCTCTAACCCCAGCCCCATGTGTGTGACAAAAAGTGGAGAACCTGGTCGTAGTTTAACATGTAGCTAATAGCGTCATAGCATATTTGACACCATAATGAAGAGGAGATAATGAAATATTTCCTGTTTTTAAGCACTTTGACTTGCTTTCTGAGATATAGCATGATAACCCCAATGAATATTTCAAGTTCTGTTTCTTACAAAGAACATTTGTTGTGGAGGCCTGTAAAATACATTGTTTGAATTTTAGAGATAAACCTCATACCTGTCAAGCAGGTTTATATAACACTGAAAAGTAAGCACAAATATGTAAGCAAGTCTGAAGAAAATGATTTTGTTTTGCTGGTACGGCACACATACTTTTTTCTCTCATTGGGATCCTACTGAGTAAAAAATTGACATGGGGTGGGCAATAAAATTTACGTTAATCTCTCCAATTCTGTGTGTGGAGAAAGCTGAATGCTCTCTATGTATGCTTGGTAAGTTTTCATGACAGTTTGGCCCATTATGACATTATTGATTCTAGAATATGAGTATCTAAGGTAACAAACACTTGTCTAGTGCAACTAGCTGAACTTTGTAGGTTTCAAGGTTGAGCGGTTCACTTGAAGGAGTTGTTTTAGTTTTGGATCTTATGATAATGGGAATCCCAAAATGTTTTGGTTATTTCGGTTAGCGTGTGTCTGGCAAGTGCGGTCATTCGAAGCTTAAGATCACAGCAAAGGTAGGACCTTCCAGGGACCACTTCCATTTTGCTCTCAGTCCTTTTGATGTATAATGGGCCTCCTCTAACCCCAGCCCCATGTGTGTGACAAAAAGTGGAGAACCTGGTCGTAGTTTAACATGTAGCTAATAGCGTCATAGCATATTTGACACCATAATGAAGAGGAGATAATGAAATATTTCCTGTTTTTAAGCACTCTGACTTGCTTTCTGAGATATAGCATGATAACCCCAATGAATATTTCAAATTCTGTTTCTTACAAAGAACATTTGTTGTAGAGGCCTGTAAAATACATTGTTTGAATTTTAGAGATAAACCTCATACCTGTCAAGCAGGTTTATATAACACTGAAAAGTAAGCACAAATATGTAAGCAAGTCTGAAGAAAATGATTTTGTTTTGCTGGTACGGCGCACATACTTTTTTCTCTCATTGGGATCCTACTGAGTAAAAAATTGACATGGGGTGGGCAATAAAATTTACGTTAATCTCTCCAATTCTGTGTGTGGAGAAAGCTGAATGCTCTCTATGTATGCTTGGTAAGTTTTCACGACAGTTTGGCCCATTATGACATTATTGATTCTAGAATATGAGTATCTAAGGTAACTAACACTTGTCTAGTGCAACTAGCTGAACTTTGTAGGTTTCAAGGTTGAGCGGTTCACTTGAAGGAGTTGTTTTAGTTTTGGATATTATGATAATGGGAATCCCAAAATGTTTTGGTTATTTCGGTTAGCGTGTGTCTGGCAAGTGCGGTCATTCGAAGCTTAAGATCACAGCAAAGGTAGGACCTTCCAGGGACCACTTCCATTTTGCTCTCAGTCCTTTTGATGTATAATGGGCCTCCTCTAACCCCAGCCCCATGTGTGTGACAAAAAGTGGAGAACCTGGTCGTAGTTTAACATGTAGCTAATAGCGTCATAGCATATTTGACACCATAATGAAGAGGAGATAATGAAATATTTCCTGTTTTTAAGCACTTTGACTTGCTTTCTGAGATATAGCATGATAACCCCAATGAATATTTCAAGTTCTGTTTCTTACAAAGAACATTTGTTGTAGAGGCCTGTAAAATACATTGTTTGAATTTTAGAGATAAACCTCATACCTGTCAAGCAGGTTTATATAACACTGAAAAGTAAGCACAAATATGTAAGCAAGTCTGAAGAAAATGATTTTGTTTTGCTGGTACGGCACACATACTTTTTTCTCTCATTGGGATCCTACTGAGTAAAAAATTGACATGGGGTGGGCAATAAAATTTACGTTAATCTCTCCAATTCTGTGTGTGGAGAAAGCTGAATGCTCTCTATGTATGCTTGGTAAGTTTTCACGACAGTTTGGCCCATTATGACATTATTGATTCTAGAATATGAGTATCTAAGGTAACAAACACTTGTCTAGTGCAACTAGCTGAACTTTGTAGGTTTCAAGGTTGAGCGGTTCACTTGAAGGAGTTGTTTTAGTTTTGGATCTTATGATAATGGGAATCCCAAAATGTTTTGGTTATTTCGGTTAGCGTGTGTCTGGCAAGTGCGGTCATTCGAAGCTTAAGATCACAGCAAAGGTAGGACCTTCCAGGGACCACTTCCATTTTGCTCTCAGTCCTTTTGATGTATAATGGGCCTCCTCTAACCCCAGCCCCATGTGTGTGACAAAAAGTGGAGAACCTGGTCGTAGTTTAACATGTAGCTAATAGCGTCATAGCATATTTGACACCATAATGAAGAGGAGATAATGAAATATTTCCTGTTTTTAAGCACTTTGACTTGCTTTCTGAGATATAGCATGATAACCCCAATGAATATTTCAAGTTCTGTTTCTTACAAAGAACATTTGTTGTAGAGGCCTGTAAAATACATTGTTTGAATTTTAGAGATAAACCTCATACCTGTCAAGCAGGTTTATATAACACTGAAAAGTAAGCACAAATATGTAAGCAAGTCTGAAGAAAATGATTTTGTTTTGCTGGTACGGCACACATACTTTTTTCTCTCATTGGGATCCTACTGAGTAAAAAATTGACATGGGGTGGGCAATAAAATTTACGTTAATCTCTCCAATTCTGTGTGTGGAGAAAGCTGAATGCTCTCTATGTATGCTTGGTAAGTTTTCATGACAGTTTGGCCCATTATGACATTATTGATTCTAGAATATGAGTATCTAAGGTAACAAACACTTGTCTAGTGCAACTAGCTGAACTTTGTAGGTTTCAAGGTTGAGCGGTTCACTTGAAGGAGTTGTTTTAGTTTTGGATCTTATGATAATGGGAATCCCAAAATGTTTTGGTTATTTCGGTTAGCGTGTGTCTGGCAAGTGCGGTCATTCGAAGCTTAAGATCACAGCAAAGGTAGGACCTTCCAGGGACCACTTCCATTTTGCTCTCAGTCCTTTTGATGTATAATGGGCCTCCTCTAACCCCAGCCCCATGTGTGTGACAAAAAGTGGAGAACCTGGTCGTAGTTTAACATGTAGCTAATAGCGTCATAGCATATTTGACACCATAATGAAGAGGAGATAATGAAATATTTCCTGTTTTTAAGCACTCTGACTTGCTTTCTGAGATATAGCATGATAACCCCAATGAATATTTCAAATTCTGTTTCTTACAAAGAACATTTGTTGTAGAGGCCTGTAAAATACATTGTTTGAATTTTAGAGATAAACCTCATACCTGTCAAGCAGGTTTATATAACACTGAAAAGTAAGCACAAATATGTAAGCAAGTCTGAAGAAAATGATTTTGTTTTGCTGGTACGGCGCACATACTTTTTTCTCTCATTGGGATCCTACTGAGTAAAAAATTGACATGGGGTGGGCAATAAAATTTACGTTAATCTCTCCAATTCTGTGTGTGGAGAAAGCTGAATGCTCTCTATGTATGCTTGGTAAGTTTTCACGACAGTTTGGCCCATTATGACATTATTGATTCTAGAATATGAGTATCTAAGGTAACTAACACTTGTCTAGTGCAACTAGCTGAACTTTGTAGGTTTCAAGGTTGAGCGGTTCACTTGAAGGAGTTGTTTTAGTTTTGGATATTATGATAATGGGAATCCCAAAATGTTTTGGTTATTTCGGTTAGCGTGTGTCTGGCAAGTGCGGTCATTCGAAGCTTAAGATCACAGCAAAGGTAGGACCTTCCAGGGACCACTTCCATTTTGCTCTCAGTCCTTTTGATGTATAATGGGCCTCCTCTAACCCCAGCCCCATGTGTGTGACAAAAAGTGGAGAACCTGGTCGTAGTTTAACATGTAGCTAATAGCGTCATAGCATATTTGACACCATAATGAAGAGGAGATAATGAAATATTTCCTGTTTTTAAGCACTTTGACTTGCTTTCACTTTGACTTGCTTTCTGAGATATAGCATGATAACCCCAATGAATATTTCAAATTCTGTTTCTTACAAAGAACATTTGTTGTAGAGGCCTGTAAAATACATTGTTTGAATTTTAGAGATAAACCTCATACCTGTCAAGCAGGTTTATATAACACTGAAAAGTAAGCACAAATATGTAAGCAAGTCTGAAGAAAATGATTTTGTTTTGCTGGTACGGCGCACATACTTTTTTCTCTCATTGGGATCCTACTGAGTAAAAAATTGACATGGGGTGGGCAATAAAATTTACGTTAATCTCTCCAATTCTGTGTGTGGAGAAAGCTGAATGCTCTCTATGTATGCTTGGTAAGTTTTCACGACAGTTTGGCCCATTATGACATTATTGATTCTAGAATATGAGTATCTAAGGTAACAAACACTTGTCTAGTGCAACTAGCTGAACTTTGTAGGTTTCAAGGTTGAGCGGTTCACTTGAAGGAGTTGTTTTAGTTTTGGATCTTATGATAATGGGAATCCCAAAATGTTTTGGTTATTTCGGTTAGCGTGTGTCTGGCAAGTGCGGTCATTCGAAGCTTAAGATCACAGCAAAGGTAGGACCTTCCAGGGACCACTTCCATTTTGCTCTCAGTCCTTTTGATGTATAATGGGCCTCCTCTAACCCCAGCCCCATGTGTGTGACAAAAAGTGGAGAACCTGGTCGTAGTTTAACATGTAGCTAATAGCGTCATAGCATATTTGACACCATAATGAAGAGGAGATAATGAAATATTTCCTGTTTTTAAGCACTTTGACTTGCTTTCTGAGATATAGCATGATAACCCCAATGAATATTTCAAGTTCTGTTTCTTACAAAGAACATTTGTTGTAGAGGCCTGTAAAATACATTGTTTGAATTTTAGAGATAAACCTCATACCTGTCAAGCAGGTTTATATAACACTGAAAAGTAAGCACAAATATGTAAGCAAGTCTGAAGAAAATGCTTTTGTTTTGCTGGTACGGCGCACCTACTTTTTTCTCTCATTGGGATCCTACTGAGTAAAAAATTGACATGGGGTGGGCAATAAAATTTACGTTAATCTCTCCAATTCTGTGTGTGGAGAAAGCTGAATGCTCTCTATGTATGCTTGGTAAGTTTTCACGACAGTTTGGCCCATTATGACATTATTGATTCTAGAATATGAGTATCTAAGGTAACAAACACTTGTCTAGTGCAACTAGCTGAACTTTGTAGGTTTCAAGGTTGAGCGGTTCACTTGAAGGAGTTGTTTTAGTTTTGGATATTATGATAATGGGAATCCCAAAATGTTTTGGTTATTTCGGTTAGCGTGTGTCTGGCAAGTGCGGTCATTCGAAGCTTAAGATCACAGCAAAGGTAGGACCTTCCAGGGACCACTTCCATTTTGCTGTCAGTCCTTTTGATGTATAATGGGCCTCCTCTAACCCCAGCCCCATGTGTGTGACAAAAAGTGGAGAACCTGGTCGTAGTTTAACATGTAGCTAATAGCGTCATAGCATATTTGACACCATAATGAAGAGGAGATAATGAAATATTTCCTGTTTTTAAGCACTCTGACTTGCTTTCTGAGATATAGCATGATAACCCCAATGAATATTTCAAATTCTGTTTCTTACAAAGAACATTTGTTGTAAAGGCCTGTAAAATACATTGTTTGAATTTTAGAGATAAACCTCATACCTGTCAAGCAGGTTTATATAACACTGAAAAGTAAGCACAAATATGTAAGCAAGTCTGAAGAAAATGATTTTGTTTTGCTGGTACGGCGCACATACTTTTTTCTCTCATTGGGATCCTACTGAGTAAAAAATTGACATGGGGTGGGCAATAAAATTTACGTTAATCTCTCCAATTCTGTGTGTGGAGAAAGCTGAATGCTCTCTATGTATGCTTGGTAAGTTTTCACGACAGTTTGGCCCATTATGACATTATTGATTCTAGAATATGAGTATCTAAGGTAACAAACACTTGTCTAGTGCAACTAGCTGAACTTTGTAGGTTTCAAGGTTGAGCGGTTCACTTGAAGGAGTTGTTTTAGTTTTGGATCTTATGATAATGGGAATCCCAAAATGTTTTGGTTATTTCGGTTAGCGTGTGTCTGGCAAGTGCGGTCATTCGAAGCTTAAGATCACAGCAAAGGTAGGACCTTCCAGGGACCACTTCCATTTTGCTCTCAGTCCTTTTGATGTATAATGGGCCTCCTCTAACCCCAGCCCCATGTGTGTGACAAAAAGTGGAGAACCTGGTCGTAGTTTAACATGTAGCTAATAGCGTCATAGCATATTTGACACCATAATGAAGAGGAGATATTGAAATATTTCCTGTTTTTAAGCACTTTGACTTGCTTTCTGAGATATAGCATGATAACCCCAATGAATATTTCAAATTCTGTTTCTTACAAAGAACATTTGTTGTAAAGGCCTGTAAAATACATTGTTTGAATTTTAGAGATATACCTCATACCTGTCAAGCAGGTTTATATAACACTGAAAAGAGTGTTTATATAACACTCTAGGATCATGACCTGAGCTAAGGGCAGTTGCTTAACCAACTGAGCCACCCAGGCACCCCTGCTTATTGCAATTTCATATTGTCACTTATTAAACAAGTGCTTGGAAATTTTAAAAAAACAATGGTTCTTCACCAGTCTGAAAACCATGGTCTAGGTTCTCATACCTCCGTGTCAGAGCATTTGAAAGGCTCGTTGAACGGAACAGAGAAGAAATACATAACTATCTGTTGTCACCTTGCGTGAAAGATCTGAAACTCATTTTATTAACTGGTGGAGTGTGTGGTCTTGCAGTTAGGTAGACAGTCGGCCACTGCGTGTTAAGTGACTGAGGTAATTCAGCTCTGCCGGTTCAGAAAATTTCTCTTCCCTAGCTGACGTCTAAGTGGGGTTGTAATTTGGCCTTGAGCTGTCACACCTGCTGGGAAGCATGTGTCATTTAAAAGGATATAATGGTAACATCATTGTTTTTTCAGATCTAGGTTGGAATTTGCCCTTGACAAACACAAAATGATGAGTGACGCAAGTGATATGTTGGCTGTGGCGTTGGAGCAGATGGATGGGCTTACAGCAGGTAATCTGCGTCCTCTGAAAGATGGAATCATGACATTTACTCTGCACTTTTGGCTTTTTCATTCCAACTCTTTTATTACCTTTTCCACTTTATTTTCATTTATTGGTTGCCTTTAGATTCCTCGTGGTTTCACATTAGCCCCTCTTCTCTATTTTATACCAGTATCATTCTCAAACTTTGTTTGAAAATGTCTAATTCCATTTCCATACTGTAGTTCTGACTCAAGGAGAAAGAAAGTATTCTCTGGCAATGCTCTCGGGTTCCCTTCCTCCTCGGGAGCTTTGTACTATCTGTACTTTACTGTACTCCCAATAAACCTTGCTTTGCTGCCGACCCCCCCCCCCCAAAAAAAAGTAAGTAAGTACATCTCATGGGATTTCGGTGCAGGTAGTAGCTGTAGGTCACACTTTGAGAGATACTGCTCTACCTAGGATACATGGATATTCTGATCTATTCCCTTGAATTTGACATTTACTTTGCCACCAGTAACTCTCACCTCTATTTACTTTCTCAATTCTCTGCTAAGCTTTGGGTCTCTAACTGCCAATCAGATACCTCCTTTGAAATAGCTTATATGCATATCCATGTCATCACAGAAAGAAAAAAGGAATGGACTCTGGGTCCATGACCTGAGCCAAAGGCAAACGCTTAATGACTGAGCCACCCACGTGCCCCTTAGCCATTCCTTTTTTTCTCCTCTGAAGTCTGTCCTGTCTGTGCTCTGCCGTGCTTTGTCCTGGCAACCCTCTCCCTTGATGTTCTTGGCATTCTTGCTTTCCCGCTGTAGTTCCTCATTCTCTAGACCACCAGAATTTTCTTTCTGAAACACAGATCTGGTCGTATTCCTCCCTTATTATGAATCTTGAGTGATTCTCTGTTATGGAAGTAGAGCAAAAACAGTGTAGATCATGACCTGCTTGTTTTCTCATCATGACCAGAGGGACTGAACAGTAGGTAAACCCTTTCAGATGCTTGTGCTCTCCTAGGGGTAGTGGCTCCTTAAGGTCTCATGTCACATTCTGCGTTTTGTCACAGGAGAAGTACCTTTATGTATTTAGGAACCCATGGTCATGAAGAAAGGTTGAAGGGGCCAGTGGGTGGGGTTGTCATCCATCTGATGGTCTGATGGTCAGGGTCGAGGTGTGGGTAGCATCTACTGCTCCTCCATTCTAGCTACCTAGCCCCTGTTGCTTATCTTTTCTGGTCATAAATTTGACCCTACTCTGTTTCAGTGGTTTGAAGAAACCACAGGTGTTTTCATTGTCAGAGGTTCTTCCCTTGAATGCCATGGCAAGTCAAAGTTTGGCCTCCTTTGTTCTACTTGTATATCCCGAGACCAGATTTTAATTTGACCTCCTTTGTAGATTAGACCACATCTTGTGTACTGTGTTTAGTTCTTGGAATATCCGTTTCAAAGAGGTTATTGGTAAAACTTAAGAGGAGGTGACCGTGAAGGCGAAGAAACAACTTCATCTGGTAAGCAAGTATATTCTTGCTCAGGGCATGATAGATACTTTCACACAGTTGAAGGACTATTACGTGGAAAAGAGATTGGACTTACTGTGTCACAGTTTCGGAAAATAGAACCAGAGCCAGATCCTAGGCTGTTATCAGAGGTTATAACCTCAAATTCTTAGTGGAACTCCGTAGTCAAGACAAGTGATGTTTCTGGACAGTAGTTGAGGACTGACGTTTTACATACTCTACTAGATGAGTATATTTGTTCCTTAGCCCTGGCAGGGCTTCAGGACCAACATGAGAGTTCTTCGGAAAATCAAGACTTCCTGGGTCTCAGCTCACACTGACGCAGTCAGGAGCTTTTTGGGTAGGACCTGGCTTTATTTTCTCAAATTACTATCAGTAGCTCTCCACCTAAGGTAGAGGGAGATGTGATTGCAAATATTTGAGGAGTTTTTCTAAATATGCATTTCTCCCCTATCCCTCACCTTGTTTTGTGATGGAGACTTAAAAGAGTAGAAGGTTATTGTGGGTACATCTATTGTGAATAGTATTATCAGGTGATTGTAGTGCTTTAAACTACTGGAATAGGACACGATAGCCTGTTTTGTTTTTAAAATGCTCTACTGTTCCTCCCTTTCCCGGACATACTCTCCTCAATTTCTATTTTTCTGGATTTTCCTCTCAGCCTTATATGGTTCCTGAGGGGAAGATCATGGGAAGTATTTAACATTGGGCCTAGCATATCAGTGGTTACCATTATTACAGTTTGGCAGATTTGGGTCCTCATCATTTGGTCTAGTTCTTTGGAAGGTCAGTGGAATGGACTAACTGAAGGAAAATGCCTCTCCCTGTGGTTGGAATTGATCAAGCTGTGTGGCAACTGGAGAGAGAATTTACACATTGGTTCACACTTTTCTTCCCTTTATAAGACCCTCAGATTAATGAGGTGGTAGTCAAAATATCATAATTATTGACACTTAAAGTTAGTACTTCTAATTAATATGTATATTTGATAGACCAGAAAATAAAAATCAAAGAGATGAAGAGGTATATATGAGTGATTTCTGAGCAGGCAATGGGTTAGTTATGTACATTCCAGTCATAAAACGCTTTCCCTTATAAGTAATAGGGAAAGAAAGGCTGTAAAACTATTTTTTAAAGCTGATATTAGCAAGAGTTTTTGATGCTAGGCTGCAAACAAAATCATGGGAGAAAATGTTAACACACACACACTCCTGTACATACGCAAATGTATACATGTAATTCATTGAAATTCTCCAAAGATTAAATTCTGGTAAATTAACCGGAAGCCAGTCCTGTTACCCTTGACATTATGCTATGCGGTTTCCACCAAATTGTGCAACTTCTTTTACAGGGAATTTCTCAAAATCTTATGGTACCTAAATTTATATTTTGGGGAGTACTTGGCTCTATCCACACTGATCTCTACCTTCTTAGCCCTTATTTCCATGAGGTCAGCACATCTTTCACCAAAGTCCATTCATTATGTTCTTACCGTAATACACAGTTGACGTCCCTGTTAGGTATTTGGTGATTGATATTTACCATCAATTATATGGATTTTATTTTTGCACCGAATCACTATGACTTGGAGAGATTCACACGACTCCTTTATTTTCTTTTCCTTTTTGCTTATTTTGATTATTCCTCACTGTGACTGGACTTGCTTGCCACCCTCAGCTTTAGGACATTATGTAATATAAACCCTGTTGTTCTCTCTGTGATTTTTTTTTTTAAACTTAGGTTCTAAGGCCCTGGAATATTCCAATGGAATTTTTGATTGCCAGTCTCCCACCTCCCCGGGATTCATGGGAAGCCTGCGAACTCTGCACCTTGTGGAAGACCTGCGTGGCTTGTTGGAGGTGATGGACACAGATGAGAAGGAAGGGTTGAGATGCCAGATCCCAGATTCAACAGCGGAAACACTCGTCAAATGGCTTCAGAGTCAAATGGTAGATAATGGCACATTACAGATCCTGCGCTCGGAATCTCTTGTGGCTTCTTCCAAAATTTAGAACATAGAGTAGCTGATTAGAGCAACAACAACAAAAAAGTACAGGGCAGCAGGTTCACTGTGATTTTTATCCCTTAATGCATCCCAGTTCCCTTTAAGGATAATGTTAGTGTACATTTCATGGGCTCCAGCCCACCACCTGATTTTGCCTCTGAAGGTGGACTCGCTTTCTTGGATGACCTGCTGTGGCCTAGAACAAATAGTCCTGTAAAGGAAAGAACCTTGCACGTAATAGATGCTTTCTCAGTACTATTGGAAAATTTACTGTAAAAGGACCAAGAGCAGTTCAGATAGGAAGCAGAGTGAATAGAACCTCCAAAGGCAGCGAGGCAGAGGTCTGCAGTATCTGATAGGAAGTGCCATCTAGTGATCTGTGGGGGTCATGTCAGTTCTAGGGTGTGAGGGAAGCTATAGAATTGGGCTTCCAATCGCGTTCTTCTTCCCGGAACAGTGAAGCCCCTTTCTAGGCATCCGTCTCAAAAACGGATGGCGTGGAGGATCTGCCCTTTCCCTGAACACATTGGTATATACCATGGTTTTAATACATTTGGAACAAATAAAATCTAAAGAATGCCACTAAAAATATTGAGAGAAGAAGATAGAAAAAGTGTTCTTTCTGTAATACGAGTAATGCCACTGAACTATATGCTTAAGAATGGTAAAAGTGACAAATTTTCTGGGTATATCTTACCACCACCCAAAATGAGAACATTAATACTGTGATAAAACTGATGGTTGGATTGTATCTTGGCATTTCCCAATGCAGGTGCTGGAGACAACAGACCTGAATTTCAATTTGGGGGCTGATTCTTAGAAGCTTGCATGATTTGGGGGAGATTTTTTAAGCTGTTTGTCTCGTTTCCTCGTTTGTGAAACAGGGACAACAGCTTCTGCCGCACGGGAATGTGAGTGCCGGGAGCGAACTTATGAGTGCTTGTCGGTGCGCCTGGTAGACGAGTCGAAAATACAACACTGAAGAGATTGTAGAGGATGGAGGGGAAACTACGGGGTCCATCTGCAAAGAGGGAAAGAAAGTGTTGGCTCCAGTTCCGTGTCACTCCTACATGGAGTGATAAAACTGATGGTTGGATTGTATCTTGGCTTTTTTACAAGACTACAGACATTTTTCAGACTATGGAGAAGCTTTGACAATATTTTAGAGACTTCTTCTCAGTTACATAATTAAGATTTCATTTATGTTTAATGATAGCCACCTTGGGAGTCCATGTCCTTAAGACTGATACCGATCTTCTCATTAATGCCACTGGCCCTTTGCAGTTCTAATTACTTTGTCTGGGCCAGGAGACCCCCTGGTTTCCTGTCGGGTGTCGCGTCTTCCTTCCCTACTGATTTCTGCTGTATCATTCTTTCATATGATCAGAAGCTGGTTCAGAAGAAAGAAAATAGTCACATTAATAGTTTGTTACTTGTGAGGGGATATTAAATCACTAAGAATGAATTTGTTTGAATAAAGTAGCTATAGCTGTAACCTTCTAAACACTGACAAGTTTAAGACTCCGAAGTTCCTCTCCTGTGGTTAAAACAAAACAAAAACCCAAATCTGTTGAGTATGCCGTATTTGGTCAAGTACTGAGATATCTCTATCCTGTTAATAGAGATATTAATGGTGGAGAATTAATGGTGGAGAATTACATGCTTTATCAAGCTCTAAGTTCAAGAGGGCAAACAGAAAAATATGTCAAATTATTTGAGCCAAGCAACTCTATGAGTTGCCTAGAACATTCATACTATGCTTTTCCCAATAGAAGACGTTGAGGATCGTGACCTTGATCAGGGCATAAAATCCCACAAGTGACCAGTTGCTTAGCAGCTTTAGTATGAGGCATTCGCAAAATCAGCAGAAATGACAAAAGTGCAGTTTTTGACAAAGTGAGTGGAACTGCGATGATAGAACTTCAAATCGGCATCGTGGCCGATAAGATAAATTGAAGTGTGCCTCACTGGCTTCTGACCTGATAAGTCACAATACATTTCCATCGTATTCCTACATTTAAAAAATAGGTCCTATTAATTGCAAGTGTATCTTCTAAAAAAGTTTTTAGAACAAGTTTCATAAAAATAAAAATACTCATGACGTGAGACGTGGGGCACATTCTCTCCAGTCCCTGACTCTCCGCCACATGACCCATTCTAGGCCCGCCGTCCCCAGAATCCCCCACTGCTCTCTGCCCAGCTTCCCTTTTCATGTGTGTCTCCAGGGAATGTTTGTTCCAGCTTTGGCAAACAAGGCCCATCTTAAGATTGGGTCACAGAGTCACAGATCATCTGAGTTCAGCAGTGTCTCACTGAGACATCCTAGCTCACGTGAAAGCTTCTCACCCCCAGAACACTTGTTTCTTGCTCCCGTTGGCTATTGAGTGAAGAAGATGTGTTCTATTTCTGGAAAACAAACACTGAGAAAAATTACAACCCAGAAATAAATCCATATTTCTGATTTTGACCACATCTGCTCTCTTGACTTGGAAAGTACAGGAGGTACTCAGGCTTATCCTGAGCTTCGGGCTTTGAAGCACTTTCTGGCGACTTTGAATAAACAGGCATCTTTTTCTAGGAGAGGGTCATGAGTGGGCTTTTTGGGTGTGACGCTGTATATGTGAGATGGATTTCTCCCTTTGGATTTCTTTTTGAGCAGACCTGATGAGATTTTGGAAGAAATAGACATCTTCCTGGAAAGATTGTCTGTATTGCCCCGGGTTCGTATTTATTTTTTAGAGTCATAACAGAAATTTCAGAGGAGACAATAAATGGTGTGTTTCAAGATTGATGGAGGCAGACCTGCTAGTACATAGCGTCATCAGCCAATCAGTGGGGACACTCCAGTGGGGATGCTCCAGTAGCTCCCAGTGGCAGTGCTGTTGCCCTGAGATCATTATGCACGGCACAAGGTGAGAGCCTCACCGCCCTGATTCCATCACACTTGGAGAGAGGACAGGGGAGTGGAGTATTGTTGCCTGGTGGTTTGACTTCCAGTGCTCTTGCCATCACGTTCATTTATTCTTTGGACAACAGTGTATGAGATTCCTTCTTGTGCTGGTAGGCCCTGGTGAAATGTGACTGTGGTGTTCGTGGCCTTCCTGTCTTTCTCCGTTTCTCCTCCTACTCCAGTATCTGGTAGAGAGCAGGCAAACAAATGTCTGCACGCAGCAGTAGAGAGGTAATGCTGGTTAGGGTGCACGAGGCCCTGGTGTGAGAGGGTTCTTTGAGTGGCTGGAGATAAATTTAACCAAAGGAGATTTAGAGGGCTGCGCCTTCCTTTTTTTTCCTTGATACAGAATTTTGAAAAATGTCATCATGAAATAAAAAACTGGATGGCAGTTTTTAAAACTAATTTAAAAAATAAGTGTATTGAGGGGCGCCTGAGTGGCTCAGTGGGTTAAGCCTCTACCTTTGGCTCAGATCATGATCTTAGGGTCCTGGGATCGAGCCCCACATTGGGCTCTCTGCACAGTGGGGAGACTGCTTCCTCCTCTCTCTCTGCCTGCCTCTCTGCCTACTTGTGATCTCTCTCTCTGTGTCAAATAAATAAATAAAATCTTAAAAAAAAATAAGTGTATTGACTTTGGTGGAGACTGTGTATCTGTGTGTGTGTGTGTGTGTGTGTGTGTGTATGTGTCTGTGTGTGTGTGTCTGTGTTATAGCAGCAGTCCAACTGTTTCTTAACATTTGTTGTCCTTATAAAATGGAACTGATTTTCTTTTCCATATTGTCATTTAGCTACTCAGCACTCTGATTTGGGAATGTTCTATTCAAACTGAGTTCTGTGTTACAACAGAAGTTAAGTGTAATTGTGGCAAATCACTGCTTGCTTGTTGGTTTGGGATTTAGACAGGACAGTAGAGCTCTGGAAAGAACAAAGCAAAACGAAGCTGGGGAGAGAGGGTAGTCAACTGGAGACCAGTGCAAACCAACAGAACTAAGAAAATTAAAGGAAAATATAGCACGATACTTTAAGTGAACATAGCAGGCAAAACATTCCTGCCTACCTTGAAGTAGTAACCGTTGATATTGTTGTGTGATGGGTATTTAAGGTCTCTACTTTCAGATACAAATGAAATTTTGTATAATAAAACAGTTTTTGAAAGGGAGGCATGGGAAGCAAGATGCTAACATTTATTACATCTTTATACTTGATCGTGGGTCTACTTGACCATTAAAAGGAAAATAATATAAATAGAAGAGCTTCTATCTAGATGACTGTGGGTGAGGTATATTGTGCCTTTAGCATTATATGGAGCATCTGCTCCATGAATTCAGACAACTCATATTCCCAGGGGTGGTTGCTGGCTAACTTTTGGACTCTATAATTCTGTAAGGAATAGAGCCATTTAGACATTTTACCCGTCGTGCCAGGAATATCCGGCAAACACCACAAGTTCCTTAATTAAAGTATCACTGTTGCATTCGAGCTGGATCCCTTGCCTTGCTTTTCCCTCCCAAGTGTCCCATACCCTCCTCCACACGCACTGTTAGTTGGCTACAATACTATTGAAATCCCCAAGCTGATGCTGATTTTGACTTAAACTTTCAGTTGTATCGAATGTGGTCAGGATGGAGTTGCATCATGAGTGAAAGTAGGAAGAGTTATTTTGAAGGCATCTCTGGGATTTTGAGTAAAGTAATTTGAGCTGGTGTTCAGTGCTTTGGATGTCAAATAGACTCAACAAGAGTTGATACTCAATGTATTTTTAACTCTCTGCCCATGATTTTATAAGAATCTTGGGAGAATCAAAAGAAATGTAAGGTAGTTTTGCCTTGAGGGATCATTAAGGAGAATAAGTGACCAACTCTTGTAAGGTCATGAGGAAGCCATCCATGGCAGAATATGGTGAAAAGCTAAGTGGTGAAGGACAAGACAAGACAGAGAAGGGAAACCAGTGTAGGGGCAGAAGAGAGTATGGCATAAGGTAAGAAGGAGGAGGTGAGAACTGGCTAAGAAAAATGGATTTGTAGAGGCCGAGAGGAATGATGAGTGAGTATAGTGGTGGACACACAGCCTTGGAGTAGATGTTGGAATGGCCAGTGGAAGAAAGTTCACTAGGAGGAAGAAACTGAGAATAGTATGGGTAGAGGTGGTAATTGTAAGTCTCAGGGAAGCAGGAAATTAAGGATCCAAAGGTTATGTGGAATAATGAGCTTTGAGCAGGAAGTAAGACTCAATTCCCCCAAGATGGCGGAAGAAAGGGAAGATGTCGGAGGCCATATATACTCTGCTTTGGAGAAGATAGTATGTAAGGGAGTTCATGCAAGATAGTCTCAAGTATAGTCCATTAAAAAGGCTCTGAAAACACCTCCTAAACATGGTAGCAAGAGGGAGTACAGGCTTCAGGTCAACCACGGAGTGAGAAGTGAGAGGGCCAACTTGCAACCAAGTGTTCATTCATCCTGTATTCATCTGATGGTTATTGAACACCTATCATTCGTTATTCATTCCATAGTCATTTGGTTTGAACTCACTGTGTGCCAGGTGCAAAGGCAAACCTACTCACAAAGAAGGCAGTTTGTTGGAAGAGGGGAACATACATGTAGCCACGTCTAACCTCATCTGTTCAGTGTGTTGCCTGCCACGATGAGGATTCCACGATCTGGAATCTCTAACTGGCCTATGAGTGAACAGTTAACTCAAGGAACACTTCACAGGCCAAGCCCAGGTTGAGCTGGACTTTACAGAGCGAGGAAAGATGAGGAAAGGGTGGGAAATACGGCTCGCGCCAAAGGAATAGATTTCGAGAGTGCATGCCACGTGGGGAGGTTTTGAGTGGTCAGGTTGGTAAAGCTTGGGAGTTGGAGGAAAAACAGAGGTGGTAAGGTATTTGCCTAATGGAATTTACCTCCTGCAAGGATTCTTAAGTCCAAGATAACAGAATTGGCAGAAATAGAAATAAATGTGTGAAGAGACTAGACTTTCACCTGCTTGACTAGGTCAGTGCACTCCTTGAAAAGTATTTAACTACTCCATTGGTGATTCTTAACTTTGGCTTTGTTTTGCTGTGGTGACCTGTGGTCTTTTAAAAAAAGAACTCCTTGAGCATTATGAACTCTTGTAAATATCACTAGTCTCGAGAAGTGTGAGTATGTATGCTCATAGTGAGTCAGTTTTTAGTATTTTGATTCTAAGATCGTTTTGTGATACTGATTTTGGAACATCTGATTTCCATTTCAAATGCAGTAGCTTCGTGAAACCCTTCTAGAACTTGCTATAGCAGCATTTCTAATCTTTCCATCGGAAGAAATAACAACTTTTACTTTTTATCCTCAGTGAACAGAAACCTTTTTTTCTACCTCATGAAATGTATCTGTTTATAAAAGCACGTGGGGTTTTAAAAGCAGATGCCTGCTAACATTCATCATCAGAATGAGGAATTCAAAGCTGTAGAAGGCCAGTCTGAGTACTGCTTCAGATTGAGAACGTGTATCATACATCCTGGCTCTGTTCCAAAAAACTGTCCTTAAGAAATTACGTAAATTTCATTTTCATGGCAGTCCCTGGGGTTGGAAGTCTTTCAGGCCACAACTTGTAATGTATTTGGATACTTCGGTTTACAATATGACCAGAATTATGCAATGGTTATAGGGCAGGTATGTGGTCAAGCTGATGTTAAAAAACTTTATCCACTCTAAATACATGTTGCAGCCTTCCTCCATTAGCTTCTGATTCTTTTGTGGCCTCATGGGCAATGTATCCAGTGCATCTAAGTTTTTAGAAGCAACATGCTGCAATTTCCTTTTTTGTTAGCATTTGCATGTACGTGTGTGTGCGTGCGCTCAACACATGCCTTTTATTACTTCCAGAATTTATATGGGAAACTGCATTATTTGGAAAGGTAGTATAAGAATACCAGTTAATTCTGGAAAATAATAGATGTCACATCTGCTGTGTTCTTGGACAATAAGGTTGAGTTTGTGTTTCTCTGGTTTAAACCTAAAGTTATTTGCTCTTTTTTTTTTTTTAAGATTTTATTTATTTCAGAGAGAGAAAAAATGAGAGAGCATGCACAGGGAGGAGAGGCAGAAGCGGACTCCCTGCTGAGCAGGGAGCCTGATGTAGGACTCCATCCCAGGACCCTGGGATCATGACCTGAGCTGAAGGCAGATGCTTAACCAACTGAGCCTGCCAGGCGCCCCTGAAGTTATTTGCTTTCTTCATTGACCTCTGGATGGCCCTATCTAACTAATTTGAGCTCCAGTGGCTTTTATTTCTGTTGTAGTTGAATGAGGAATCAGGAAATTCTATTGGGATTACCCCTCATATGATTATGAGCTACTTACATGAGATAACAAGGGACATATCAGATATACTGCTGTATTTCAAAATGATGTTTTTATATTGTGTGCTCTCCGTGAGCCTTTTTGTGTATCTCCTTAATGGCTTTTATATATGAGACAGCTGAGAAAAAGAAAAATGTGACTCGCTTTCCCAATCGGTGTTTCCTTCAGCATTTACACCATGCACAGACATGTCCGAATCTGATAAAAACGTGCGGGGCTGGAGGGAGGTGAAGAAAGTGAGCACGAATCTAAGCAGAGCCCCAGGCCAGTGCTGTGGTTGCAGGATGATACCTGTTTCCAGGCTCTGCGGGAGCTTGGCGTAACCTAATAGAGTTGAGCAAAGTCACAAAGAGTGAAGTCAGAATGGGAGCTAATAAAGTTCCTGGTAAGGTGTGGATGGGGATGGTTGGGGAAGTAGTTGTGGACTGCTTCCTAAGCTTTCAGGGGAAGGAAGAAAGGCTTCAAAGACAAAGGGAAGGCTTGCCCTGAGATTTGGTCCTGAGTAACAGGGAGGAAGCTGATATGAGCTGCCCCCAAGGCCTCCTCTGTAAAGACAGGCATTTGCAGTTCTGGGTTTGCAACTTGGGAGGAGAGGGGAGGCACATAAGGGCAGCCCAGGACATTCCCAGTGCCCCCACCCAGAAATAGCACAGATCATTCAGGGGGCATAAGTAATTTCTGCCTGACCACACACTCGCGAAACTTCGTATGACCCAGCTATGCGTCCCTGCGAGCATGTTAGTAACCACTGTTCCTTTTAGGTCATGATTTTTCTGCTTGATGGGAACTTGTCTGGTTTGGTGATAACATGCCTACCATGCCCATTTTACCTATTTTGAGGCAAATGGACCAAGTTTTAGACTCGTGTTTTCTAGCAGTGGTGGCAGCAGCTGGCTGAATTCTATTCAGGTTCCTTGGATTAAGAATGTATGCCATTTTATTTGCTCACAGTCGTTTCAGTTTTAAAGAGAGTCAAGCCTTACACGTACTCCTTCATCTTTTCAGACAAATGGAAATGGAGAGGTGTATCAAGAAAGGCTAGCACGTTTAGAGAATGATAACGAATCTCTCGTTCTTCAGGCAAGTGATTTTTAACAATGCTATTCTTCCTCCACAACATATTTACAAAGACCATTTTAAATTGGGATGGCATATTCAGATGCTTGGGAGCCGGATTGCTGATAGAAATAAGTGCTGATAGAAATAAGTACGTACACACAATAGGGAGTGGTGAGGACTGTGGTAGCACCAAGGTGTGCCTCCCCGGTCTAGAGTGAGCAGCCTCGGCTCCTCTGATGACAGCCACAGTGTCATCTAAGCTGACTTTCTGATCTGGTCTGTCATCTTAGTTGATCTGGTGTTTTTAATTTACAGCATAAATTGCAATTTTATACCACAGATTTTCATAAACCTGAATGTTTTTGAATCTGAATCTATTTAATTTTCAATTTTAAAAATGATCCTGTGAGCTGAACAGAACAGAAGTGAGTAGCGGACTCTGGTTTAGTGGCTAAATTTGAGTTTTCTTCTTCTTAATGTTTTAAATGCACGACAAACATTTTTATTTTGGTATTTTGAGTTAAGTAAATTGCAGTGTATTTATGGGATTGGTGATCGTGGGGAAAGACTCACGTGTAGTCCTTGACAGCTTCTCTTTCAAACGTAACTCTCTTAATCTCTAATACTACCTCCCACTCCCATTCCAACCTCCCCAAAATGATGATCTATGCACATACCCTCTCGCATAAAATGGTTGAAATGAAGTTAACCTATAACTACAAGGTATTGCATATCCCCAATCAGCCCTAACCTCCTTAAAAATTGGGAGTCTGCAGGTCAAGAAGCATCACTTAGATAGGATTGTAAAGGACTGCTGTCTTATTGACAGCTTTTTTTTTCCCCTTACAACAAATGGGTAGTGACATCATTCCAGTTTTTGTTCTATTTAGAGAAATAAAGTTTGTAGTGGGACCCAAATCCTTCCTAATCTATTGCAGTATTTTGCTCTATATACAGGTAAGTGTGTTAACAGACCACGTGGATGCTCAGGGGGAGAAGATTCGAGATTTGGAATTTTGTCTTGAAGAGCACCGGGAGAAGCTGAATGCCACAGAGGAAATGCTGCAGCAGGTATGTTCAGAAGCCGTCACTGAGGTGGGGTATTCTTGCTCGCCTGTTTGAAGTTCTGCACTTGTTTGTTGTGTCCCCTCGGACGCAGCATTGAAGTTCATGATTCACCGAGACTGGCATAGTTTAAGCAAAAACCGAGGGTAACAGGGTCTCAAAACACATGCATAACATAGAAAGCGTTCATGTAATTTGAATCTGGAATAAAATACTGATAGGATTATAGGTAGTTTTAATGTTCTTCTTTAAATTTGCATATGGTTTCCTAACCCCCAGATATGAGCATATATTTTATGATTAAGAAAAAAGATACGTACCATATGTGACTTTTATGGGGAAAAGAAAACAAACCCAAACTTGTAATACACCACACACACACACACACACACACACAGTGCTCGTAGACGAGAGGGCCTATAATATAGCGGGTAGGGTACGTACTGGAGGGAGACTGTTTCAGTTTGAGTCCTTGCTCTGCCACATCCTTGCTGTATGACCTTTGGCAGGTTTTCAGCCTCTCTGTTCCTCACCTTCCTCATTTGTTGAACACAGATAATTCCTGAGTTATCTTTAGTAGGAGTTTCTGCTTTAGAAAGTTGTTTTGAGGATCGAACCACATCAGAACAGTGCCTAACACAGAGCGACCCTGTCAGCATCAGTGTTCTCATCAGGCTTTGAAGCAGTTAAGATTTCTGCATATCTAGAGCATGTACGTCTCCCCAGGAAGTAAGCGCACACTTAGTTCTGCTCCATGAAGGTTCACAGAAGCAGATAATATTTTCAAATTTTATCTGTTTAGTGATTAATCTTTACCACATTCCCGACTTGATAGTTACTGCTTTGCAGGGTAAGACACAATCATATGTGGTGATTTGTAATAAAACAAGTTTTGAGTGTATCTCTTAAATTCCAATAGGAGCTTCTGAGTAGGACATCCCTAGAAACTCAGAAGTTGGATCTGATGGCTGAAATATCTAACTTGAAGCTTAAACTGACCGCTGTGGAGAAGGATAGATTGGATTATGAAGACAGGTTCAGAGACACGGAGGTAAGTGATACCCTCCCCCTTAACATACATATGCGTGTGCGTGTGTATATGTCATACACATATTTCCAGAGCAAGTTGAAATTCCTTGTAGGCGTGAGGGGGAGGTAGTTAATGGCTACGTGCTCTCGTTCATCCGTGCTCCTTTTTAGGAATAATCTTTAATTACATTGGCTTCTTTTACATTGACTTTTTAATCACTAAATGCTCATGGCAATATTTATTGTGAGACTTTTTGTTGTTCATACCTTTTTTTAAATTGTGAGACTTTTGATATGAAATTTTAATGCTTTCATTAGTCTTTAGAAAGAACTTTTCACTTTGTGACATTTGGAGCTTCTCTCTGTTCGTCTGCCTGTCTGTCCTCCTGTCCGTCCTCCTGTCCATCTGTAGTGGTTTTCTTCATTATGGAAATAATGGGTTTAAGTGTATCACTTTACTAATAGCCATTTTTAAATTTTACTGATTATTTTCTATATAATAAGTAGGTTTGAAAATATGTACAGAGAACATGCTTTTATTATATAATCATAAAAATCAGATTTTTAGAGTTTATTCAGTTTGGCCTTCTACTTTTGGTCTCTTCCACACATAAATCATACCAATTAAATAAAGCTCAGTATACTTTTGTGAAATTTGGGATAGATTCTACAACTTGAAGTACCCATTTTTGTGGTTAAACATGTTTTGTTCTTTGGGCTGTTTTATTGTTAATCTGGGTCTTTTATTTGCTTATTATTTGTTGTTGGGAAAAGAGAGCATATCCGTTTGAAATCTGTTTATTTGGAAAAAATTTGAAGATCTGCAGGACTCCCTTATCTCCCAGCGAATCTCTTCCTTTCTCTCTCTTTTGTTTCCTCGGTTGGAGTATGGAAAGTTGTCATACTGCATTAGAAACTGCGTCCCAAGAAGCGGAGAGGAGAACTCATTTAAGTATTCTTCCCCCTCTGTTTTCTTTGCACACGTTTCTTTGAAGCCAACTCTGTACCATCATGATAACAGGGTCCCTTAGGTATGTTACTAGCTGTGGGCAAGTCCCGCATAGACTGGCTTTAGTGAGATTTACTCCATTGCTATTTTCCAAATTCAATTTTCTGCCAAAATGGAACTGTAATGGAAGGTCTTGGCGTATGTGTTACTTCCTCAACAGCAAAAGGAAATCCCCAACTTAGTTCACGTTCAATCTTCAAAAGTTCTTTGTCAGTCACCTATATGAGCATGTTCCTCACTTGATTGAGGCTGGGGCTCTTAGAACAGAGCTGAGAAAGTCATCCAGTTTCTCTAAAATTGTCCCTTTTGTGCTTTCTTGAAAAAATCCATTTGGATATTTTCCTCTATTTCCTCTCTGTCATTCCCTGACTCCACACTTGCTGCATAACATGACAGAGTTCAGTCAACAGATGGACTGCGTGCCATGGAGGTTACTCTGGTGCAGGGAAAGACGTCGCAGTGTTCTGGTCAAGAGTTGGCCCTTTCCCTTGTGTCCTTAAAGCTGAGGGGGAGTCATCCTGCATGACTGGTTAATTTGGATCGGGGATGTTAACCAAGCATTGGGACTAAATAGAAGTGGATGTGTTAGGATTTTTTGGTAAGACTCCAGAGCAGTAGTCACATCTCTTGAGTTTGTCTGCGTTTTTTTAAAAAAGATTTTATTGAGTTGAGAGAAAAAGAGCGTGTGAGCAGGGGGAGAAGGTGAGGGAGAATCTCAAGAGACTTTGTGCTGAGTGAGGAGCCTGTCGTGGGGCTCGATCCCATAACCCTGAGCCGAAGATCAAGTCAGAGATGTAAGCGATTGAGCCACCCAGGTGCCGTGTCTGCATTTTTTTAATAAAACTTTTTTTTTTTTTTCCTGGTGCTTCCTTCCTTTACTCATTACTCATGCATTTTCAATCATAAACAAAGTGATCCTGTCATCAGACTTTCAGTAAACTCAATCCTTGATTTTTTTCTAAGATATTTAACACTATTGGTAAAATACCACATGCATATCTAGAGATTATAAACTATAATCTGATCAACCTCATTACATATAACAACAAATAAAATAGTCCTCAAAATTAAAACCGAATTGAATATGCTCTTTCCTATTTTTGTTCCCTTAATAAAATGTTTGGTGGGGGCGCCTGGCTGGCTCAGTCAGTAGAGTGTGCAAGCCCCATATTGGGTCTGGAGCCTCCTTTAAAAACAAACAAAAATTTCCCTGGCTGTTTCATGAATCCAAAATTCCTTAACTTTGTCTTAGAATTTTAGATTATTTGGAGATTAATTTCTAAGAAAATATTGGAGTGGGGAAGAAATACAGGCACTTCTGAAAGATTAAGGGTAAAAGTCTTGAAATCCTGGAATTTTGAAGACTTGCCTGGAATGGCTGATAGGAGATGCTTAACACTATTCAACAGTGCCCCCTTCTGGTAAGAGTACAGATGCCAGAAATGACGTTTCTGCGGAGCCTGAAGTTTCTCGGAGAGGGAAAAGGGACTAGTAACAAGGGTTTTCTTTTTATAAAGAACTGAATTGGAAATAATTTGAATTCCATTATTTTAAAGTCTTATATTGAGCTATTTCCAGATTTTCCAGCTTGACTGACTGTGGAAAAACAGGACTTCTTTCAGGTTGGAGATTTACATTCATACTTAGTGTTGCCAGAAGGGAAATTTGGGTAGGGTTTGTTTGTTTGTTTGTTTGTTTGTTTGTTTTTTAACAGAAAAATTATCTCAATTTATAATTGTGGTTTTTTTAGTTACTTCTTTTTGCAAGTTGTCACTGTTTCTAAAAGAAGAGTTAAAATAAGACAATACCAAATAGGAATTCAAAGCTGCTAGCCATGAAAAAGTGGCAAGATATATATTAAAAAGACCAGGAGATGAAGGAAGGTCACTAAGAATTCTAGTATGCAAGAATGATTAATAAATGGGGGATAAATAAATGGGAGAAACTGACTTTTTCCTTAGACTTGAATTCCGAACCTGTAGATAAGGAATCACAGCTAAAATGTTATTAAATGATGTCAAACACTTCCTGACCTCATTCGTGAAAGGAGGAAACAGCTGTTCCCTTACTGAGGTACTGTACTAATAACAACTGTACTAGGGGCACCTAGGTGGCCCTGTCAGTTAAACCTCTGACTTGAATTTTGGCTCAGGTCAGAATCTCATTGAGCCTTGCCTAGGACTCCATGCTTAGCGGGAGTCTGCTTGAAACGTCTCTCCTTCTTCCCCCCTCTTTAGGAACAACAAAAAAAAGAAAAAATAATTATAATAATAACTAATGAGTAATTATTATATAGTACTGTTAAGTAATTTAGGAAAGGCATCCCTCTCCCCATGTGTGAATCATTACTCATAGAAGTTTAGTAAGAAAGTTTTATTTCTTATGGTATTGCTTCTTTTTTATGGCATTTTTGTATAGTTCTGTCATCTGTTTATTTGTGGCTCAGGAGTAGAGGACTTGTAAAATGAGGAATAAAAACATGTTAAGCATTGGTGGAGTCTTGATGGTTTGTAATCAAAAAAGAAATCCTTTCCACAGTATTTGAAGTTGGTATTGTGTGGCATTCTGATTCCCTTTTCCTACTGTCTGGGCTCTAGACAAAAATATGTTACTGTTTCTTAGAACACTTAGACAAGTTTTACAAGCAAATTAGTTTTTGTTTTGTTTTGTTTTTTTTAATGTGAAAGAGAAAAGCTTCTGGCTGTATTTGTATTATGAAAACCTTAGGATTATTTTCTTTTTTCTGTTCCAAATGTAACATTCATGTTATGACAATGTATTTGTAAATTACAGGGCCCTCATCCACCCTCAAGCTGAGAATCCTTGGTTTAAAAGGTTTACATTTCAAAAAAAACAATAAAAGGATTTAAATTCCATTCCATTCTCCCAGACTGGGTTGATGAACAATCTATATTTTTGTTAGACAAAGGAAGAAATTGTAAAAATATTTTTATAAATAATCCACAGATCACTGAAAAGGCCCTAAAAGTAATGGCTTTACTAAAGAAAATTTTTCTAGTTAATTTTTAAAGTTGGAATCTATATGGTGATTTTTAGTCCAGAAATAGCTGATGATTGATGTATGCGATTGGCTACCTTTGTTAATCAAAATTGAAAGTCACCTTTTAACTCTTAAGCATAGGAGACAAACTGAGGGTTGCTGGAGGGGTGGGGGGTGGGGGGATGGGGTAAGGGGGATGGGCATTAAGGAGAGCAGTGATGTGAAGAGACTGGGTGTTATATAAGACTAATGAATCACTGACCTCTACCTCTGAAACTAATGATACATTATATGTTAATTATTTGAATTTAATTTTTAAAGAATTACCTTTGATTTCCATAATCTCATGATTGTGGGCCAGATGCATGGAGAATTTAAAATAGTGTTTTAACTAGAAAGATGCTTTGGGCCTCAGGGAGATACATTTATTTCCATTTGTCTGATCCAATTCCTACAACCTGAACCCAGGGGCTTGTTGACTAGGTTTCCAAGCTGCTATTTTGGCCTACATAGGTGTGTTGTTGCTTTCCTGATATGTTTCATTGTTCCTCCTTTGACAGGGGCTAATGCAAGAGATCAATGATTTGAGGTTAAGAGTCAGTGAAATGGACAATGAAAGACTTCAGTATGAAAAAAAGCTGAAATCAACCAAGGTAAGCTTTCTCAATGGCAAAAATTTGTAAACAGCCTGCCTCACTTACCTATGATCCATAATACAAGTTCTCAACTCAATAGATGATAAAGAAGTTATCTTACAAGTGAATGAAATTTCCCCCCAAGCTGGAGACTTTCTTGAATTTGAACACCACTATTCTGAATTTTTAAAAATTGGGGCTTTAACTAATCTAGTGAAACATAACCTGTTATTTCTGTTAGTTAACCTAACCTCCTTTATAAACCGATACTATTTTCTTGGATATTTAGGCTTGTCTTTTTCTATCTGTGGTTTCTTTCACACCTCTGTCTCTCTATCAGTCTTTAATGGCCAAACTTTCTAGCATGAAAATCAAGGTGGGTCAGATGCAGTATGAAAAGCAGCGGATGGAACAAAAATGGGAGTCACTGAAGGTGTAGTAGACTTTGGGTAATGGGGTCCTGGGCCTGTTTGCTTTCTGGCTTGCGCTGTTTTGCCGTGATAGTGTTTTTCAGTAGCATGTGCATTCATCGTGTGTGTGTCATCTGTTTTTTTAAAAATACATTTAAAAAAGCTGATGGAAGGGCCAGTGCGATCCCTGATGTTGTTTTCAGAAACATATGAAATAATTAATGAAAAATAATAAATGGGCAAAATAAAAATATTCATTTAGAAATTTGATCTCATTCTCTTAGAGTACCTGAGATCCAAGCTTGGTAAAATAGTTGTAAAAATGCACCTGGAAAAAGATATCCATTTTGCCTCAGACTGCTTCTTCCTTTGGGACTTTCTTACAGGTTAACTGTATCCTGACAGTGAGTTGAAATTACTGCTGTAAAGAAGCTTTTTGCCAGTGCTACTGAAAATTCCTTGTACTTGGGATCCATGCCTATCATAAGTAAAAAGTATAGGGCCAGCTTTCTTGCGTCTTTGGAGATCTTCTCATAGTACTAAACACAATACCTACCTTAAGAGACTGAAAATAAAATGTTTATCAGTTATAAAAATACACTTATTAGCACTGCAGAGCTTTATTTTCTGTGCTAAAATACAGCCAGCAAAATTTCAGTTTGCTAAAGCTAATTCTTCACCAAAATTAAACTGAAAATTTAACATTAGTAAATAGAATATTGGACTTGGAATCTTTAATAGCTACATAGTAGACAAGAAGGGGGGGGGATTTAAAATCTGTTAAATCTTTTTTCCATTGTTGTGGGAGACTCTGTCCTTTTATTTTGGTGATGAAGATGAATTAGTTAGTCCCATGATTTGGCTAACATTGTTCACCACTTGCTACCTTACCCATCAATTAAGCTCTGCCTTGTTCATGCTCAGGGAACATGAATGCCATCTTGAAATACTAAATAAATCTCAGTCAAGTCTTGATATATATTTTCCAATTTGCATTTTATTTTGCTTTTATGACACTCGGGGTCTAATTTGATTATCATCCTGGATTAACTGGGGGAGGGTTTTTTTTGTTTGTTTAACATAAGCTTTAAAACTTAGGCTACTCAGGTCCTAATTACACTTTAAAGCATTTTGTTTTAATTTGGTCACACAGAAACTTGAAACACTTATTCCAGAATTATTAGACATTGACCTTCATTAATTGTCTTGCTTCCTGCTTCCTCTTGCCACTGTCTGGTTTCTGAAGTCTGCATCTAGATTCCTATCGTTTTTGTTTCATTCCCAAAAACTCATTATTGACTTAAGAGTTAACATGCTCCCTGAATATTCTCCTTTAGTCATAATTCCCTGTTGTAAAACGAGCTTATCATTTGTAGGACGAACTGGCATCTTTAAAAGAACAGCTGGAAGAGAAGGAATCTGAAGTAAAAAGGCTACAGGAAAAACTGGTGTGCAAGATGAAAGGAGAAGGGGTGGAAATTCTCGATCGAGGTGGGCACATACATTTGACATTTGTTCTCTTACTTTCTTAGAAACCTCCCTGTGCAGCCCTCCCTTCCTCCCCACACCTGCAAAAGAACCCCGTGTCAGTGGTGAGTCCTTTCAGAGAAAGGAGAAGGGTAGCGGAAACCAGCTGAGGCCAGGACAGCAGGGCCTCCTCCGAAACTCTTCCCTGTGCCTGGGGATCTAGTAGCTTCCTCTTCAGCAGCTGGAGGAGAGCAACTCTGTACTTCATGCGGTGTTTATTATGCATTACTAAGTTGTGAATTCTGTTGAGACAGTTCTTGTTCTGATGGCAGTACAAGGAAGTGATAGAAAGCATTAAAAGGGAACATTATCATGTCCCAGGTTTAATCTCCCTCTGAACTGAACTTGAAACAGCATGAACTAAGAGATTTAGAAACCGTTCCTACACTTTTGAGAGAAGAGAGGAAAGGACTTTGCATCTTTGGAAGATCAAGGAAAATTTCTTATGGTGGACTGAGCCCTCAACCTGCTAGAAAGCAAAAATAATCCTCTTTTTTGAAAACGTGTGTGAATTTATCAAAAATTTTTCTCATAACTGAGGAAGTTTGTCTTGAATATTGTATGGACTGTCATTTTTAATACACGTTATATGTGATAGAAAATAACTTGAATGAAATGTGTTTTTTATGTTATATTTGGAAATATAAATGCACAGAACACCTGACAACACTACTAGGTTTGATTTAACCTTTCTTTGCTATTATAAATCACTGTGGCATGCAAACTACAAAGCAACTTCTGACTCTTGAAACTAAAAATTCCATTGAGTGTAGCTTTAGTACATTTTTATGTGAGCATCGGTAACCTCACTGTCTGAATAATGAAGGGCTTCAGTTAGGTTACCTATAATGTCTTTCTTGGTTCTAGAATACCCTGGCTTTATATCCCTGTAGTTGTAATTCCCTATGGATCAGAAAGCTAACTCATCAACCATTGAAGGATTTTTCCCCCCTTGTGTATTTTGGCATATAATAGAATTCTGGCGTTGTGTTTTTTTGTTTTTTAAGGAAGCTCTACACTCAACATGGGGTTGGAACTCACCTCCCCGAGATCAAAAATCACATACTATATACTGACTGAACGAACCAGCAAGGCATCCCTAGATTTGTGTAGTCTTTAAAGGACGTTCACAGATAGGTCATGCCTTTAGGGTTTTAAGAATAAAATGGAATCATGTTGTGGGCTAGAGGACGTGTTGGAGTAGTGGTTCCCAAAGACGGACGCTGGTCTATGAACTGCTTATCGCCAACACACAGCCCGATAAACACAAGAGTCGGGAGCAATGTTTAGAAACTTCATAGCAATCTGATGTTGGCATAAGATCTCACTGCGTGATCAGTGGACTCATCTCATTGAACGGGAGGTAGACCACGTCAGAGTCATTGAATTTGAGTGGTGAGGTTCATGTGTCCTAAGCCAAGTGCTGGGCACATTCAGGAAAGCCATGTGCTGACCCGTAATGGAAATGTTACAACCAAACATCACTAATGGTGTTTTCACCCCGTAGAGTATAAGGAGTGCTTGTATTCCACAGACCTAACTTTAATATGCCAGGAAATCAGGGTTCACAAAGAAGAAGTGACAGAGGTAGGAACTCAAATCTAGGTCTTTGGATGAATTATATTCTCTTTCTAACCTTACACAGAGCTTCATGCATTGCAGTACCATTCCTAAAGCCACAAAATAGTGTTTAATATTCAGTTTTTATAGGGTTAGCTTCTTTATCTTAGGCAAAAGACTAAATAATAGTACTTTAAAAATATTTATTGTTGTAATGTATATACTAACTTCCAATTCGATGGGTTTTCCTGCACAGATGAAAATTTTAAAAAGAAGCTCAAAGACAAAAGTAAGGTTTTTGGTGTCTTTCCATCAGCCTTTAAATTCACCAAAAGTACTACTTGGACTGTTCTTTGCATGTGTTTTAAAAACATTTATCTCACCAAAGATGTGAAGTTGCTTCATCGATAAGCTCCCCATTTCTTCAGAGTGCACAAAATAGAGGGTAAATAAACAAACAGTAAAAACAAGGAGTAAAAGGTCATTTTGCTGATTTCTCCCCCCCCACCCCCCCGATTCAGCCCTTTTGCTCCACAGGGTATAGCAGAACACCCAGAGTAACAGAGGGGAGGAAGAATTTTTTTTGTAGTTCGGGAGACAGAGTATCAGAGGAGAAAATTACTTTTCAAGGTTTTGTAGCCCATTTCTTCCCTGAGATCTACATTAGGAACTAAACATACCCTGTTGGTGTTAGACAAGATTGTACCCAGGCTGATTAACAGAACCAGCCTCATCGAGATAAATCATTAATTAATAGACTCTTTCCTCCAGATGTTGAATTCTTACACCCAGAGAATTGGGCATCAAAAAAAAAAAAAAACAATTTCTACAGAATATACCTTCATATTGAAAGTGTTGTATCAGTGATGAATGATGCATTTTAAAACTTACCTTAAGTAGTAGTTTGTTTGTTTGTTTTTCTCAGAAGCAGGTAACCTTAGCTCAATTTTTTTTTCTGTTTGAATTTTTTTAATTTGTGATTTCGTTTTAGGTTGACATTTCATCTTAAAATATTGGTTCTTTTATTATTAAAGTAATGTGCTTTTGTATTTGACTGTCAAATTTTAAGGAAAATCACATTTACCTTTTAAAATAGTGTCATAAATGATGTTTATAGATGAAGCAAAGTACTTATCCTTCTGTATGGAACCTACAACCACCTTCATAGCATGACTGCTATAGATGCCACATTCCATCAGGCTCTTGCCATTCATGCCTCCATCTTGGTTAAAACTGAGTATCCTGTCCTCTGCTTATGTCATTGTGTACACCGTCCATCGCTTTCGCCCACTGCTTTCTAGGTTTCTTGTTTCTTTTTTTTTTTTTTTTAATTGAAAAGCTGTGTTTTCATGGTTGTAGCACTGAAATTTCACCTTCCGTGTTCTCGTGAGGATTTTGTTATTGCTTCGAGAGAGGGTAGTTAGCTTTGACCCATATTGTTTGCTTTCTGGAGTGATAACTATTCAGGCGGCGACATGGAAGGTGTTCATTTTTCAGATTTTCCCCAAAAGAGGATATGGACGGTAAACATTTCATTAAAACACTTCAGTCTGAAGAGTTAGCCCCTTGTTATTGTCACACACCTTAACAAAACTGACTTCTGACGTGTTCTTGTGATATTTACAGATATTGAAGTGCAAAAAATGAAAAAGGCTATGGAATCTTTGATGGCAGCAAATGAAGAAAAGGTATCTAGATGAAATTAAAGTATTTATGTGGGTGTGTACCACCATTTTGATCACTCCATGAGTTTTCTTGAGATATGCCAGGTTGGAAGAACCCTACACACTACTGATGTTGAGGGACAGCCGTTCTGCCTTTCTACCTTCATGTGCCTGCTCTCGGTGATGGCAGTTGTCATTGTGACTGTGTGGGTAGAGTGGTGACCGGCAGCACTGGGTCCACTGAGATCTCCCTCTCCCACCTCCCTGTGAATCTGGAAAAATGTTCAAGCCCTGAGATCATTTCTTTATATTCAGGTGGGAAATGAGAGAAAGGATACAGTCCATAGTGCATCCTTTCTGGGCTCGCATGAACTCTGAAAGGGGTGGTCCCTGACAATTGTTAGCTTCCCGATGAGGTTAATTTTCTTCATATCATTTTCTTCACACTCCTGGATTCTTTCACATGAGGGATTGTCTCTGTTCTCCTGAGAGGTGAGATACGAGAACAGAGGCATCAGTACCATGAAATAAAATATGGCCCTAGGCTGTCTTTTAGCTTTGTTGGCCAAATGCCAGGGACTCCAGAGTCTTCTTTCCTGTTGCTTCACTGATTTCATTCTGATGAGAGCAGGGAAACAGTGTCCTCTAAAGCAAGGTGTTTTTTCATGGCCTACCTGATCAGCCATATACCCAGCGGACAGCAACAGTCGGGTTCAGCTCGCATCATCAGAACTACTCTTACACGTCATGTTACTCAATGAATAGGACAAGGAGGCATTTTCCCAAGAAAAGAGTCATTTCAAGGAAGTAAAAAAACAAGCAACTGCCAAAGAACTTTGCCTTGATCTTTTTGTCTCAGCTTGTTTCTTTCTCTAATTCTTGTGTTCTCTGTTTTACTCTATATTTTTGCCGTTCATTCTCTTTATTTGCTCTTTATTAGGAAATAAACTCATTGCCCTCTCCACCCACCTATATTTAGGTTTCTTTTTGCTAGTCTTTACCACTGTGGAATAAAAAGGAAAGTCATTAGCAAGGGGCCCATGTAGTTTTTACTTTATTTTTTTTTTTAAGATTTTATTTATTTGAGAGAAAAACAGCGAACAGGGAGCTTGATATGGGGCTTGATCCCAGGACTCTGGGATCACTACCTGAGCCAAAGGTAGACGCATAACTGACTGAGTCCCTTCGGTGCCCCCATAGCTTTTACTTTTAAAAAAGTAATCACAAATTCATTTAGTCTTAATTTCTCTCTCTCAAAAAGCATCAATAACAAACAAATCTCCCAGTGTTGACTGAGGGCTTACTAGACATTCAAACTGCTTTAGGAGCACCAACGCTGACATAAGTTTTTAGTAGTTCCAGAAGGCTTCAAAGAGGTTGCATTTGAGCAAAATCTGAGGAAAGGCAAGAGTTGTTTATCAGGAAAACGAAAGCTGCTAAGGAGAGTATCTATGAACTAAACATGTCTCAAAAGCCCAGACTTGGCACAGCCTAGTGCATGTTGGGAAAGTTCAGAATGAGATAAGGTAGAGGGGTATATGACGCTGACATTTACACAGGTTGACAGGGTTTTTGAAAACCTTATTTTGGATTTGAGGGCTCCTGGGTGGCTCAGTTGGTTAAGCACCTACCTTCGGTCAGGTTACGACCACAGGGTCCTGGGATTGAGCTCCACATCAGGTTCCCTGTGGGAGCCTGCTTCTCCCTCTCCCTCTGCCCCTTCCTCCTGCTTCTTCTTCTCTCTCTCTCACCCTCTTTTTGTCTCGAGTAAGTAAAAGTCTTTGAAGTAATTTTTTTTGGGGGGGGGGGATTTGAGAACAAGTTTCTAGTTTGAGTAATGAGGTGAATGATAGTGCCCTCAAAGAGTTAAGGGGATCTAAGCTCAAGTACCAGGGGCAAATAATGAGCTTAATTTTAGAGACATTCACTTCGATGTGCTCATGGGACTTTTAAAAGGAGATTTCTCATAGAAAGTTGGAAAATGAATCTAAATTTGGGGGTTAATGTATAATTATAGATGGGGTAGGGAGTGAACCCAGTCCATTTTAGGAAAAATACAGAATTATAGATTTTCGGAGACTAAGCTATAGTTGATATGTAAATTAGCTTTTGCTCCATGACAAATCACATTTATTATTTCTCATACTTCTGATGGTTGATTAGGGGGTTCTCCTGGTCTGGGCTGGCTTTGTTGATCTCTGCAGTTAGCTGGTGGGTGGGATGGGGCTGGATGGTCTAGGCTGGTGTGACTCACATGTCTAGTGATTAACATCCTTGCGTAGATTGGGCCCATCTGGGATGTCTCTTTTCCAAATGATATCTCGTCTTCCATTAGACTAGCCTGTGCTTCTTCACATAGTGAAGGTTCCCTGGAGCAGAGAGAGAGGGCAAACCCTAACCACATTTGTTGATATCTCTTTGACCAAAGCAAGTCACATGGCCAGGCCCAAAACCAGTGAGAGAAGAGCTAGGGAGCCCATTTTTTTAGGATCCACCAGAGTGGGGGTAAAGGACAAAATCTTAAAGCACTAACATTTTATAGACTGGGCTGGGTAGATAGTGGAAGTAGAATATCTATCTGGTCAAGGGATTAAGAAATCAAAATAGAAGAAAAGAAAGAGTGGAAAGAAAAGTGAAGGAAAAAGGAGGAAAGAGTGGGGTCAGTCAAGTATCAGAGGTCCAATTAGAAAAAGGATGAAAAGTTCTCTTATTTTTAGTAAATGTGAAGTCTCTGATGACTCTGATGACTAATTGGTACAACTTTGGCTGAGTGTTTTGAGAAGAGAAAGGCCAGATTATGATTGATGACAGCAGGTAAAGACAACAGGTGTAGTAGATCTTTCTTTCAAGACCTGCCCATAAGTTGGAGAGGAGAATAATTAAAGTTGATTTTTTTCTTGTTTTGTTTTTGTTTTTGTTTTGTATCTTATTACCTTGTTTTGTTTTTGTTTTTAAAGATGGCAGCTGAAGGATAGGATCTCTAAATTTAGAGGTACTTTTTCTCTATCTCTGATGTACGTAGGAAAACTGGTAAAATGTAGATATTACCAGTTTTACTAAAGTTTAGAAATATTCCTTGAATAATGTAAATAATTCATGTCTCCCTATTCTTTGTGTTGCAATTACTTTTACTGTTTAAAGTCATAGTTTAAAGATGACAATTTATTTTATTAATAGGATCGGAAAATAGAAGATCTTCGACAGTGCCTGAATAGGTACAAGAAGATGCAAGATACAGTGATACTGACCCAAGGTAACAAAGGTACTGTAGCTCTATAGGTTTTTCTACTTTACTTGATTTTAAGTGGCTATGAACTTTAACATTTGTTTTCATTTTCCTGGAATATCCATTATTCCAAAATAGTTTGTTTATTCATTTATTCAACAATATCATTAGGAAACAATATCACACACTTTCTTGGTGAGTAGGCCAAAGAGAATACTGTGGACTGGTTGGTCAAGGAGAACCTCTGTGTGGAGTTCATCAGATAGCATTCTAGACAGAACAGTGTGTTCTAGAGCCTGGGGGGAGGGGCATCTGGGTGGCTCAGTGGGTTAAGCATCTGCCTTCAGCTCAGGTCATGATCCCAGGGTCCTGGGATCGAGTCCTGCATTGGCCTCCCAGATCAGCAAAAAGTCTGCTTCTCCCTCTACCCTTCCCTCCTGCTTATGCTTTCTCTCTCTCTCTCAAAAATAAATAAGTAAATTTTATTCATTCATTCATTCATTTATTTATTTGTTTGTTTGTTTGTTTATTTATTAAAAGAGCCTATGGGGAAAATGGGCTCGGTGTATTTAAGTAGTAAAAAGACCGTTGTGACTGACTGGAAGGAAGTGATCAGGGGGAGGATGAGAGGAGATGAGCCGAGCGGATAGAAGTTAGCGTTGGCCAGGTCAGGCAATGTGAGGCATTCAGCTCTGTGAGCCCAGAGGGATCCACGGAAGGGTTTTTACAAGTCTGCGGCATTTTCGTAACAAATGGACCATATTGGGAGGAGGGAGCAGTATCAGAAGAAGAGAAGCCAGTCAAGAGGCTCTTGCAGGATTCCAAATGGAATGTTAATAATGGTACTGATTAGAAACACATTTTGGTGTTCGAACTAACACAGTGGTGTGACGAATTAGATGAGAGTGAAGAAGAGGAAAGAATCAAGAAAGACTGATGTTTTTGACTAAAGCGACCGGGGGTGGGGGGTGGGTGTGTGATGATTCCATTTACCAAGGTAGCGAAGCCTAGTGAGGGCGCACTGAAATGATTAAGGGGGGTTGTGTTCAGCTTTGAATGTGTTAAGTTAAAACATAAAATAAAACCAAAACCATAAGACATCTAAGTAAAAATAGTCACGCTTTGATGGGGATTAAGGAGTGCACTTGTTGGGATGAGCACAGGGTGATGTTGGGAAGTTTTGAATTACTATATTGTATACCTGAGACTAGTATTACACTGTATGTTAATTAGAATTAAAAACTTAATAAAATAGTTATGCCTTTTGATGTGGTATTATTCTATAGGTGCATGGTTCAGTTGGCCATCCTCAAATGTGGAAAATCTCTGGGGGTCATTTAAAACAAAAGTGTTAAGAACGTTGGAAGTTTTCTCATTCATTAGCAATGCAAGGTGGGGTTATTTGCTCTAAAAGTAAACATGAGTAATAAATTTTTTCAGAGATACTTGTGAAATACTCAGATTTTGGAATTTCAATTTCGATGAGTTCAAAAAGAAAGAAAATCCTACTTCAGACGAGGATTTCTGAGAGGGGAAAAAAAAATGGATCTTCATCTTATTTTCCACAGGACTTAGTGTATGTTAAAATTTTAAATATCCAAATGAACAAGCAAATGAACCTCTGTCAGTGTTCTTACAGCGATTCTCATCACTCAGCATTTTCTCTGCCTTCAAGAGAGTGTCTCTTTTTAGACAGTATTGCAAATTAACAAGTGATTAATTTTTACGTAGTCATAACATTTATTTTTTTTAAAGATTTTATTTATTTATTTGACAAAGAGAAAGATCACAAATAGGCAAAGAGGCAGCTGAAAGAGAGGGGAAAGCAGGCTCCCTGCTGAGCAGAAGACCCTGAGATCATGACCTGAGCCGAAAGCAGAGGCTCAACCCACTGAGCCACCCAGGCACCCCTGTAGTCATAACATTTAAAACAGTATTTGATTTTATAGAATCTCAATACTGTAGTTTTTATATTTAAAAATCAAAGGAAAACATTAATTTCTATAATTATGAAACATAAGAAAATCAAGAAAAGAGGTATTCTTCATAATTGCACTGACATGATCATTTTTGTCAGTTTCATGGGGTTTTTTGTTGTTGTTGTTGTTTGTTTAATCTGGTTTTGTTTTAAAATAGACTCCATGACCAGCATGGAGCCCAACATAGGGCTTGAACGCACGACCTGGAGATCAAGACCTGAGCAGAGATGGAGTCTGACGTTTGGAGCACCTGGGTGGCTCAGTTTGTTAAGCGTCCGACTCTTGCTTTCAGCTCAGCTCATGATCTTATGGGTCGTGAGATCAGGCCTTACCTTGGCTCTGCACTCAGGTGGAGGCTACTTGAAGATTCTTTCCTTCCGTCCCTCCCCTGGCCTGTGCGTGCATGCAATGCTCTCTCTCTCTCAAATAAGTAAATAAAGCTTAAAAAAAAAAGAGAGAGAGAGAGAGAGACACTTAACCAACTGAGATACCCAGGCACCCCTCCTGTACTTTTTTTCATCTTTTTTAATGCATATAAAATGTGTAGAAAAAGGAGGTTGTTTTTCGTTTTCTTTTCCAAAGTTAGTTGTATTATTTTACATTGCCAACAGCAATGTATCACTTGCCAACACTTGGTATGGTATTTGAAACTTCACAATCCTGTACATTTGATATGATTTTGATTTAATTGGTTTAGTGTTTAAGTATTCTCGTCACAAGTCCCTCGTGATGAAAAGTATTGGACATCTTATCATGTACTTACTGACATTTGTATATTAAAAAGAGGGAGTTTTTAACCACCATTGAAAATTATGTCCTGTTCTAATGAATAGTTTATAAACAGTGATTTCTAACTAGTATTTGTATTTACTTAGTCCTTAGAGAATGCGAATAATACCTACATTTTAATGAAATTAGAATAAATGCCTAATAAAAATATAAGAAGGTAAGTCTAGTTAACAGCTTTAAATGAGTTTAGGATTTTGTACTATTCAGAGAATAGTGTTTTAAGCATCAATTTTTGGTTTTAAAAAAGAATATCTGACATAGTTGTTCAGCAGCTAATCCTTTTCATTGCTGAAGATGTAGAAGTAGTTCTCAAAGTTGGCCGCTTTCCTGGGTATGTGGTTGCATTTGTCCATAAGGCTGTTCTTTCTTCTTTAAAATAAATGGCACAGAAGGATCATCTTAAGGAATCAGAAGATTGCCTATTGTTGTTTTTTCTTCTTTATATGTATGTGGTTTTTGTTTTGTTTTGTTTTGTTTTGCTTTAAGAACACAGAAATGATGATGTGAGTGCTGTGAAATGTGTAAACCTGGCAATTCACAGACCTGTACCTCTGGAGATAAAAATACATTATTAGTTTATTAAAAATAAATAAAAAAATAAGAACACAGAAATGATGAATGATGAATATTGAGTTTCTCATGGTGACTGTGTTGCTGTTTAGAATTAGTTTGTTGTACCACTGATATTCTCCAGCTTGGTTCTTTCTTTTTTT